>NC_071617.1:31031651-31631651 GCF_014839835.1 Dryobates pubescens
CAGAGAGTAAAGATAACAACTTTTTGGTTACATCTGAAAAAAAAAACCGACAAAAACCAAACCAACAAAAGACCCAACCTGTATTTTGATTCAAAATCCAAAAAGGTTTCATGTAAGAGTTTTGGCAGAGTTCTTGAGTTACAGTATACAAATCTAACTGTATCCTTGCATAAGTGCATGCAATTTATAAGAAGTTTTATCTCCTTACATCAGTGGTAAATTCACCACAGTCAGCTAATGAAAGGCATTACCTTTTCTTTTTGCTTTGGTATTGACTGGCAATACTCAGGAACAGCATCTGGGAATAGGAACATCTAAGCAAAAGAAACTCCCCGGATACAATTTCATTTGGAAAGCACATTGTCCCTCATGCAATACAGTGATTTTTCCCCCAGATTTGTTCCTGTTTATTGTCAGATACAGAGTAGTTAGACCTGTCTGTCTTATTCTTTCTTGTTTCTATTGCTTTAAGGTTTTCTTTGAGGCATTTGCAATTACAGTAGCAAAGATGCAAGTTAAGTGAAGGTTTCTGTAATTGGGATATTGCAAAATAGGGATGTTAGCATCCTCGACTGACTTTTCACTTAATAATTGTTTAGTTAAAATGGATTAAATGACTGTAAGTTGTATAGCTTATGTGGATCACCACAGGGTTCTACACATCCTGCAGGCTTTATACCCACAGATATGCAGAAGTATAACCAAATCTGCAGTAATGGAAATTTTTTCTCAAAAAATGGGAGAGGTATAATATCTGATAATACAACCAGAAAAAAATGAAAATGTAATCCCTTCCAAAACAGCTGGATTTTATCCTCCAAATTATTTTAATGCTGTGTGCATTATCCCAAAGAAAGCTTTACAATAGAAAATCTCTTCCAATTCGCACCTTTCACCAAGATACAAAAGTGGAAATACAGAGAATTTACATGGAAGAAAGAAAGATTATTTGTTCTGTGATTCCCCAGAGAAAATGTATTTGCAGTTCTTGTGGTGGTTTTTAAAATCTTTTTCCTTTTTTTTTTTTCTCTCTAAGCTTTTTGTCTTTTTCTTTACTTCTATTAAAACCTAACATTTCTTTGAGGCAATGGAATTCTTATTATATAGAGCAGAGTTAAGTACCTTGTATCTGCTGTGCAACAATTGAAAGTTTTCATCCAAGAATTTTCTTCTTTCCTCTGTCCTTGGAGACATAAACTGGAGTGCAAAAGGCAGAAAACCAAGCAACTGCTAGTTCCTGGAATCAGACACTACAATTCTGTATCCTTCAGTTTGATTTCTTTTCTCACTGGAGCAGGAACAAAAGGTGTTTGCTCATGTTTCAGTTGATTTCTGCCGTACTTTCCTTGTATGAGAAGCAGAGCCGATGACTGCTCCTGTTGCAATTATGTTGTGAGGTCTGTGATCCACTGACTCAATACTTCAGCACAGGAGACAGAATTAGCAGGATATAGTATTAAACTGGGAATTTTGTCACCTAAAGTTGCACAGTATTTGTGTTCCATGTGCAGCAGGTGCTAGAGATTAGTATTTCTGATTACCTGCCAGGTTACTACTCATAGAATATACATAGAATATAGAATATAGAATAAACCAGGTTGGAAGAGACCTTCAAGATCACCGCGTCCAACCCATCAACCAATCAAACACCACCCAAACAACTAACCCACGGCACCAAGCACCCCATCAAGTCTCCTCCTGAAAACCTCCAGTGAGGTTGATAGGCTGAGATCTTTTCCAAAATGTAAGAAATAGATCAGACTGGGTATTTGAAATACTATTCTTTTGTTTGGTTTGGTTTGCTTTTGTTATTGTTGCTGTTGTATTCAAATTCTGGTTTGTTTCTTTATTGTAGTAGACAAAGATGTTGATGCTAACTGAAAATAAGATTCAGTCACCATATTTGTGGAATATGGTTGGTTTGATGTGCATTTGAAGGCTTGGGTAAAGATAAACAGGCAGTGTTTGCCAAGCTGCATAAGATTAAACAGTTCATTACCTGTTGGAATTATCAGCTGGAAGACACATTGCATAATTTGGACTACAACCTTTATACCCTTTTGGCTGCATTATATTTCTTATCTAGTGAGGTGCATTGGAATATAATTAATAATGTGAGCTGGAAGTGGCAGGGTGAAACTATGTGTAATTTTTGTGGCAATGATCCTGTATCTAAGTCATAAGTCATAGTAACATTTTTGCTTTTTTCCCTAGTTCCTGTATTCAGAAAATGGTATAGAAAAAAATGTGTTCTGTGCTAGAGGAAAGCTAATAGGCATCAGCCATGACTCCTGTGGGCTTGACTTACAGTCAAAACTTTGGAAATATTTCTGTTTCATATCTTTTTGGAATGCCATAGAAGGACTTAATGGTGGAATGAAGTCAGTACTTTCAAAAACTGAAGAGAATTTGTAGAGCAGTCATGGGAGATTAAAGGGTTGAGAGACATGCCTAGTCATGGAAGGCTCAAGGTGCTTAGTACGTCTGCTCAGCCTAATGAACAGAAGTCTGAGATCATTTGATGGCAGTCTGCAAACTGCCTGCTCAGAGACCAGAACTTGATAGTGGAAAGATCTTTATGATGATAGACAAAAGCAGAAGTCATCATTTCTAATAGCTAGCAATTGAAGCTTGACAACTTCAGATTAAAAAATGAGTCATTTGCCTTTTAACTGACAAGACTATTAGCTTTTGCCAGAGCTCAGCAAAAATTGTTGTAAATTCCCGGTAACTGTTTGGTGGTGGGTTTTTTTATTTGTTTGTTTTGTCATTGCTTTTTGTTGGATTTTTTTTCTTCTTCTGTCTAGTTGGCTAGTTTTTGGATAACTGAATGTAATTAATGCATTCAGTGCAGAATGTTATTATCATTTTCTGTTAGTGTTACAATTAACTAGTTCCTGCAGTAACTCATGGTTCTCTTCCTTCTTCCATTTTTCTTTATTTAAGCTATCTTCCAATAAGTTTTTCAGTCTCTGCATGATTTATTGTGTGTCTTATGCTCTATCAAATTGTTTTCATACAATTCAATAAGTCATTGAAGTTCTGCTCATCTGAGCTCCTAATCAAGTGAAGCACAATTTCACACCTTTTCCAGGGCAGTGCACAATTCACGAAGACCACTCTCTCTGCCTGATTTATTTATTGTGAAAAGAAGCGGCCATGTCTGTTCTCTAACTTTTATATATCCTCAGAGGCACAGTATGTAGGTGTTATCTTATTGTTATGCTGCTTGCATTTTTGCTTCTCGTGGTGACCCCTGCTGAGGTTACTTATGTAGCGTGTGAGTGGATTGGTTAGGGAAATGGAGGCTGCAGGAGAACACAGAACACTTTAAAAGCATAGAGCATTTTACAAGCTGTCTGCCTGACCTTGAAAACTGATATTCACTGGTCTAAATGGAGGGTATGTTCACAGTTTTTCAGGATAAAGTACCAGGACACCAGGATCTTTTTCTGTGTTAGAATACTTCGTCATAGTGCTAAAATACTGAACTGCAGCTGAGAACCATCAGGGTATATACATTTCTTACTGCTGCTTCTATAGCCTCTCCCTAGGTAGGGTACCAGGTATTCTTTTATGCCTTTCAAAGTATAAAGTATTTATAAAATCTGTATTTTTTAAAATTTTCTTGGGTCATGGGAGTTGTGAAAGTCCTGAACCCCCAGTGTCTGCTGACTTTGACACTCCTCTGTTTATTTTATACCCTCTTTCTTGGATTAAATGGTCTGTGAAGTATGTGCTTTAATACTTCTCCATCTCTGATAAATGCCACACATCTCTGTGGGAGAAAAAAAGCTGGAGAAGAAGTTGTTTACAATGTTTCCTTATTGCTTTTGTTATATTTACTTTAATTGTAAGACTTCATCTTCCTAAGTCCAGTTGTCTTGTATTTTTGCTTTATTTATGTTTTGCTTTTATCATTCTTAATCACTGTTCGAATCTCTTACATTCAGATATGCTATCCAGAGAAATTTCTTTGGGCTGTGTTTTACTATTTGTGCAGTGGAAACCAGCAGACACTAAGCAACCGTATTTCGCTACTTTCTCCCAGCAGCAATGTGAATGTGTCTGAAATCCTCAAGGCAGGAGACCCATCTCTGTTAAGCAGTGCTCTATGCTGCCAGGTCCTCTTCCTGCCCCAGAACAGGTGGATGGTGTGATGAAATGCCATCACTCAAAATAATGCTCTCACTTGCTCTAAGGTGGTCTGCAGTTGTTAATGATAACTGGGCTGGAAGCAGCACTATGCAGCTCTTAGGTGGAAATAGACTGTTGCAGAGTTTCCATATTAAAAACCTGCTATTTTTCTTACCATACCCATTATCCCTGTTTGATGTAGTGCTTAAAGGGCTTGTGACTGGATGACTCTGACTTAGTTCTGCTATCACACATCCCAAATGTGTGTTTCCTTCAGTGGTGTTTTCCAGGTTCCCATCTGTTCTTTCACTTCTCTGTTAGAAGAAGGACTATGTTGAGCTGTGAAGAAGTACTAAGCTGTTAAGGTAGTGTGTGATGATCCCACAGAGGAGTATTTCTCCTATGTTAAGCAACAGGGATCCCAGGATGACTTGGCTTTGGAATGATTATTTCTTTCTTTCAGTCTTTACTTCCTGCACTGCTGAGGAGTAGAACTGGTAAAGTTCTGTAAAGTTCTGTAAAGTTTAAAAAGGCAAAAAGATATATTTCTGGAAACAACCTACCTAAAATAGTTGTTTAATCAAGAATTCTGCTTCAGTACATAGGGTATTCTTTGGGGAATAGTTTGAGTCTGAGTATTGTGAGTTTAAATGTTATAAAGTAGGTATAAAGCACAGTGATAGAAGAGTTGCAGTCTAAGAATAACTGTAATATGAAGTAGGAAAAGTTATTTGACTGTCTAGCAGTCAAAGGACACTAGCACGGGCAAAACTCATTTAGCTTTTGTTTCCCATTTCTATTTGTTGTAGTTTAAGGCTTTACCTGGAGTCTAAAAGCCCAAATGGTTACAGATTGAGATTCCTCCCCCTTTCCCTTTCCTGGTAAGGTAAAACGAATCAGGCAGGGGAAAGGAGAGGTAAGAAGATGAAGGAAAATGGTCTGTAATTGATTTGGAAGTAAAAGAGGTAATTAAAAAAATAATAATTATATCAGTACCAGGGGAGGTTACAAAGGTATAGGGTAAGGATAAATAGAGACATATACAAAACCAGGCCCAGCTGGCTTTGGATTCCCTGGATGCAAGTGGATTCAGTTCTTTAGAAAGTGTGGATGCAGCATGGAGAGGACAGTAGGCCCCACCACACGGTTGATGCAGGAAGCAGGAGCAGTAGGTAACCTCTCTAAAGCAGGCGAAGCAGGGAAAGAGTGAGAATCAAGGGGTCTTCTCCTTAAAGAGGCTTGCTGGACAGGAAGGGGGAGTGGAATAGGCTGCTTTGACCCAGGGGGACCCCTCTTCCTGGGACAGGGAAAACCAGATCTTTCTCTCTGCCCACCTGGATCATGTTTCTTTCGTCCACCTGAGGACTGGGTTCTGTTCAGCCCTCATCAAGGATGGGGGTAACCCAGCACACTATTGTAGGTGATTGCTTTCTTCACACGTTGTTTTTGGTATTTCGGCACATTGTGAGTGACAGCAAGCTTTTTAACTCTTCCTAGCTTTAGAAATCACCATCCCCTCCTCCACCTATGTGAAATGACAGTCTCTCTGTAGGTTTTTATAAGCATTCTTTAAAAGAGAGCTTAATCTGCCGTAATTTATTTTATTACATTGAAATATGTTCTTGCTGTCTCCTTTGCTGAGGGTTATTGCTTCAACAATCACAGGCAAATCTGATTTACTGTAAACAGTTATAACAGCAGAGGAGGTATGTGGGCTGTAAATTGGTTGGAAAAAAAGGGGCAATTTGCTAGCAGAGAGAAAGTCACATCACGTTAAACTGCTGTAGCATTCACTGGATTCTTGTATCATCAGCTACGCCACCTTAACTAAGTATTATGAGAAGCCTCATGCTTGCTCTTGGCACTGTGTGCCTGTGTTATCAGAGAGCATCCAGCACATGGCAAGGTATGGTACTGGCTCGGCTCGGTTGTGACTGGTAGCAAAACAGTTACATTGAAGGCAAGGGGCTGTTCCTCCTTCGTCCTGAGGGGGCAGCTGTGATTTGGATACTGAAAAATAATTTATATTTCACTTTGTCTAATGAACCAGAAAATTGAGGGAGGAAAAATAAGCTTAAATGGAAGATTTTAAGTGTGGCAGGGAGGAGGCATGAAAGCTTGAGAGAAAGTGCTGTATATTGGAAGAAGCTCTTGATTTAGTAATGCATGAAATGTTTCCTTCAGCTAAAACCAATGCTTAAGTCTCCTAAGTCTCCTCTCCTTGCAAACCTCCAGAATACGATGAGTTAATTCCCGCACACCACCCCTGCAAAGAAAAGGTGGGAGGTCATTTGCCTAATGGTTAGAGTGCTATCTCAGTGTGCAGTAAGTGGACTCTGTGTCTCTTGTGCCTGGGATCTGAATCTATCTCTCTGTCTCCCCTGGCTTCCAGGACAGGGGCAAGGCTGAAGAAGGGAGGTGGGTTCCCAACAGCTGAGCGTGCTCTGGAGGAGGGACTGTGCAATCACTTCAGCGTCCTGACTATCATACTAGAGCTTTCTCATTTAGAGGATATAAAACTCATCCCACTTTATCATTCATTGCTCCTAGTGCAAACTATCTCTGGTGCCATGGGAAGTTGTAATTATGCAATTTATATGATTTACTGCTTGCTCTCAACAGCCACTCTGCACTGCTGTTTCCATTGCTTCTGAATTCTGGATCCATTTAAAAGTTTGATATTTTTACAAATAACATATAAATATAATGTCAGGTAGTGTAACATTATTGGCCCATCTCATTTGGGAAAGAACTGATTTCAGTGAAGATTATTTTCAAGAATGATTTAATTCAGAGCAAAGCCTCATGCTTGAGTTTTATTTGGTGTGTGGGTTAAGGGGTTGCTGCTCTGTTACAGGAGACAGGTGCCGTACTGCAGGGTTTTACATGGTGTGAGAGGCAGCCTCTGTACTCGTTAAAGCAGCAAAGGTCGAATTTTACATTATTTAAAAAAAAAAAGAAGAAAAAGAACAAAGGAAGTGAAAGCGCTTTTTAATATGCGTTTTCCACATACTGCCATTTATGCCTCCTGCTAACGTTCCTTTCGCCCTTGGTGAAAGGCTGTAATTACTCTGCAATTAGAGCCTTCCGGAGCCCGCTCTTTGCCGCCAGGGGGCGCTGTTGCCGCGAGAGTCGCTAGAGACTCCCCCTTCGTCCGCCAGCTAGCAGCGCCCGGGGACCCTGCGCTGCCCCCAGCCTCCGTCAGTCGCGCAGAACCATGCTTCCCTCCCGCTCAAGCCCCGCACCTCCAGCCTGCTATCCAGCAAAGTGTGGGCTGGGCGGAAGGCGGTGCACCGGCACGGCCGCGGTGTGTCCTGGTAGCAAGGCGACCTCTTAAAACCCAATTTACGGTTATTATTGAGGAGTTTGAATTGCATTTTGTTCTGTCCGGGCTCATCTTGAGCACACTGTGCTGTAATATTCCAGATGGCTGTCATCTTCACAAAAGATAAGAATTAAGAATGGTAATAAGGGATATTTTATTTAAATCCACTTCTTTATCTTTCTTTTCTTGTTCACATTCTGTTATGCCCTGGTGCTGTATCCTAAACACTTGAAGATTTTGCAAGGAGTAAAATAATATTTAAATTAGGGTATTATGTCAGCACCTTTCCCATTGGTAAATTATTAAAGCAATAGAGATGGAGCTGTTTCACAGGGAGGAATATGCCTCAGAAACTGACAGGTGAAGAGTTACTTCTGGAAAAGCCCAACTTCCATAGTTAGGTGGGAAACTGTCACACACAGAGGTACACTCATGACTGAGCTGAACTTGGTTCATTCCAGTAATAATAGACTCTAAAAATGATCATAGACAGGGAGAGCGAGCATCCCACACATTTTGTGCTGTTTTGGGTGTTGCATAGTGAATGATGATATGCTGCATTTCCTATATACCTGTTCAGAATATCAAGAAGTGCAAGGTATTTTTTCCTTTAGATGCTGGATGGTAAAGTGTGTGACACAGGCTGTGCAGTAAGTAGAACTGCTGAGAAGACTTTTTGTAAAACCTTTGCTAGGTTTTTTTATTTGTTGGAGCATCAGAAAATGTTTTCCTCATGACTAAAAATTCCTCAAGCAAAGGCTGCAAAACAAAGCAAATACAGTGGTCTGGGAGATGTGGTATCTCACAGGTCCATGCATCTTCGGTACTGATTTCTTTACAGAATGAGGTGGTGGTGGAGTACAGAGGTCATGATGAGCCTCTAGCCCTCCTTTGTCTCTGCACCAGATTTCCTAGAGTGGATGGACCCATTTTCTCGCTTGTAAACAGACACTTAGAGAGAGTTAATGTTTCTTGAGACAGTGACCAGATGAGTCTTGGCATTATCTGACCCTTCTTCAACATACTTGAATGCTGATTGGAAAAGGGATTATTATTCCTGGTCAGTGCTAGTGATGCTGCAACATGTAATGAAGCCAATTTTACAAGTGTCTATATAGTAATGAGTGCTTGAGGTGTATAAAGTGCTGCTTCTTAGAGGACAAATTTCCTCAAATGTCAGTATGAAGAGGAAACAAATGAGTGCATTGATACTGCTGTTGATTTGTTTCCGTGGAGCTACTGTGTGTGTAAAATTAGCCTTCTGTCTGTGATAATTTTTACTGTCAGAGGTGAAAGCACTATTCTCTTTTGTTGATAGTGTTTGTTCCCTGAAAGTAAGGAATCAGGTGTCTGCTGTAAATGGGTACTAATGCACATGTGGTGTGGATGTATGCTGACTTCAGTGTCAGATTTAACATCTTTGTAGTCCAGTAAGATTATACACACTCTCAAGTGTCTGTCTTTCGACTACTTACCTTAATACAAACTGACTTTAGGATCTGTGCAATAAATGCAGTTCCCATTTCCATGAGTGTTACTGCTTACCAGTATCTTGATATGCCCATGCAACATACTGCACACTGATAGAGTGCCAGACTTATGTCAGTAAGGTTTTGAACTAGAACTGTGTGTTAGGATGACAAAATATCCGTATGAACAGGGAAACTTGAAATACCAGTAATTTGCCAAACATATAAAATATGTGTGGAAAACCCCTCCTTTTTGATACTGTCACTTCCTTCTAGAAGACACAATCAGCTGGTTGTTACTTGTAAATCTAGTGTAGCACATTATCAGCAAGGTACTGTGTGTCTAGAAGTAGACAGCCCATAACAAAAACCAGGTTCTTGTTACTTAGCATGCACTACCTGCATGTTGTTGGAGCTCAATGAAATTGTAAGATGATTATGTGGAGCCAAAAGCCTCATCAGACTGATCAAAACATTTATAAAATGCTCCTGATCAATGGAGTGAAGACAACATGAAATATATTTTAGGGAGAGATATTACCTGCTGGAATCAATACAAACTTTGCAGGCAAATGACTATTTCAGAATATAATTCGTTATGTTGAGGTATGCAGCCATTTGTCTTTCAGTGCTGGTGTTTAACCATTTGTTCAGCAGTAAGAGGAAAATGTGAATTGCGTAGTTGACCATACTGAGGTTATTGTTTTTATAATTATTTAAATTTTTTTTTAGTGAGTTTACTAATTACAGGAGACAGGAAAACTTGCCTTTTGACTGGCAGTTAAATTGCTCTCTGAACCTTTGTTTTAAAATTATTGTAAAAAATTTATTTAGGATAAGAGCACCTGGTATAAGATGAAATGTGGACAGTTGTGAATGAATGCGCAGTTACAAACTCCTTTTGTGCACAGCCAGAATGCAGGCCAAGGAAAGTACAACAATAGCTTTTGAAAGCCAAGCCATCCTCACACAACTACCCTGGAAATACCACTTCAGGGAATTTCAAAAGGGTGGGCAGGACTTAGAGAGCCTCTGTGGTTTTCAAACCCCAAGTCTTGCAGTCAGTAATTTGTCTTCCTATGGGTTTGTGTGATATACCATCACTTATTTAAAGCTTTAATTATTAAACGCTTTAATTATTTAATTCTTTTATTTAGTCCTTTTATAAAGGGCTTCTCTTTGAACCATTTTTCTATTGAGTTCTGAGTACAGCTCTCTTTGGCTCAGTACAGTTTGTTTGGTCTGTGTATGCTGGGACACACAGAATCATAGAATGCACTTGGCTGCGATAAAGTCTCCCTGGAGCCTTCTCTTCTCCAGGCTGAACAACCCCAACTCTCTCAGCCTGTCTTTATAGGAGAGGTGCTCCAGCCCTCTAGTAATTTTTGTGGCCCTCCTCTGCACATCAGGTCTATGTCCATCTTGTGTTGAGAGCCTGAGAACTGCACACAGTACTCCAGGTGAGGTCTCACCAGTACAGACTAGAGTGGCAGAATCACCACTCTCGATCTGCTGGCCACACTTCTTTTAATGCAGCCCTGGATGTGATTGGTGTAAAGACACCTTCATCTTCCATCCAGAAAGGTTATATAGGTGGAAAGAAAATAATTTAGGTGGTTGTCCTTAAAAGGCCAATATAAGTGTAGTCATTTGATGTGCATGTCCACAGTGCCTGCCTTGCTGTACTCTAGTGTTTGCAGTTCATTCAGAGACTGGGCAAGGACAGGAATATGAAGCCGAATTTGTATTATGTGTGACTACTGGAAAGCATGCATCTACATTCCTCTCTGAATATATGGAAGTAGGATTTTTTTCTGTTCAGAATGCAATTATTGGTGCATCAATACCATGCAGAACTGTTGGTGTGTGGGGTTTTTTGTTTGTTTTGTTTTTTGTTTGTTTGTTTGTTTTCTTTTTTCAGAACCTCATTCTATAGATTTGGCTTCCCTACTCCTTTCTGAGATAAGCCAGGATACCGGTGGCCTTCTTGGCCAGCTAAGCACACTGCTGGCTCATGTTCAGCCGGCTGTCAGCTAGCACCCTTAGGTCCTTTTCTTTAAGATAGTTTCCCAGCCACTCTGACCCAATCTTGTAGTGTTGCATGAAGTTGTTGTAACTCAAGTGAAGGGCCTGGCACTTAGCCTCATTAAACCTTATACAACTGGCCTTGGCCCAACTATCCAGCCTGTCCAGATACCTCTGTAGCATTTTCCTACCCTTCAGCAGGTCAGCACTCCCAGTTAATTTGGTGTTACTTGCAGACTTACGGCGGATGCACTCAATTACCCCATCCAGTTAACTTGAGAAATACATTAAACAAGAGTATTAACAAAACAATGTATTAACAAAACTGAGCGCTGGGGAGCACCCCTTTTTTTGAGTGGTGTTATTTGTTGCAGTTACACCATTACTTGTTGCCATTATAGCAGTATACTAAAAAGTTTTGGTTTCAGCTAACATATTTAAGGCACCCTAAAAAAGAATTTTAAGAAGCTAGGAAAAGAATTCCCCCCAAAACCTCTCAAAAGATTACAATGGTGTAGGCAAATATTTAAAACGATAGAAGGGTAGCTTTAAATTTCCTTTTTAGTCTAAATTATTTAGAAGGTCAGCTACTCTGTAACTTTCTCAATGGTTTTTACCACAAATGGCTAATTTGGTTGCACGGCAATTTGAAAGGTTCCGTTAGGTTTGATAAAACTGAATGTTAAGGTTGGAAGGTTTTTGTCTTAAGTTGGGTTTCGCATTTTCTAGCAGCCACATAACCACTCTAGATGGAATTTCTAACTAATATGGCACAAACAATGAAAAATATGTACAATTACTTGAGATGACAGAAATGCTCCTATTCTTCTCTATTTAGAGCTTGTCTCTCGCTGATATTGCAAAATCTATCTGTTACTGTGGTTGTTATTGCCCCTGAGTTTCAGGAGTTCCCAAAAATTATCCCTCTTCAAGTATTACTTGACAGTGGAGGTGGTGAAGCTAGCAGCAAGCTAGTTTGTGATACTATTGTGTGTCTTGAGAGTCTTCCTTTGCTTGACTTGTCCAGTGATGTAAATGATCCCAAATGCTGAAGTCCCACTGACTTGGATGAGAATTTAGGCTGTTTAATGACATAAGTGATTACAAAAATAAGATTTAAATCTTGGTTTCTGTATATTGTCTCCAATATCTTTTTAGACAGGTTTTTGTTTTGGTTTGGTTGATTTTTTTTTTTTTAAATTTTGGTTCATTCATTGTTTAATGAAATGTGAGTTTACAAAAATAAATGTATTTTTCAATCACAGTAAGGACTTGCAATATTTTTAATGTAGCTTTCATACTAAACAGTAATTGGACAGGGAAAGCAAATGTCTATGAATAGAAAAAGCTGCAAGACTTTAATCAAAACCTGGTATCCATTTGATCAAGTGTTAAGGATTGCAAAACTGAGCCAGAGAAATGCAATCTTCTGATTATGTATTTTAAATTCTTCCAGCTAATGTTATCCTTGGAAAGAGAAGCTAGAGTGCAAGTATTTCTGAAGTTAGTAACTCTGTAAATGCATACAGCATTTGAAGGCTGTGGCAAATGAGGTAGGAGTGTTCATCTCACTCGCTGTACTACTTCAATGTAAATTACTTCCTGAATATCCTTTCTGCATGCAGGGAGCAATACACCACAGATGCTTCAGATGCTTAACTAGGATCAGTTTAAAAACAAAGCATCTCTGTAAAACCTGTCCTTTCTTAGCCATCAGTATTTCATTTGGCACTGGATTTACTTCTCAGAAGAAAGTTCATCTAAAAGCTGCACAGGCAGAATCTCTGCCCCAACCCAAATGTTCAATATGATGGAAGGCAGACTTGCTACTGGTGCATGATTCCAAGGTGGAGTTTATGAATTTGTGGAGTCCATAATATATTAATATGCTTGTGCAATATTAAAGGGAGGAGTTTATCAGAGGAGTATGAAGACTGTCACACAATAACTTGCTTCCACTCATAAATACTCTGTGGCTTGTTATATTTTAATTCAGAACACCTTAAAGGGCAACCTGTCAATAAATGACTACATATGTCCCTGTATGCTCTTTCAAGAATCAAAAGGAGAGCAGACTCCACATACGGGACCTGCTTCTACAAGAGTTTTACAGAAGCCAAAGTAGTTTTAATAAATAGTGTGAGCTCTGGATAAAATACAGCTTGGGAAATACAGAAATACACTGTGATGAATTGTTAATTTGAGAAGCAATGCCTGACTGTACATTCAAAGATAGTATCATGATGCATACAAAATGCCTGTATGTGCCTTTAAGGAGAGTCCTTCCCTACAAGTGCTAAATTTTAGTCTCAGTATTTAATTTATATTCTCCCTTTTCTAAATAATTTGTATTCTCTTTGTTACTGCTTCCTGCCAGTTTCTGTACCTACCCAAATTGCAGATTTTTTTTAAAGTGTTGTGAGGCATTTTCTGTGTTTTAAAAAGTTACTTTTCTTGCTGAGAGAAGTAGGAGTAGTTATTCTACCAGAATGTACATGAAGACTCCCAACTCCATTACTAATGTAAGTATTCATCTCTTGAAAGTAATACTGCACAGTGTGTACTAGCACAGACTTCTCTCCCTTGGAACTGATTATTATTTGTTGAGCACTGTCAACACACTCAGTGCTGTGCAATATAAAGAAAGAGGAGAATGGGATTTCTGCCCTGAAGAGTTTGCAATCTGTTAGATGCACAAAACAGATTAGATAACACTAAATGTGGCACTGGTCAGATGCACAGATTAGTCTTAAAATGCCACAGATCTTTTTAATATAACTTCCTCCTTTGATGGATGTAGTCTGTGTTTTAATGAAAGTATAAAAATACACTTGGCTTCCCTGAAGACTTTACAAAAAGCTACATCTGAATAACTGACAGGTAGGATCTATCATGCCAAGCTTAACGTTATTGCTAAGCCAAAATATCTGATAAAGATGGTTTGCCTACTGGCAAAGAATTAATTGGATTTCATACTTTGAGTCTTTTCTTTTGCTCCATCATTATTATCGTTGAGTTACAGGAGGCAGAGATACAAAAGACCTATTAAGTCATTGAGGCGATAGACTTCTCAAATTCTTCCTTCTATAACTCTTCTTTTTTTCTCTTGAGGCAGATTTTTTTTTTTTCAATTTCATCTTGTTATTCCTAATTGTGCCTACTTTTTGTCATCCTAAATAATTAATTTACCTTACTTGTGTATCTATCCTTCAAATATTTAGAGGCTGTTACAGTGTCTCTGGAACGTGTCCAGAGGAGGGCCACAAAGAGGCCCTCCACAAAGAGGGCTGGAGCACCTGTCCTATGAGAATAGGCTGAGTTGGGGTTGTTCAGTGTGGAAACGAGAAGGCTCCAAGAAGACCTTATTGTGGCCTTCTAATATCTGAAGGGGGCCTACCAGAAAGCTGACGAGGAACATTTTCACATGTTGGGTAGTGGCAGGACTAGGAGGAATGGATCCAGGCTAGAGGAACATAGGTTTAGATTAGACAATAGGAAGAAGTTCTTCAGCATGAGGGTGGTGAGACACTGGAACAGGTTGCCTAGGGAGGTGGTAGAAGCTCCATCCCTGGAATTTTTTAAGGCCTGGCTGGATGTGGCTCTGCGCAACCTGATCTAGTGGAGCGTGTCCCTGCTCCCATGGCAGCGGGGTTGGAACTAGGTGATCTTTGAGGTCCCTTCCAACCCTGACAATTCTGTGATTCTTTGCAAAGTTGTTCCTTAGCCAGCCTTCATGTCGTTAGCTTCTGGTGTCTTGATGTAATCAATCTCTTCAATCTCCACTTATCATTTTTACAGCTTCTCTAATAGCATTCTCTAATGTGTTATCTTTCTGGTAATGAGGTGTCCAGAACTGAATGCAGTATTTCATATGTGCCTGTGCCAGAGCTCTGCAGAGGGGGACTTCCAGCTGTCTGCAAATGTGGACAAAACCCATTGAGCTTTATTGTACTGCTTGTGCAGCAAACAGGAGAGCAAGTGATTCAGATGTCAACAGCTTCATATCATTTCAGGTGACAAAACAGTATTATTTATGTTTCCCCATGAAGTTGTGAATGGGTTTCTGTAGATTTTTGTCTCTGCAGGAGTGAACTATATTCACTGAAAAGATTTGTTTGTTTTACCTCCTCTTTATAATGCAGACAATTAAAAGCTGGACAGATAAATGAGGTTAAAATAATGCTGAGGTGATTGGCAGTGCTCAGCTGCTGATCTTTTCTTTGAACATCTGCTGATGCTCTTGGTGGTGGGGGTTAATGGATAACAGTGGTTGGGGTAGGATTGATTTTTGCTGACTCATTATGGTTTATTAATACCAAATTGAATATATTGGTTGTGCAGATGTCCCTAGGGAAGTGGCAGCCAGAAGAACTGGTGCTCTGTAGATGTGCCTTATTTGCTTGAGATTAAAATAAGTAAATTCTCACACTGAAAAGGGGGAGGGTGTTGCAATCGGGGTATGTGGCCTTGGGAAAGATAAAGCTAGAGTGCTCCTGCAGTAAACCCTCATTATTTTGAGGTGTGTTGAGGGAATTGCAGCCATGGTTTGTATCCTCTGTGTAGCAGAAGGTACAAGAAGATAGAAGGGCAATGGGGAGGGAAAAGAGGCTGGGGTAAGTGCAGCCTGTCCTGGCAGTGTGCTCCAGACTGGTGCGTTGTGCAGCACAGCACTTTGACAGGCTGCTGATCTCAGCCACCATCTACAGACTCCCAGCTAATGAGGGTAGGGTTAGAAATGAAGGTGAAAACAACTGACCTTACATTTGGTTAGATATTATTATGAAGCATTAGAGACCTAAGGTTGCTATGACATGTTAAATATATTTTTTATATTTAGCTGCTTGTGCACAGAACAGAACTATATCCAGTTAAAAATTTAGCAGGAAAGTGCAGCTGCTTATCTGAAAGGGGAGTTTGGACTTCAGGCACCTGGAATATCAGTTTGTTGAAACTGAACTGTTGACATCACGTTTTCTTTCTTGCCTTTCCTGCAGGAGCTGCACGATCATTTTCCTTTTCAGTTTGACTGATTCAGTTTAGTGGCTGCTTTGTTGAACACTGAGAAAACAACTGGGTTAAACTAGTCAGAAAGTTGTTCCCCTTCTTCCGATCTTCAAACAAAAACTGTGTTTGGACATGACAGGTCTTCCAGGGCTGTCGTCTTAGAAAGAAATTTCAACCCTCAACTGATTGTATATCCATTCTCTAATTTGAGGCTTTGCTTCCTTTTGATAATTTAAAATGTAATTTTGGATAAACCTAGCTTCTTTCATATGAGCATAAGTAATCTGAAGTAATTTGGTAATTGAATATCTCTTTGCAGTATTCTTTTTATGCTTTTTAAGAAGAATTCACATCATTCAAGTTGAACTTGTTATAAATATATTAAAATCAGCATATAAATTTAGCTTACTCTTTTCTAATAAAATAAATGTGAAGATAATAAACAAAGATACAACCCTGGAAGGTTATAGCTATTTAAATAGTGTTTATGTCATCTGCTCTCAAAACATACATTATATATTCTAGCATACAGCCAGATTTGCTTGTGGTTGTTATCCAAAGAGAATTACTTCTTTTTAATGACTACCTAAAAAGTAGTGGTTAAGATTAAGATTAATCTGAATTCAGGCATTGTTCTAGTTGTAGTCCAAGATTACAGCTCTGCTGACCAGGACAATTTTAGTTTTGGTTACTCTCCAGCTGTGTATTTGGTGCAGTGGGATTTGTATCTTTGGTCCCTGCATTCCTGTGCAAAGCCTGTGGTCTTGAGTAACTGCAGGATAAATTGTTCTTGTACCATTTACTTCAGTACATAAGTGTGATGGAGAGTGTCTGACTGGTCCCCAGACTGGCAAGCCATGGTCTGTGTTAGCACTGCTCTGGGATTTGTTCTCAGTGTCTGGATTAGTATCCTAGTAGCTGGGACAGCTGTTCTTCAGTGTTCAGTACTCTCCCTGGAGTACCCAGTTGGAGGCAGATCCTAGTTATGAGTGCAGGAGACATGGTAGGATGCTATCAATGTTTTATTTTACTCTCATATGGAGCAAGCCTGCATCTCCTGATAATACAAAAGAAAATTAAGCCTTCCAGATGTACCTAGTTCTTTTTAAATTGTGGGTGATCATAATCCACCACCGATAACTAGGCCTGTATCGTTCTCAACCTTCTGGCATGTTGAGGACAACAAAGAGGAGCAAAGGGCAAAACTGCTTGCCTCATTACAGTCTAAAGTTTTAATTTATTTCTTGGCTTTTCAATCACCTTAGTGTATACAGCCTATGAAAGGAATGTGTTGAAGGAATGTACGCAGTCATCAGCCTTGAACTCCAAGGCACCTTCTACTTCTGTGCTTTATTCAATGTATCTTATTGAAGGATACACTGATATATGTTAAAGGAAAAGGAGTATGAATTAAATTAACTGAAGAATTAATGCTTTATAAACAGAGTAACATCATTCTTCCAAGATTCTAAAGGGTTTTTTTAAAGCACAAATTAATTAGTCTTTCTGTTCCTCTGAGATAAAGATCCTTTAACACAGGGCTGAAGCCAGGAGAGGCTGTTACATGGTTTAGTCTGATTTTGCCCATAGTATGTGCCTGGCAAATGCTCTCTTAATGTCTTCCACAGAAACCTAATGTGTCTTTTCCCTACTGTTCTTTAATAAGTTACTGATCTGAAAGAACTAAATGCTGCAAAGTGGATTGCTGGCTTCTAGTTGCTAGACCCTCTGGGGTGTGGTATAGCACATTCATGACTATGAGCGTCCTATACAGGAGAATTTAGTGCCTTGAATGGGGATCTGCAGAACTGTTTAGACCTAGCCAATAAGAAAAGTTAAGGAGATAAGTCTCCAGCCTTGTGTCTCTCTAGAGCTTAGGTATTTAGCACAGACCTTCAGGAAAATGTTTATTTCTGTTTGAATTCATAGCCTGTAGCACTCTCCTGAAGACAGAACAAAGTGATTTTTTAGTTGTAGTTATTTTTACTGCATTTTTTCCAAAGCCCCAAGAAAAGCTGTTTGTCCTCTAAAATGTGGGTAATACTGCATTCCCTTTACCACATGGAAAAACAGACACTTGACATACTTCACTATGTTGGAGGATATCCGGACTGCCAGAGAAAGAAAGGGAGCCTAGGTTTACTGCAAATCCTCTTTGTCTCTAAACAAGAGGATAGACAGTGATATTTTCACATCTAATGAATAATGACATTTTGAGTAGACAGATACCTGACATAGACACTTGAGTGTCATGCTCCTGTGAAAATAGGGATACAAACCCCAGGAGGCCTTAGCTAATAGCAGAACTCAGGGAATCACAGAATGTAAGAGGTTGGAAGCAACCTTGAAGGATCATGTAGTTCATGACCCCACCCCCTCCCTGCCAGAGCAGGACCACCTAGAACAGGTATGCATCCAGGTGGGTTTTGAATATCTACAGTGAAGGAGACTCTACAACCTCTCTGGGCAGCCTGTTCCAGTGGTTTGTCACCTTCACATTGAAAAAGTTTTTCCTTATGTGTACATAGAACCTCCTATGCTCCAGCTTGCACCTGTTGCCCTTTGTCTTATCATTGGACATCACTGAGAAGAGCCTGGCTCTGTCCTCCCAACGCTCACTTTTCACTTATTTATAAACATTAGTGAGGTCACCCCTCCCTCCAAGCTAAAGAGACTCAGCTCTCTCAGCCTTTCCTCATCAGGTAGATGTTCCACTCCCTTAATCATTTTTATACATACATAGAATACATACATAGAATAAACCAGGTTGGAAGAGACCTTCAAGATCATCGCGTCCAACCCATCAACCAATCCAACACCACCCAAACAACTAACCCACGGCACCAAGCACCCCATCAAGTCTCCTCCTGAAAACCTCCAGTGATGGCGACTCCACCACCTCCCCAGGCAGCCCCTTCCAATGGGCAATCACTCTTTCTGTATAGAACTTTTTCCTAACATCTAGCCTGAACCTCCCCTGGCGCAGCCTGAGACTGTGTCCTCTTGTTCTGGTACTGGCCGTCTGGGAGAAGAGACCAACATGGCTCTGCAGTGGACTCTTGCCAGCAGTTCCCTGTCCCTCTTGAAATGAGGGGCCTAGAACTGGACACAATATTCCAGATGTGGTCTCACTGGGGCAGAGTGGAGGGGGAGGAAAACCTCTCTTGACCTACTAACCACACCCCTTCTAATACACCCCAGGATACCATTAGCCTTGGCCACAAGGGCATGTGGCTGGGTCATGGTCATCCTCCACTCAGAGGTCAGTGAATTCAGAGGCATGCTGAGTGGTTTAGACCACCAACAAATTACCAGAGTGGTATATTCTGTGTCCTCAGGGAGCTTGTGAAGTAGGTTACAGTTTTGTAGAGATGAAAATGTTTAAAATGTTCATATTTTGCTATGAACTGACTCCGCTTGGTTAGAAAGATCTAACACAATATTGTGTCATATCACTTGCATGAAGGCTTTCTGCAAGATTTCAATGCTATGGGTTTTCCAAGTCCTTAATTACTTCCAGTTTAACACTTAGATGTTTTTAAAACATCAACCAAATATTAGAAACAAAAAGTAGTAACACAGAGAATGCATTTACAAAAAGTTTTCTTCCCCTGGACTTTTTCTTGAAAATATTTTTCAAGTTTGTTTTCAAAGCAAAACCTTTGCCCTTTTATCTGTAAAACTTACAGTACAAAGGACTGGTAAATTACTTTTGAATCTATTCCATTCTTGCCAACTGTGAATCAGCACTGTCTATCGTTTTTGCTAAGATAGCATTGTATTGCTTATGTGAGTGCACTAATGTCCTATCTACAAATTACTGCAGAATTACGGAATAAATTAAAATTATGATGTAGAAAAGCATCCTGTGTTAAAAAGGACACTTTTAATGTAAGACAGAATTTTGATATCAGGATGTACTGTGCAAGGCTTGTCTTCACCTTACTGTAGTCTCAGTAAACCCAGTTAAACTACATGGCAAAACCCTCTTAGCTACAGTTGTAGAGGCAGAGAGAGAGGAACAGGGAGAGATGGAGATTAGTGTTAACCACAGCCGCATCTCCTGTTCTGAGGAGAGTTTTGTTCTAGCTAGGGATGTCTTAGAAATGCTTGTCTTGGTGTCTGGGCAAAGAGGTCATGACTTTCAAAAAGTCCAGTATGATTTGGAAGCTGAAGCCATGTAAACTGAACAATTTTGGCATGTAAAAGTATATCTTTTGATATTAGTGGAGGTTAGACTCACAGTACCAGTCCCTTTTCTCCCTGCTTTCTCATTTGTTCCTCTGGGCAATCAAGCAGTTCTTATGATTAAGATATGCGGATTTGGGGTAATGACAACATCACTTTTCAGGATGATTACAACTGGCATTTCAAAAGTTTCCCAGGTCAGAAAAGGTTGTACCAAAAATTAACATCTATTTTGCCCCCTCCTTCCTTATTACATCATTTTGTTTGTCACACAATGATTTTGTAGTGCAGACTGTAGGATTCTTTTGGTTTTGATAACTTAAATGACGTTTATGGCCAAATGGATTTTGTGGTTTTATTTCTCTTCAAGAATAGACTGGATGAGGCACTTAGTGCCATGGTCTAGTTGATTGAATAGGGTTGGGTGATAGGTTGGACTGGATGATCTTGGAGTCTCTTCCAACCTGGTTGATTCTACGATTAAGTTTGCTGATCACTACCACTTACTCCCTTGCTGAATTCCAGTCCGTGATACTGAAGAGTGGTGTGGTAGAAATATCAATACTATTGTGAGTGAAGGATAGTGGCTTCAGAAGGTAAGTCATAGAATCATAGAATGCATTGGGTTGGAAGGGACCTTGGAAGGTAAATGATGAATTGCAGTTAGTTAATTCCATGAGACATTAGAACTAAGGACTTGCAAAATGGCCTCTTATGTGAGAAGCTGTCATGATCTACAGGTGACTGTTTCTAAACAAATCAAGCTCCCTGTTAAATATTGAAGTCTGACACTAGATTTTATGGAAGAGGGATTCATGTTTGATTATTTGTTTATTTTGCCCTCAACTATGACTTGAAGCTTTGTACTGACAGTTTTAATTACCTCTATATTTGGTTAAGGAAGCATGTTCAGATCAGTCAGTCCTTCCTGAAGAGAAACGATGTTGGGAAGATCTCAGTGAAATTTTTGTTTCACATTGAACAAGCATTTTACAGTAGTCAGGGAACCGAGTGACTTCTAATACACTGGTGACTGCTTTGCTGTCACCTCAAGATGGATATATCAATTGTCTTCTTATGCTTTACATTTAATGGTCAGATCAACCTCTGCACTGCAATTTTAGTGGTTTGTTTTTTTTTTAGTGCACCCTTTTTAGTCATAGCTCTAGAGGATATATTTCAGGTAAAGTTGATTGATTGAATCTCTTTGGAGAAATAAGGGGAGATTAGAACTGAATTGTTAGTGCAAAAACACACTTCACTCATTTACTGAGAGAGCTACTTTTGGGAAGCGTATGTGTGAGAATGAGAGTGTATTGATCATGCATCAAGCAACATTTTGTAGACCCTCCCTCATTTCTTCCACAAAAGAGAAAAAGAACATCTCTTTGTGTGTATGTACATTTTGTTTTTCTTTTTGAATGCTTAATTTTCATCCTGAGTTCTGTCACTCTTAGACAGCACTCGTGTGGCTTTTTTGGCTTTCACTCCCTCATTGCACAGCTTGGCATAGATGTGTTTTGAGTTATCCTTCAGTGAATAAGTATACTTCTCTCACACAAAAAGTGCTGAATGAATCATCCCGCTCTCCTCCCTCTTCCTTTTTTACCCAGCCTTCAGCATATTTGTATTGCCTGAAAAACAGCCTTGCTGTGAAGTTTTGCAGGAGTTCGTTATGTAATCTCTTGAGCTTGGGTTGCTGTCAGCATTCTGCAGCGAACTTGCCGTGGTTGCTTTTATTCTTCTCCAGTTTGCTGTGATAATGGTTTTCGGTACCTGTTGTGATTTCTTCTTCATTTATCTGGAACAATAAAAGAGATTTTAACAGATGAATCTGTTGCGGAGTTTCAAACTATGTGGTAGGTGAAACCCAGTTTTGTATTTGCCTGCCCCAGTGACAGATGAAATTGCTCTGCTTCTTTCCTGGGAAATTGCTGTGTGCAGCTCCTGAGTGAAGACTTTTAAAGCATTTGATTACACTGATTAGTTAAGCAGAATTTGTGTCCACATCAGGAATCTGTTTCTCATCTGCACTGTTCATCACTGTCAATTTTGCCTAATTAAAATCCCTTCCATTTGTAAAGACTGTATCAAGTCACCAATTTTACTATAAATGTTAGTTCGAAGCACCCACTCCTTATTTACCTTGGAGATTTAAATGTTGCTGCATGCAATACCATTAAGTCACTAATAACCTAAAATATAATGAGACTTGGAGATTTCCACATGCTTGAACAGCAGCAAAGCATCTGAATTATAACTTTTTATACTGCTGATGATGTCTTTGCTGTTTGTTTTCCTGCCTAAACATCTTGGAGGTACTTCCTGCTTGTTTAGGGTAGTACTTAATTAGATTCTTACATAGTGTGTCCTGGTTGCTTCCCTCATCTCAGTATCTGTGCCCCTGAGAGAAGTAACTGCCACAGCTACTAATGTTGACCATTTTCAACCTGAGTACCCTCTTGCCCTAAGTTTCAGTTGCTTTACTCTCTTCTGATCTTCTCCATGTCCTGTTAAAAGCAACCAAAACAGACAAACAAAAAGTAGTCTGACACTCCACTGTCTGTGAAAAGTAATTTATTTTTCCTTGTGACTCTTAGTATTTTTGGTAAAATGTGTGAGTAGAGTGGGAAGATGCAGACTGTTTGTTCAAATAAGGAATTTTTCTAGTGTTGTTTTGTTGGGTTTTGTATGTTTGTTTGTTTTTAATTAAAAACATAACAATGACTATAATCTAAAGTTTTATTAATAACAAATTAAGCCTGAAAGAGTCCTGTGCACCAGCACAAAAGCTTTGTGATGAGTGAAAGGTTCATACTGCAGCATTGTCCCACAGTTCATGGTAATTATTAAATTTCAATGTATCTGAAAGAGAAGATGGAGCAACTGTATTTCTGATGAATCTGTAATGAGTTCTACAGCTGGGTAACCATGTGGAGTTGAGAGGTTTGCATAATAATTATCATCACTGGACTGTAACTGTAGAGGTATCGAGTTCTTTTTCAGAAGAAATGAGAAATGTCATAGAATTTAGTGAAAATATAGCTTTTGTAGCTTGCCCATCAATACCACCACTCTAACTATGGAAAAAGAGGTATACAGAAGATTGAAGTGGTGAAACTTCACTCATAGATGTGTAAAATTCTGTCTGAAAGCAATGGATTTTATGCCCTGTATAATTATAAAGAAATAAATTTGAATTTTATACTGATTGTATCCCCCTCAGCTAATATTAGGGTTCAGTAGAATTGAGTAGCTGAGAAGTGTAGAGTTTAGGTGAAAATCTCCCCAGCGTCCCCTACATGCTGGGAAACTGAAACAATTGTCTTTTAGTGTGAGGATCAGCAGTAAAGGAGAGAGAATGTTCAGTTTTAATGGCAGGAGGAAGGTCTTTGCTAACATTAGTGGGTTTCTGTGTTCGGTTTTGCTTTCCACTTAGATTCTTATAGTATGCAGTGAATGGTCAAAACTGCATTCATTAGTTTCCTGTAACATAGCAAGAAAGAGCTCATGTTTTGTATCTGGACTGGGACTAGAGGATTCTGAAGGCTCTAAAATGGTGAACTAGAAATTCTGATTTTCTTTTGATACTGACTTTGAATTTATATCTCAAACATGCGGTGACACAGTTTTTCAGTTACCCAGTGTTTTACAACAAAAATGACTATACTAGCTTATTCCATCTTTTGTTCTGTCAGGACCCATGTTTTTTACTTTGTAAAAGTGTAGCATTTTCATACTGATATTCAAGTCCAGCATTAGAGCAAACCCTGTTTCATCTCCAGATGGACGTGACTGGAGAACACTTGATAATCAATATTATGCTTGTGATTCAGAGAACTGTGCTGGCCTAATCACCTGCAATTACAACTGTGACTGCAAAAATAAAACTCTTGCCTTGGATTTTCTTTCTCCTTCTGCTCCATTGGGTGGGTGTTTTGTGCTGCTTGGCCACATCTTGCAGACAGGCTTGTTCATTTTCTGTCAGGATACTTTCTGCTCTGGTTTTCCCTTAACATTTGCTGCTGATAAACTCCAATGCTTTCTTTGCTGATCAGATTACATTTCTCCAGAAAATGCAGTTTCAGCTTTTCTCTGCTTCTTGATGTTGCACCACTTGCATGTGCTTGCATTTTTTTGGTCCCACTCTGAGTGAGTTTATTGGATGAGAGGTGCTCTGACAGTATAGTCAGTCCCTGAGAAAACCTGGCAGACAAGTGAGGGAAAGTTGCTGAAGTTCATCCCTATTCCAGAAATCTCCCTGGTCTGTAAGGCTGGATAGGACTCTCTCTACACCTCAGTTGTGGGCTTGTCATACAGAGTGAGCTCCTCGTGAAAGGGTGGTTGGACAAGTAGTAGGAGTAAGTCATAGGTCAATCATTACCTATACATCTCAGAATGCATTCTTGTGTCTTAGGTTTGTTCTAATGCTGATGTTGTCTTTGAAAAAAAAAAAAAGTAACCAAAGGCTGGAGGTAATGAGGGGAGGGAAATAAACAATGACCCAAAGAGATGGATGTTGTCCAACAGTGCAGTCACTTATGTGTTATAAAAGCCTGTGTGAAGATATCGTCACTTTTCATTCACTTTCCTTTCCTTCCAAGTCAGGTGTCTCCTTTTCTTTTTCCTGCACCCAAGATGTGAACATATCCTGGTGATTCATTAATCTTAGGCTGGTGAAGAATTGATTAAAACAGGTACTGAAAGTGCTTGGAGCAGTTTGTATGGTCAGCCAACTCACCTTGGACTCTGACTGCAGACTATAGAAAGAGTTAATCTAAGAGATGGATGTGTGCTGTCCTTCACACTGTCTTGTTGTCATGGTCAGTCTGTTACAGAGATGTAAATTCCATTTTCTGACCCCTTTTCCCATCTCCAGACAGAGATCTTCAGGTCAAATGAGGTCAACATTGCATTTGATGTCAGAAAGCACATGGGTTAACACCATGCTTATTTCAGTCTCATGGTTCTAGGACTATACAAAGGGAGCTGTCATTTCTTTCAAACCTGCAGCCCTGAAGTGCTGTCTTTGGATTGAAGTTGGGTTTTTTGTTTGTTTGTTTGTTTGCTTGTTTGAAGCTTTTTCCAATGTCCCATGTCTGGAATAACCTGAGTCCAGACAAGGTGATTTGAACTCACAAAAATGTTTAATCCAGACTACTGAGCTAAAGTGATTTGTTAATAGTGACCAGAATGACTTCATAAGAAAGAGAAAATCTTATTGATAAACTGTGGTGGTGAGAGAAGGCCCAGCTCCCCCTCCCCCACAAGGAAAGGAAATAAAACCACGGCCGGCTCAGTCGGAGAAGCAAAGGACATGCTACATCCGCAAGCAATATGGAATGCAGGCCGTGCACACACAATACATACAGCACTCACAACATATATACAGCAATACACAGCAAAGAAAAATAACACAACAAAATTCCCTCCTCCAGACAGAGGAGGCCCCCCCCGCACCCCCCTCTGTCCCCTCACCTCCCCCCTTTCCCAAAAAGGGTTAGAGAGAGAAAAGGCAGTTATTAAGGAAGAGAATTCTTATTAGGCCTCCAAGCGCATGCAGGATTAATGCTTATCTGGTATTCAAGGTCAAAACTCCAGCTAGTTGCTCAGAAGCAGACAGGCTGGAAAGGGAGAACAGAGTGGAACAGAGAAAGATTCCAACTGCACTAAAACTTAAAGTTGCATTCTACCAATCCACCAATGAAATTCGTTTAGACCTATCTTTGTTTTCAAAATATTCAGCCAGAGTGTTCCAGCACCATCCCTTTCTTAAAGGCACAGCCTCAAACATGCATAGAATACATAGAATACATAGAATAAACCAGGTTGGAAGAGACCTTCAAGATCATCGCGTCCAACCCATCAACCAATCCAACACCGCCCAAGCAACTAACCCACGGCACCAAGCACCCTGTCAAGTCTTCTCCTAAAAACCTCCAGTGATGGCGACTCCACCACCTCCCCAGGCAGCCCATTCCAATGAGCAATCACTCTTTCTGTATAGAACTTTTTTCTAACATCCAGCCTGAACCTCCCCTGGCGCAGCCTGAGACTGTGTCCTCTTGTTCTGGTACTGCTTGCCTGGGAGAAGAGACCAACATCCGTCTGTCTACAACCTCCCTTCAGGTAGTTGTAGAGAGTAATAAGGTCACCCCTGAGTCTCCTCTTCTCCAGGCTAAGCAACCCCAGCTCCCTCAGCCTCTCCTCGTAGGGCTTATGTTCCAAACCCCTCACCAACTTTGTTGCTCTTCTCTGGACTCGTTCCAGCAAGTCAACATCCTTCCTAAACTGAGGGGCCCAGAACTGGACACAGTACTCGAGGTGCGGCCTAACCAGTGCAGTGTACAGGGGCAGAATGACCTCCCTGCTCCTGCTGGCCACACTGTTCCTGATGCAGGCCAGGATGCCATTGGCCCTCTTAGCTGCCTGGGCACACTGCAGGCTCATGTTCAGTCTACCGTCGACTAGCACCCCCAGGTCCCTCTCAGCCTGACTGCTCTCCAGCCACTCTGACCCCAGCCTGTAGCTCTGCATGGGGTTGCTGTGGCCAATGTGCAGAACCCGGCACTTGGATGTGTTCAATCTCATGCCGTTGGACTCTGCCCATCTGCCCAGCCTGTCGAGGTCCCTCTGCAGAGCCTCTCTACCCTCCAGCAGATCAACTCCTGCCCCCAGCTTGGTGTCGTCAGCAAATTTACTGATGATGGACTCGATGCCCTCATCCAGATCATCAATAAAGATGTTAAAGAGCATGGGGCCCAGTACTGATCCCTGGGGCACACCACTGGTGACTGGCTGCCAGCTGGATGTGGCACCATTCACCACCACTCTCTGGGCTCGGCCCTCCAGCCAGTTCCTAACCCATCGCAGTGTGCTCCCATCCAAGCCATGGGCTGACAGCTTGGCCAGGAGTTTGCTATGGGGAACGGTGTCAAAGGCCTTGCTGAGGTCCAGGTAGACTACATCCACAGGCCTCCCCACATCCACCAGGCGGGTCACCTGATCATAGAAGGAGATCAGGTTGGTCAGGCAGGACCTGCCCTTCCTAAACCCATGCTGGCTGGGCCTGATCCCTTGGCCATCCTCTAAGTGTTGTGTGATTGCACTCAGGATGACCTGCTCCATAATCTTTCCTGGCACTGAGGTCAGGCTGACAGGCCTGTAATTCCCTGGCTCATTCAACCGGCCCTTCTTGTGGATGGGTACCACGTTGGCCAGCTTCCAGTCATCTGGGATCTCTCCAGTGAGCCAGGACTGATGAAAAACAATGGAGAGTGGCTTGGCCAGCTCATCTGCCAGCTCTCTCAGCACCCTAGGATGGATCCCATCTGGTCCCATGGACTTGTGGGGGTCTAAGCTGCTGAGGAGAGCTCCTATCACTTGCTCATGGAACACAGGGAAACTATGCAGCTCCCTGGCTCCCTCTGCCAGCTCTGCAGGCCAGCTGTCTGGTAGACGTTCTTTCCAGCTAGTAAAAACTGAGGTAAAGAAGGTGTTAAGTACCTCTGCCTTTTCCTCATCCTGTGTTACAACATTTCCTTCCATGTCAACCAAGGAGTGGAGGTTGTCCCTGCCCTTCCTCTTGCTATTAATATATTTATAGAAGGACTTTTTGTTGTCCTTCACATCAGAGGCCAGTTTAAGTTCCAAATGTGCTTTTGCCTCCCTAATTTTCCTCCTACATGCCCTAGCAACCTCTTTAAACATTCCATGGGTTGCCTCACCTTTCTTCCAAAGATTATACACCCTCTTTTTTTCCCTTAGTTCTATTAAAAGTTCATTACACAGCCAGGCTGGCCGTCTGCCCCGGCAGCTCCTCTTCCGGCACACTTTCACAGAATCATAGAATGGTCTGGCTTGGAAGAGACCCCCAAAAGTCATCTAGTCCAACCCCCTCTCCAGTAAGCAGGGGCATCCTCAATTAGATCAGGTTACCTAGAGCCCTGTTGAGCATTACCTTGACTACCTCCAGGGATGGGGTCCCAGCCACCTCCCTGGGCAACCTGTTCCAGTGTCCTACTATCCTCATGGTAAAGAACTTGTTCTTAGCATCCAATGTAAATCTACTCTTTTCTAGTTTGAAACCATTGCCCCTCATCTTGTTCTGCAGGCCTT
This sequence comes from Dryobates pubescens, assembly GCF_014839835.1. Classification (NCBI taxonomy): domain Eukaryota; kingdom Metazoa; phylum Chordata; class Aves; order Piciformes; family Picidae; genus Dryobates; species Dryobates pubescens. The sequence goes on from NC_071617.1 coordinate 31,059,918, forward strand.
TGTAAACAGTCTCTCTCCATCCTTCTTTTATGCCCCCTTCAGGTACTGAAAGGTCATTATCAAGTCTCTCCAGAGCCCTCTCTTCTCCAGACTTTAAAGTAGCCCAGCTTTTGAGTCATTACTATAGTATTACTTTATGTGTGTGCTTGTATGCTGTATTTTTTTTTCCTATATAATGTGGTCTCTAGCTAGCTTTATCAATTACTTCTTGTTTAAGTGCAACATTAGGAATATTTTGAGATGGAAATAGATATGCTTTCTTCCAGTAAATGATATTTGAAACTGGCTGTCACAGTTTTTATTTTATCTCAACTGAAAATAATCAAGGGATAAGCAAGCAATTATTTTTGTCCCTAATTCCCATATCAAAGCTGTTTGTGTAAACTAGATAAAACACATTCTGAGGTAGTATGTGGAAAGGCTTGTTTATCATCAAGAAGGATAAACTTGTCATCACTTGACCTGAATTTTTTTTTAAATGCTTCTAAAACATTTGAATAGAAAAATAATTTCTATTTGAACTAGCAAAATTAATTCTATCTTTGTTGTGTGATTTATTGCTTAATTTAAAACAAATCTGTAAGGTGTAAAGATAACAGAAATAAAATAGTGCTGTTCTTTCAAAAACCATATTAATGCTACTAAGATAGCATTAATAGTTTAAAGTTTCATGAGAGGACAGCATTATGCAACAGAAAAAATGGTGATTTCCTACTTCTTAGAATTATTAGAAACATAAATCCATTTACAATTACTTCCATGACAGTAGTGTGAAGGACAGTACACAAGCAATCTATTATCATACCTTTCCTATCTCATTTGAGCCAATTCTATGTACACCAGTTGAACCCCACAGCCACTACATTTTGTATTTGACTTCCCATTCTATATGGATTGACACTAAGAGGAGTTCAACCCTCTGACCTCTTGCTCTATCCTTGTTACATCTTCTTGTGCCAGTTACCTACTGTGAACCATGAATGCTCATTAGAAGTTGAAGCAGTAGGCTTCCAGACTGTCTGGGAGTTTTATGCAGGTGGACAAAGGAGCTGTGATTGAAGCAAAGAGATTTTTACTTCTTTTTCCAGTGGCAGTACTGTGAGCACTATCCATTTGAACTCTGAGTCAATCTGCAACGCCTCACCCTATTGGTAATCTGTTCTGGTGCTCTCTATGTCAAATCTGATGCACCCTCCATGGAAGAGGTGAGAGAGTCCTTTTAAATCCTGCAGTATATATAAAAAAAATGTTTCTTTAGAAATTCAGACTTTTGCTCCTTATTTCTGACAACAGTTTTAAAAGGCTACTGTCTTCAATTGTGATTGTTTTTATGCAATACGCTGTTTTGGGGCTATTTTGAAGCAGAGCTTTAGTAACATTACTGAATACTATGGGAGGTTGTTGAATTCAAAATCTGTTATTATTAGAGAAAAGTTTTAATTGCTCAGGAAGGGCAATTAGAGAGAAGTTTTGGTGTTGTAGTTCTGCTCCTGAAGAGCTGGAAGTGTTGAAAGGTGCTGAGTTTAAAGATGACCAGGAAAAAAGATTCAACAGAACATTGTCAGTGAGCATAATGCAACTTAATAAAAATGTATGTCAGGGCAAGTAGTAGGATAAGTGGGTTTTTTAATTCCTTTTTCCAAGTGTGCACATGCCCTTTAAGTGAGGAGAGGCCTTCCCATCTCTTCTGATGAATATCAAACCTGGATGACACAGAACTGCTCAACTGCTCAGGCTTAGCTTGTGGTTGTGTTTTGTTTTGTTTTGTTTTGTCTTGTTTTTTAAGATATTGATATTTTTAAGGTAAGTGAGTTGTGAAGATACTTGCTTGCCTTTGTTGAGGTGGATCCCCTCTGCTCTTTGTGTTTTGTGTTGCACTGATTCATGAGGATTTTCTGTTTTTCTTTTTATCTCTGTGTTCCACTGATAAATCAATAAATATTTCAACTTAACTAAAGCTGATCAGAAGTAAGTTTTTCAATGGGATTTTTGAGAGATGTCTTTTATATTTGTTTGTTTGTTTTAGTTCTACTATAAAGTCTGAAAACATTGTGCTTGGGGATGGAAGAATTTCCATTAAAATGACAAAGGAAAATGTGAAAAATAATAGCAATAATATGAAATCTAAACAAAAACATTGAATTGAAATATCATATGACTAGTGTTTGGATTGGGTACTCCCTGTTATGCCCTGTGGAAAATAACTTGCCTGTGATGAGTTTTGCTGATGCAGCACTAGAAACAGCTGTTCACACTGAGATCAGCCTTTGTATGTTTTGTCCATTTGTATATGTGAGGAGATGCTAGTGTTGAGCTGGAAGCATATTAATTAATGCTGCCAAACCAGGGTTTTGTTGGAATTACTTATATGTGTTATTCTTTCAAAGAGACAGAGTCCTTAATGTCCATGTATAACTGACAGGGAAATTTGTTTTGTGCCATTTCTGTTTTGCTGTCTTCCCTCTTCTATTCCAACAGCTATCACATTCAGAAAATCAGATTAAAAAAAAAAGAGGTTGGTACCACCTAACCTGTTCTCCAATCAGCAGTTCCTCTGCTATGATATGCCTTGACATGCCTCCCTCCATAAAGGCTGCCTTCCCTACTGGCCCACCTTAGATGCAAATGTTTCTGGTTAAGGTGAATGCTGACACTATCACTACAGGAATATACACATTTGATGCAGATATTTAAAGCCATGACTACAGATAGATGAAATACCCTTGTTAACAGTCTGTTGAGGAAGGGTGGATGGAAGCAGGGGGAAAAAAAATGAGGAAAAAAGGCAGGTCAGAAGCAGAGCCCTGCTGAGATGATGAGAGGAGTGAGTTTGTTTCTGTGGTATATACTAGCCAATTAACTTTTTGCTTTGACCTCTGGAAGTCACAGCCTCCTTTTGAGGAGAGTTTGAGGGCTGCCTCAAAGAGATCTTGTTGCTAACTGTCTTGGGCAGTCCAGGAGACTCACTCCACTCACTGTTTTAGACAAAAATTAGAATCTTTGTTTTATGTCAGCAGTTGCAGTGGACAAAGCATGCTTACAAGAGGCTTAGATTTGCCCTTAAATACAGTCCAGACATACAAGCTGTCATTTTCCTCTGAAGCATCTTGATCTGAAATAGTTGTGGTTCCCATCAGCTAGAATTCCCATCATGGTAGCCAAAGTATATTGCTACCTCTGTGCTCTTTGTAAGAGTATTTTCCTGAAATAGACTTTTTTTCTAACACTAAAGGATTTCCCCCCCGCCCTTCCCACTGTTTTCCATCTGGTCCCTTCCTCCACAGCTGGAATGCCATGATCATGCAATCCACAGCACCAGAGATAATTTAAGAGTTCAGAAAAGCCAGCAGAAGTTTGTGGAAAGGATTTATAGCCTATTAGGGTGCTTGTATGTTTTTCCTCTAAATAACCTTTGTGTTGTGTTGTTTCTAAGAATGAAATTGCCCTTGGGGAAAACTGCAAGTCTGCCTAGTATAGTCTTTCCTAGAAATCACTGTAAATATGCACTACAGGTAAACACTGGAACAGCAGAATTTGTTTCTTGGACAGTTTAGGTCAAAACAACAAATATTTTTCAAGTAATTGACAAAGTAGGATAGTGACTTCTTTTTTGTTACAAACTGGGTCAGTTATGTCTGTGTTGTATTTTCCAAGCCCTGGGAGAAAGCAGATTACATTAACACTTTTCAGAACAATTGCAGTATCATTTAATGCCTTTGTTGCTAATTTCTTAACTAAGGAGGCCAGGAGATAGAAGATTAATCAAAGATGATTCTTACTAGACTTACTAGACTACAAGGAGATTTTTGTGACAAGATGACAGTAGATATTATGGAGAGGTTTCTTTCTCTTTCTCCTTTATTTTGTTTGCCTCTCTGCTCCTCCTTACACCGTTCAAGCTTGACAGGTCTGTCCTGCCATTTGAATCTGGGTAAGTCATTACATGCCCAGCTGACTGTAGAAGGCTGGCATGCTCCAACAGCTCAGGGCAGTGGGTCAGAAGGTGGCACTGTTCACTCTTTGTAGGGCTTAAGTCCTGCCACGGTGTTCTGAGCTGAGACCATGCCCTGGGGTGTTTGCTGCTTAGCATGCTCTTCATCCTAAACCTTCATGAATGAGAAACTCCTGTTCTTCAAGTAGAAGGTGGATGACTACAGTAGTAACTGAGGGCAGAATGGAAAATGATTTTTAGGATAGCTACTCAAACCATAGAGAGGGGATTTTAAGAACTTGTTAAGAAGCCCAAGAGGAAGATGTAGTAACTTCAGGCAGTAGTCGTCTGGAATGGCCACACCTGACCCCGTGTTGTCTGTTTGACTAGTTCACATGGCAAATAACTCCTACAGATTGTCCAGTTTGGTGGAAAAACAAGAGTTCCAAACTCCATTTAAAAATTATGAAAGAATCAATATGTTAATGCATTTCTAAGAGTCATAGCTGTCCAAATATTGCAGAACTTCCCACTATAATGTATTTTGAGCAAAGATGCAATGCCAGAAATCAAGGTTAAGCAGCTGTATTTTTCTTTGCCGCCATGCTCCATTTTGTGTTAGTGAAGCAATGTTCCCTTCCTGCTGCTCTATGTAGTGTATTGTCCTATTTAAATATCTGCTGAGGAAGAACAAGGAGAATGAAGCTATTAAAAAAATCTGAGGTCTGGGATAATTTGAAGTGAATAATTATTAAGCAATTCTGCCTCACAACTTTTTAGAAAGGGAGTATTTAATTGCTACTACTCAAATGCATTTTCTTAGGGAATGGTTCTCCTTTGGACATCTCTTTAGGTAATTTAGTTTTTTTAAATGCTCAAATTTGAAATCATGCACAGTAATAGTTACACCACTCATTAGGGAAGTGATAGCAGACTTGCAATCTTGAGAAACACAAAGAAAGCAGAAAGAAGCTTTTCCCCCTCTCAGTGCTTGTCCTGATCCTTACATGGATGAATCCTGAGGAAAAGTCTGACAAGAATTACAGAATCACAGAATCAACCAGGTTGGAAAACACTGCAGAGATTATCAAGTCCAACCTGTGTGATATATTAAAGAGAAAGTTCTAAGTGATGTTTATGTGGGGATATAGAAATGCAGGATGACAAAACATTATATATTTTACACAACCTCCACCCCGATTAAATATTTAGTGGTTTCTCTGCCTTTTTAAGGGATATAAAATGTGGTAAGAACCCAACAGAAAAACAAACAAAAAATAAACACAACACCACCACCCCCCCCAACCTCCTAACCTATTGAAATGAGCAGTTGTAATTGAAATAAGGAAAGAAAATAGCTCAGTTGAATTTACACATTTGTGAGAACTCAAATTCATCTGAGTAGTCCTTAAAGACAGTATATCCTATTTAATCTTGCAGTAATATGTTGCTTCTCTGCCTTTGCAAATACATTTGTACTTGTAATCTAAGCCTTCTAAGGCTAATCTAAGCCTTTCTGAGCTACTAGATAGGTAGATGCAATAAGCAATCTATTGATTTGTGTTACTCTCTCTGTTTCAGAAGCACTTATACCAAAGAGCTTTTACTTTGGTGGCCACTCTAGCTCATCTGTTTTTGTTACTGAGTTTTCTTGCAATGATAAGCGTCTTATACTGCTTACTTTCTGAAATATGCCTTTTATTTGTTTGTATTCTGGCAATATAATTATTATCTTTCAATTTGCATATGGTTTCTAATCTTTCATGTGCCACTGTTGTCCATATAAAGCATTTTTCACCCAGCTGAATATCCACAAGTCTTTCCTGCTATTTATAATTTATTAAAAGACTATTTTCTGTTTCAGACATCAGTTTGTATTACAAATTGGTGGAATCTGTTACGTGTGCTGTTTTGTCCCCAAAACCATGCCCAGTGTTTCATATAGACAAATCCTTACATTTTCACTACTTCATCTACCAGGAGGTTGCAGCTCTTTAGCTGGTCATGGCCATGGAGCTGGAAGCATCTCATAGAGTTACAGAGGTACTTGACTCGAACATACACATTAATTTTCCAGGTTCTGTATAAATCAGTCATTTGCCTCTAAAGATCAGTTACCCAATTGCCAAACATGTGCATCCAGTACAAAGAAAGAAAATATAAATATTAATGATGAAATCCTCTTCTGTGTCATCTTGATCAGTCTTAGCACATAAGGAATGAAGATTTTTGTGCAGTTGACTATGAAACCTGTCCATTAATTGATTGCTTTCATGTAATCTGAAATCCTGTTTCTTAGTTTTGGAAGTCACTTAGCTGCTATTTTGAGTATGCTTCTGCAGAGAAAAATGATGTATTATGGGCTAGCATTTACAGACTAAGCAGTTTTGTAAGGCAGTTGTTCAGCTAAAATCTCAGAAGCTAACCACAAAATGATCCAAAAAATGGGTCTTGAAATTATCTTTGGCTAGGCAGAGGTACAGCCCATCTATTGTCCTGACTTGACAAGACTGACCTGAATTGATTAGAGGGTTTGGACAAATCAACATCTTGAACAAATAATGTTGAGGTGAAGCCTCCTGTACTGTAGTTTATATCCTTTGCCTTTTTTTTTTGTCACGGGGTGCAAGTGAGAAGAGCCGTTCCTCTCCCTCTTGACACCCAGCCCTCAGATATTTATAAACATTTATTAAATCCCCTCTCAATCTTCTCCACACTGAAGAGCTCCAGGTCTCTCAGCCTCTCCTCACAGAGAACATGTTCCAGTCCCTTAATCATCCTTGTAGCCTTCTGTTGGACTATCTCCAGCAGATCCCTGTCCCTCTTGAACTGGGGAGCCCAAAACTAGACACAACACTCCAGATGAGAGTTCTACAGGCAGAGTAGAGGGGGAGGAAAACCTCCCTCAATCTGCTGGACACAGTTCTCTTAATGCACCCCAGGATACCATTGGCCTTCTTGGCCACAAGGGCACACTGCTGTCCCATGGATAACTTCTTGTTCACTAGGACTTCCAGGTCTTTCTCCACGGGGCTGCTCTCCAGCAGATCACCTCTCAACCTGTGCTCATCATTATTTAACCGTGATATTGTGATTTTTTTTTTCATCTGTGGCTGTGAGTTTGGTGCTATCTCTGTGGTAAAAACTAAATAGCTTTTCTGTGTTGAATTTTCATGTAAGCAATATATTTTTATGGTAAATTCCCAGATCTTCCAAGTCTTCATCATACTCACCTGTTCTTTTAATTTGGATGGGGAAGAGAGTATCTCTAAGGGGTTCTAAGGGTTTCAACACCACCTTCAAGTTAATTTTGATCTGTCTTTAGAATAGACAAGTGTTGCTTATTAGGCATCAGGGTCATAGGCATCAGAACACAATTCTGTGAGCTGAGGCATTTTGGTTTCTCCCAGAAGCAAAACCAGATTTCTTTTGAGAGACACTTAGCCTGAGAAGGGAGAGGTTTTCCTAGAATTTTAATCATATCCCTTATGTTTTCACCCAAACTAATGTGCTTTAGAGCTGTGCTAATTGACCTGATGTTCTGGTTTTAGATTCATGATAGTAACCCTCAGAGCTAATTTACACAACTTGCTTTGAACTGAACTTGGTAATGCAAATATAATGTCCTATTAGCAAACTATGAATGGTTCCTACTGGGATTTGTACAGTGATTCTGAGCTCATTATTGCTGTCATTCAATAGTGTGCATGAGTAGAGAGAAAATAATTAAACAAAATAGTACTTTAAATCCCAAAAGGAATGTAAAATCAACAAAGTTGAAAACCTAGAAGTCTTAACTTTTGTTTAATATATACACTCTGTGGAAAGGGATGGAGAAGCCTTGGTATGTGTTAAACACTCAGCTGCCCGACATAATTGGATGGAAAAATTGATACCCAGTGAAACATGTATTTCCCCCAAATGATTCCATATTTCTCTGAATTTAAGACTGATAATGTTACATGGAAAATAGTGTAAGAAGTATTTTCTTCTAATCCTCCTTTAAATAGAAGTCATCTTCCAAAAGTGTTGCTAGGGGATTTAGCCATGTGACTCATACTGATATCACTAGACGTTTTATGGCTTAAATGCACAGTGCTTTGAAAAAGCCTCTTGCAATCCAGCACTGTGGCAGCATTGCTGTGTGAGCATTTCTCATTTCTACAGTTTGACCTGGTGTGAGCAGCAAAATCCGTACAAGACCTTAAAGTTCAGAAAGCTGTTGAATGTTCTTCAACTTTGCATAAATATACAGGCTGGTACAAGTCCACTTTATTAGACTGTGGGCATTTTAGCTCTGACTTTAAAATTCAATTGAGGGGAAAAAACCCAACCAGGCACTCTTAACTGCTCAACTGACATATTAATTCAGGTGAGCAAAGAGGCACCAGCTCAACTGAAAAAATATTGTCCAATCTGGTGCTCTATAGTGCTACTCAGACTTGAACAGAGTGCCCTAGAAAGTGGGCTGTAATATGCTCATCAGCTGCAGACCAGCTCATACCAGCAGAGTTCCCCTTGGACTCAAGTTCTTCTAGCAGCACTTTTCAAACTGTTCTTCATTATGACCTTCCCCTTCCCCCTCACCACCCCGCATAACCTCATCCACTTCTGGTAACGCTCCAGTCGCTTCCTCTTCTTCTCCAGACTGTCCTATAGGTTCAACTGTCTAATGGAAACCCAAGCCATCCTCTCTATGTTCAGACTGTAGAACTGATGGAAAATTTCATTCTATAGTAATGACAGGTCAAATTTGGTGTGGTGCAGCTGGTGGTTTGCAGACAATTCCATCTATGTGTCCATCTTTTCCATGAAGGAGCAATGAGAAATGGGTGGATGTTGTCTGAAGAGCTGATTAGTTTCTCCTGAGAGTGGTCAGAAGAAGTAAGAGTTATTGCTGCTCTTACACCTTAGTGAGAATAGAGGGTTGAGGGAGAGGAGCCATGCAATCCTAATTCTGTATATTTTGGAGCAGCCTTATAATACTGCTGGTGCTATGGGTTTTGAGATGTCCTGAAGATTTGGACCTTTTACCACAGTTGGAATTCTAGTTCCAGGTGCCACTCAAGAAATAATTTGCATCATGAAGATTAGATTAACTAAGCATGTCAATTCATATATAAAGAACATTTGGTATTAGAAAATGATAAATTAAGCTTCTTCAGGAATCCCTGCACTGTTGGGAAGTTACTTCAACATCATTAGAATGTGGTATGTAAAGTGTCCACAAGCTACTGACTTAGGAGTTTTTATTAGATTGCGCTAAAAGTTTTCTTTTCTGGCAGTAATTTAAGCACTGAAAGTTTGATATGGAGAGCAAAACCAGAAGTAAAATTCCTTGTGGTAATGAATTATTTATAGCTTAAGTGAAAGAGCAAAGGTGACAAACTGAAAAAGATGAATTTGAAAGGCAGAGGAATACAAAGAAAAATGAATGGAAGAGAAAATGAGATACAAACACTGTAGACTTAGAGAGCTGGGCTGATATGGTTGACAAAATACACAAAAAAGATGTTTATAGTCAGCAGTCCAGAAGAAGTGTCAGATCAACCAGAAATGGTTATTTTCACTGGGAAAAAAAATTAAAAATGAATCTACTCATCCTACTTGCAATATAGCAATACTGAGACTGCATGTGAAGGGCAAGGTCTTTAATTGCTTTCTTTTATGGACATCAGTCAAACAGAAGTCTTAGGGTTTAATTCAAATAAAAGTTTTTCTATTGGTGCTGAAAATGCTTCAGTCTAGAAGGAGATTTTGAAGTAGTAATAAGGGCTGCTTTTTTAATCATCTCTCTAAGAAAAGTAAGAATTAAGTCTCTTTCAAAGAAAAAAAGGTTACAGGAAGCTCAAATATTTTATAGTTTATTGAGATAAGGGGAAGATGCAGATTTATGTCTGGCTCTGATAACAGAAGGGAGTACCAAGGATAAAAAGATATGAAGTAGAATAACACAGGTGGAAATTACATGGTAATCTGCAATGTAGTAGTTTTTGTCTTCCATTGGAGTGTTGTTGGAATCCCTTGTTTATTGTGCAGTTGAAAACAGTGTGTCACCTCATTTATAAAATGTACTTTGTCATCTTATGGGAAATCTTATGCCTTCATAATGACCACCTTAACTTAGAGATATTAAAACTATTGCTTTCAAGAGCTTTAGTGTGGTAGAGTTTTGCACTCAAAAGTTAATACAAAAGCTAACAAAGATTTTATAGTGTAAGCAATATTATTAAATCAGCCAATTAAATTATTGATCTTGTCTTGAAGGGAGTTCCAACAATGTCTGCCCACTTAACACTGTACACTTGTGCCAGTGACTCTGCCCTTTGGAGTGCTCAGAATTAGTATTGAGTGCACATACATTCTTGTAGCTACATCTGTTTTGCTCAGCTGCTGGAATTTTCCCAATTACATTTTGTAAATCTCTGCCCTAGTTTTGTGTGTCACTGCATGTCCATGTTCAAAAGCATCATATTTACATTGCTATGTTAAGTATAGCCAAATATTACTAATGGTTTTAATGAAACTCAAGCAGTTCTGTTCAGGTTGCATAAAACCAGGAGGAGGTGGTGGCCAGTGCAAAGATTATTAGGGGTTAAGGAAAGTGGTAAGAGAAAGCTGTCTGCTTTTACTCCTTGTGCCTGGAATGGCTGTAGAACAGGCTCTGCTCAGCCTCTCTGCTGGGCAGCTTCACCTTTTTTCAAAAATTGCCTTTCAGAAGCTGTGTAATTCCATTGCAGTAAGGCTGCCTGATATCACCAAGAGTGGCCAAGTAGTTTACAAAGGGATTCTGAAAACTGCTGTGTATCTAAGTGGGACACTTCACTTTTCTGTATTGCTGCTCATTGTCAGCTATTTTTTAAAACCGGAATTGCAGCCCCTCTGTCATTTGAAGACCTGTTCTGGATCCTGGGAGACAACAGCAGTGATAAAACGCCAGTTAGTGCTATTTGCAGCTATCATTTGAAAATGTTGGTACGGGAAGTCCCTGCTTTATTTGATGTCATTTCAAGGTTGTTAAAAATTGCTTGCAATGCTGAATAGTCCTCTTTCTTGTCCCTATTGCAATTTGTATTGCTTCTGCCTTCAGTGGATACCTTTGAGCTCTGCTTTGCTTTTTTAAAGATAATCAGAAGGACTGATGTTACAGCAGCCATTCGTTCTACTGTTGTGAAGACAAGTTTCTCATTTGTCTGTCAGTGGTAACACTGGCCATATTTAAACAGGGTTTTTTGGTGGCTTTTCAGAGCTGTTCCGTTCGCCATTGGAATGTGCTGCCCAGGGAGGTGGTGGAGTCACCGTCCTTGGAGGGGTTCAAGAGGGGATTGGACGTGGCACTTGGTGCCATGGTCTAGTCATGAGGTCTGTGGTGACAGGTTGGGCTTGATGGTCTTTGAGGTCTCTTCCAACCTTGGTGATACTGTGATACTGTTGTACTTGCACTCGGCTTTCCCTTTCATCTCTTTTGTAGCCAGATTCTATGGCAGAATTTGGGAATTATTTTGGGTTTTTGGTATGCTACAGCGCTGTGGTTTTGGTCCATAAATAAGTTTTGAGCACAAACATCTTCTGCATTAAATAATTGTATTTGTTGAAGTACAAAATATGTTTTATCCTCTAGCTGAGGATTGCCTTTCTGTAGATGCTTAGGTTCCTGCTAATTATTTTAGCCTGGCTCACCAGCATGTTGAGCTGGAGAAAAGATAATGAGCAGTATTAATATTAGCATGAAATTTTATGGAGTCCTTTTGGAAAAAAAATAATAATCTGGAGGGGTTGGAGTGATTCAAAGAAATCTTTGACCTTTTCCTTGTGACCTTAAATTAAAAAGCCAAAGTGGATTAGTAATTTCAAATTTTTTTTAAAACATTTCATTTTTCAGGAAATAAAACATTATGTGTATGCTGAACACTTAAAAATTCAGAACACCCACTGTGGGAGAACTTCATACCAGCTATTGTATATTTTAGAAGGCTTAATGTTGCTGAGCAGCTGTAGCATAGGTCTGATGGTCTGTGGATCATCTCTCTTAGCCATAAGGTACCCTGTTAAACCAAAAATGGAATTGTGATTTCACTTATAGCTTGTCTCTTCAGACAAAAAAAACCTTTGAACTCTTCCTCCAATTTGTGATACAGGCTCTGAGTATTGTCCTGAAGCTTAGACCTTGCATAAAGTTCCCTGTTGTTTATCTTGGATAGCTATGTGAATGACTCATTTTTGGTCTTTCTGCTTTATCTAACAGTGTTAAAATAAATCTTTCTTTCAGGAAAAACTTGTGGCAATTCATGCTACAAATTTGAACTCTTTCAGTGCCTATGCACATGCAAGTCTAGTTGACTTGTTAGCTCGTGTAATGGTTTCCAGATGATCTCCTGTGACTGCTGACAGTCCACAGAGGGCAAGCTGGACATATGTTTCTCCTTGATATTCAGGCTTTGTTTTGCAAGGAAAAATGAGAAAAAAAGAAAAAAAAAATTGAGAGCACGGGAAAGTCTGAACAGATGGCCAGCAGGGGATTAAAGTAGTAGGTTATGGACAGGCAGAGGGGAAAAGCAGGTAAGAGAAATGTGGACAAAATGTAAGCACATTGCTCTCTCTCTCCCACTGCCTTTTCCTTCTCCCAGTTGTGCAGCAGAAGAGGGAAGGGAAATAGGAATAGAAAGTGAAAGGAAATTTTCCTTACATGTTTTGGGAAAGGATATGATGTTTTCAGTGCAAAAGTACATTACTAAATTATTGCATAATGTTCTACATAAACAGTAAGTTGTGTGGCTGCAGAGAAGATAGCAAAACACGAGAGTCTGGTCTTTGTGATGGGATGGGAGAGTAAAACTCAACCTTTGCCTTGCATGTAGGAGAACTCAGAAGCCTCCAACCCCAGAAGATGTTCTTGATCTGAATCTCCAGCGTCCTCCCAGAAATGTTGTTGCACAGTTGCTTGGGAGCTAACTATTATGCATGGTTCCATATCTTAACTCATTAAAAATAAAGTAAAACTTGTCTGTAATGAAGAAAACCTTTCTGGAGGAGGTTGGCTTGTTTATGTCAGAAGTGTAAACCAGATAATTTGAGTCTGAGTTCAAATTTCCCTGCAGTGAAAATGTTGCTATCTGGTATCAAGTGTGTGAGAAAGTCAGAATGGTCATCGCTAAGTCTGCAGCCAGTCTAAAGCTCCATTTTGCAAACTCCAAGTACTTGGGGCTTTTGAGTCATTTGTGGAAAAGTAACCAAAGTAACCAAGCCTGTGATAATTGAGTCTGTACCCAGCGTGTGCTTACTGCAGAGGTGGTATGTGCAGGAGAGAAGTTTAAGTTAGGTCTGGAGGCTTCTCCCAGAGTTGTGGCTTGATAAGTGAGTGGTCTTGGAGTAATCACTTCATAACCCCTCCCTGTGCTTTATATAGCCTCTTGAAGCATCAAGGCAGGTCTATTGTGTGCTTGAGTGCTCTGGGCACTACTGGATCATAAGCTCACCTACTGCTGCTTTAATTTAGAAGCAGTGTGCTTGCTTTGGTATTGCATAACAAAACAATTTGTTAAATGTCAGCTGATATATATATACCTATATATATATATAGTTTAAAGGTAGATAATTTACTGAAAGTATTTAGAAAGTAATTTGCCACCTTCCACCTGCTGTCTTGCACATGTAGCATGGGAGGAACCGCTGTTTGTCAAACTCACTAGATTTCACACAAATCTGAAAGAAGCTTAGAAACCCTGTGAAAGTATGGGAATTCTCTTCAATTTAGGCAACTTAATCGTCACAAAACTTGAAGGGTCACCTGTCTCTTTGGATGAAAAGTACCACATAAAATGAAGAAAGGTCAGGAGGTAAATTCTGGGAATGTCTGTTTTTCAAATGTGCCTTTTTGTACAGGGTCTTGTCCCCCTCCCTTTTCTTCTCTGCAAACCTTTCATGCCATGTCCAGAGATAGAATTGTGCATTATTATAGACAGAGCTGCTGGCACCTCCTGTCATTTATCTTTATATGATCTAGTTTTCTGGCTTTTCTTTGTCAAACTTCTGTTCATGCTGACATTTTCTATAGCCTTTATCTGCCCTGACATCTGACTTGAGGGCAGGACATGGCTTCTCTGTTCAAATCAGAGTTTTCTGTATATTATATACATTTAGCTGTAATGTTTTGCATCATATGACTTGTTGCAGGCTCAAATTCATTGTTGCACTAAGGCCTGCGAATTAAGCCAGCTGTAAATATGTTGAGAGCCTTGGAGGCAATGACAGAAGCAGATGGAACATGTTCTTTGCCTGCTTATGCTATGTGTAAAACACTTCCATCTCTCCAAATGTGCTGGTACTTGACCTTTCTGGGGTCTCCTAAAGAGAGGAAGTTGTTTGTCTTGGGTATTGCAGTACCCACCCACTCCCAGCATGTCTAGAGGTTAGACTGTATGCGTCTTCCTGTTCAGGATGTACCCATGTGTTTGAGAGAAAGCTAACAGTAGACCTTCTGTATCAACAACCTCAAAGGGAAGTTCCTGAGGAAGATGAATAGTTCACTCTGTACTTTTCTTCTTTTCCTGTTTCAGTGCAGCATAAGTGGCAAAATGCTATGCTCTCTTGTGTTTTGACAATTTTGTTATTTCTTTATTACTCTTGATGTATTTTTAAGACTTACCATATTTTTACAAAGGTTGGGGGTATGAAGTGGCAGTATATGATAAGATTTTAAATATTAGAGTGAGCAAAGTATTTTAAGATAGTAATACTCAAGCTAGAATCTTTGTTTCTGATGTCTGAAGAGCAGTTCACTGTCTCGTGCTGGAGAGGCAACTGAATCTGATGGTGGAAGTCTCCATATGGACAAGAGGCAACATACTGCATCCCTCTGAGAGCTGTGAAAACAGTGGGGTGGCATTTGACGATAGATCCCTGGAAGCTCCCTGTGCTCTTGTGGGATGGGATTATGATAAGATCAATTACCAAATCAGCCAGCAGTTGTTGCAGAGTCTTATATCTAAAGGGAATGAGAAGCACTACACAGCCTTGCGTAATGCAACCCTGTTGCATTTACACAACTCAGTCCCTCAAGAACTTCTGTGCTTGAACTACCTGCTGGTGGCATGTCACGGCAAAGCCCAGCTTTGTATTTGTGTGGCAGGAGACCATCCTGTTCTTCAGGTCAGCTGTTTTCAGAAGGATGACAAATCCTTGTGGCTGAGTTATGGAATCATCTCCAATTAGGCAGTTAGTATCTTCAAGTCAATCAAGTATAATTGGTTTATGTCTTTAAACATGAGGCTTTAATTTCATAGATGTTTGGTAACAATTCTTGTCTTTCTGGTTCACCCTTATGTGGTTTTCTGATTCATGGAATAGCCAGTCCATTTAGACAACTTTTGGCTACTTCATCACTGGTGGCTGAAAGAGGCAGACAGTAACTACATATCTCACTACTAACTTTGTTACTGGAAGACAGTCAGTGAACCAGCACAGGATTTGGTTGATTGACTTAACCCAAAATGTTAGCTTTTTCAGAGTGCACGTGCATGTGTATCAAGCTGCCTGTTTTCCACTCTTTAATCCTAGATTTTTCTGTTCTTTCTACTTGAGTTGCCTAGGAATGATGCGCTGGAAAGAGGCTGTTGTTCTTTATGCAGAGCTTGTTCTTTGGGTTTTTCCCCTCTCTGTCAAAAAGATGCAAAATTCCCTGCCATTCTGTAATCCAAAATCTTGTTACTGGGACTTGATAAATCATCTTGACATGTAGCTGAGCAGCTGAGATGTTGTCCCTGAAGTTTGACTGCCTTTTCAAGTTAACCTTTAAATACATTGAAGCCATTCTGTTATTTTTGAGGCCTCAACTTCACACGTTAATGCAGCACGTCTGACACAACAGACAACATCAGATATTTCAAACTAACCTTGTCCTGCTTTTGCTTTCTCTTAGCATTAAGAATAATTTTTACATTTAAAAAATAGAATAGTGACTGAACAAGGAACCTGTCAACCTTATTCACACTTAATTCTGCCCTCAGACTTTACCCCAGGTGGATAAATGCATGTCCATGCAGTCATTTCTATTTTTATATCGTTCCTAAGAGCTAAATCTCATCCTAGATTCTTAAATGGGACAAAAATTTCATTGAAGCCTGTGGAAGTTTTTCTGTAGCTGACTAAAAAATCTATTTGAGAAGGAATACGATGCTTGTGGATTGGAGAGGCTAATTGTGTAAGTTTGTCATGCAGGCAGGTAATATCTGGCAGTTCTTTTCATGCTGTGTATAGATCTGCTAGCAGCTATTGTGGCTCTTCCAGCCTTTAATTTTGTGTAAAAGTGTGTGTCACTTTCTGTCTCGCTCTCCACTCACAAAAAAATAATAATTAATTTTCTTTTTATTTAATAGACTGGAAGGCAAAAATTAACTTTGTATCTCTGTGACTCAAGGTACAGATCACTTGTCTGGCAGAGAACTGTAGACCTACAGGCTAGCATTTAAAAACTGCTGTGGTGCTGGCTACCAATTTTATTAGGCACCTAATATAATTTAAGAAACTTTTCTGAGGTGCCAGGCATTCACATCTGGAGCTTTCATGTGGACACTGGGTTCAAGGTGTCTGCAGTCAGATACTCAGTTTTAGAAAGTGTTTTAAAATATTGATCATAGAATCCAAAGCATCTGTTATAGGCCTTAGGTCTTTGTAAATTCAGTTTGTGAGGTGCAGGACAGAAGATTAAAAAAGATTATATGCTTTCATGTGCAGGTTCAAGTAATATTTGTAAGTAATAGAAATAGCACTACCTCAGTGGAGCTGCTTTCACATGAAATAAACCATTATGTTGTTTTAAAAGAACACTATGTAAGCTAATTATTGGAAAATATTTGTGTTGCTTTTGAAATGGCAGATTTACACCCTGTGACAACTAAAGGCCACCACAGGGGCTCACAGCTGCCCCTCAACTCTGTCTGATCAAGACTGATTCCAAGACTTTGCTGCTCTAATGGGAAGAAAAAATACATAAGACAAAGAAATGCCAAATCACTTATCTTCAACTAAAGCTTCACAAGGAAAGTCTTATTTTTAATCTTAGCAAATACCCTGGTGTCTGATCTTCTGTATTTATACTGCTTTATTTTAATAACTCCCCTCAAGGCCAGTATGAGCTGAGCATGTAAATCCCTAGAGAACCAATGAAAAAAACAGTCCCATTCACTTGAATGTAAAAATAAACCATTTGTTATATTTATGCAGAAAAGAATCTCATAAATTGTTGTTTTTTTCCTCTAGTCATCTAGTATTTAGCTAGATTGAAGGTATCACAGCTTCCTGTTTACTTTTTTGTTGTTTTTTTTCCTTGAAATGACGGTGAACAGATTCATTAAAGTAGAACAAAAAATCTACTGATTCATTGCTTGTCTTCTGTTTCAAATGGATGATAGAAAAGGCTGAAAGTATTTCTGTATTTGTTGCAGTGCTGCTTGCTGTTTGTTACAAGGGAAGTAACCTGCATTGGATTTTTAAGCAGTGTTTTCCTTCCAGCAAAATCTCCAGGTCATAGCTCTTCCAATTACATGCAGAGAAAAGCAAAGAGACAAAGCTAGTCTGGGGAGCTTTCTCTTTCATCAGCAAAGTTTACATTTCTTTTAATGTAGTTAAAACATTTGACAGGAGAGAGTAGGGTTTAGTGATGTGAGGTGATTTCCAAATGAGTATTAGGTTTTTACTGACCTACTTTTTCCTAGTGGTGTATTCTTGTCCATTACTTTTTGTCATTGAATAATGCTGATATATTAAGCTGTGTGCTTCAAGGGCATTGTAAAATTGCATGTAGGGGCAGGACTGAACTGTGAAAGTGTGAATTACTCTATCCAATCATAGCCAATTAAAAAGTGAGAATCACAGAAGGAGAAATTGAAAGCAAGGTTTATCTTTCACTTAACACAGAATTTGCTATATCAGTTAGAAACAAAGTGAGTGTGAGACAGATTCTTTACTGCTTCTCATCCTTCTCCAAAAACTAATAATGTGTGCTGAGTTCATTATCTCAAAGAATAAGTCCCTGATTTGTAACAGCTCACGAAGGATATTACACCAATGGCAAGAGAAGAAGTACAGCAGCCATACACTTTTAAACTATCTGCTGTCAAAGCATGTGCTGAATTTCAGGTTAGTGCTTTGGGGATTGATGGATAGGGAGTTTGGAAAAAGTGATGGTCGTTTATATAAAGCTGTAGGAGGAGTTGCAGCCTTACAGTCTCCACAGTTCCACAGGAAGCATACTAATAAAAGCATGGTATGCAAACTGAGAACTTCTACTAAGCCTTGCAGTTGTTACAGAACCGCTGCAAGCTAAAGAAACTTATTTAGTCTCCAGTGCCATGGCAAAAATTTTTGTAGAACCTTTTGCATAACATTCACCAGTGCTCTTCTAATGGTAAGATGGGTCTGTGAATGTATAAATGAATACGGTTCTCTGTGTACAATATAGTCTTCCAGAATCCTACTGGCTCAAGATGTGTTGCAGAACCTGTTCTGACAGTGAACCTGAATTAAAGAGATTAAGGACAAAAGTATGGTGCTTTCCAGAGTATTAGGGTTATGGTGGGGTTTGTTTTTTGGTTTCAGTTATGAGGTTGTGTTTGGGGGTGTGTGTTGGTTTGTTTTGTTCTTAGTAGGTTGGGATTTTTTTTTTTTTTGCTAAACTTTCTCATAAAATAAACCCCCCCAAAACTAAACCAGCTCTACAAAAGGTATCTTATATTTGCTATTGCAATGGAGGACTGCTTCAGTGATGTGTGACTGCTGTCTGAGGGGGGGAACGCCACCTTCTGCAGACAGTTGATGTTACACTGACCCTGATGCTTACTGCTAATGGTATTATCGAAGTGGTTTCATCTAGTAAACTCCTCTGTGTGTGTGTGTGTGAACGCTGCTTTAGCACAGCTCATTTGGGTAACAGAGTTTTCAGATTAGGGTTTAGTGTGTGACAATCTGCTTTGTGAAGGAAGAAAAATAAAATAAAAGGGGGAAGTGAGAAATATGTGAAATGCTTCATATGTCTAAGCTGTGCTTATACTGTGCTCTACTGTATTGTAAAGAAGATATGAAGAGATGGATGGGTAAATTTACAAGGTACTTTATCCACATAGCAAGCTTTGCCCATAAAAACAGTGATTCATTTATAAAAACAGCATCTTCATGTAACAGTTATATTTAGTTGATGTACAACACATAAAGGGCTTAAAAGTGACACAGTGATTAACAGTCTTTCTGAACATAAGGAAAAACTTTTTCACTGTGAGGATGGCAAAACACTAGAATGGGCTGCCCAAAGAGGTTGTGGAGTCGTCTTCTCTGGAGATATTTGTGACCTGCCTGGATGTGTTCCTGTGTGACCTACTCTAAGTGATCCTGCTCTGGCAAGGGGGTTGGACTAGATGATCTTTTGAGGCCCCTTCTGATATAGTTTTTGATCAAATTGATAAGCTGGAAATATGACAAAATATGACTATGATTTATTAGATATAATTTTTTTTTTTTTAAGTTAATTTGATCCAGGTACATTTGCCCAGTCAATGATAGGTTAATTACACACAATAGGATGCTAATAAAGAGTGGAATAACAGTCTAGGAAAATCAGAAGTTGAAATACAGAGGAAGAAACTGGAAACTTCTTATAAGCACAAACCAAACAGCAATGCCGTCCCAGGTGGCAAGACAGACCTCCTCAGGTTCACAACAGAGCCAACCAACAGGCAAACAGGCAAACAAGCTATAGACCTTAGAAATAACCAGGTAAATTAGCCTAAGTTACTCATGAACCACTGAGCTGTAAACTACCGAAACCTTTGCTGAACGAAGCGATGCTCTGAGTTCGTATTTGTAATCCAAAGGGCAGGAGTAATCCAAAAGGCAGTGTCCAAAATTAGAGGAAGTAAGAAGAGAGGGAGACACACTGTTGTGGTGGAGATCAGAACACTATGCTGCTAGGACAGAAGAAGCTAATTGCCCTGAAGACAGGAGCATGAAGTAGGTGCTTGTCACGGCCTCATATCCCATTAACGAACAGAGTGGGAGAGGATGAAAGAGATAAGAGAGAGAGAGAGCTGTGGGCTCTGAAATCTTCCCCTGTTAATTCCCCTTTTGAAAACTGAACAGCCCAATGGCACATTAGCTATTCAAATCCCACCCATCAGTTCAAGATGTTGTATGGCAGGCAAAACTGCACATGCCTTCTCTTATAGCCTCTTACTCGTGCAGTTGCCTCTCTGAAACGTGAGGCTTGGGGTCCAGCTTCCACCCCCTCCAGGCAGCCTTAATGGCACCTGCCTATTGGCTCCTTGACCTCAAACCTGGACCCTGCAACAGGGAGGGAGAAGAAAGGGCAGTGGCCAAACAAGCTTAGCTGGCTTGTTAATGCCTCTTCCAGGACACCTTCCAAACCCTAATGTTCTGTGATTCTGTGATGCTAAACCTGGAATTGGCAACCAGCTATTAGAGAATGAGTAAAACAGTTGCCATAGTGTGAAAATTATTATCCTCCAAAACTGTCATTTTTCCTGGAGGGGATTTGCCTTTTCCCCAATTTGTGCTCATGATGTAGTACCAAGGGTCTTCCAAAATAATTGCATTATTGTTGGGTGTTATGGTAAATAGTTTATTGGAGTTTCTTATGAGTGAAGAAGTTGTAGGGACTCTCCTGAGGCAATATCTAGGTCCCAAGTTTAAGAAGAAACAAAACATACCAAAACATAAAAATGCACCCCCACACCCGCCAAACCTCATAACAATCTTGAGTGGTAGTTCTCTCAATTCTATAAAGTTTTCAGTTCTCTTAGAAGTTTGATACAAGACTCATAGCATTTTAAAGGACCCTTGTGCATGGGGTCAGTTAAGCTTGCTTGCTTCTGACACCTTTTTTTTTTTCACAGAAAGAGTGGTCAGGCATTGGAATGAGCTGTCCAGGGAGGTGGTTGAGTCACCAGCCCAGGATGTGTTTAAAGGTCATTTGGATGTGGTGCTTGGCAATATGGTTTAGGGATGAACCTTGTAGAGTAGGGTTATTGGTTGGACTTGATGATGCCAAAGGTCTCTTCCAACCCAAATGTTTCTGTGATTCTTTTGAAGATAACCACCAGGACTTAAATGTGCAAGTTTTCCTTCTTACTTTGTGTGGAAATGGGTTCTTTTGATTTATGTGGGGAGTTTGGTGTGTCAGGAGGAAACACCAGCAAACCATGCCCATGTTAGTCTCAGTGGTTTTCTGGCATGACCTAGAGGTAAACGCATTACTAGATAAATTAATGTAATACTGATACAATAGTCTTTCAAGAAAATAGAATGGAGACAGCCACAATGTAACTTGACTGTGGACAGGGCTAATGGAATTCTAATTTTTAACTGATATATGTCAAATCTGTGGGTAAGAGATGAGTTGGTTTAAAAAAAATAAAATACAGAACTGTATAGTTATAGCATTGCCCAACTTTTATTTTGCAGTGACCAGTGTGAAAGAAAATGCTGAGAAGTACATGGAAGTGCTGGAGGATAAACTGCATAGGTAAGGATGATATCATGGAAAAATTTGAAAGCTAAAAAATGGTTGTTAATGTAGCATTAAGGTGCATACATTTGTTAGGGAATGTTTTGGAACTTGGAGTTGGAAATCCCGTAAGTGTTATTGTTAAGATCTTTGTTCATGGATGAATTCAGCAGGTTTGCAAGCAGGCTGCCAATGGATTCAGGTAAAAGAAAAAATTGCTGTGTCCTCTAGTGTGTAGGACTGCTGTGGCGCTGTGGTGGTACAGCCAAAGAAAAGAAAGCACGCTTGTGGCTGGTGTGCATCTCTCCAGATCCCAACTCTGAGCAGAGCCAAAGGATATCTTACCAGTATTCTGTCTTTGACAATTAGTGACTCTTTATATAACAGTTTTGAAAGAATGCTATTTTTGGGGGTTGTGGAAAGCAAATAGAAGCCAAGACAACAATGGAGATATTTTAAGAACTGAATCCTAACGCAGAAGGGTTTTTAAAATTATTTTTATTCTCCAAACAAATGCTAGCATTTATATTTCCTTCCCTTTCCGTGTGAAGGGGGCTCTAGATTGCCCTCAGCTTTTAGGCTGTTCCTTGAAATATGGTTAGCAAATATTGCTCTGCTGTTGTAATGGAATCCTCTACTATAGCTGACTTTGCCTTGCACAAGTATATTTATACTGGAATAAGATTTCATAGGAAATAATTGCAGTTTGTGTCTTAATAACATGCAATTCATCAAATTAGTGCCACTTCCTCTTTTTTTGTTTTTTTTTTTTACCAAGCATGTGTAATTAATAAACTTGTTGCCCTCATTATTTTATGTTGGTAAGGAGAGAGTTCTAGATCTTTAGATTTGTTTGCTTATACTTTTGAATACAGAAATATTTATTTTGCTTCTTAAATCTAAAAGTAATTTAGAAGAGCTGACAGAAAAATAATGGAAACAAACTTTGAAGATCAAGCTATGTGTCTGTGCCCTGTCTAACCTTCCTCTTAATATTTATACTCCATTTACTCCAACCCCTAGTTCTGAAATGAGTCTAAATTACTTTCTTTGGGTTGTCTACCTGAAGGGAGGTTGTAGACAGACGGGTGTTGGTCTCTTCTCCCAGGCAGCCAGTACCAGAACAAGAGGACACAGTCTCAGGCTGCACCAGGGGAGGTTCAGGCTGGATGTTAGGAAAAAGTTCTATACAGAAAGAGTGATTGCACATTGGAATGGGCTGCCTGGGGAGGTGGTGGAGTCGCCATCATTGGAGATTTTCAGGAGGAGACTTGATGGGGTGCTTGGTGCCGTGGGTTAGTTTTTTGGGTGGTGTTGGATTGGTTGATGGGTTGGACGCGGTGATCTTGAAGGTCTCTTCCAACCTGGTTTATTCTATGTATTCTATGTATTCTATGTCTTTTTGAAAACCATACACTTCATTAAAATATAAAATGCAAGATGCAACAACATGTATTGATGCTTCTAGGCTGTGTGGACTTACTGGGCTCCCAGAAATAAGTGAATTTTTCTTTAATAATTAAATACTTAGGGAATTTGTATAGATTTTTTTTTCTCTCCTAAAAATTTATCAGATAGAATTAGCAGTTATAGCTTGTTTCAATTTATGCCTTTATAATAATCTTTGGGTTGTCTATCTGGACTTCTCTACATCCGTATCTGAAATTGCAGCAGATTTTTATGTGTCTTGATAGGTGTTAATGAGCTTGCAGCACGGTTTTTTCCCCCTCTTCCTGCTCTTTGTGGGAGAAATTTCCATGCTGAACTTCTGGTATTTATTGTGATTCTGTGGGAAGTATTATTTCAAGGGAGAGATTGAAATTTGAACTCTCTTCTTGGCACTGCTTTATATTTGGGAACCCTTTTTTATGAACAGCAGCTGACCACTTCAGACTTACCTTAGCAGATGTCAGTGTTATTGAATATTTTAATATAATTCGTTGCTTTTATATGCAAGGGTTGCCTTCCTCAGTGCCACATAGGCCTGGGCCTGTATCTGTCTAGATTCTCTTTTGCAACCAGCCTACAGGCTTTAAAGTTTTGTTATTGAGGTAAGTGTTTTTCCCAGCCTGTGAGGAGAACATAAATGCATGAAGTCCCAAGTATATCACTGCAGCTGTACTGGTGTATTTAACATGCTCTTCAGAGCTTGCCATCAGCTTTTCTCTAACAGACTGTTGAAGTGTTGCCAAGCTTCTAAATGTCTCTTCTTGCCCTTAAGAATGAAAAAGCACCACCAATAATAGAAAACAACAAAAACTCTTCTAACAATAACAAAAATCCCTAAAAGTCACAAAATATACCCAACAAAAATCTCTTCCCCTGCCAAACCCCACCACAGGGTTGGCCAGGCCCCCAGATGGCGAAGATTCAGTCCTGAACCAGTGATAGTTTTTGCAATATGTACAAATGCCATTATTCTAATAATAGTTTATCTTGACTAATTAAGGGCTAAGAATTTATTTTAATATTGATGGGAGGATAAAATCTCCAGCAGTTTTACCAGAAATAATTCCTTAAGATACTACATCTTTATTTTTTTATGTATTTATGCTAATAAAGTAGTTATAGATGTTTTTTAAAGGTTCTTTGGACTTTTTGTAATTAACTCCACTTGCTTTACAGCTTAAGTAATTAAAGAAAGTAAGCAAAAGCCTAAGAGGCTTGCTTTTCTTTCCTTCCCTCTTAAGGAATTAGCTTGAGAGACTGTTTCTCTTTTATTTTTGTTCCTCATATAGATTCTCAAATTACTCCTTATACATCATAGCCTGAAGAAAGGCTCTCTAAAGAAAGTTTAAAGACTGTTTTAAGTTTGCATTGTAGACAGAGGTAAAATTTGCATCTGGCTCAGGGATACACTTTTTGGAATGCTTTTGAAACTGGTAGAGGATCAGGCTGGTGCAGCATAACTTCCAACAAGCTTCTAAAGGTTTTCTCCAGATGGGACATAATTTTTCTAAGAAATGTTTTAAATAGAAAAGCCTAAATTCAAAAGCCTTCAATTTAAGATAAAACTTCAAAATAAAGTACAACTATCACAGAATCACAGAATCACCAAGGTTGGAAGAGACCTCAAAGATCATCAAGTCCAACCTGTCACCACAGACCTCATGAGTAAACCATGGCACCAAGTGCCACATCCAGTCCCCTCTTGAACTATAGGAAATGTTATTTTTTGACTACTTTTATAATGGAAAAGACTTAATGAAGAAAACTCAGACTACGAGAGCTTTACTGAAGGTTAACATTTTAAAAGTATCAATTTAATAAATTTAATCCTCCCCCCCCTTTCTGTTTTGCTTATTTTCTGAAGGAAAGTTTGGAATATAGTGGTTTTATTCTCTCTTGGTTGATTTTTTTTTCCCTTTCTTTTTTAAATTTCTTTCCCCCTGTTGTTCTTGGGTTTTGTTTTGGACAGGGGAATCTATTTTGTTCACTGGAGTGTGTTGATGTTTTTTGGTTTGTTTGGTTATTTGTGGTTTTTTTTTTCTTTTTGTCCTCCTTCTTAAATAAATGCAGCACTTTTGACGGTAGCCTACGAGATGCATCTGTTCTCAAGTAGCTTAATCTGTTGTTAAGATACTGTGAATGTTAATCTGATTAAGAACCGTATGCTTTTAATAGCCTTGCACCTACAGGGAGAAAAAAGAAAAAAAAGGAAAATATGCATTGCCACAAAAGGAAATATGTTCAGCATCTAGTAATTTCACCCCAAGGGAAGCTAACCACCCGTTAAGTATACAGGTTACTTGACACTTTTTTGTCTCTTTTAAAACCAAGTTCGTGTTCTGAGCAGTGGATTGACAGTTGTTGAGGACTGACAGTTGTTGAGGGCAGTATCCTTCAAGAGAAGAACAAATAAATAACAGGTTTAATAATCTTGTAGGCTTTTTTTCCCCCCCGGTTGCCAGTATACATCATGGTACTTCTAGAGTTTATACATTAAATCATCAACTGTGTTTTTGTGTGACTACCATTGCCATTGCTTCCATGGTAGACCTTGCAGATCTTTTCTCTTTTGTTAGTAAACAGGAGATGTGCAAAAGTGCTAACATAATAAAAATGTGTTCAGTGAAGACAGATGGCTAATATCTGAACTGCTAGAAATTTTGCTTAGATAACTCCAGCTCATCACTTGAGCCATTTAAGAGAAGTTTGTTTAATGTAGCTCATTGAAAGTCAGATGAGTGTCTACTTGAGGGACACTTGTTCTTCCACAGAATGTATATTTCTTCATCTCGCTTCTTTTTACTCCAAGTGAAGACTGCTGGGCTTGACAAAATTCAGTTTCAACAATCTCACTCTTTCAAGAACCATCAAGTTCTCCTATAAATGACCTTAAGTTAAGTAAATGATAGAGAGTCATGAACTGAGCCCAGGAAAGAGTGATACAAAGCCATAAGAGCAGAAAATTTGGGTGGGGAGGATTGCCTGAGCAATTAGTGATGGATACAATATTCAATGAAAAAGCATCACAAGTGAAAAATATACATCTTGATGGGATAGAAGTCAGAGACCAAATAAAATATAAGGAGAAACCAAAGATCATGGGACTCCCTTTCACCTTTCTGCATGCATTAAGAATGTAAGAGCTAGACCCGTCATGGAGAATTGAACCCTCAGGCAGAAGAAACCCCAGAATGACCTGCCTTCATCACTAATTGAACAATTGGGCATTTAAACATTTCTCAAGACTGTAAAGATATTCTGCAGTGAAGTGAAATCCCTGAGTCCAGCTGGAGCTTTTTAGCCTGCTACACCCACCCAGAGCCCTGTTTGAAGTCCAACACTGCTGCTGAAGAGCAGCCTTAGATACCCAAACCTACAAGTATAAACTTGCAAATATTGAGTATTTTAATGCCAAAACTTCTCTGTGGCCATCTACAGATTCTTATCAATCTTTATCCTGAAATGTTTGTGTTCCATATGACATTGTCTAGAAAGCCTGATGTCTGCTAGAAGAGAACTGCTGTGCTAAGGCTGCTGAATAAGGCTTTCCAAAAGCTTTTTCCCCCTTGTATACACAGCAGCACAGGCATGCTTGAGAGTGCCAGATGGCTTGCGTTAATTTTGCGTAACCTGTGACCCACCTCAGTCGCACTGAGGGCTGTTTCAGCTGCTGGCAGCATCTTAGAAGCACACAGATAGGACTGAAATGTCATCTTTGCCTACCTCCCCCCAAGACTGTGTTTTCTACATCATTTCCAAGAGAGCAAATAGCTTCATCCATCGCTGGATAATGGTCTGATCTTGATTTTCTTACCAAGAGTTGGGCTACAGGAGTGTTAAATGCGTTAGACAAAATACTAGATCCTTCCAATGACTCATTTAGTCTCTTTTTTTCCCAGATGATTGAAGTCATACTCAGCTGTGAGGATACTAGCTCTGAAATTACGAGCAGCAAACACTTTATATGCACTGATGCATTCCTTTATATCTCATGGCCCACATGGTGATGGCTTCTAAATCCCTTATCACAACTGCCTCAGGCTGGAAACAATTTTTTTGTACCAGCTGATGTAAAGATGACATTTCTTGAGCTGAGGGTATTTAATGTGGTTGTTCTGTTTTCCAGGCCTCAGAAGATTATGGTGTGACTTCCATTCATCATGAAAACTGAGCTTTTTAGTGGCATTTTCTAATTTCCAGATAGGAATCATGAAATTATTTTTAGGAAATAATACTGTTCAAGAATAACTGGTGACAATTACACAAAGGTGTTTTACTGAGCTACTGTCTGTGCCGTTCAGCAAGAATGGGGAAGTGAATAAATACGTCTGCTAGTAAGATGTAGTAGTGCAGTGACTGAGCTTTGTCATTGCTAAATGATACAGCGCCTGGTAACTTTGCAAATGTGTAAACCCTTTCTTCTTTCATTGACTTTTCTTTTGGTATTTGTCTTGATTTATTTTCTGTTCAGTAATGTTTGGCTTTATGTTAGTGGTGGCTTTTCTCAACTCATGGGTGAGCACAGTACAGGAGACAGAAACATAGAATGGTCTGGGTTGGAAGACCATACGAAGGTCATCCAGTCCAACCCCCTCTGCACTCAGTAGGGCATCCTCCACTAGATCAGGTTGCCCAGAGCCCCGTCAAGCCTCACTAAAGTGGGCCTGAGGGCTCCTTAGATGGTGTTCCAATCTGAGGGTAGAGGATCCAGCTGCCGGGCCACTTGCTCCATGGAAACCAACTCAATACTGGGACTCCATTTATACTCGGTAAGTTGAGGGTGCACTGTGGTCAGGGGGCTGAGTCCTCCAAATAAGAAAGCAGTGTGAGGGCTTCTGGGCCCTGAGGTGCTAGTTAATATCTGCAAGATGTCAAGCTGATTTTTGTCAGCTCCTAGCAAGCCTCAGCCCTTGTCTTCTGTGTTTGTCTGCATGGCTGTACCTGCCACATATACACAGAGCTCTGGAAGCAGGTTTTGCCTCTGAAGATAAAAGCAAAAGAAGAATCTGGTACTTCACTTGCTTCTGTTTTTATTATCAGACTGCCTTCTCATTCATTCACTGACCTACATTTTCTCTGAACTTTGTTTTACAGCTAACATTCTTGTAACATATTTTATTACCCTTTGTGTCCCATCTTCTGTTGTGACCATCTTGATTTTTTCTGTAGAGTGCCTGACCAAGAGGACATAGCAGAGGAGGCTCTGTAAAATGACTAGTAAAGGTCTCCTGTTTTTAGGCTCTCAACCTCATTGGTTTTCAACCCTCAAGACACTGACAACACATCACTATGTGAACATTCCAGGAAAATCCTAGATTGTGTTAGTGATAATTTCTTAACAAAGAAATGTTAGAGTATCAATTGTAACTAATGTGTCACCAGACCTGCTGCTCACAAACGGTGAAGAGCTAGTGGAAAAAGCAGTCATGATCGGATGCTTGGGTTTCAGTAACTACACGATGATCTGTATGAAAGCAAGCTGGGAAGGAAAGCAGCATTGTTATGATTCTGGATTTCAGACATTGGGTTATTTTCAGGGCTCCCCGAGGGAGAAAATTCACTCTTGGAGAACTTTTTGTTTTTTTTGTTAAAACTTGTTATTTTGATCTGAAAAGCACAGACTTTCCCACCAAGCAAAATGATAATGATGGAAAGATTTCATTGTACTAGCACCATTGTGCTTTATTTTATGAAGCATTGATGGGTTTGTTCTTTTTGCATGGAGGCAAAGCAGTTGTGCATTAGGAAAGATTTATGGAAAATAAAGTTGTTTTAAAATCCCCTCCTTCCACCTCCCCTTTCCCACCATATCTGTCCCTTTTCTCCTTTCTTCACCTCAAATCCCAGAGCACCTGGGCTCTATTTGAGTCTCCTCCCACCCCAGGTGCAGCCACTTGCCCATCCCCACCCACTCCCCTTATTAATCCCCCCCAGGAAAGGCAGAGACCCCAAGCTGAGCCCATCTGGGCTGGAGGATCCTCCTCTCATCACTGGTGAGTTCCCCCATGGTGCACACTGGGTGATGGTGGTGGTGACAACAAAGGCCGGGGGGCCTGGTGGCCCCCCGGTTAGGTAGGAAGGTTATTGATGTCTACTCCAATATCATCCACAGGTGCTGGCTGGGCCTCCTTCTTGGGGCTGAGCTCCTCTATGTGGTACCTTGGCTGGTTGAGGGTCTTGCCCATGGCTCTGGGATTGGTATCAAAATGGTGGTGGTGGAGCAGAAGCTGTTTAGGCAGGGTGGAGTATGGTGTAGAGGGAGCAGAGGCTGCTTTGGGAAGATGAAGCAGGGGGGGAGGGGAGTGTGTGGAGTCCACTAGACCAAGTCAGCATCTTTAATGGCTTTCTTTTTTTTTTTTTTAACTGTACATAGAAATCAAAATGTAATATGGTAGCTATGGTGAACTGATGGATTTTGGATTTGAAGCGACCTTTTTTTGAAAATTAGGTCTTCTATATATTGACACAAGAAATGAAATGAATGCATGAAATTCAAGTGTGAATAAAAATTATTGGCATAAGAACCATTTAAAATCCCACCAAGTTGCTGAAAAGGGTTTGGCTATTTCAATACTATTGCTCAGCAAAAGTTAGTCTTTGTCTGAAGTGTAGGTAGTGGCAGCACTGAAGTAAATTCATAACTCAAAAGACAAATTGTCTTACCAATACATTAAATTATGTCATTCCAGAAAGACATTTCCACTATCCATGCCTAACTTTGCAGCCTGACTCAATAAATATTGATTCAGAAAAAGGGTAGGAAGGATACTGTAGGAGAGTTGGGCTAGATGATTTTCAGAAGTCCTTTCCAATGCCTACCACTCCTTGATTCTGTGACAGGTGTTTGTTAGTAGCTAGCTTTGCTTCCAAACACACTGAAATACATGGAAACAAATACTTTTGTCTGCTTATGTAATTTTTCCAGAAATATGCTAATTCAAAGATGATTATTTCAGCAATTAACTTCAAATGTTTCTGAGTCTTATATTTAAACAGATTTCCTTTACAAGCCTTCATAGTACCTCAGAAACCAAGTTTGGCTTCTGAGCTAGAAAAATGGTAACTGCCTTAGTAAATTAACAACTTGTTGGAATTCTGCTGTGCCTCTGTACAAAATAAAGGCAAATATGTAAAGAAGGACAAGTACTTGGAGTAGAATAAACCAGGTTGGAAGAGACCTTTGAGATCATCTTGTCCAACCCATCATCCAATACCATCTAATCAACTAAACCATTGCACCAAGCACCCCATCCAGTCTCCTCCTAAACATCTCCAGTGATGGTGACTCCACCACATGTAGTAGTCTTGCCCTGATGTAAGGTGTGCTCACCTGCACAGCTCCCTTTTCACTGAGGTGTGAAGGGGATTGTGTGTGATTAGGATAACCTGTTGAAGAAACAAAATCTGAGCCTAAGGTGTCTTTTACCAGATGCTGCATGTCTGTGATGATTTTATTTTTTTTAAGGGTTTCAGTCAAATGTCACTTGACTAGTATAGAATAAATGTGGCTGCAACCTGATTGCTCAGACTGCTAATACATGCATACATTCTGTGTCAGCAACTTGTAGTTTTCTCATGCAGGCAATGTTTTTACTGCATTTGTAACTGTCATTTTCACTGAGCCCCCTCCCTTCAGATAAGATGCTCAATGTCCTGGGGGTCCCCTGTCAAGGGTTAATTTGCCACTACAAATTGAGACAAACAGTCTTAAAACAGTTATGCTCTTCCCTTACTATTCATCCTGTTAGCTTACATACCACATTTCTCGAGTCTCCTTTATAACATAGAAAGTTTCAGAAATGTTTTTGGGAACAGAGCTGGATATGGAATGCTCTGAATAGCCTAGCACACTGAAGGGACAATGTTTCATACTGCCACTGATCTTAAGGTGGCCTTAGAACACATCAAAAGGGCTTGTGTGTCCTTGCAGATGCATAATCCTTATCTGGTCATGATTTCTCTACTGTTTGTACGGGATTTCACTTTTTAAAACATAATTTATTGTATAGGAATAGTTTCCCCAAATGAGTTGTTTGCTCATAATTTCAAGCTACTGCTTATAAGTGATCCTTATATCCCTGAAAAAGTGCCCTTGGATGGCAGTGAAATCACTTGTGTTGCCTGCCCTTGCAACAAAGGACTGCAGAGCTAGGCCTAGTGTGATTATCTTAATGAAAACTTGGAACATTGTTAGAAGCTGATGCCAGTGAAAGTGGTAAGTTATTTACCAGATTCACAGAACTGGAAGAAGTTTTTGTGGCTTTGGTGACATCTGAAGGCATTCTGCCCTAACTTTGGTTTGCTGTTCTTTAAAGTCTCTTTTGAACACACTAATGGGTTCCCCAAAAGCCTTCAGCCATCACCACCAAAAACTTACCTGATTTCAGTAATGTTGAAAAAGCATTGCAGTCTCATCAAACCCACATGGGGATGATCACATGCTTTACTGGAACAATCGCTTCTTTGTGTTGTGAACAATACATTTACTTTCTTTCAGATACCATACTCTGCAGTCTGCATGAGGAATACTGTCACAAAAACAGGATTATTGTTTCTTAAAGGCTTGTGTTTTCTTAATAGTCTTCACCAGCATGAAGAGTGCAACCTATGTCATAGCACTTACTTTGCTGTTGTAAGGTTATGATATCATGAATTGAAGGATGTTGACTTGCTGGAACGTGCCCAGAGAAGGGCAACAAAGTTGGTGAGGGGTTTGTAACACAAGCCCTTTGAGGAGAGGCTGAGGGAGCAGGGGTTGCTTAGCCTGGAGAGGAGGAGGCTCAGGGTTGACCTTCTTGCTCTTGACAACTACCTGAGGGGAGGTTGTAGACAGGAGGAGGTTGGTCTCTTCTTCCAGGCAACCAGCACCAGAACAAGAGGACACAGTCTCAAGCTGTGCCAGGGGAGGTTTAGGCTGGAGGTTAGGAAGAAATTCTACACAGAGAGTGACTGCCCATTGGAATGGGCTGCCTGAGGAGGTGGTGGAGTCACCATCATTGGCGGTGTTTAGGAGGAGACTTGATTAGAATGCTTGGTTGCATGGTTTAGTTGATTAGGTGGTGTTGGATAATAGGTTGGACGTGATGGTCTCAAAGGTCTCTTCCAACCTGGTTTATTCTATTCTATCATCACTTCAGCTGTAAATGGTAGCAAGAACAGAGGAACTTGAGAACAGAAATAGCATTTTAAATAGATATCTGTGGGGGAGGGAAAAATTGGCAAGGTCTCACCAATACTTTGTTTTGCTGTTATTGTAGTGAGGGAAGTTTACATGCCAAAAATATTGAGGAATAAAAAAGAGAGGTGAATAATAAGCAAACTGGTAAGTATGTTAGTTAATAAGTTACAGGTAATTTTTTTTGGTTTGCTCTTTTAGCCCAGCCTTATTTGGGAGATACACCCCCTTTTAAAATAGGTTTGGGAACTTAATTTTCACAATGGTGAATTCAAATACCGTGAAAAACTTTATGCAGCTTTTCTTACTCCAGTTTTTCTTCCTCTGCTTTAAATGTTTGTGTGCATTCTTGTTTGCTGTTCTTCTTTAATTGGTCTGTCTTGAAGTTAGCATTCTTAGGCAGGAGGCTTTCTAGCTTTGCTCTTGGTCTTTCCTTTATTGTGGTTTCTTTACCACCTTTTCTGTCTCTCTTGGCTGATGTAGTTACCAGCCACTACATTGGAAAACTCATGGCAGTCAGGTGAAGTTCCTGATGACTGGAAAAAGGTAAACATTACAGCCATTTTTTAAAATGGTGGAAAGGAGGATCCTTGGAACTACCAACCTGTCAGCCTCACCTCTGTGCCTGGGAAGACAGTGGAACAGATCCTCCTAGAAGGTATGCTAAAGCACATAGAGGACAGGGAGGTGATTTGAGACAGCCAGAATGGCTGCATGAAGGGCAAGTCCTGCTTGACCAATCTAGTGGCCTTCTGTGATGGAGTGACTACAGCAGTGAGCAAATCACCTATGTAGACTTCTTTAAGACCTTTGACATTGTACCCCCAGCATCCCTCTATTGTTTGGAGAGATATGGGCTTGATGGCTGGACTGTTTAGTGGATAGCTTTAAATTAAAGAGAGCATATTTAGACTAGATTTAAGGGAAATACTGCTTACAATGAGGGTGATGAAACACTGGAACAGGTTGCCCGGAGAAGTGGTAGATGCACCCTCCCTGGAAAGGTCAGGTTGGATGGGGCTCTGAACAACCTGATCTAGCTCAAGATGCCCCTGCTCACAGCAAGGTGGTTGGACTAAATGACCTTTAAAGGTCCCATCCAACCCAAACCATTCTGTCATTCTATGATTCCTTCCACCTGTTTTATTTCCACTTTGTAAATTGTCTTCTTTCTTTCGTTTTTCAACTTTATTCTCTTGCCATGCCTGTGTTTGTGTACCTTCTCTCTGTATCAGGGAGGAGGTGAAGGTGGTTGGTAGGAATACCAAAAAAAGCACTTATTCACAGAAAACCTATTCTCACCTTTAAAACACAGCAGATTATTTTTCAAGATACCTCAGACTGCATGACTACAGTGCAGATCCTCATCATATTGCCTTTGCAATCACTTGCAATATATTTGAATGTCTGCAGTGTCTTGACAGAGTATTGTATCTTGAAAGCTCTTAGTACATTTAAATTATCTCTCAAGAAACTTTATTTTGTTTCCTGGATATGGATTAGCCTAGATTAACTGGGTCATGGGGAAAGGGGACAATC
The DNA here is from genome assembly GCF_014839835.1 of Dryobates pubescens. Taxonomy (NCBI): domain Eukaryota; kingdom Metazoa; phylum Chordata; class Aves; order Piciformes; family Picidae; genus Dryobates; species Dryobates pubescens. The sequence continues at coordinate 31,093,524 of NC_071617.1, forward strand.
TTTGTTGTTCCTTATGTTTCTGGATGCAGAAAAATTAAGTAATGCCCACAGGAGGTGAAAACTGAAACTCTTTCTTAGAAGTGCAGATCAGAGTTTGTAATAATATGTATGCAGCATAATGGCTGATCTAGTGTGAGGTGTCCCTGCCTACGGCAGGGGGGTTGGAACTAGATGATCCTTGTGGTTCCTTCCAACCCTGACTGATTTTGTGATTTCATCTTCAGCATGATTCTGGTTCTATGTGCAAGTGGAGGTCCTTTGATAGACTTGTCTCATGCCAAGATACAGCTCGTGGTTCCCAACCTATAACTTGTATCTTTCATCACTGGCAGTATTAATATTTATACCCATTGATGGATAAAATGCACATTTCACAAGCAGTGAAAAATGGAGGAATGAAAAGAATGCAGTCTGCTTCTTTCACCAAGTGAGAATAATATAAAACCCACACCCTACAACAGACCTCCCACTATTGTTTTTATCCATGTCCTCCACAAGGTAGAAGATAATTTCATTGATGGAACCCACCACATCTTTTGTACAGCAGCAAAGATCCTTCTAAGTCTGCAGTGATAAAAAATGAATGCTTGCTGCAAGGACAGGAGGACTTTGTAATTTCTGAGGAACCATCTGCTGACTGAAGATGTGGAGGGAGATTTTTGCAGAAGGGGAGGGATGTGACGAGAGTCTTTCTTCTAGGTCCAGCAGTGATCCGGAGGAAAGGGACATAGCACAAATTTGCTTTGGCATTTTAAGCTCTAGCAAAGAGTTAGTATTGCACCAACCTATGTTTGCTATTTGTTGTGCCCTGAACTTTTTAAAATAACTATTTGGCTTCTATATGAGACAGTAAGGAGTGAAGAAGGGCACAAGAATTACAAGCTTAGCAATTGTCTTTTTTCACTTGGCATTTTGCTTGCTTAGGGACACTAGGTCACAAATATTGATCTCTTTTTTTTCTTTTGTAATTGGAAGGTGGAGGAACTATGTGGCACATAACTATTATTTTATAAGAAGGAGAGGAAAGCTTTGTTCTTTTAAAATCTAATCTTAGCATTGAAACTAGAGCTGGAAAAAAAAAATTACAAATGAAAAGCAGGTCAGATGTGGGGCCAGTTTCCAGTGCCTCATAAAGCTTTAGAAAAAGCAAAGTACATGGCCACACAACCTTTAGTAACTCTCTGTCCATATTAATTCAGGTTCTGTCCAGGCTAGGGCTTTTTTGAAGCTAATGAATGAACTTCAGTAGTTAGTGTGCTGCATTAGCAATGACAAGGGGACAGAGGATTTTGCCACTCATTCATGAAAAAGCTTGCCCACCTCCCACCTTCCCTCCAGGCTCTTTGTCTTCCATTCATTTTATACTTAGCATAGCAAAAATCATCAGAGAGGGAAGCTGAGTTTCCCCCTCTAAAAACAAAGTATTGCCCTTGCTTAAAAAGAAAATGTGCTGAAAGTTCACAGCTTCTCTAAGTGGTTATTGTGAGTTTTGTGAGGATGTTTTCTTATTCCGTAAGCTTTTTTTCTGGCAGTGGCGCTTTTTCTTGCGTTCTGGTGCTGATCAGTCATGCCTGCAAAGCTAGAGTTTAACACTGCTGAAACTCATTAGTGTCACAGCAGTCCTCTCTGCTGCAAACTCTTGCTTCATCGAAAATAAGTAATTCTGTGTTGTTTTTCTGCTTTGGTGTGCTGATATTTCCTTTTTATTATTTTTCTTCTCTTTTTCAATCCCTTGTTCTCTTCCCTGTTTTTTCATCTCTTTCTATTTCATTGAATTACATTAATTTTGTTAAGATTTTGAAGCTCATATTAATCTTTTTTTGTTTGTTAGTTAATCTGTGATACTTAGAATAATAATAATAGAATAAACCAGGTTGGAAGAGACCCTCAAGATCATCACATCCAACCCACCTAAACAACTAACCCATGGCACCAAGCACCCCATCAAGTCTTTACTTGTGAATGCGGAGAAGATCCCATTTAGTGAGTGGTGAATGTCTAACATGACTTGGCATTGGTCATACTGGTTTCCTCTTCCTATACTTTGTACGAAGTCCTCACCGGCCAATTACACAGAAGTGTTATGATACTTAAACAAGAAGAAAATAAATGAAGTATCACTACCTGTTTAGCAAGAGTATGAATATGTAGGGTAGTTCTGTCTTGCATGCAGTTGGGACAGTTATCCCACTAGCATTTTGAAGTGTTCATTACTTAATATACTTACAGCCAAGAACATACTCTGCCGGTTTGGGAAGATATTCAGGGCTCATCAATTTACAAAGTACTTTCATCAGCAGTGCAGTTTGTTGTAGCTAATGGAGTCCAACCAGGGAAGAACAACAGACCCTTCCCTTTCTCTTGCTTTTGGAGCCAGAACAGGATTTGACTGATGACCTTATTTGACCCTGCAGTTAGAGCAGGTCATATCATGCCCTCGGATATTTCAGAGGAAGCCTGTAAGCACACTGCTATTGGCATCAGTATTTGGCCAAAACTCTCATTTTTTTCCAGGTGTGTCTTCCTGGTTACAAAGGTTGAATTTCAAGGTCCATCCCCACATGATGGCCAAATACCATCTCTCCCAATTATAGCTCTTCTAGAAGGGCGTTTCTTTGTCTGGTTGTTTTTCATCGTCATGTATGCTTAATTCCTGCTCAGTCAGTAGTGCACATGGTGATTCACATTCTTAAATGCACTTGATTCTGAAAGTCAAAACCTTTCAGACCCAGGAATAAGTCTTAAACTCTTGAATTTCATATTGGAGAACAGAGCTAAATAAAATTGAAAGGAGAAATGTAGGTACCTTCTATATGCTTCCTAGCATTTGCAGTCCTCTGCAATAAAAGCTGAGTGATCAGGCTCATAATTCTAATTTCTTGCAATAGGAGTGCATTCTTTTCTTGGTATAAATAGACATTGCTGCTATTGCAGCAGTGTGGATTTGTGGCAGCTGAGAATGTGGCCTCAATGCAAATGCTGTGCTTTCTTCCTATGGTATGCTTTTGGAAACAATCTATTTTCTTAGATTAGAACTGGTTGTGACTTTGAAAGCTGCTGAATTGCTTCAGTTTCAGATTAATTCACTGAAAGTTTCACTAGAAGTTCAGTCCTTTGTGGGGTTGAAGCTCATGAAAGCATTTAGGTTCTGTTTGAGCAGAGCTTAGACGAATACATAGATTCTGAGTGTGTGGTTTCCAAAATCAAGGCCTAATTCATGCCTTTCCTTCAAATCTGATTTGGCATTAAGTAGTTAAGAAAAAAACCACCTTATTCAAGCAATTCCAGTCTAGTAAAAAAATCCTAGCCCAACTATTTAATGACATAGTGGGGCTTTGCTGTTATTGCAGGAGCCAAAGGCAAGCAGGATGCAGACTGAGTTATCAGAGTTAGTACCAAACTTGAAGGTGCTTTATCAGCTTATGAATAAGGTGAATGATAAACTATGTTTGAGAAGCTGGCTTTATGTGGACTTCTTAATAAGAAATCCCCTGGTTGATTTCTCCTCATCTATCAAAGTTAAATATTTTACTCTTGGAATAGATTATTTATAATAGATTTTTCAGTGGAGGTAGGGGCAGAGGACCATTAATCTGTTCCTTCTTAAAAAGATAAATAGCCCTGAAAGCAGGTAGTAAAATTTTACATTACAGATTAGTTAATATAGTAAAAATAAACTGTACAGTAAATGTAAGAACTCTACCAAGTAGTAAATTCTTGCAACAAGACTCCTTCCTTCTTCCCTTGTAAATTACTTAACTTCCTGCATTTGATGTCAGTCCCATTCCTGCACCCACCTTACATTACGAACTAAAGTGAAAACCATCAGCGGCAGCAGTCTATCATTTTGAGTCTCCAGTGGAGATAATTTAAGTATAACATAGTGACATGGAATATTGATAGAAAGATGGCAGGCTGTGATTAAAGTTTTGTGCTGGGTAAAATAAGTGTCTGGAGGACTGAAGAGAGAACAACAAAAATGTTCAGTAATGTGTGGTATCTTTTTTAAATTATTATTATTTTTTTTGTTAATAACACCAATCAAATGTCCATTATAGGTTTTAAACAGAAGGAAAACTGTTCTTCCTCCTTGTTTTGAATGAGCCCTTCAGGAAAGAAGAAGAAGGCATAAAATACATAAATTTCACCTAAAATGCAAGGTGGTTGTTCTGTCCTTAGGATGCTGATAATCAGTTTTTTGTTGGTATGGTTTTGTTTTGTTATGGACAAAGGAAAGATGTCACGATTCTTAACAGATTGTTTTCAGATTTCAGTTTAGTTTCTATCCTTTTTGTATCCTGGATCCAGTAGGTAATGTTTCACTGAATGGAAGAATTTGTGGATAATGAGTGTAGCTTCATTCTTTAAAAACACTTGACAGAAAATATTGCAAGATATTTCTGGTCTTCTTTTTTCTGGCCTCTGTGGGAGACTATAGGTTTTTGCATTAATATTTCTCATTTGTTGTTATTAGCCTCTTCCTATGAAAAATGGAAATGTCTTAAATTGGGAAGGATTTGTAAAAGAAATGTCTTAAGGTCAGTTGAAATTAATAGCATATAAAAGGTCTGAGAAAATTCTTCAGGAATTTTAGAATCCATCCATCATAATAGAATGCATTTATCAATTTGCTTCTTAAAGTATGCAATTTATGGAATCAGTGGCATAACCTCATTATGCATATATACAAAATGTCCCAAACTGATTTAAAATATTAATGTGAGAATTAATGACTTTTCTCGTGAGAATTATTTTCATGCATTACATATAACTTTAAATCAAAATCTGTGGAACTAGAGAGGAAGATGGAATTCTGGAAAGAGATCAGATATGCTGATCCCACTTGCAGTCAGTTCTGGGCAGTGGTTTGCTTCTTAGCCCTCCCTCCTAATACATATTTTTTTTCTTGCCTTCTGCACTAAAAGTTGTATTCTCAATGTATTTCAGCAGCTGATAGAAATAATTTGGGTACAAAGCCAAAGTAGGAAAGTGCCTACACTCACAGTTCCTCCTTTTTTACCCTGCTTTGACAAGTTGGTATGCACGCTTGAAAACTGTCTTTCATTTTGTAGCACTGTGAAATATATAACAGTTACATAGTATGTTGGTTTTGCTTCAATGTCACTACAATTATGTTAAAAGGTAAGTATTTGTACAAGTTCAGAAGGCTTATTTCCTTCATACATGCTCATCTTCACATCCATTCATCCACCTTCACTTATGATTGTCCTTCACACAAGGATAAATCAATGCAATTAAAATTGTTTATAAATAGAACATAATACACATAACCATCACATATAATTTAGCTGTTCTCAGCTGGTTAGTTCTATAGCGCACCATATGTTCATCATGTGCATGTTCTTTCATAAGATCTTTGTTGAAAAACACTGCCTGGAGCTACCAAAAGCAATCAAATGGCAGTGCTACTTGTTAGCTAATAGCACAGAGGAGTGAGAAAATAGGGATAAGAAAGAAAAGATTTAAGTTTCCAACTGAGAGAAGTATAGAGACCTGTGGAGGTTGTCCCAGTTGTCAGACCTGCGCAAATACGCTTGGAGTGAAAGTTTAAACAGGAGCAGAGAGATGTGAAAGAAGCAAGGTCTGTGCAGCAGGCTTCAGCAATCTGAAGGAGATTGTGCAGCATTTGAGTGGTTGTATTCCACTGTGGCATTTTTCCTTCCAAAGTGGTTTATTCCACTTCAGTTCCATTTTGTAAGGGTAATTGTGTACTGGACCTAGGGTGTCTATAGTGGAAGGCATCAAACTGTTTCTTTTTTTGCCAACAAAGCTAAGTCATAGCTCCTAACTCCAACATAACTTAGTCTATGGTGGAGGATGTACTTTAGAAATATTGTAGAGGTTAGATCAATCAACAAAGATGCAGGAGGCCTTGCTTCAAGTGCTTTGCCTACTGCACCTCCAAGTGTGCTCTGCTCTGCTACATCCCTGAGTAGAGGAGAAGATGATGCCATAGCCATCACACTGAGTGGTCTGGGGGGATCTGCAAACCTGTTCCCTCAAATATATCCTTTTCTCCATGTTTGTTACTGCTCCTTGGATGCTGTAGAAAACAGAGCCACTGCTATCACTGGTTCTTCCAGCTGCATGAGAGTACTGTCCACATCTCTGTGTGTCAGTATCATGTCCTGTCTGTGTGGGCTAGGATGCCTTTTGGATAGGACTATTGTGCAGAGTGTTTGGATATCAGAAAAGTCATCCCAGAGCAAAATTTTTATGTATTAAAAGTGTAGGAGTATACAAATTTGGTGGAAATTGTGAGGATTGATTTCTTGGGTTCTTGTGGTTCTGGTCCAGAGTACTCTCCAGGAGGTAAAACATTCCCTTTTGAAGAGGGTCAGCTACTTGTTCTCTAGATCTTGATTTATGTTTTATAAGGAAAAGGCAAGGTCAGAGAAGTAAATTGCTTGTTCCAAAGAAAAGTACTCTAAGGTTCCGACTTTGGCTAGGAGTTCTAGCTAGTCTCCAAGGTTAGAGTGAGTGGTCATCTGACAAGGGAGTGTGGAGTTTCATGACCTTCTCAGACTGAGTCTTGTTTTTATATGGAGAAATGCGATGACAGAGCTGAACAGCAAACAAGTGTTGTCAGAGTTTTGAAATAAGAGTTGGAAGAATGTCTCCTGCACTGGGGTGCAACTACGTGATGGGAACAGTGTGAAGTCAGTCGATGAGACTTTCAGCTGCTGAGGAGATTGGAGGGAAGAGACAGTGCAAGGAATGGGGTAGTGTAATTGAGGTTGCATGAAGGGTCTTACAGGATTAGAGAGACTTGAAACAAGGCGGGGGTGGGGGGGGGAAGGGGTATATTGTTAAAGCAGAGTGCAGGTTTTCTTTGTCCCTTTTCCTGTATCTTTCTTAGGTTCAGCAGCAGGGACCTATGATCTGATTAGCCTTACCTATACCTTCTCCCTTGTCAGTCTGCCATTGCACGTCAGCCAGCCAGGGAAGAGAGATATGTACCTCCCTCTCCTTAAGGCCTCATTTGACCCACTGGTAGGAACACTGTAATCCTTGGTTTGTTCAGCAGATTCATGGTAGACCTTTTAAAGTATAAGAGGTGAGGTTAAAGATCAAGAATTTATCAGGTTGGAATTTTTTTTTTTTAATGAAGAGAAGCAAAACATGTTCCTGAAGTAATAAATACCTGTTAAATATAACAAGAGCTATTCATGCACGATTGTGAATTAATATGATAAACCAAATTTCTGCTAACAGTAAAGAATTATGGTTGCTATCCATCATCACTCTATGCTTTACTGGACTTCTTTGTTCACTGCATGGCTTTTGCCTTAAAAAGCTACAAAGACATAACTAGATGTAGTGTAAGAGGAGCTTGTTCTTTCCCCGTGGTGCAAAGAATATATAGAAACAAGTGACCAAAATACAGAGAAACTTTCCCTAGTTTGTACAATAGTTCAATAAAGAACAAGGATAAAGAACAAAGTCTTTTGAGCTGTATGGCCTTTTTCTGCAAGCCTCACAACTTTGCAGTCATTTTAACTGGTGTGATGAAAATCCCTGTTGTTCCTGCCAGACTATTTTTGTTGCGTTTCATTTGCTTTCTTGTCAGAGAAAACCACTTTAAGGGTCAGTGAATGCATTGTTAACACATGTTACTGGGAAAAGGTAAGTACAAGCTTTCTTGAATCTGTACTTCAGTTTGGCTCACCTATTAGAAAGAAGCTGAGTATTCTTCTTGGGGATAATAAATTTCCTCTCAAATTTGCTTTGTTTATGCAGTTTCTAAATAGATGACTATATATATACACACACACTATATGACTTATTATATAGCCTTTTAGCTTCAGTCTCACACTCCTGGCATCTTGCAGGGATTTCCATTAAAATAATCAATGTCATTCATCAACACACAGTGTTGATCTCGGGGTGATACAGATCACTTTTAACAATTCACTCACCAAGGGGTATTCCTAAAATCCAGAGATGATGAGACTAACAAGTAATGACATCTCTGTACATTGTTTCCGATTTGCTTTTGAAGAGATTCAGAGGGACTTTGTGGTTGGGTGTTGTTTTGTTTCAGTTTTTAATAGAATTTCATACTAAATCTTTGGCTATTTTTACATGGGTATGTTTTCATTTAGGCTATAATGTTCAGGAACTGAATGTGCTTTTTCTCTATATGCAGAACCCTCAATAGGAAAGTCATATTCTTGTAGTTTCAGTTAGCACTATAAATAGCTTTAGAATAATGTTGCACTTAGATACCAGTGGGTGCTCTCTATGTGGCTCTGAGAATCTGGTAAAAAGAGAGGACCAATGTTCTTTGGACTTAAAAGAAATAGAATCCTTGCTGGATATAAGTCTCAACATGAATTTCACCCAACATTATGTGTAGATTGAAGATATCCTCTAGTTTTCTTGTACCCTCTGGTGCCCAGTGTTCCTTCCTAGAAAAGTAATTGTAGATGCCTTTAAGTCTCAAATATAATTTCAACTGCCACTTTCTGAAGAGTGCTAAAGGGTACACCTCTGTGATTTGCATTCATGTTCTCCTTTCCATAAACATCTGTTTCTCTGACAGCTCTTTCATAATCATTAACTTGACCTAATCCAGAATTCTCCATTCTATGTCCTTTTATGTTGCTGTGGACATCTCAGCCATTCTTAAGTCAACTTAGGCCTGCTCTTGTAGATCCTTTCTGCTTAGTATCCTTGAGATAAGACCTGTCTCAGCTATCCATCCAGTTAAAAAATTACTAGTGTTGAGTCTTGTGTCTCACTTACTTCAACATCTTTTTCCCTGGCTCTGATTTGACAAAAGCAGTCTTGCCCTACTCTCATCCATTCAAAATGCTGTTGCTGCTGCAATGACTATTTGTGGGTTTGGTCTTGTCGCATCAAACTTAACTACTGACCTTTGATGTCAAGGTTGCTCCAAATCTTTTACCATCTTTATCCTTTCTTTTGTGTGAGGATGGAGGAAGTGGTGGAGATCTTAAATATCTTCTGACTTGTTTCATTTGTGTTCTTCAAGTCCTTAAAATGTACATAACACTGTGATACCTCAGAGTGCTTGACAGTGATTAGCTTAAGTACAGAATCACAGAATGGTAGGGGTTGGAAGGGACCTTTGGAGATCATCTAGTCTAACCCCCCTGCCAAAGCAGGATCACCTGGGGCAGGATTTCTGTTAACTGTAGATGGACACTGGTCAGAAAATGAGATGTTGCTTAATAGGTAATGTCTTAATACCACTACATCTACTTTTTTTGTTGAATGCATTACACTTCCATTTGTCTGCAAATGTTTTTTTACAAATTTTCCAATGCAATATGGCTCTAAACAGGAGCAGGGTAGATGTAGGTTCTTTACAGTGAGAGTTCTAAAATACTGGAACGGGTTGTCCAGGGATGTGGTTGAGGCTCTGTCCCTGGCAACATTCAAGATCAGACTTGATGTGGCCCGATCTGGTTGGAGGTGTCCCTGCTGACTGCAGGAGGGTTGGACAAGATGATCTTTGAGGATCCCTTCCAATGCAATCTGTGAATGCATTCAGGCTGAGTTTGAAAGTCTCTAGAGAAGGAGCTTCTGCAGTCCCTCTGGGCAGCCAATTCCAGTGCTCTATCACCTTCACAGTAAAGTAATTTTTCCTCATTTTGATGCAGAACTTTGTGTCCCAGTTTGCATCCATTGCACCTTGTCCTATTACTGGGCACCAGTGAAGAGAGGCTGGCCTCATCTTCTTGACACCCACCCTTAATGTATTTGTAAGCACTGATCATCTCTCTTCCCCAGGCTGAACAGCCCCAGGTATCTCAGCCTTTCCTCATAAGAGAGATGTTAGTTAAACTGTAACCAGTTAGACTCTTGTAATGACTGTGCATGTTCAGTCCACTGTTGCCTCAGTGATTCTTTGAGCATTCTTGGCTGCTGTTGCTGTTTTTAAACTTAAGCCTTTCTGAGAAAAGGGGCATCACTGTAATCTCTGTACAATGCTTGGCACATTCAGCTCATGAGCACTCTGGCACTTGGAAGTTCCCAGTCAGTAGGTGATTAAGGTATGCTTTGTTGTTGCTGGATATATATAAGTAGCTAATGGAATATAATTTATTGTGGATTCCAGCAAGTTGTTCCTAGCACTTCCACTGAATTTGCCACATCTGCCACTTTGATAGTAATGTACAGACAGATGTGTAACACCCAGGGACAGATACATCATAAAACATTTATATATTTAGGAATAACATAAAATCTGATGTTATTTCTATCCATCATCTTGAAAAGTTGCATACCTGAAGAACTTACTGTGTTCAGTACAAGTATCCACATCCTTTTAGCTTCATGGAGGCTATAAATGCAGCTTCAGTGTGAACCGAACACCAATAAACTCGGAAATTCAGTTGAGCTTGATTTTACACCTGATAAAAAGCTCAAGATTTTTGTATGCTGGTGTCATGGATTGAATTGAACTGCTGCTGTTATTCATGCCATGCCACAGACATGCCAGCTTCAGAAAAGTTGAAGTGCTAACTGGAGCAAAGTATTATGGGTCTTGAAGTTCAGACTGCAACATGGGAGGCTTCCTGTTCTGGATGCTGCTTCTTGATTCCTGCACCTTGGGTGCTGGCTCTTTTTCTGCAGGCATGGCAGTGGAAAGAATGGGAGTTGGATAGCTGCTGGTTTTGTTTTTCTGTTTTATGCTGGTTTTCCCCCTGTATTTCACCTCGTTTCTTCTGCAAATAGGCTAGGAAAAGGTAATTATACAATGTATATTTTTAGATTATATTATTAGCTAAGGTAATTATGCATTGTGCTTATGATATTTCATATTGTATTAAACTCTTACCTCTATTTCAGCCCCGAGTTTTGTGTGTCCCTCTTGCCCTCACTTTTGTGTTGCGGGAGCAGGCAGGTTAGCCCTTGCACTAAGCCGTTACAGCTGGGAACAACATAATTAGTAATAATTATTTGGTATGTATCAGCTAATTGCAGCTATCAAGTATTTTTCATTCAAAAAATGCATTTGAATGTTCTCTATGCGCTGAATCTGGGAATGCAGACTGAAAGAAGCAGGATCATTTGGCATAGGCTTTTTCAGCGTGTGTAAGTATATGTGCATTCACTGATTTCCGTTGAAAAGTTCAGTGTAATATCTTAGTATCTTAATTCAACATACATTAGTTTTTTAAAAACATACAATGATAAAACAAGGATGTCCTTAAAATAAAAGCAAGCTCTTAGCAGTATGCTGTGTAATTGCTGATTACTAACATGAGCATAAAACTTAGGTGTGATCAAAAGTATGTTGACCAATGAGCTGAGTGATGACTGAGTATCAGCAGCCCAGGTACTGTTATGCTGTACTTTTATATAAGCCATTAATCTTCTCCACATAAATCACTATCTCTGCCCTAGTTTTGTCAATAGAGCTCTTCATTAAATTGAATAGCCCAAACAAGCTATCCACTGGAAATTATGATTAAAGTCTCCAGTGTGTTTTATGAGCCTCTAACAATAAGCCATATATAGCTGCAAACAAACTTTTTTTTGGGGGGGCGGGGGGGAACCAAAACAGTAGATGGGCTTATGTTTGTCTGCAGGGAAATGTTTTGACTGTGAAACCATGATAATGAGACTGACAAGTAGAGAAACAGCGAGGCATATTTTATTTTTCTGGCTTGGTAGGGGAAGTGCTACCTATGTGGAACACAGAAGTGTGTGAAGGGAAGATTTTTTTTTTTCCTCTTCTAATTAGTTACACTCTGAACTCCTTGGAGAAGACTGATTTTTTTGCACTGTGTGTATCATTCTGCCTTCAATAAACATGTATACTGATATAGATCATATAGCTCAGCTTCTGCAGCTTTGTCTTACTGTCTTAAAATGTTGCTGTATTAATTCTACAGCTTCATATGTTGTAGAGTTTGTAAAATTTAAAAATGCACTGTTGTTGGATTAATAAATTCATTGTGTTCAGTGCAACTCCTTTATCCTTCATTTAGAATAAAAGATAAGCTTGTATTTAATTCAGTCAGAAGTTAAAATCAAATAGTTATTCTCTTTTTAGTCACTTAAAATTGCTTACCATTCTATAGTAAATGACAGAATTTGAAAAGAACTGTGGAAAAAAAATACTGTGGTTATGAGCATTTAAATCTGTCTGGAAGTGTGCATTGCCATGGGAATCAGCTCTATCCCAGTCCTATCTCAGGTTTTGCCACTGACCTCAGTGCCAGGCAAGATTATGGAACAGGTCATCTTGAGTGCAGTCACACAGCACTTAGAGGATGGCCAAGGGGTCAGGCCCAGCCAGCATGGGTTTAGGAAGGGCAAGTCCTGCCTGACCAACCTGATCTCCTTCTATGATCAGGTGACCTGCCTGGTGGATGTGGGGCAGGCTGTGGATGTAGTCTACCTGGACCTCAGCAAGGCCTTTGACACCGTCCCCCACAGCAAACTCCTGGCCAAGCTGTCAGCCCATGGCTTGGATGGGAGCACACTGTGTTGGGTTAGGAACTGGCTGGAGGGCCGAGCCCAGAGAGTGGCGGTGAATGGTGCCACATCCACCTGGCAGCCAGTCACTAGTGGTGTGCCCCAGGGATCAGTGCTGGGCCCCATGCTCTTTAACATCTTTGTTGATGATCTGGATGAGGGCATTGAGTCCATCATCATCAAATTTGCTGATGACACCAAGCTTGGGGCAGGAGTTGATCTGCTGGAGGGTAGAGAGGCTTTGCAGAGGGACCTTGACAGGCTGGGCAGATGGGCAGAGTCCAACGGCATGAGATTGAACACATCCAAGTGCCGGGTTCTGCACATTGGCCACAACAACCCCATGCAGTGCTACAGGATGGCATAAGAGTGGCTGGAGAGTGGCCAGGCAGAGAGGGACCTGGGGGTGCTGGTGGATGGTAGGCTGAACATGAGCCTGTAGTGTGCACAGGCAGCCAAGAGGGCCAATGGCATCCTGCCTGCATCAGGAACAGTGTGGCCAGCAGCAGCAGGGAGGTCATTCTGCCCCTGTACACAGCACTGATTAGGCCACACTTTGAGTACTGTGTCCAGTTCTGGGGCCCTCAGTTTGGGAAAGATGTTGACTTGCTGGAAGGTGTTCAGAGAAGGGCAACAAAGTTGGTGAGGGGTTTGGAACACACGCCTTTTGAAGAGAGGCTGAGGGAGCTGGCGTTGTTTAGCCTGGAGAAGAGGAGGCTCAGGGGAGACCTTATTGCTCTCTACAACTACCTGAAGGGAGGTTGTAGCCAGGTGGGGGCTGGTCTCTTCTCCCAGGCAACCAGCACCAGAACAAGAGGACACAGTCTCAAGCTGTGCCAGGGGAGGTTTAGGCTGGAGGTTAGGAAGAAATTCTACAGAGAGTGATTGGCCGTTGGAATGGGCTGCCCAGGGAGGTGGTGGAGTCACAATCATTGGAGGTGTTCACAAGGGGACTTGATGGGGTGCTTGGTGCCATGGTTCAGTTGATTAGGTGGGTTGGATGATAGGTTGACTGCGATGATCTCAAAGGTCTCTTCCAACCTGGTTTATTCTATTCATCTTAGTTTAGAAAACAACTGAATTTTTTTGTTCCTTAGACACAGTATGTATTTGCCATACCTTTAATGGAGATGTGACCACATCTCTTCCAAGCAGAACAATTCCAGTATTCAGTGTCTAAGGGGACTGCATCCAAGGAGAATCCATCTTCCATCCAGAGAATCCTTTGTCAGCTGTGTCTGGTTTTGTAGATATTTTTATTTATTCCTTTTCCTTATACCTTTGTAACCTCCCCTTTACTTAAATACCTTTTATTTTTTGTTAAACTTACCTTTTTACTTTGATGCAAGACTGTTCTTTCATTGTTTTACCTCTCTTCTCCTTCTGCCCAATTTTCTTTCCCTACTGGGAAAGAGGGAGTGGGGAGGCAACCTCAATCTGTTCCCTTGGGCTTTTGGGCTCCATGAAAAGCTTAAACCACAATACACTGTTAGAACTTCTAATCACCTCGAGCAATGCTTTCAGGGCAAGATGTAAGCAGAGGAAGACGTTTATTATGTTATACAGCAAAGTTGCTTTTAGTATGAAATGTCTATCTAATAGCATGAAGGAAGCTGTAGTTGTGATCACCACATCCCCAGACTTTTGTCCATTCAAGAGAAAGTCACAGGTAGTCACTGTACACTGTAGAGTTGGAAGCAGCAAAGGTTTTTTTTTATGACATTGGCTTTGTAATAGGGACATAATTTTACTGCTTTTCAGTTTGACATAGCTTGTGCTACGCCTATGGAAATGTTTGAGATGCTGTTTGTTGTTGTTGTTCTAATAATAAACAGTCACCCCAGAAGTTACCCGAAATAGCAATTATTCTCCCTGAACAGCAATTTTAATTTCATTTGGCCTTTGTTTCAGCTGTGGGAGCCAGCTGCTACAAAGAGTGTGGGAAGCTGACTTGGAGGCCTGTCAGCTGTTGATCCAAGGGTTTCAACTGAAAGAAACCAGTTGCTGTGCTTTTGAGGAGGAGAAGGAAATGGATGAGATTGAGATGACTGCTGATGGCCCATCTGATTCTGAAAAAAGCAAAGATCACTTTTCAAAGGACATGGAATGGGACATTCTTCCCTGCACCAAGCACAGCGAGCTTAAAGAGGTATCTGAAATATTCTACAGTTATATTTCAAGGGGTAGTGCTTGTTTTTCTTTTGACAGGAGTTGAATTTGGGTGACAGGTCAACGGGGCAGGTTAAGTATGAACTTAACATCTGGCCTTCAATCTGTGACATGAATAAAATAGCTTATTAGTTTCTCAGAAGCCCTTCAGCTAGTTTCCTTTCATCATCAGTCTTTCTAAAATGTGCATTTTTTTCAGGCAATAAATAAAGAATTTACATCAGGATTTAAGGGGAAAAAGTATTAAACATATCACACAAATGATCAGCTGTTCCTCATCTCACTGAGTTTCACTCTGAGTTCTGCTGACTTGTTAGCAGAATCTGTGTCAGCTGAAGTGGAGAGTTAAGATTTCCTTCCCTAGAGAAATGGTCAAAGGTTTCCTAGCTCAGATGCTGGTAGGTTTCAAGCATCCCACAAATACCAAAAGGAGGGAAAATTAATGGGGCTTAAATGGTTTGGCACATTTCCTTCACATTTTCGTGTCCTGCTCTGGAATACCAGCCTTGCTTGAAAAATGTACAGCTACTTGATAGTCTTCTAACTGCACTGCCAAGGTGAACAAGCTGTTTAAAAAGTTTCATCACCAAACAGCACCACTGTGGCAAAAGAGCCTTCTAACAGGAATTGTCAATTTTATTACCTTGGGATTTGATTCACAAAAATTAAGTGTGCTTAATTGCACCTGATATTAAGAGCCATTGAGCTGTTCATTATCTTGAAAGCTGATGCCTGATTTTGCATTTATACTGCTTGAGGCTTAGTGGAAAGCAGACCCCTACCTTACTGTAAAATTTCCTCTCAGTAAAATTTGGTTTTAATTTGGGCTTTAATTGTACTTAATTGGGCTTTAATTCCTACTTTCTGTAGGAAAAGGGTTTACAAACTGACTCTGCATAGAGAGCTTCTGGTTTTTCCCTAAATGTCAGCTGCAACTTTGGTTTGTTTTTCCCCTTCTTGCTTATTTGTCTAGGCAGCTGAAGTGAGATGATTCCTGTTTTTGGAGAGAGGTGCAGGTCTCAGGGGTGACCATTTTTCCTCATACTGTTTAATGGAAGAGGAAAGTGTAATTGCAGATTTCTGATAAATTCCTGTCTTTATCAACCGTAGAGTGAACTTAGGGACACAATCTTTCTGACTTTGGCTCTTCACTTTTAAGCTTAAACTTTGTGGTATAAATGCCTTTGCCCAGGATCTGACCTGTGCTGGTATCTTGAACAAACTCCATTTTGAGAATGTGCCAAAATCCATTCAGAAGCTAATGTATAAAAGCAAACTTGAAAATGCCCATCAGTGAAGGACTAGTGGAGGTGTTCCTGCATCTATTCCCACAGCTCTCCTAGGACTGACAAACTTGAAAGAAAAAAAGCAGGTTGTTAGTATAAGAACTTTCATTCATTTTCCAGCTTTTAGAAGGCGCTGAGCAACACAGCTGTGTTTTATCACGGTTTACTCAACTACTCCCCCTCTCCTACAGCGCTGCCTGCAGCTTTGATGGTTGCAGCAAAGTTATGTGTTGGTGATGACTGCAACCCGTTGCAAATGTAAGCTCCCCAACATGTAGACCATATTATGGTTCTGGAATTAGGGCTGGTCCTCTTGCTTTTATACTTTCAGGAGCTGGGGTTTTTTCCCTTGTTGTGGGGTATAGGAGCTTTACATAAATGAGTACACTTTAGGTAGCAAAGCTGGTAGGATCTCAGTAGGAATGACAGGCAGTATCTAAGCTTTCAGAGGAGAGCTACAGCGTAATATTCCCTCTTAGTAGTTCATCACAAGGCAGAATATAAAAGCCTACAAAAAAAACCTTCTGAGACATTAGTTACAACTCACACCAAGTTCCAGTTTTGAATATGTTGAAGTGCAGAGACAGTGTCTTGATTTGTAAATGGACTTAGTTGAAGGATGAACCACTTCTGAAACACTTATGCCCTGTTATATGGTATTGAATTTTTATGTTTTAAAATTAACTTAATGTTTGTGGCAAAAAAAAAAGAGTGGCTTTTAGTCTCTAGCATAGCCATTCATGAAACTTTCATGGAAAAACTTACTGTGGTCCATTAGCGGTGAACCTTTTTACAGTCGTTTAACAGCAAGTGGGGATACCTAATAGGAAAACATGTATTTGTCAAAATACTTAGCTTGATGCTATCCAACAAGGCTGTGGTGTCCCTGTGAGAGGAGTAGCTTGATGAGGTTGCCATGTTTCTGGAATGACTATTCTCTTCAGCTGTCACCCCTTGTTCCCCACTGGGGAATTTCTAGACCTATTGGATGCTGAAGCAGAAGCAAGGAGTGGTGTTCCTTGTATTTCGAGGTTACTGAATTATTTGCTTTAAAACAGTGCAACAGAGGGTAATAATACAACATCACAGAATCAACCAGGCACATTTCATTCCTGCCTGATTGATTTACTTTATGGTGAAATGATATGAATTAAGTTCTCCAGTTATTTAGTGTGTCATATGTGGCTAAGTTTTACTTTCAAGTAGGTGTTGGGTTTGCTGGTGTATATTATAAATACAGTTTATTTGCATAGGTTTCATTAGGAAGAAAAACATAAGAACATAAGAAACAACAGTATTAAGAAAAGCAAAATATACAAATGGAAAGAACTGCAGTGGGGGCACTTTTAATTAAATATCCTTACTAGCCTGTATAACGTAACATGTTTTGGTATAAGATATATAAGCTCTTTGAAATGTCTGATACTTTACTGTCATGTGTGAGCACAGGTTTATTAACTGTCAACAGTTACTTTATAGTCTTCATAACTGTGTTTTCTAAGACAGTATAGGCTATTTTTTCCACCAGCTTATGTGGTAGACTCTGTCATCCCATAATAATCCAGTAAATCAGGTTTCCTTTATAACACTGACAGTTAACCGGGGAAGACAATCATAGGCTTTGGCAGCTCAGCTTGTTGAAACATCACTACTATTTTTTGGGTCAAAACTAAATAACATGAGGCCAGCAAAAATCATCCTGTGTAATACTCAAGAGTTTACTATGGATAACTCATTAGGTTATGGTAACTTTAAAAAATACTGAAGCAAAGTTATAGACCACAGCCTCGATCTTATGAAAGTCAGCTTGTTGTCTAGTGTATTTGTTATAGATTCTTGAATTTTCATATAAGCATGTACTTTCCAGCAGGTAGCTATTTTGATGAAATTTGAGTGCCCTATCATTGCAGTTATAGTTTGTCTTTTGGTGACTAATTTGGCTTAGTTTTCTGCCAAGTCTCTGAGGAATTAAAGACGAGTTCTTGTTGTCATCCCAGAAATGTTCCATGTTTTTAAATTGACTGCCACTCTTATGCCCAGATGATCAGTGAGATGAAAATTGCTATGACCATTATGTGTAGTTGGATATATAGGTGATTTCTAAAATACACAGTAACATTTCATTTCTTTTCAGACATTAACTCCTACTTGTTCCACTCCTTATGATGCCTTGCTTTGTTTTTTTGCTTGTTGATAATGTGTGTGGGAGCAAAACCTTTTTATAATACCAGAAACACTGACAATAACTAATGAGAGCGGTGTGTGTATGCTGGGACCTGCCTAACACCAAGTATCTTGATGAACATGAGTATGTGTGCACCTGCAGGCTTGAGTTCCTGACCTATCCTTTTTTCTTCTTCTACTATCTGGCATGCTGTGCAGTGCTTCCTCTTAATCACTATGAAGGGAAGAAACACCTACTAGATTTCAAGAAAATTGAGGTGATTAAAGTGACAAGGTAAAACCCAAAATTGAGTAGTATTTGTAAGTCAGCATTTTGGTAGTTATCCAACCAGAGTTCTTTGTGGATTATTTCATACTTTTTCACCGTAAAAGAAATGGAAATGAGGGGTAAGCATAAGGGCTGCTGTCTTTTCCAGCATGCTTCAGTTCTGCCATTTGGGATGATGATTTGGGGTATTTTGTAGAGCGCACTGGTGTTGGGAAGATGTTCTCTAATTGCAAAACCTTCATTTGATTCACTTTTAAAAAAGATACTGAATGTTTCAAGTGATACTAAGTCAACTATCATGGAAAAAAATAAATGTGTGGTGTTTGTCATTAATAAAAATGTAAAGAGAGGATACAATGCAAACCTCTCCAGAATTTAGAGGCAGCAAGCACCAAAAAACTCGTCTGCCAGCAGGCTGTAACTGATTACTGTATATTCAGATAGCCTGTGGTCCAGAAGAGAAATGTGCAGTGTGCGAAAGATAAAGCCATTAGAAAGCTAAATCAACTGTGCATTTGTATGAGTTTTAATTGAACATTGTATTTGTCAGCTTCACAAATAATTTTGAAACTTTGAATTTCACCTTCATTTTAAATGTCAGCATTAAGCATCAGTGAAAGCCAGCGTCTGACTGTATTTTGTATTGATTCAAGCTGGAAAGGATTTCTGTGGTGACAGGCAACTGGTTTGTACACAGTGATCAGGTCACTTTTCAAAGCTTGTAGAAGCTTGTTGTACAGTCACACACATTGTTGTGCAGTAAGATGCCCCTTAACTCCATGTGATACTGCTGGGTAGTATCTACTGGTAAAAATGCTCCCTCTGTAGCTAGAGATCGTAGCATCTCAGTAAGCGTAATGCTTATGTGTATTTTGCAGTAAAAATCTAATCAGAAAATTAGTATTACAGGTAAAAGAAACCTGAGCTACCTCTTTTCAGATAACAATAGCCATATGGCAGAGTAATCATTGTGCACTTTGTTATATATATATACACATACATACCTGTGGTACTAATTATTGCCCTATCAAAGCAATATCCCAGCCTTAGTTTATTTTAAGATTGTCAGTACTGTTGTGTGTGATAAATATTAATGATTTTCCAATAATATTAACATCAAATTTCTTTTCTTCTCAGCCAATCAATGAAATGTTGTCTAATTTCTTATAGACTTCACAGATCAAACAAATTTTGAAAGAGGAACTGGCTATAGTTGGCACATATTACCAGTACAGAACATCAGTGGGGTCTCTTGTTTCTCCTGCCCAAAATCACTTACAGGGTTTGTGCCAAAAAAAAAAGAGAAATCTGTAGACAGCTCGATGATGTATAGCTCCTTAAGAGCTTGGTAGAAAAGTTTCAGTCTATATTTAGTCCTTCAGTTTTAGAAGCTGTATGCTTTGTTGGTTTTAACAGGCAAGCCAAAGACAGGCTTTAATAAAATGGATTCGAACTTAGCTTTAAACATTGTGTGGCTGCCACTGCTCCATTATAAATACAACTGAAATGTTTCATGTGTGTGAAGCAAAATTATGTTGTTACTATGTAATTGTTTGATTTATTTAACTATATGGTTGTTATAAGTTTGCATTGAAATTTTACTGTTTATATAGCATGGATCTACTGTGTACTTAATAATTTGTCTCTAACAGGTTACGGAAGACATTTCATTTGGTGCAGAGGGTCATTTATCTGAGGTAAGTGTTTTCTAGGCAGGATGAAGTGGTGATATTGCACAGGCTTTCCTGGGTCTTGGAGCTAATGACAATTGGTTTTAAGGTATTACCTTTGGGTAAAAATTGTTAGAGAGCAATTTGTGTGAGCACTTTGAAAAGTGTCATGGGTTCAGCTGAATTTGCTGATGTTTATTCAGTTACCATGCTGCCATCATGCCAGCTTCAAAATAAAACTGCTGACTGGAGCAAAGTATCATGGGGCTTGAAGTTCAGATTTTAACATGAGAGGCTTCCTGTTCCATTTGCTGCTTCAGATTTCCTGTTTTGGAATATTGGACTTTTCTGCTGGGTTGGGTGGTTGGGTGGGAGGAACTGCTTTGTCGATGGCGTCCGCTGCTGCTTCTGGCTTTGCAGTGTTTCTGCAAATAGGCAGAGGTAATTGTGCATTGGATCAGCTCATTAATTTCCTTATGTCAGCCTAGAGTTTCATGTGTGAATTTCCCTCCTGTCTTTGTGTGAGGAGGGGCTTGTGGGAGTGGACTGTGTTAACCCAGAATAAAAACCAACACAGGCAGAGATAGTGGGCTTTGTTGTTGTTATTGGGTTTTTTGTTGTTTTGCCGTTGAAGATAGTGGCAAAATGGGTGTGTATTTCAAGGAGTTTATAGTTAAATCCTGTGCTAGTGCTTTTAACACATGCCAACAACAGGATGAATAAGACAGAGAAAACTAGGACCAATAATATTTAGCCAGTCTTGCTGTAGCACTGCAGTGATGCTCAGGAATGGAACAACATTATAATGCTTTACTTGTTTCTTTGTGTAGCACTAGAAATATATGTGAATTTACTTTTGAAGTATAAAAGCCTGGTGCAGCAGCATACAAGGTAGTAAGAATTTAATCTGAATAAAAATACTGGATACTTGCCATTTGACACTGTTTTCATAAATAAAAATGTTAGTTCCTATCTATATGTTTAAGAAAGTCTAGGGTTATTGAGTAACAAGAGATGTATTTTCTGTGAGAGTAATCTGCTTACATACAAAAAGCTGTCTATGTACAAATGAAGAGTTTAGGTAATACACATGTAAGAGGAGTTACATGTTTCTAAGAGCTCACTCTGGTCCATTTTTCTATTCCTATGCCTTGGCTTGCAATCTGCACATTAAGGAAATTTAGTAACCAAGAATTGTGTCCAGCCAGCGTATTAATTACATGGATAAGTAACCCCCAGTTCACCTTCCATAATAGCATACGTGCCACTTGTCAAGCCTAAGTGACGAGTGTTCAGCCAAGCAAATATTAAACAAATAAATAAAAATTGCATTTGGGGATAACTATTCAAATGAGGTATTTCTTTGGATTCCCACCAATGACTCCAAAGACTGCAGAGCAGCTGGAATGCTCCGGGAAAGATATTCCAACTGCAAGACCAAACTCAGATTGTTGACACTGTGTACAAGGAGACACTGACACGAGCACACCTAGGGTAGACTGCTTGGCTGCCTGACTTCAGCATAAATAAAGCCAAGAAGCCCTGCAAATAAAGGTAAACTTTGCAAAAAATAAATAAATGTGCAAATAGTTTTTATCATCAGTGAACTTTGCTGTGAATTAAAGCAAAATTATTCAGATGTTTGTGTCCACAGATGATGTGAAGTAGGGCCAGGTAATCCTACGGTGTAAGAGTAGTAGAAAGCCCTTCTGCCAGCAGAGCAAAATACTGAAGGCGCGTTGGTAATGATAGTTGCCAAGACAGAAGAATATTTGCTAGAAACTAAAAATGGTGTATATTCTGAACCAAAGCAAATGATGATACAACTGCATGCTTGTGTCCAGCAGTGACATGCACTGAAAGCTATGGTACAGCCCAGCCCTAAACTGAAGACATTGTTCTTTTGCTTAACAGATGTGCCCAGAGCATGTGAGCATGATGTGTGTGTGCTGGGTTTACTACTGCAGCAGAGCTCACATAGAGGGCTGGTGCCCTAGAAGCTTTCACTAACAGCTTAATATTTTAGAATCCTTGCAAACAGAGGAACTTTGCTGTTTTGAAGTTTTCAGGGGGAGGAAAAAAGTCTATTACAAGAACAAAGAGCAATGATACAAATGAAGGTAATAAGTTTGCTAGAAAACTGGGCTCTACCACAGCTGGATTGATATTGACTTGTAGACAGCTCTGTAAAAGCTCTTTGAAACTGTCAGCACCCTGTACCGTGTCAAGGCTTTGCCTCGGTGTTCTTTTGATGTTCTGGTTCCCTAATCCACTCTTGTCAGTCTCCCCACTGTCTTCAGTAGGGCACCCTGTTAATCATACCAGATTGTTGCATCTTAATGTTTGGGGAGCAGAGACAGGAGTGAACACTTCTAGGAACCACCTATCTATGGTGGCTTATAGCACATGAGGATGCAGACACCAGAAAACAGTTTGATGCTTTTATTTCTTTTCCAAGTCTTGGCCCACTGTGTGAGGTTTTTATTGGTAAGTTAGTACAGAGCCTTATCCTCCCACAGCAGGAACTGGAATTGTCCCAGTTTGTTTAAATGAGCCAGTGCAGGAGTGTGCACTCATTTTAGGAAGCCTGCTCTCTGGAATGATCTTCAATCTACTACAGATGAGTACGAGAAAAATGCTGTTACTCAGACCACAGCAGGGTGCTCAAAGGCAGTGGAAAATTCTATTCCCATGCAGATGCTTTTTCAAGAACTTGTCCTCATAGCTGTAGTGGAAGATACACAAGGGAAGGAATTGCCAATGTTGGGCTGTAATTTAGATGAGTCATTTAACACTTCCGTGTATTGTCATATCCCTGCAGAGGAGGAAAGGGGAAGCAAAAGGCATGTGGGAAAAGCATATGATGGCGGGGAGAAGGTAGGTGACAGTTGGAAAACAACTGTCTGGGAAGCTCTATGCCCGAACTGTTGCATATGAGAATCTGAGGAGTGTGGTGTAATGCTGCAGTCTCCTAAATGTACAGAAAGAGACTGATGAACAGTTCTGTAAGTTAGAGTGCAAAACTAATTCGAAAGCAACCTTGAACCCTCTTTTGAGAAAAGGCAGATAACCACCTCCATGAAAGAAAAGCTCATCTAAATAAAGTTGGGGGAACATTGGATGAGATTCTGTTGGAGGACCTCATGTTTATAGTACAGCACCGTATTCTTTTGATACAGGAAAATGCAAATGCAGTAACAGATTGACTAGCTATGTCAGTAACTCTTTAGTAGTTCAAAAAATTTTGGAAAGGACAAGACAAGAATATTATAGAATCATAGAATTGTTAGGGTTGAAAGGGACCTCAAGAATCATCTAGTTCTAACCTGCCTGCCACAGGCAGGGATACCTCACACTAGATCAGGTTGCCCAGAGCCACATCCAGCCTGGCCTTAAAAACCTCCAGGGATGGGGCTTCCACCACCTCCCTGGGCAACCTGTTCCAGTGTCTCATCACCCTCATGGTCAAGAACTGCTTCCTAATATCCAATCTGAATCTATCCATTTCTTTTTTTTTTTTGTCCATTCCCCCTAGTCCTATCATTACCTGACACCCTAAAAAGTCCCTCCCTAGTTTTCTTGTAGGCCCACTTCACATACTGGAAGGCCACAATTAGGTCTTCTCAGAGCCGTCTCTTCTGCAGACTGAATAGCCCCAACTCCCTCAGTCTGTCCTCATAGGAGAGGTGCTCCAGCCCCCTAATCGGAACGAGCCTGAAAGGGGTTACACAGTGTGAGAGTGAACCAGCATGACCACTGAACACACTAACTACAGTAAACAAAAGACATGCAGAATTGACAAAAGAACTTCAGGGATAAGGTAAGAGAAAGCCTGTATATCTTCTAATAAGAAAGAGATGACTGAGAAAATAACAAAAGGACTGCAAAGGATGTTGGGCTTTGGTTGTTTCTTTTGTTTGTTTTGCTTCTGGTCTTTTAAAATTATAAACTATATCCATGGATGTAGTGCTCTTAATATTCACTGCAAGATAGAGACAAATACAGTAAAAGATCCCAAGGCAAGTGAGATGTACTCCTGTCAAGGACTCATGAAATGTCTGAGTGCATAGGAGCCAAGAAAATCGGTCTCCAAATCATTAACAAACTTCTTTGAAAATTCTTAGAGGAAGTTTGAAGTCGCAGGGGATCAGTAAAAGAAAGATCTGGGGGGTGTGTGTGTGTTTGTTTTAAAGAAAAGGAGGTAGGATAGGAGTTTGTGACAGTCAACATAATTTCAGTTAGAATTAGAGTTCCAAATGCTCTTGATGGATTGAAAGAATAGCCTGAAATCAAGATGGGATATCACCGAGTCACAGGCTATACTTGATGATCTCAGCCTTACTAATTCTATGACCTAACACCACCACATCACTAAGTGCCACATCCAATCTTTCCTTAAACACCTCCAGGGACAGTGACTCCACCACCTCCCTGGGCAGTCCATTCCAGCGTTACTGTTCTAAACCTTGTGTCGTAATGTGAAGTATCTGTCTGTAAGGGCAACTTTTTGTAGCTATTTCTGTTACTTTGAATGATTTTAAGTATTATAGAAGAGACAGCATTTAGTGCAAATGAAAGAAATCTGGCTTTGATGTTCTTCAGAAGGTCTTCTAAAGCTTTTGTCTTATTTCAGTTATGATACTGCTGATTGGAAGTAAAGCAACACCATTTTACAAAATTTCTCCTGTAGGAAGAATGAATTTTAAGGATTTGTGTGGGAATCCTGATTTTTAGCACAATCACCAAAGACTACTAGTGACTCTACTCCCTGATAGACTTAGATTAACCTAGCTACTACAATACTGATTCTTCTATATAAAACCACCAAACTAGATCCAAGACAGCACAGAAGGTGTTTTCACTGAAGAAGCTGATCAAACATTTTCCATGGGTAGTGCTTTTGAGGAGCCGATGCTCAAGGGTGACTAAAATAACCTGTAAAGAGATGAAATGAAATGCAGAAGAATAAAGTGGAAGTAATTCCCTCTGTGCTTAATTCAATATGCCGTGCTCCAGATGTGCATCAACTGGAACACTGTTGTTCTTGTTTCTTGCATCAGACTCGCATCTCAGGGAAACAGAATTTCCACTTTGTGTGAAAAAGGCAGAATTACCAAATCACAACCACATTTGGTCTATTTTCACCTGCTTCAGGGGTTTTAGGGGAAAAAAAAAAATCCCAATCAGATTCATCTTCTGTTCACAGAAAAATCTGTACAGCGGTATTGCATCTCAGATCTTTCCTGACTCCTGCAATAGCTGCTTCCTAAAAATGCTCTTAGCACAAAAAAACCCAAATAAGTCTTAAAAATTCTTAAGAAATAACTTAAAAGCTCGAAGAGGTGTATTTTATTAACATGTTGAGCCAGAGTCCACTCTCTTCTCAGGGTGGTTGTTATTCAGTGTAAAGGGGAGCTTTCCATCTGGGAGCTGTTAAGAACAGTTTTTGTGTCACTGACAGTGATGTCCTTGCCTACACAGACCTATGTCACATAAAAATCTTACCCATGGCATTACTAGGCATGAAGGACACAGAGAGAAATCTTTCCTACTACTCTGGGTTATTGAACTTTTTTCCAAATGAGAGCCTGAGGCAGAAGCTATGCAATTGGTTGAACAGCTAGGTTTAGTCTTGTGTATCTTAGAGAGCAGTATATTTTCTTTTCCATTTCATGTATATCTGTTCCTGATGTTAAACTAAAGTTAGTGCTCTGGGCTCTAATAAGTCCCAAATAAGAAATCCTGTATGTGTGTGTATATATATGTGTGTGTATATTCTGGAAAATCATAGTTTGTATTATGATCCTTCTGCATTTTTCACATCATGCCTGCAAGTAAATTCCTGAGAGATGATACTTGCCTAAATTATGGAAAAATGTTTCATTTCAACCAAAAGGGCAGCTGTCATGTAGGTACAAAACCAGTTTAACCATGCATGCATACTGGAACTGCAGAGGTGGGGAATGTACCAACCAAAGCTTAGAACCAGAAAGTACAGTTTAGTACTGATGCAAAGCACTGTGAGATGCCTTTGCTACAGAATAAGTGTTCATCTGGAGCCCTAGGGTCTGGGGCCTAGTTTGCTGGGCTCCTTCTTCCATCTGTTCTGAAACTTCTCTTTACTCAGCTGTAAATTTTTACTTTAAAATGGAAAAGAAAATGTCAAACACAAAATTCTGTGATTCTATAATAATTTTTTACTGGGGGTAAAGTAAGAATGTGGTGAGACACTGGAACAGATTTCTTAGAGAGATTATGGCTATCTTCTCTGCAGAAGTGCCAAAGGCCAAGTTGGATGGGGTGTTAAGCAACCTGGTCTCTTAGAATGTATCCCTGCCCATGGGAAGGGAGTTGGAACTAGATGATCTTTAAGGTCCATTCCAACCCAAACCATTCTACAATTCTCTGAAATCAGGTTATGTAGCAGTACAGTAGTAAGTGTAGTCATCCAGCTGCACTGTCACTGTGAATTTTAGGCTGTAGTTATGCTTCATCTTGGATTTTCAGGATCTGTGCACATTAGAGGTAGGCCACACTTGCAATGTGGAGCTTGTTTGCCAACCAGGTATCTAAGTGCTCTCTCCAGCATCTTTCAGCTCACCTGAAGTTTGTTGAGAGGGCAGGTCTAAAAGGGCATGTTTTGCCACATACATTCACTGATAGAGTAAATAGGGAAAAAAATTCCACTGTGGATCTTCACTGTAGAGCTAGACAAATCCAGCCAGTGTGATTATCATTTACTTTAGCTGCCCAGTGAACTTGTATTTGCATCAACAAGCCAGGAAATGTAAGGGCAGTTTTAAAGTGGAGGAAATGGATCTTCTCTTACAGCAACTGATTCTAGTGCTAATTGGGTGACCAATTATCTGGATAAATGTTCCTGCCATGAACAGGTAAAAAGAATGAGATGGTCTGCTATTATGTGTATCTTTATAATGCTTTTTCTATTTAAATATACTTAATGGCACAGGTATTCAGGAATGTACTGTAGCTTTTACTTGCTGTCTGCAGTAATTGATGATTTAAAATGACTAGAAGTGTCATCCTTCTTGACACCATGAATGTGATCCAAAATCTTGATAAAAGCAGTGACCAGATCAGACTAAAGTGCTCAAAAAGAACAAGAATCTGCTTTTTATGATTCACTGTATGAGCTGTACGTCACTAATTCATTTTGTTGAAATACAGTCTGTAAAGAGTCAGATCTGAAATTTTCTTTTATGGCATTTTTCCTGCCAGAGCAATACTTAATAGTTTGTGTATTAATTAAAAGCTGTTCTTCCTAAATTAACTATTTGATGATTGTGTAGTACTGAGTGGACTTTGTCTTGCTTTTGCTTTGAGAAGGCAGCTATGGGAGGACTTGATTTTTGTATGTAATTAAGTGTTAGAGAAAAATCAGTATTCAGAGGTGGAGCTTTCTCTAGACAGTTTTAAATTTATAAATGTTTTCAGAGTGCTTTAGTTTTGCAGTTTACTGACTCTTCCAGCCCAACTTCTTTTAGACAACTGTCACCTGTTCTTACATGTGTGTTACAGAATGATTCCCTAAAAGCTTTCTGTTGGTATAAATTACCTGAAGTATCCCATTCCCTAACAGCATTGAAAGTCCTACTTGTATATTGAATAATTATCTAGCTGTGGGATGAAAGATTTACTCCTCATTTTCTGTTCCTGGTCTTGGAGAAAAGGACATGTGTAGCCATAGGGAGGACATGTGCCTTCTCCTCCCCTGTTCTCATTTTTAAAACAATAGGTCATTTTTACATCTATAAGTCACAGAATCACACAACTGTCATGGTTAGGAGGGACCTCAAGGATCACCTGGTTCCAACCCCCCTGCCATGGGCAGGGGCACTTTCCACTAGATCAGGTTGCGCAGAGCCACATCCAGCCTGGCCTTAAAACCCTCCAGGGATGGGGCTTCCACCATCTCTTTCGGCAACCTGTTCCAATGTCTCACCACCCTCACTCATGCTGAAGAACTTCTTCCTAACATCTAATCTAAATCTCTCCTCTTCTAGTCTGGATCGATTCCCCCTAGTCCTATCCTAAAAAGTCCCTCACTACCTTTCTTGCAGGCCCCCTTCAGATACTGGAACACCACAATTAGATCTCCTTGGAGCTTTCTCCAAACTGAACAACCCCAACTCTCTCAGCATATCCTTACAGGAGAGGCGCTTCAGCTCTCTGATCATCCTTGTGGCCCTTCTCTGGATGCATTCCAGCATGTCCATATCTTTCTTGTAATAGGGGCTCCAGAACTGGACATGGTACTCCAGGTGGGGTCTCACCAGAGTGGTGTAGATGTGGAGAATCACCTCTCTTGACCTGCTGGCCACACACTTCTCTTGATGCAACCCAGGATATGGTTGGCTTTCTGTGGAGTGCTGCTATAGATTCTCATGGTTGGTAATGACTATGGAAGTGGCTGCTCTGGTCTTCTGATGAGAGCCAGGGATTCAGCCAGCTGTTTCTCATATTGTGCTTCTGTGTCCAAGCTGTGGGTGTTTGCAGCATAACCTCTCTTAACCAGCTCAGTTGTCCAGGTTTCAAGCTGCATTTGGTTGCATACCCATGGGATCCACTAGATTGCCATGTCTGGGAGAAGGTACAGGAAGTTGAAGCTCTGTGCATTAACAGATATCGTGCCAGCAAGCAAGAGCTCTTCAGACATTTGTGTGTGCACTATGTGATGTAAAGTATAAGGATAGCACAGAACTGCTACCAAAAATTGGATTGTTTTACAATAGACACTGTTCCACAAGGTTTAAGCAGGATTTCTTTGGAAGTCTTTATTTGTCTTAAACGATCACTGATGGCTGCCATTATATCAAGAGATCATTGCAAAGGACTCCAAGTGCTTTTATAAAGGAGAAGACTTTCTGTTTTGTATATGGCCACACATACAGCTGTCTTTGCAGACCAGTGCATAGGCTAGGTCTAGAGAAAGTCCAGTTTTCTGGATTCCAGATGATGAATGACTCCATTTTTTTTCAACATGGCTCCAGCAGAACTTCATCTTGGCACCATAATCTTTTCCTCACAAATGGACTCTGTCATTCACTAGAGGCAACACTATGATGCTTTGGGATGGAGAAGAGAGGCTTGTCTCAGTGCTATAGAAATTGCTTGATTTTAATATTTTCTCTCCCCCCCACCCCCACCCCCCCAATTGCTATTAATCTGAGTCATTTCTCAAAGTACTCAATAAAAGATACAGAAGATCCAAATCCTTGTGCAGTAAGTACATCTGAAAGCAGACAAACTTACAGGAAGGACTTTGCAACTGGTTTGAAATAATTGAAAATAGAAAAGGTCTTTGTCTGTATATGCTCTAAGTAGAGAAGCATTAGTTTTGAAAAATTAAGTTTTGTTTCATAACACAGTAAAAAAAGTGTTGTTTCATCTTGCAATCACTAAGACTCTGATGTATTTTCTCTGGTGAGTTAAGTCCCTAAGTATTGTAGTCAGATTTTTCCTGAAAAAAACACCATAATGCATTTTGTGTTTATAAAAGATAGCAGAAGTGTTGCTGCTTGAAATATTTAAGTGACCTATAAGTGTAAATCATATTTACATAAACAACTTGAAATTTAGGAACCTGAGTGGTGTAGTCAGCATGAGATTTCCCTACCCTGCTGTGTTGAGACACCAGGGAAGGGGGAGATCAGCTCTGTCTTCAGAGTCTTTTAATCCTCAGTTGAGAGTGAGATCATAATATTATTTTGTTCTGCTGGGAAATAAAGTGAGGCCACAAGCCTGTTCCATTCCATATAAATCACTAATTTATTATATATTCACTTTTTTCCTTCCTCTTTCTAATGGCAATATTGTAGCACTGCAAAATATCATATCCCCTTACTAATACTTCATTTTCTGCTTAATTGATGCAAATTTGATGTAGAAAACGCAGTTAGCAGCAAACATGTTTTCTTTTCTCTTTCTTTTTCAACCTCCTGTAGGAGTTCTTAATATTTTCTGCAGAGTTGGGAGGAAAATGCGAAGCAATAAGCGAGCAATTGGTGCGTCTGGAAGATCAGTTGCAAAGTTCCTCCTGCAGAGTTGACGAAGGAGTTATTCATATCCTTTTTGTGATACGTATCAGTCTGCGTAAGTATGTAACATGGAATGCTGGTTCTGTACAGGGACTGAAGAGAATCGTAGATTTCTTTTGATTAGAAAAGGCCTTTAAGGTCATTAGGTCCAAACATTATCTAATTCTAAAGTCTCTGCATCTTTTAAACACCTCTAGGGATGGTGATTCAACCACTTCCCCTGGTGAGCCTCTTCCAGTGTTTGAGAACCCTTTTAGTGGGTGCCTCCTCTGCTGCAGCTTGAGGCCATTTTTTCTCATCTTATCACTTGTTACTAGGGAAAAGAGACCAAGCCCCACCTCTCTCAGGCCTCCTTTCAGGTAGTTGTAGAGACCAATGGGGTTTCCCCCTCAGCCTCCTTTTCTCCAGACTAAACAACCCCAGTTCCCCCCACTTCTCCTCATAAGCCCTGTTCACCAGGTTTGTTGCTCTTCTCTGGATGCACCCCAGCACTTCGTCACGTTTCTTGTAGTGAGAGCCCCAAAACTAAACACAGTACTCAAAGTGTGGCCTCACCAGTGCTGAGTACAGGGGGACAATCACTTCCCTGGTCTTCCTGCTTGTCAGGCTATTCCCAATACAGGCCAGCATGCTGTTGGCTGCCTTTGCCACCTGAGCACACTACTGACTCATACATTATGCAACAGAGAATCGGTTGTCTTGCTGAGTTGGGCATTTTTGTTGTATCAAATTTTCCTACAATGTATTTTCACTGTGGTCTAACCCAACACTAATTGATTTAAATAGAAGTTATTTCTTTGTAAATTGATGTTAGGCACTGAAAAGCCGTTGTTCCACTGTTAAAATTCTGTTGTTTGTAATGCTTGTTTAAGTAAATATCTAGTGCACCAAATGCTGTCTGGATACAAGCATCTATATACCTGCATTTCCCAGCATGATTTAGCTAAATTAAGTGCTACATCATTTATGCAGAATGTGTATGTTGCCACTTTTTGTTCATTGGATTTTTTTCCCCCTTTTAAAAACTGGGCAGCAGATGCACTATGTGGCATCTTGTGCAATTTAATCTGCCTCTTACACCCCAGTGCAAGTAGCCAGATGAGATGTTGTCTTATCTCTTTTTGTGCTTCATCTGTCATTCAGTATCTGATTGAAGGTTGCTTAACCTTTGTGAGGCCTTCATTGGGCCTACATCTGTGGACAGTTTTCAGAACTTAAGAGCACAGAGTATTGTTTCATTTGTAGCTTTCTGTGCTAGTTTAACACAGCCTT
This sequence comes from Dryobates pubescens, assembly GCF_014839835.1. NCBI lineage: Eukaryota > Metazoa > Chordata > Aves > Piciformes > Picidae > Dryobates > Dryobates pubescens. The sequence continues at coordinate 31,124,908 of NC_071617.1, forward strand.
TTCCCTACAGAAAAACCTGTCAAAAAATAAATTCTGTTGTTCTAAGTAAGGGAAAAGAGAAAAAGAATCAGTGAGGCTAAGGAAGATAAGAGCACTTAGCTGCTTAGGTTTTAGTGGAGAAGAGGTGGCAGGCAATAGGATAATGAAGAAAGATTAATGAATTCATCTTGGAGAGATTAGAAGAGGAGCCTGTGCAGACAGCTGAATGAGTTGAGATGATGACAGTGCTAGGAAGCATTTGGTTCCCCCTAAGCTGAGGTGGGTATGTGGAATTACCACTGCATGCTGAGTAACTTGGCATCTATTGCTAGTGCATTGCAAAATTCCTATTCTAGAAACTTGGTTTCTTTAGAGATATCAAAATCATAAACTTTAAAGGAATATGAGAGGGAAGGTTCTGGTGAGGGGTTGCATCAGAGGGGAGAAATCCAGTTGCTAATTGTTACTACGTCAGTTTCTTCTACGCATGTCAATGCACAGGAAGATTATTTTCTGATATTTGCAGCAGGCCAATCTGCACTATTCTTTTAGTTATATTTACAGTCTCTACAGGTTCTTTGCAGTGGGCTTAAATTCATATTCCAACCAAACAATCAGGTCTAATTGTAGTTAACAGTTTAACTGTGTAAGGTGAAACCTGAGAAACTTGTTTGGTTTTGGTTTTTATTTTCCCTGAAGAGAATACCCTGCAAGTAAGTAAAATAGTAGTATTTGCATTTTCTATGCAGTATGCATATTTCTTTGTAGCTGTTGAAACTGCTAAAGTTAGATATAAAAACAAAACTTAGTCATTGAAAGTTTGAGTTGCAGATTTGTCTTATTCTAAGCCACAGGTGTCTGACATAGCTCACTACAGAAATGCACATTGTGCAGCATCCTGGTCCTAGCAAGACCACATTCACAAATAAGAATCTGTGTTTCAAACACAGGGACATACAGAGAGGCAGCCCAGCAATTCAGCTACCCCTCATTAACATTCAGTTGCTATTTCAGAGGTAGTCCAGATCAATGTGTGTAAAATGTTACCATCTGGTACGTGTAATCGTGGTGCTGTACTTGTAAGAGGAATGAATAAAACAGCTACTGCAGTGCTGCAGACTGATAGGTTGGCTTTTTAAATGAGAACTGCTTAGTGCCTATAAACTAAACTTATTGGTAACTTATCCATATTGCAGGTACTAGCACCAAGATTGATGTCAATAATTAGCCTCAGCAGAAGAATTAATGATTAATGGATAGATCCATTGTTTGTATGATAGTTTATTTGGTTTTAAATAAGACAATTTCTTATCCCAAATACTGGATAATTATGCATTTGACATTGAAAGTCTGCGAGCAGAAGCTTAAAAGACCTGAAATTTTAATGAAAGCAGGATAAATTTCTTCAGAGTCCTGTTTAATGGTTATTTTTGCCCTTTCCCTCATCAACCCATTCATGCCTCTTACACATGAATGTTACAAACTGTCCCATGTTAAAAATCTATGTTGGAGCTGCACAAATCTACACTGGTCCTGTCTGATTATTGAAAGACTTTTAAAGACTCCACTGATAAAATAAATTCCTGGTGCTCTCAAGCCATTTGCTAATGTATAGTGTGTGATGTCTTTGATTAATAATTAAGTTTGTATTAGAAGAAAAATCCCAGATGTCATTGGTTTTGATTCTGCTTTTCAATGACAGAGCACACTTAAATCAGCCATGCTTCTTGTCATAATTACCAGCACAACCTGAACAAAGGAGAAATCAGTGATATTTCTTAGTCCTGGCTATAAGCACAGTCCTGCTTGAGATTCTAATTCATTATTGAAGCTTTTCACAACAAATATTAAGCTGTACTTCTGTATTAAAAGCATCAAACAATACAGCGCTACTGAGGAGCTCTTCCTCGTACTCTAACATGTGCTAAATTGTATGTAGTGTAACCAAATAAGCTTGCAAAACATTCAGTTATGGTTAATCGCTGGCAAGTGTATGGAAACAGTCTACATCATTAACTGGAAAAACCTAAGGATGAGAGGTGACTCATTCTGGTGACTACAGAACTAATGAGAGGTGTTACTTTCCTGACAGTGAAGGCCTGGAATTCCAAGTAAAATTAGATGGAGCCTATATTGCAATTTCACAGTCATTTTTGTTCTTAATTAGCAGTTGCATTTTGATAGACAATTTGAATGCATGTAATGGTTCCTCTTAGTGAAAATGCTTTTCTTGGAGGACAACCTGTCTGGACTATTATTATAGAAGCAATTTTTATTCCTTGCCCTAAAACGGGTATTTTAAGCAGTTGTTTTGAAAATAGAATGTTGTACCTAAACATTCATTAGTCACTGCAGGTCACTTCACTGACCCTTCACCTTTATGATCCAGCAGGCTCTCACACAAGCCTTGGCTTTATGCCAGTGTAGGTTTTTGGCAGAATCACAAGCACAGAATGTAGCCCTGACTGTGCATTACTGAGGAGTCTCACCCTAGGTGAACCTGCAAGATGTTTGGGGATCCCACAAGAGTGAGAGGCAGCAGTGGCACCCTCTTTGATTTTATTTTTGATGACAGGAGAATGAGTTCTTCCCAGTATGTGTCACATTGTGGTTCCTCTTGTATTGTTCATGCTGTGTTGAAGGGTGATCAGTATATTGTAGCCAGGTGGGGGCTGGTCTCTTCTCCCAGGCAACCAGCACCAGAACAAGAGGACACAGTCTCAAGCTGTGCCAGGGGAGGCTTAGGCTAGATGTTAGGAAGTAGTTCTTCATAGAAAGAGTGATTGACCATTGGAATGGGCTGCCTGGGGAGGTGGTGGAGTCACCATCACTGGAGGTGTTTAGGAAGAGACTGGATGGGGTGCTTGGTGCCATGGTTTAGTTGATTTGATAGTGTTGGATGATAGATTGGACTTGATCTCAAAGGTCTCTTCCAACCTGGTTTATTCTGATTTCCACTCATGTGGTGTAGCTTCTTTGCCTTCCATTTTCTGCTGATTTGGAGACAGCTGATATGCAGACTAATGAAGTGATCCATTTTTCACAACCCTGAGGAGTGTTTTGGTTTTGATGTGGGAGGGATATTCTGTTAGTTTGTAGAAACAGATTCATGGACGTGAAGGAGTGAGACGGTAACGGAGGGGGGGACATGCAAAATTTCTGATCTGATTTCAATACCATAAGCACCTCCTGTGTTTTGTAAGAAGTGATGGACTGCCAAAGGCCATTTTGCTCTCTGGCTGAGAGACATCACACAGGCTTTGTATAGGAGCAGCAAGGATTTGCTCAGTATCTTCCCTTCACTCCCAGGAGTGCACTTCAAAAAGGTCAAAGCTCAGGTCATTCCAATTAAATGTTGAATTGTCTTTCCTCTTCTCTCATCCTTTGGCACACAGCTTGCACAATCACAAAATCATGTAGTTGGAAGTGACATCTTGAGATCATCTGATCTGACTGTACCCATGCTCAAGTAGGGTCATCTAAAGCAGGTTGCTCAGGACCATATCCTGTCAGTATTTTAGTATCTCCAAGGATGGAGACTACACAACCTGCCTGTGGAATATGTTCCAGAGTTTGACACTCGTTAAAACAAACAACAGTAAACCCAAGTAATTTTTTTGTATTCATATTCAATTTCCTGGTTTAGAATTCTTGCCTGTTGCTTCTTGTTCTGTCCCTGTACACTAGCAAGAAGAGTCTGGCTCCCACTTCTTCATTCCCACCCTTCAGCAACTGAGGCTTCTTTTCCAGGTTAAACAGTCCCAGCTCTCTCAGTATCTCCATATATGACAGATGCTTCAGTCCACTGAGCCAGCCCTGTGCTGGACTCACCATAGTAAGTCCGTATCTTTCACATACTGTGAAGCCCAGAAGTGGACCCTGCACTCCAGATGGGCCCTCACCAGTGCTGCGTAGAGCAGAAGGATCAGCTCCCTCCACCTGCTGGCAATGCTTTTCTTACTCTGTTGGCCACTTTTGCCACAAAGACACACTGCTGGCTCAAGTTCAGTTCACTGTTCACCATGACATCAAAATCCTTTTCCAAAGAGCTACTTTTCAAGTGGCTGGCTCCTTTGTGTGTACTGGTTCCTGTGATTAGGAGACACATGCAGTTATGTAGTGGGGCATCTACTGAGCTTCTTTGAGGAAGAAGTCACTGGAATAGCTATTAGAAACAATTAGAATAGTTAACCAGGCTAAAAAACCCAAACAAACAACTCTTTCAGATTATTTGGTTTTCAAGACTTATTTTTTAATTCAGATGTCCAAAACTCCTGCTATTCTCCAAAATCCCCTTACACCTCAGTTCTGTGGTGGTCTTTGTCCTTCCAAGGCCTCTTGTCTAACAATATAATCTTCTAATCTCTTCTATAGGAGTGCAGCTGGTTGGCAATATATACCTCTTGTCTCTCTCTGCTAAACATCTGTGTGACAGAACAGGACAGGACGTGCATTGTCGAACCCATTTTTCATGCAGAAAATGAGATAACTTTACAGTAATCTCTCTTTGTAAATCACAGACTCTGTCATGATGGTCAAGGGTGGTGGGTTTTTTTCGATTTTGCTTATTCTCTTTACCTGAAAAGAGTTTTGTAATTGCTTGGGATATTACAAATAGCAGCGTGTAGTCGGAGACTCTGCCTCAGAAGTAATTAAATTTCAGAGGCTTCATGGTGTTCATAAACTGAAGAATTTCTGTTTTACCAATTAGGTTTTCAGCAGAGCCTCATGATTAAATTGCAGAAGGGTGGACAGTCCAGACCATTTATAAGAGGATAATAATGTTTCTTACTTTAGAGAAGATGCAAAGCATAATTAATTTGTCCTTGTATAGTACTTTGAGACTGTAGGAGAGGCAAAGTTTTGTGTGTACTGCCATTACTTGTAATCAGAGCTAGAATCCCTTTGAGATTAATACAGCTGTCCAGAAATTAGAATGATGCATGAATATGCCTGGTAAGCATTTTAACACCATAGTAACCATACATAAACACACAAAGATGGAAATTTGAGGAACTGATAGAGTCAAAAGCAGCTGAAAAGCTTTTCAAAGGCATAACTGCTTGAAAGAGTGGTGGTTTGTGTAGCTTTACCATAGTCTGTCCTCACTTCAATTTTTCAAAAGTAGCAGCTCACTTTTTACAGTCACATAACCTGAGGCTGTCTCTTTTTCTTGACATTGCATTGACATCAGGGTCAAGTGAAGCAACATTTCATAATGGATGAGCTCTGTGAAGGCTAAAGCCTGTCCTTGTGCATTATCCTTCCTGTGTGTTGTATTTTTAAATGGAGTTGTTCCAGTGTCAGCCTCTTTCATTTACCCTGAAGTGAGTTTCTGGCTCTCAGAGATCATTTGATGACTTAATGCTAGATATTAACTTATTTCTTTCTCCTTTGACCCACTTGGGTTAGCCTATTGGGGTCCTTGCCCTTTAGCTATACCTGTACAGGAAGCCTCAGTGTGGGTGGGCCCAAGTGCTTGTTCATGTTGGTCATTGGTTTAGAGCTTCAGCAAGGTCTAATTATTTTCGTGCTTGCTTTCCTTTCCATGTAGTGTAAGCTATGGAAGAGGTGATAGGGTTGGTTGTCTCACTGAACTACACTTGCTCCTTGCACTTGATTCAACGATGGATGGTCTCACTGGCATAAGAGTGGCTGGAGAGTGGCCAGGTGGAAAAGGACCTGGGGCTACTGGTTGACAGCTGGCTGAACATGAGCCAGCAGTGTGACCAGGTGGCCAAGAAGGCCAATGGCATTCTAGCCACTATCAGGAATAGTGTGGCTAGCAGGAGCAGGGAAGTCATTGTGCCCCTGTACTCAGCACTGGTTAGGCCACACCTTGAGTACTGTGTCCAGTTCTGGGCCCCTCAGTTTAGGAAAGATGTTGAGTTGCTGGAACATGTCCAGAGAAGGGCAACAAAGCTGGTGAGGGGTTTGAAGCACAAGCCCTGTGAGGAGCAGGTGAGGGAGCAGGGGTTGTTTAGCCTGGAGAAGAGGAGCTCAGGGGGAGACCTTATTGCTGTCTACAACTACCTGAAGGGAGCTTGTAGACAGGTGGGGGTTGGTCTCTTCCCCCAGGCAACCTGTGTCAGACTGTGTCCTCTTGTTCTCAAGCTGTGCCAGAGGAGGTTTAGGCTGGGTGTTAGGAAGAAATTCTTCATAGAAAGAGTGATTGGCCATTGGAATGGACTGCCCAGGGAGGTGTTGGAGTCACCGTCACTGGAAGTGTTTAAAAAGAGACTGGATGAGGCACTTAGTGCCATGGTTTAGTTGATTAGATGGTGTTGGGTGATAGGTTGGACTTGGTGATCTCAAAGGCCTTTTCCAACCTGGGTAATTCTGTGCTCTGTATCAGCAGAAAAGCTGATGTATCAATAGTACAAACTTGTGCTCGTTCCCGGGAGAGACTAGTCAGAACAAAAAGGTGTAGTACCTAGGGAACCCAGCTGCCTAAAAACTTGTGGATGTCTCAGCAGTTGCTGCTATCTCTGCTGCGTGTCATACCTTCATCTGCCTTTCTGGTCACTGCTGCAACCCTCCTATCCTTGTCACCACCACCTGACACCTTCCCTCTGTCATTGTGGAGCTAGGGAAAAGGGGAGTGGAAGATACATTGAAAGGCTAAACCACAATCCATAATTCTTTTTCTGAGGGCATTACAGAGAACCTGAACTAGACAATGGCAAATAAAATGTGGAAAACTCAAACCAAATGAAGTATTTTTACTGATTTTTTTTTTTGGATGCTTTTCAGGTGGCCTTGTTCCTTTTGTAGAACAGCACAACCTTGCTACTGCTGATCTGTTTGCTTTTCAGCTTGTTCAAAGCACTCACTGCAGAGCCTCATATAGCTTTGTATCTGTGATTTCAGTGCTGCAATTATATTGATAATTCAGCTAAGATTAAAGCCTTCTGGAGGTAAGGGAGTGGAAACACTTTATCTGCTATAAGCTACCTTTGCATAGCACACATTGCTGAGCTCACTAATGCCGCACAAGCTGTGGTCATCCAGTTTATGTCTCGGACTGCTCCTGCTGCCCCTCTTGCCTTTACCTGGTGTGTGCTCCATCATGGTCTGCATCTCTGACTTGAAAAACCACCCTTCATCCAAAGCTGTTGCTGCTGGTGGTACACTCTTAATGTCCTTCCTTCCCATGAGAAGAGTATGGAGGCAGTATCCCCCATTCCCTCTCTTTTTTTAAAGTGCTAAATCGTGCTACTTGAGAGCTTCAGTTTGCCTGGGTATTTTTTTTTCCTTTTTTCTTTTCCTTTTTTTTTTCTCTTTTCCTTTTTTTATTTTCTTTTTTTCTCTTTTCCTTTTTTTCTCTTTTCCTTTTTTTCTCTTTTCCTTTTTTTCTCTTTTCCTTTTTTTCTCTTTTCCTTTTTTTCTCTTTTCCTTTTTTCTCTTTTTTCCTTTTTTCTCTTTTTTCCTTTTTTTCTCTTTTCCTTTTTTTCTCTTTTCCTTTTTTTCTCTTTTCCTTTTTTTCTCTTTTCCTTTTTTTCTCTTTTCCTTTTTTTCTCTTTTCCTTTTTTTCTCTTTTCCTTTTTTTCTCTTTTCCTTTTTTTCTCTTTTCCTTTTTTTCTCTTTTCCTTTTTTTCTCTTTTCCTTTTTTTCTCTTTTCCTTTTTTTCTCTTTTCCTTTTTTTCTCTTTTCCTTTTTTTCTCTTTTCCTTTTTTTCTCTTTTCCTTTTTTTCTCTTTTCCCTTTTTTCTCTTTTCCCTTTTTTCTCTTTTCCCTTTTTTCTCTTTTCCCTTTTTTCTCTTTTCCCTTTTTTCTCTTTTCCCTTTTTTCTCTTTTCCCTTTTTTCTCTTTTCCCTTTTTTCTCTTTTCACTTTTTTCTCTTTTCCCTTTTTTCTCTTTTCCCTTTTTTCTCTTTTCCCTTTTTTCTCTTTTCCCTTTTTTCTCTTTTCCCTTTTTTCTCTTTTCCCTTTTTTCTCTTTTCCCTTTTTTCTCTTTTCCCTTTTTTCCTCTTTTCCCTTTTTTTCTCTTTTCCCTTTTTTTCTCTTTTCCCTTTTTTTCTCTTTTCCCTTTTTTTCTCTTTTCCCTTTTTTTCTCTTTTCCCTTTTTTTCTCTTTTCCCTTTTTTTCTCTTTTCCCTTTTTTTCTCTTTTCCCTTTTTTTCTCTTTTCCCTTTTTTTCTCTTTTCCCTTTTTTTCTCTTTTCCCTTTTTTTCTCTTTTCCCTTTTTTTCTCTTTTCCCTTTTTTTCTCTTTTCCCTTTTTTTCTCTTTTCCCTTTTTTTCTCTTTTCCCTTTTTTTCTCTTTTCCCTTTTTTTCTCTTTTCCCTTTTTTTCTCTTTTCCCTTTTTTTCTCTTTTCCCTTTTTTTCTCTTTTCCCTTTTTTTCTCTTTTCCCTTTTTTTCTCTTTTCCCTTTTTTTCTCTTTTCCCTTTTTTTCTCTTTTCCCTTTTTTTCTCTTTTCCCTTTTTTTCTCTTTTCCCTTTTTTTCTCTTTTCCCTTTTTTTCTCTTTTCCCTTTTTTTCTCTTTTCCCTTTTTTTCTCTTTTCCCTTTTTTTCTCTTTTCCCTTTTTTTCTCTTTTCCCTTTTTTTCTCTTTTCCCTTTTTTTCTCTTTTCCCTTTTTTTCTCTTTTCCCTTTTTTTCTCTTTTCCCTTTCCTTTTTTTTTAAGGCAAGTGTGAGCAATGTATTCATCTTTAATCCCAACAATTTGGAAGAATTTGAAGCTACAATTAGATACCCGTGGCCATCTGTTGTGAGCAGCAGAACAAGAATTTATTTAATAACTTGGAAAGAAGAAAGAGACTGCCAATCACCTATAGATTTATTCCTTAATAAAGCTTGCACAGTCTCTGCAGAGGGAGATCCAGGTGGTGAAGGAGACACTCCAGACCGTGCTGGTCCAACTTCAGCCAGCCAGAGAGACAGGAGAAGAAAAGGCAGGAGACTTTCTCTGTGACAGCTGGTGTCCAGGAAAACAAGATTTGAAGGAATAATGAGTAGAAAGAGCTGGTAGGATGATATTAATTCACCAAGGGCTGCTTTTAGTAACTGAATACTGTTTTACCAAGCCTCAGGGATCTCTTCTCTCCCTCCATAACTAATAACTAAATCAATTATGGAGAAAGAGAGCCTGGAGGTCTATCATCAGAAGTATTCGACACAGCTTCACATGTTTTGGCACAGATTGGGAAACAGCTTTCAGAGCAGAGCAGCCCCTGTAAATGTGTAGATTACAAATTGATACACTTCAACTGAGTCTGCAAAGTTGCCTTGATGTTAGTTACATGTTCTCCTTGAAGGCTTGTAAACAGTATCTGTCGTTGCCACTCATGGATCCACACATTTCCCCCCCCCCAGTTAAAAAAATGTAGTGTCAAAGCTGGAACATCTAGTATTTCTTAGAAAATAGCTGTAAGAATAATAACTGTTCCCCCCACCTTGGCTTTAACAGCTTCCTTACACTGAATGTATTTTCACATTCCTGACAATAATTAAATCAGCAGGAGGAAATTCAAGCTAAGCCAAGTTCTTTCAGCTGAAATTTGTAGCTTGTTTGATATAGAGTACAGTGGAGGTAACGAACAGCAGCCCTTATAGCAGTAGTTTAAATCACATCATTTAGGTATTAATATAAACTTGCTGTAGTATTACTGGGGTTGAAAAGAAAAAAGGAAAAAAAAAAACCCAAACCACAAAACCCCCCAAAATTTTAAATCCCAACCACCACCAAAAACCTGTGGTTGTGATTTGTGTCCCTTATATTGACATACTGTGTGAACAATAAGTCCTTTAAGTGTCCTTGTGAAGTTTATTACTATGTTGCTTTGATCTTCCTTACAGGCTTAAGAACACAGATTTATTAATTATTATTACTTTTGCAATAGACATGTGTGAAAGCAATGCCTAACTGAACCCCACCACTCTAAATTACCTGTATATGTTTAGATCATTATTCAGAGAAGTCAGTGCTTTTAGGAGTTCATCGTGTACTCTTACTTGGATACTAACATCTCCGATGTCACCAAAAATTCTGCTCCTGCCGTTTGTTGCAAAGGAAGAATTTTTGTTTAAAAGTGTAATGAAAAAAAATGTGTCTGCAACTCACTACTGTACTGTTGGTTGTTTCTTTTAATATACTGTTTTTTGTCTGGTATTTTTAGAATGATTTTTATGCCACTTCAATTGCTGATTGTATAGCCGCAGTGTGCAAGATTTTTGTGAGTTGTGGAGGTCATTGGACTGCTAGCCTGCTAAGATTGTGTCCATTTTCTTTATGTGTTTTAATACTAGTTAAAACTTCTACCTCAATATTAAGTATATAAGGATGGAGGAAAAAAAAATGTGCCGGGCAGCTGAAACATAGAACAAGATTATAATTGCACAGGGAAGTATATGGTTGTCTTAAAGAGAGGAGCAAAGCTCAGGTGGTTTCTGTAGTAATCAGATTGTTAAGGTGGAATTACAACCCTGTAATTCAGAATGGGGGAATGTGGTTGACTTTTGTTATGTCATATATGGGCCAGCATCCATGCTGCAGCAGACTCTTGGATCTTCACCCTGCATAGATGCTGCTACTCAGTTCCCATTTCCCAGTCTCAAATAGAGATCTTCCTAAAGCAAGCACTTCCTGAAACTCCCCCAGACACAGGAGTAAGGCATTTGTCTTCAACTCAAGGCAGTCTGCAGTACCCTAACATTCAGCCCATTCACAGGATTCTGGGATGCTGTGGTTGGGTACATGCAGCCTGGCTCCTGGGGATGACTCAGCCAGAAAAGATTCATGGAAACTCAGAGTTCAGGTAAACAGAAAAGAAGCACACTGACAGGATAGATCTCTTACAGATACTTCCTTACGACCTACAAAAGCTCCTTGTGGGTTAATACAAGGGCCTTCTGTGATGTTGAGTTTCCAGCAATAAGCATTTATATAGGACAAGGAGGGCAGTCCTAGAGATGAGGGCCAGTACAGCTAAGGTTACGTTACCCTTCTCTCCCAGGTACTTAGGGGTGTTTGGAGCTTTGTCCTTTGACTAAGTAGTGCCTGTAATGCAAATAACTGGTAGGCGCTATAAATGCCTTAGAGGCAGGGTCAGCCACAGCTGAAACATGAAGTCTGCGTCCTTGCAGCAGCAAGGGCTCAACAGCAGGGATAGTAACCAGTCATCAGAGTGGCAGGAGAACACCACTCTCATTCTCACTAGTGAGGTTTCTTGAAGATATTCAGTTAAAAAACCTGTGTGACTTGATTCCCCACAAGTGCTGCCACTCTAATAAGACACAATGCTTGAGAAGGGAAACAGTCACCACTTGCATCATATTTGTGCCTGTTAATGTTTATTTTATACATAGTGTGGACTACTACTGCTTTAGTTTATTCTTCCATTAACTTCACTGTTATTGTGGGAAGTCAGAGCCAATAATTGTTCCTTTTCTCAGACTTGGTGAATAATAAGCATACTAAAAAAACCCAAACAAACATAGTATACTATACTTCCCTCCCTCCCCTGCCATCAGCTGCCTTTTATCTGTGGATATAAAAGCTTTCAATAAAGAGAAATGTGTCTTTACCTAGCCTGGTGTCTGTTTGCATTTTGTGCAAGATTTTGTAAATTGCATCCTGGGGCGTGGGGGTGGATGGAGAGGAGAGGGCAGGGGAGGAAAGGGGAAGTCATCTTTGTGACTATTCCTGTGCTGTTGACAACAGTGATTTCTCTGGGAACTTCTGTGATGTCTTCTGAAACCATCTGAAGACATGTTAAAGACTAGAGCCTCACAGCAAAACGTAGCTATTTTTGGTGTGAAAGGGAGAGAAGTCATCATGCAGTGAGCTATACAGACAGGTAAAACTTGTGCTTGAATCTTAGAGTGACTCAGCCAGTTTTGCTGTGGCAACCGAATCCTCCCTCAGTTCCTCACCCATGGAGAAGGGTGGATGGAAGTATGGCTGTACACTGGTTACAGCAGCACCCTCAGTGCCACGATGAAGACATTTTCCTTAATATATAAACTAAACATTCTCTGGCACAACTTGAGGCCATTTCCTCTTGTGCTATCACTTGTTACTTGGGAGAAGAGACTAATCCCCCTCCTTTCAGGTAGTTGTAGAGAGCTGCATGGTCTCCCCTCAGCCTCCTTTTCTCCAGACTAAACCACCCCAGTTCCCTTGTCTTCACCTCAAGAATTGTGCTCTAGACTCTTCAGCAGTTTCACTGTTCTTCCAAAGCACATGTAATGGACTACTTGAGGATAGCTGCAGGATGGGGCAGTACTGTACCTCAAGCAGTCCTTTGCATGTGCTTTAGAGGAGGAATGGCTAGTTGTGTTTAATACACTTCCCCCCCTACTGTACAAACAATCTCAAGGGACTAAAGAAGAAAGCAAGGAGAGGACAGCACTCAAGAGTGTTTATCTCCAGCCTAATATTTATTTTTGCAGTCAATTAGCTAATCCATTCTTTCCAAAGCATGACAGCTCAGGCTTCTGCTTTTGCTATCGTCACTTGTTAAATCAAGATAAGCACATCTTTGCTAGAGTACTGGAGAAGGCAGTTCCATAATAGGTCCCAGATAGGCAGTAGTGCTGGAGGCAGCTCCAGGGTGAGATTAGAATAATCCTCATGTATCCTCTTAGTTTGCTATCCTATTAAAAATGAAACTGGGACCAAGAGGTTTTTAGTCTGAGATTAACATGCTACAAAGAAGCTCTAATATGTTATGCACATGTCGATATTTTTGTGCACTAAGGAAGATAATACAAGTTTCTAGAGAGGTATTTAAAAGTAAAAAGGAAAAAAAAGGCCTTGTGAGTATAGGAGACTTGTTCTGAACCTGAAAAGCAGCCAAGCCAGCAGCTACAGTAAAACATTTCTCTCCAATTTCTAATGGTGGGTTGAATATGAGGCTTGGGAAAAGAACATCTGGGGTTGTGTGAACAAAGAAACATCCAAGTTCTTCACATAGATGGTATTCAGTCACTCCTTGTTTTCTTGTCTTAGGGAAGGGGATGCTGGGACGTTGTCCAAGACCAAAAGTCAGTACATCACTGTTCTTATAACCACCTGCAAAGCTGACAGTACTTTATAATAATAAGCAGCCATACAGGAACACTAGGTGGAGAAAGAGAATAATAATAACAACCAGAGTCACAGCTTGGAGATACATGATAGGTCTCACTAGAGAAATGGAGAATTTAGAGTCCTTTCCACAGTGACAATCTGATTAACAGGGGGAAGAAAACAATCTCAAACTTACTACTTTTCTGACAAAACACCAAATGAAGCCCCTCTAGGTTTTCTTGCCAAGTAGACTCAAGATTTTAAGTGATCACAAGCTCAATTTCAAAACCTTTGTGCCCAATCTCAGGCTTCTCTGTAGGAGCAGCCCCAGTGCAAAACTCATGAGCAACAGCCTGGACCCAGGCTCCTCCAGGACAGTGCTGGGGGTCTGTGCCACAGGGACTGGGTTAGCGATACCAGGGCTGACCTGTTCCACACCTCAGACACTGAGGTGGTGGTAGGGACACTTTTCTGTGTTTTCAGAAAAAAGTTACTATTTTGTGTTGTTTTTACTTTAAAGTGTATTTTCAGAAACCTCCTTATGCATTCGCCATGAACTGAAATTTAAGTCACAGGACGCTTTAATTTCTCCTGGCTCAAATACAGTAAGGTAATGCAATGAGACCTATTTGTTCCTAGCTATTGTCTGATGAGTTCAGATCACAGGGTATTTCTTTCCTTGCAATAACATAAGTTCCTGGAGTTGCAACTGCCTGGTGACCAGACTATTTCCCACACTTAGGTGGGCGATGTTGAAGAACAGGAATGTAGCATTGCCATCTGCACATGGCATTAACAAGACTCCACAAGTGCTGACAACTGTGCTGCTCCTTGAAAGTTAAAGTAGACAAGGATTCAGGAAAGGTGGTACATGAATGGTTGGAGATTAGGAAAAAGTAACTTCCTTATAAGAGAAGACCAGCAAAACTCCACACAAATAATTTAGCCAGCTAAAGAGCGAAAGGTAACCTGCTTACGTCCTTTAGTATTTACCTGGGGCAGATTTCCAATGCCTATGGGCCATTTCATCTAGCAGAATCCTCCACAACAAGAAAATTAAGACATTTCTAGCACAGAGAGTAATTGACTATTGGAGCAATAAGATCTGCCTTTCAAAGTTAAAGCAAGTTTGGGTTTGGGGTTTTTTTTTGTGTGTGTTTGCTTTTTGTTAGTTTTGGTTCATGGGGTTGTTCTTCCGCCCCCCCTTTTTTTGCTCCCCAGAAATTGTGAAGAAAGCCCTCTGGCATCCCAGAGGTAATGCACTTGATTCAGAAAATATCATGATGCAGGCAACAACCTTCCTCATGCTCGTGACACTAAGGAATCGTCACCTTAAATGTAGGCATTTTCCTTGATGGCTAAAACAAGAAAAATAAGAAGGCACAGAAGGAAGAAATGCTTTGATAAACTGCTGCTGAGCTGCAGAGGTGGAGATGGAGGAGGGGGCAGCTGTGAGTTGGAAAAGCCTGTTTACCTGCACTCTGATCTTGACCATAGTTCAAAAGGGCAAGTGAAACCTAAAATGCAGGAGGGGCTAATTGTAAATCTTTCCTGAGTTGCCAAGACTGGACTCAGAAGCCAGGGAACCGAGGCAGCGTGCTTTAGCCTAAGAAACAGCACAGCCATTTGCACCAATGCACAACATCCTCTGCAAAAGAAGAAAACCCAAAGAAAATCAACCAGAACTGTAGCCATTAAGCACTGCTTGTCTTGGCTTATGGTGCTGGCATTTGATCAACCTATTGCCACTAATTTTCATTAAATGAGAGGGAAAAGGTGAGAAGAGCACTCTGTCTCTCACAGCCATAAGTGATTTGTCATTGCTAATTTTCTGTAATGAGCTCTAGCAAGTGAAGCTGCTGTCTTGCCATTAATCCTGACAGGAAGCATTTCTTCTTTGTCTTCTCATCAAGTGCCCCAAATTCTTTGGGTGAATACATGGTACAGCTGCACCAAATCCCAGCTCTCCTTGAAACTTCTCCCTAGAATTGTGTGCATAGCAACACACAGCAGCAATTCCAGCACAGTAATATCACCTGGTTATGACATGGTGTCTTTGTTTAAGCAGTGGAGGAAGGCAGGCTCTAAAACTACTCCCAGAGTAGTTAAAGAGAACTCCACACAGGATTGGATAGAAATGCAGAGTAATGTTGGAAGGTTAAATGGAAGTTGCTATTAATAACTACAAACTATAGTGCAAAGCAGTGCAAAATACACAGAAATTCCATAGTCTGGGCTTAATACAAAGCCCATCAGATCAAAGCCTTCTCCAAACTTCCACCAAACCAGGCAAAAAAGAAAGGCCACAACTGTCCCCACCTCCTCCCCCCCGCCCCCAGATACATCCCTGCAACCCTCCCATACTGAACCTAAGTGATGCAGCTAAAATTTGGCTTGCCAGCTTCAGGCCCCTGCCAAGGTTTCCCAGGCTTCACTCCCCTGCATCACACAGGTAAGGGAGAAGCATCATGGAGGAGAGAGAGCGAGAAAAGTAAAAAGGGGGAAAGGGGAAGAAACTGGCTATGCAGCCAGTTTTGTACTGGGGATGCAGGCATTATGGGAATGAAATACCAAAAGATTACAATTTCCTGTCCTGTCCCTGGACCCATCTAGCTTCTGGAGGCTCTGTGGTTCTTAAAGGCATAAGCCTTAACCCATGACACATGGGAACAGTAAAGCATCACCAGCTTGGTTTCCTTCTTTATACAGTGTATGTTTTTTATTATCCTGAATTGGAAATGTAATATTGATTTGGTCTGCCTAGATGTCAATGCTTAATAATCCTGTTAAAATAAAGATCTGTAGTGGAAACAAAAATATGAAGCAGCAATGCTGTCTCCTGGAAGATAAATAAATCATCAGGCCTTGTTACTGTGTCCTTTTTTTTTCAGCATTAGTTCTCAGGCTTCAGAAGGTTCTTCCCCAAAGAGATATTGAGAACAGGGGGACTATCATTTTGGGATTTCTTTGTTCACTTTCCCTATAAATTGGTAACAGAGACTTCACAAAAGATAGTGGTAACACTCATATATTACCTCTAAACCTGTTAATGGTTACTGCACCATTTATGGTGGGAGGTAGTATTTAGCTCTTGGAGTTGAATTGATAGGAGAAAATAATCCAAATTCCTATGTACACACCATCCTCTACAGTGACCTAAGCAAAGTGGCTGATGTGTCACGCTCCCAGGGTGTTTATCCACTCATTCCAGTCCCAGGTAAAGGTTCAGGAAAACACATCTGCTCTATATTCATCCCTTTAATGCCTTCCACATATGGCTTATACATACCCTAAAGATGGTTCACAGGTTTAAAAGAAAGAAGCAAACTCTGCATTTGAATTCAAGGATTTTTCTGCACTGATAATCACCTTTTCATTTCAGCTCTCCTCTCTGATCTTCCTGCACAGCATCCTGCCTCTGCCATGGGCTGGCACCTCAGCTCTAAGACATGGGTGACTGTGGCAGTCCTTACCTCTGCACTCTTGCAGATGTGTGTGAGCATACACACAGTTCCTCACACACACACTCAGTCCAAAGGAAGAAAGAGAGTCCAGATGCTTCCCCCTGACCCCTCTAGTTTGTAGCCTGTGTAAAGCCTGTTGCTCAGGGGACACAGATGTGCCTGTCAGGAATTAAGGATCCCTGGAGGCTAGCACACAGAAAGTTTTTCATTGGAGTCTAGCACACATTTGCCTCTTCAGAGGCTGAGGCCAGCCAGGCACAGAGCAGAACCATTTGTCTCTAACAACATGGCTGAAGTGTCTACACATCTCCCTGTGCCTGCAAAAACACTGACAAAACCCCACCAAAGGTTGGTTCCACTGGCTGAAATGGGAGGCAGAAGGTACATTTTGGGCACGCAGGACTTTGCCCTAGCAGATCCCCCAGAGGAGGAAGAGCTGCATAATCCTATTGGCACTGCACAGGACTGAGCTACCAATCTCACACTCTCAAGGGGTTTATCAGCTGCAGCAATCCAGTCACATGCCACCTTTTTCATCTTTGCAATAGGAAAGCAAACTCTGCCTGGAGATACAACAAAAACAAATTCAAGCATCAAGAAGAGTCTGATTCTCCATCTGGCCTGAAACTCAGCTATGTCATCACAGGCTTTCTGCACCATGCTGTACCAGGCTCAGCTATAGTTAATGTCAGTCCTGCATGGTCAATGTGTAGCTCAGTTAATAGTTGTGAAGGACTTTATAGAAATATGAAAGGGGAACCTCTCATACCTGATAAGCAAATCCAGACTATCCCCAAATAATCAGAAGTGCAACTTAGCAATACCCTCACTCAAGGGAGATGAAAGGGCAGAGGTCTCTGTCTCTCAAGGCTTTTAAACACATCAATTTTGAGAATGTAAACCTGAGTCCCTAGTAAATGTTACCAATGTCCTTCCTATAAAAAACAGTGTGGTGTCAAGGCTGTCCAAGCTGAGCTTTCTAGTCAGTCTCCCTTTGCTAATGCTAGGATGCCTCTCTATTCTTGCCAAGCTCGCTCACCTGCTGGCAGTCAGGTGTCCCGGCCAGCCTGTGAGAATCCTCTCTGCAGGGACACACTACACATCTGGCATAGGACCTTTTGTTGCTCTATATTTTTTCCTCTGACTTTGGACATCAGTTTGATTTTTAGTGCTACAGTGCTTCAGTGAGGTTTAAGGTAAAAGCATCATGGTCGTCTGCAGTTAAGCAAAGATTTGTGTAAACCTGGGTTGATGAAGAGGAAATTAAGTGACAGTATCATTTGTGAGGCCTGCACCGTATGAAAAAGACTCTCTGGGACTACAAGAACTGCAAGATTCAGCACCTGATAGAGGTCAAGGCTTTCCTTATGATTAAACCTATGGGACATGAGGACATGCAGCCCAGACTTCTGAAGGGATTGGCTGATGTAGTTGCAAGGACACTATCCACAGTATTTGAAAAGTCCCAACTGTCAGGTGAAGCCCCTGGAAACTGGAAGAAGGAAAACTCATCCATACAAAGGGTAAAAAAGGGGATCCTGGAAATTACCCACTTGTCAGTCTCACCTCTGTACCTGGCAAGATCATAGAACAGATCCTCCTGGAAGCTATACTGGAATAAATGGAGGACAGGGAGCTGCTATGAGACAGCCAGCATGGCTTCTCCAAGGGCAAGTCCTGCCTGTCCAACTTAGTGGCCTGTCTATGATGGTGTAACTGCATCAGTGGACAAGGGGAGATGAACTGATGTCACCTATCTGGCCTTTTGTAAAGCCTTTGACACAGTAGCCCATGACATCCTTCCTTCTAAACTGGAGAGTTATGGATTTGTTGGGTGGCCTGTTCAGTGCATCAGGAATTGGTTGGATGATCTCATGCAAAGGGTAGTGGTCAATGGCTCGATGTCCGTGTGGAAAACCGAGGACAAGTGGTGTCCCACAAGGGTCTGTACTGGGACCGGTGCTGTTCAATATCTTCATCAATTATATAGACCCTCCACAGATTTGCAGATGATACCAAGCTGAGTGGTGTAGTTGATAAGACTGAAGGGCAGGATGCCATCCAGAGAGACCTGAACAGGCTGGAGTGGTGGCCTGAGGAGAATCTCATGAGGTTTAATAAGGCAAAGCATAAGGTCTTACACCTAGGTCAGGGCAGTCCTGGATATCAGTGCAGGCTAGGGGATGATGAAACTAAGAGGAGCCTGCAGAAGAAGATTTGGTGGCTCCTGGCAGATGAGAAGCTAGAGATAAGCAGACAGTGTGCACTTGCAGCCCAAAAGGCCAATTGCATCATAGGCTGCATCAAAAGAAGCATGGCCAGCAGATCCAGAGAGAGAATTCTGCCACTCTGCTCTGGTGAGACCTCATCTGGAGTACCAAGTCTAGCTCTGGAGCCCTCAACACAGGAAGGACATAGACCTGCTGAAGTGGCTCCAGAGGAGGGCCACAAAAATCAACAGGGGGCTGGAATATTGTTCAGCCTGGAGAAGAGAAGCCTCCAGGAAGAACTCATAGCAACCTTCCAGTACCTGAAAAAGGCCTACAAGAAGGATGAAGAGGGACTATTTAGTGATAGTACAAGGGGGAATGCTTTTAAATTAGAGAACAGTAGATATAAATTGGATGTTAAGAACAAATTCTTTACTACAAAGGTAGTGGAACAGATTTGCCCAGGGAAGTAGTTGAGGACCCATCCCTGGACATATTCAAGGTCAGGCTCAACAAGGCTTTAAGGAACCTGATCTGTTGTCCTTGCTCAGTGAAGGGGGGTTGCACTAGATGATGTTTGGATGTCACTTCCAACCAAAACCATTCTATAATTCAATGATTTGGTGATAACATTTCAACCATATGATCTTTTTGAGGACTTGACAATTTCTACTACCACTCGTGTGGAGGAAAGACATTCTCTGTATCTGGGAGAGACTTGGATTGAGATTTGTCAGGCATCACTCACATAGCAAGCACATCTACTTCCATTGCATCCTCAGCCTCTCCCCCAAAGCCTGATGCTGAGTTTCAGCTGCTCTTTCCACCCATAAATGTCCTCTGCAGACCTTTCCTCTTTCAGTTGCCCCTTGCAGATACAGACTCTCTAGCAGAGGACAGAGTATAAGAATTCATATCAATAGCTGTCAAAGGGAAATCTTTGCCTACACCTCAATTCACACATTCCCACCCTACCCTCCCCAGACTAAACAGTGAGTATTGAACCAAAACCCTCCTGCCCTCCCAGGCCTGGTAGGCAATCTGACAGCTTTCAAACATAAATAAGTGGGGGGGCGGGAAAACACCACCACCAAAATAAGCCGAGAAAGGAGATTGCACTGCTCTGTTGCAAGTCACAGATCTGCCAAGTGTTCCCTGCCACTTTTAATCACAAGTCAAAAGTAATCCTTTAAGAGGTTTTGCTGGAGGGAACATTACAGCCTGCAGGATTACTTAGATTTCTCCAAGGAGAAAAGCTGAGGCAATAGGAATGCTGCTGACATAGCTCCCAAATTCTGTGCTTGAAATGTTAGAGGAAACTGAAATTAGACATATATTCATGTAAGATTCCTGCAATGGCATCCAGTAAGTGCATTTAACTTCTGAACTGAATCTTTACAAGCAGCACTGACCCAAACATAAGATTTGAGCACAAGGAGCAATCTACTGCCCCTTTTGGAGTAACGGCTGAGCTGCTTAAGGTAAGCTTGACCTAAGATGACACCAAGATACAGAACTAACTTCTGCAACCACATCCCTACTTAGTGTCATAACTCTGTTTGAGCTTCTCATTTCTCTCTCCCCTTTTAAATTGCTATAAGAAAGGAATGATGACATTTGTCACCAAAACTTTGCACCAGAAGGTAGGCATTACAGAAGTAAAGTGCAAGTCTGGTTCCTCCAGCTTAGAAACAGATGTGAAGCTTTCAGAAGGTGATAGGAATTTGCTCTTCTTATGATGAAGAGAAAGCAGACTCAGGACAGACACTGCATAATTTCTGCAAGTTTCCCACAAGTCTGACACTTTCAATCCAGTGAGGAAGGAAAAGAGAGGCAGGTCCCTTCAAAGGGCACAATTTAGCATAGCTTATTTCATGGGTCCCTCTGTGAAAGGGCTTGTAAGACCTCAGAGACCATCATGCATTTCTAGGTGGCACCACTGCTATCATTAAAAGAAAACACTAACTTAGATTAATTTTTTTTTTTATTTCATCTCTCATCCAAGAATGTTGTGAACATTTTCCCCCTAGCTGAAACAAAATCCCTTGTGTAACAGGCACGCAAGTCATTCTAATGTAATGCTGCTGCACAACTGCTTCAAAAAGGCAAGACATAGCCCTCATCTTTAACCACAACCAGGGAATAAAATGTAAATCAGCAATGCTCAAGATAGTCTGGGAAGAACAAGACATTTATTTTTCCAAAGCCAGGATCTGTCTTTAGCCATCTCTCTAAATATTGATAACCACAAAGGATTGTGGACCCATTTTCTCAGCAGCCCTATCATGGCACTGGTGATTACATACTCGTATGTAATGCCCACCCACACTAGTCCGCAGCATGAGTCACTAACATGACTACACCAACAGCAAGACAGTGCAGAACATAGTGTATGTCCCATTCCTTGTGTTATGTGGATTGGTAAGTACAACTGAGAACAAACTAAACCAAATCAAACAAACCAACCCAAACCCCAAACCAAAACACAAACTCCAGTCTTAGTGAAAACAGGAGGTGAAGTAAGGAGTTCAGCTGTCATCTTTTTACACATCTGGATTTAGCAGCAACATTATTCATGCCAGATTATTTTGTGTGGAAGAAATATTGTACTTTACACCAAACCAATAACAGTAACTCTTTTCCCCTCACAGGATTTGTAGTCTTGCAAACCTAGGTAAAAAAACTGTCAATCTCCCTCACCCAGGTTCACTGATGAAGCATAAAACCAGGTGATGAAGTGTGGAGCTAATCCAAAGAAACAAGGGTCCCCCATCATTTGCCGGGTCTGCACAAGCATAGGGTGCTCCTCCTGAAAGGTTTTCCACCTGCTTCTCATTTCCACTCTGCACCCCACACTATAGACACATTTCTCACTCCCTGCTTATCCTTTAGTCCAGTTAATAAAATTAATAACATGCATTTGCCAAGCAGGACCCCATTCCAAGGCATGAAAGAAACCCTCTGTGACCTGCTCAGGGGCAGGAGTAAGGAGCTTGCTGTTCCTACCACTGGCTATAAGCAGTTTCACACACATTGGTGAAGAGAAGTTATTGTCCCACTGATGATCTGCCTAAACCAAGAGAAGTGAGCATGGAGATCAGTAAACATCCATTCACAGAGAGTTATACTATGTTCATGCAGCAATTGGGGCAGAGATTATCTAGAGGAGGCCAAGATGATGAGGACTGGCTGTCAGACCCTGCAATTTGTTCTTTAAGAGACACAGTATCCCCAGCTAATGGGCAAGGTCATTGCCTCCTTCCCCACCTCTCAGCCCTTTAGTACTACTCACTCCTATCTGAATATACAAGACCCTGCTTTCATCACGATGTAGGCTGATTCTGACATAGTAATTAGCTCATAAAAGTACATCTACATTTTCTTAACACATAAATGCTGTGGTTCTTGCACCAGGGAAGCTTCAGACAGCAGCCATGCATATGTTGGGTGACCACACTAGCTGCTGCACTGAGGCTTACCTTTGTCTGCAGTGCTCCACAATGCCAAAGAGTTGCTGTGAAAGCAGTGATGGGGTGCTATGTCAGGAGATGAAAAGGGACATTGTAGGACTGAGGGAAAGTCCATATCTAGCTGAATTCACTCCACTGACATATTCCAGACATCCTATTGAGCCAGATCACATTTTAACACATAAGACATACTTTGTGTAAGAGCTCTGGTATGTCCATATCTGTGTCAGGTGATGCATAACCAGTTTAGAAGTGGCTCTGTGACTCTCAGCCTGTTTTGACTCAGTACCCACGTCACAGGTGGTGGTGCCAAATAGTCTGCAGACAAGGAGTAACAGCTCTGTTGAGCCCCACTGATCCAGGGAACAGGATGCACATCCCCAGAAGTGCTGACAAAGCAGCATTTCACATTCCTTTTTATGCCACAGGTATCAGTTTACTTTGCAAATTCTACATATTTCTGGCCACTTTCACCCTGCTACCTGCCCTTAGGGCCATATTGCCCTCCTCTTTCTTTCAGCTTGCAGACTCTTTAATGAAGTTTTAATACTTAATTCTCTGGTTAGCAGACTGACAATGATTAATAATGTTGATGACAGTATCTTCTGTCCAGTTCAATGGGGAGAATGCTTTATTTTAGGATATGCCAAGCAGGGCAAGGGTGTTTGCCTGCACCCCTGTGCTGAACACCTGATGTGTGAACCAGTGTAGGGCAGATGTCTCTCCTCTACTCCCATATTGCCCACTAGAGGTATTGCATCCCAGTGCCACTGAAAATTAATGGCAACTTACAGCAGCTAGTGTTTGGGACAAAGGGTGGACATGCCCTGGATCAGCTCCTGACTGTTGGTCTGACCAAAGACCTCTGGGGAGACTGGGAAGGGTACTGAGCACACATCCACATTTGTAGAGGAATGAATGAAGTGTGCTGAAAGAAACCCTCTTATTTGCCACTATGAAGATGCTTCCATTTCGTAGCAGATGGCAGCATCACATGCTGAAACATCTTTTAAAGTGCTTCATGTGCCAGGAAGCAGTCACATCAGGTTACTGTTTCACAAGCACACTAGCAATCAGAAGTTCTTGTACTGCTTTTCCAATACTTCCCAAAGGGCACTTGTGAGCCCTTCTGCCCCTTCATGACTACATTGCTATTTCCCCATCCCCAGCAGCTGGAAGATGGGTTCTGTGTGTTTTCTTCCCCAACATAGATTCCTACAAATATTGACATTTTCAGAAAGACTGCAGGCTGGGTTACTCCATAGCTCAAGTCATCAGCCTTGACAGTCCAGTCAAATATTGAGCTGATGTTACCAGCCAATGCTATCTTCCTGCTGTTCCTCAGTTAAGCATGAAATGTTCAATACTACAGTTGTTAGGTATTCACATCACAAGCCCTTTCAGCATTCTTAGTTTTAGGATTATAGAGGACTCCACAGCTTAGTGGAAGGGTCAGAACATAGAATCGTTCTGTCTGGAAAAGACATTTGAGGTTACTTTAGCCCATGACCTAATCCCTTAAGGTTGGGGATTTTTATATTTATCTTTCAGCCTTGTTTTAATAATGTGTAAGGTGTGCCAGCTTGGACACAACCTCCTTTGAGTATAGACTGGAAGTGAACATTTTAAGTAGACATATTCCTCAACAGCCTCTGCAGTTTTAAAGGGTTGGATAAGCATATGAAAGCATTCCCAGTCCCTGCAAAAGTGTTAGCAAGTCACATCAGATAAAAAGGGTGTGGGCAGGGATAACATAGCAATGGCCAAAGTGAGGAAAGAGAGTTAGGATCCAAAAAGTGAAAAGCCAGCAAGCAACCAACCCGAGCCACCCCCACTGTGGGGTCTGAGACCCAGAAATTGCAGCATTAAGCCCAAGAATGAGAAGCGTTAGCAGTCAGATAGATGAAGTGGGGTGAGTATGTTCTCAAAAGCAAGCTATGCTAACCATGATCTGTGAGTTTAAGATTCCTTGCATCTGTATAACCAGCATCACAGTAAGAAAATAAGGATGCATAAGTAAATTCCTGGATTGTATTTAAATAACCCCTTGATTATGCTGTCCCTTAAGACAAGTTTAAAGGTTGGTGAAGTTTTCCTGCCTCTTAAATGTACATTTGAAGCTATGCTCCCAAAACACAGAGAATTAGAATAGAATAGAATAGAATAGAATAGAATAGAATAGACCAGGTTGGAAGAGACCTTCAAGATCATCATGTCCAACCCATCAACCAATCCCACCCACCTAAACAACTAAACCATGGCACCAAGCACCCCATCAAGTCTCCTCCTGAACACCTCCAATGATGGTGACCCCACCACCTCCCCAGGCAGCCCATTGCAATGGGCAATCACTCTCTCTGCATAGAACTTCTTCCTGACATCCAGCCTAAACCTCCCCTGGCGCAGCCTGAGACTGTGTCCTCTTGTTCTGGTGCTGGTTGCCTGGGAGGAGAGACCAACCTCTGCCTGTCTACACCCTCCCTTCAGGTAGTTGAAGAATTGTCACTTTCAACCAGAACCCAAACATTGGGAGGGCAGAAGCACCTTACTAGGAAGGTCTTACTTGGGTTAAGCAAAACCAAAGAAGCCACAGGACACGTACTAACACACCGCAAAGCAGTGCCCAACAGTTCTGTATTTCTCTAGCCCAGTATGGCCAGGTCTCATGGGTTACAAATTTGTGGATTAGTGTAATCCATACAAATGTAATTATAGATCTTTAGAGCTCTTAGAAAGCTCTGCACACTGGCCTTGAGCAGAACCACCAGGACTTCTCTAAGCTAATTTTCTGATTTATATTTTCCCCCCCTTTGCAAAAGCGTAGCACCAAGTCCTCCTTTTTCCGGACGGAAGTTTGATGTCTTTGATCTCTTGGGCTTGAAGAATATATGCTGCCCAGTACAGAAACTTACTTTGCTTAACTCTTCCTATGCATGCCTTTTAGTCTGTGTGGCCACAAGAACACATTAAATGCAGACATCAGGAAACAAGTTCTGTAACACCATCCAGATTTTAACTACAGGCCTATCCCAGACACAGCACAGGCCCCTTACAGGGTAAGTGCCATGTGTGGGTATACCTGGCAAGACCTGGACATTGGGACTGCTGCTGTAACAGAATTGGTTGTATTTGCCCCGTGCCAGCAGGCTGCACAGGGCAGAAGGACTACCTCTTTGCCCTGCCCTATCTCAAATATCTAGCTAGCCCAAGGCACAGCAAACATGAGAGCCTAGACACAGAGGATCAAGCATCCCTCTCCTCTTCTACGGTCAGGCAGGAAAGAGAATGCTTTTCCAAAAGGAATGGATCCCCACTGGGGGCACCATCATATGAAACACCTTCTAGTGGCCAGACCAAGACCCAGATAATCCTGTACTACACATGCCTCTCATCCTACATGTATCTAGTTTAGAGAGCTAAAACCCCTGTGGAGTTTTCAGGTGCCGCAGCTAACCCAGAATCTTTCTTGTTGGACCTGCTTGCTCCTAGAACAAGCACACGGCACTCCACTGTTTGTTTTTCTCTATAAAAATTTTTTCTAGTCACTCCCCTTGAGCCCTGGCCTGGGTATTCCCAATGCTGAAGAAGAAGATGAGACTTCAGTGTTCTGTTCCACTGCTGTGGCATGGAGAGTGCTGTTTAAATTGGCAGCTTGCCCTAACTCCAGTGCCTAGTTACTCTGGGAAGGCAGAGGAGAAAGGCAAGCTCCAAGGGCAACTAAGCATTTCTTTTACCCACTGGCTCTACAGGATGCCTATGGAGGTAACAAGCTATGGAGCACTGGTTTACCCCAGAGGCTTCTTGAGGAACTTGCCATTAAAAAACAGCAGTCAAGGGAAGTTTCCAGCCTGTCACACATATCACTCTCCCAGATGTGCACACAGGGGTTTAAATGCTGACAAAGGATGCCCTTACTGACAGCTTCAGGTCTTAGTGCTCCCAGAGTAGCCAGGGAGTTAGACCAGCTTCTTTTTGCTTACCCTGACCTGTTGTGTTAATGGCCCTTGTAATGGAGACAGACAAGAACTATGCCAGTTCATTGCAACAACCCCATGCAGTGCTACAGGTTGGGGACAGAGTGGTTGGAGAGTAACCAGGCAGAAAGGGACCTGGGAGTACTGGTTGGCAGTAGGCTGAACATGAGCCTGCAGTGTGCCCAGGTGGCCAAGAAGGCCAATGGCATCCTGGCCTGCATCAGAAATAGTGTGGCCAGCAGGAGCAGGATAGTCATTGTGCCCCTGTACTCAGCACTGGTTAGGCCACACCTTGAGTGCTGTGTCCAGTTCTGGGCCCCTCAATTTAAGGACATCGAGACACTTGAATGTGTCCAGAGAAGGGCAACAAGGCTGGGGAGAGGCCTTGAGCACAAGCCCTACGAGGAGAGGCTGAGTGACCTGGGGTTATTTAGCCTGGAGAAGAGGAGGCTCAGGGGTGACCTCATTGCTCTCTACAACTACCTGAAGGGTGTTTGTAGCCAGGAAGGGGTTGGTCTCTTCTCCAAGGCAACCAGCACCAGAACAAGAGGACACAGTCTCAAGCTGTGCCAGGGGAAGTTTAGGCTCGAGGTGAGGAGAAAGTTCTTCACAGAGAGAGTAATTGACCATTGGAATGTGCTGCTCTGGGAGGTGGTGGAGTCACCCTGGAGGTGTTCAAAAAGGGATTGGATGTGACACTTGAAGCCATGGTTTAGTTAGTCATGAGGTGTTGGGTGATAGATTGGACTTGATGACCTCTGAGGTCTTTTCCAACCTTATTGATTCTATGATTCTATGAAGGGAAACAATCCTTTTTCCAGCTGAGGCAAATAACAAGGCTCCCATGGATACTCAAGAGAAGTGGATTAGGGTTCTTACAGGAAATTAAGATGTATGCAGAAGAGTGTCAAAGGGACCCTGGAGAGGAGTTTTGACCTTCTTGTAGCCTGATGTGAAATGATTCACTTATTTTCCCAGATGGATTTTAGGAGAAGAGGCAGAGTTGTGTGCAGAGAAGAAACACCATGCACTCACTGGAAATAGGTAAACCACAGATGTTACTTGCTTAGCTCCAAAGCTCTTTTCCATACTCCAAAAATATAATTTCAGACAGTTTTCCAATCTTCCCCTCCAGTTAATAAACACCTTACTTGCAGTGAGCTTCACCTGAAATAAAGGTAAGAAACCAGTAACAGCTAGCATCCTTCCCTACCAGCTTAAACAACACAACATGATGCTTTAGCACAGACTCATGGCTCAGATGTGGAGACAGCAGAGGTGCTCTGGCAGCTGAACCAGAGCTGCAGCCCTGTTGCACAGACAGCAGTTAGTCACAGAATCACAGAATACATCTGGTTGGAAGAGACATCAAAGATCATGCAGTCCAAGCCTCAACCCAGCACTTATGGGTCAACACTAAACCATGTCCCTAAATGCCAGGTCTACATGCTGCTTAAACACCTCCAGGTGCCATGACTCTACCACTGCCTGGGGCAGACAATTCCAATGTTTGATAACCCTTTCAGTGAAGAAATATTTCCTAACATCTAGCCTAAGCCTCGCCTAGTGCAGCTTAAAACCATTTCCTTTAGTCCTGTTGCTTGACACCAAGGAGGAGAGGTTGCCCCCTTCTCCCTCCAACCTCCCTTCAGGTAGTTTTAAAGTCTCAGCACAAAACAGGGCTCTCAAGGCACACTGGACAGGAACAAAACTTTTCAGAACCACTGCAAGCAAAAAGGTCTTAGTTTCAAAAAGCTATTACATATTCTCCCAGCTGGGAAGAGTTTACCCCTCCCCAGTCTCTGCTGGTCTCCCTAGTCTGGAGTCAGGGCTTCACTTCTCACTTGATAAATTGTAATGGCCATTAAAGCAAATTCAATGTCAGCCTGATTTCACTGCTTTTAGTTTGGTCAGCAGCAGAGGCAGTATCCTCAGCATGGGGCCTGTCCTCTCCTAGCCTGCTCACCCCTCTTTGCAAGCAGATGGCTGGCTGCTGTGTCATTTAGCACAGGTTCTGATTTTGCTTCCTTGTGTGAATACAGGACATTTGGGACACAAACCAAACAGCCTGCCTTACTTCACTGAGCAGCCAGCTCCCAAATAACTGATGCAGCATTATCAGCAAGGCCCACATCTGAGTACTGGCTCATTATTTAACAGTGCCTGGAGCCATTTAGTGCAAACTGAACAGAGAACACTTCTGGTCTCTGAAGAGCTGCGTAATTTCCAGTTTAAGACTCACCTCCACTCACAAATTCACAGATTGCACTGGGTTGGAAGGGACCTTCAAAGGTCATCTTGTCCAATCCCTCTGCAGTCAGAAGGGACACCTCCATCTAGGTCAGGCTTTCCAGGGCCACATCCAGTCTCCATGTCACCATGGACAGGGCCTCAACCGCATCCCCAGGCAACCTGTTCCAGTATTTTACCACTCTCATTGCAAAGAACCTCCTCCTTTTGTCCAATCTAAATCTACCCTGCTCCAGTTTAAAACCATTGTTCTTCTTTCTATCACTACAAGCCATTCTAAATAGTACTTCTCCAACTTTCCTGTAGGTCCCCTTCAGATACTGAAATGTGATTATAAGATCTCTCCAGAGCCCTCCCTTCTACAGGCTTAACAGCCCCCATTCTTTCAGCCTGTCTTTATAGGAGAGGTGCTCCATGCCCCAATCATCTTTGCGGCCCTGCTCTGGACCCAATCCAGCAGGTATCTTTCTCTCTTGTGTTGGGGGTTCCATAGCTGGACACAGTACTCCAAGTGAGGTCTCACCAGAGCTGGGTGGCAGAAGCACCTCCCTCAGTCTGCCTAGGATGCAAGAATGCATTGTTGGCTCATGTCAGCTTCTCATCCACCAGTACCCCAAGTCCTTTTCTGCAGGGCTGCTCTCAATTTCATCATGCCCCAGCCTGCACCAATATCCAGGATTGCCCTGACCTAGGTGTTGGACCTTATGCTTTGCCTTATTAAACCTCATGAGAGTTCAGGTCTTTCAACTTGGTATCGTCTGCAAATCTGTGGAGGGTCTATATAATTGATGAAGATATTGAACAGCACCAGTCCCAGTACAGACCCTTGTGGGACACCACTTGTCCTCGGTTTTCCACACGGACATCGAGCCATTGACCACTACCCTTTGCATGAGATCATCCAACCAATTCCTGACGCACTGAACAGGCCACCCAACAAATCCATATTTCTCCAGTTTAGAAGGAAGGATGTCATGGGCTACTGAGTCAAAGGCTTTACAAAAGGCCAGATAGGTGACATCTGTTCATCTCCCCTTGTCCACTGATGCAGTTACACCATCATAGACAGGCCACTAAGTTGGACAGGCAGGACTTGCCCTTGGAGAAGCCATGCTGGCTGTCTCATAGCAGCTCCCTGTCCTCCATTTGTTCCAGTATAGCTTCCAGGAGGATCTGTTCTATGATCTTGCCAGGTACAGAGGTGAGACTGACAAGTGGGTAATTTCCAGGATCCCCTTTTTTACCCTCTGTATAGATGAGTGCAATGTTTCCCTTCTTCCAGTTTCCAGGGACTTCACCTGACAGTTGGGACTTTTCAAATACTGTGGAGAGTGTCCTTGCAACTACATCAGCCAATCCCTTCAGAAGTGTGGGATGCATGTCCTCATGTCCCATTAGACTTATGCCTGTTCACGTTCCTCAGGTGGTCCTGAACACAATCTTCCCTTAGGTGGGAGGGACTTTACCCTGCTGATCCACACCTAGTGGTCCATTAACCAGAGTTGGACAGAGTGAAGACTGAGGTAAAAAAGCTATTGAGTACCTCAGTCTTCTTATCTGTTGACACAAGCTCTCCATTCTCACTCCTCAGAGGGGAAACACTTTCTTTAAGCCTTCTTTGTTGTTCAATGTACCTTTAGAAGTCCCATGTGTTATTTTTTGCATTCCTTGCAAGGTTCAGCCTTGGCCTTCCTGACCTCATCTCTACACAATCAGGCAGTGTTCCTATGCTCCTTCCAGGTTACCTGTTCCTGCTTACACTGAGCACTGTCTTGCTCTTTGTTTTGACCAACAGGTTTCTATTCATCCAGGCTAGTCTCTTCTTTGTCTGATTTCTTACACATGGGGATTGTGAGCTCTTACACTCTAAGGATAATGTCCTTAAAGATCCACCTTCTCCAATACCTGAAAAATGCCTTTTTTTTTACAATTATTATGAATTTTTTGGAAGGAATTTGCTATTTTAAAAAGCAGATGTTCAATGCATAATTTCCAGGTAGCTAGGCTGGGGCAACCATATAGCTCTGTTTAAGCCAGAATAGTTTTTCCCATGAAGATGAGATTAACACTTCTACCTGCTTCACTGTGCCATCAGGCAGCATTTATAAACCCAGGAGAACCACAAATGCGCTGATACTCTGGACTGTTGCAATTTGCCAGATGTTGTATGGATAACAACAGAAACCCATAGAGACCAAACCTCAGAAAGTAGTATTTCAAGTGAGAAAGCGAGACCTCTTTTGTCCTGTGGGGCATCTCCTTACCTTCTGTACCCCTGACTGCCAGACGGGACAGCATTACCTGGGGTCTGGAGTAAAGACTCTGCTTATCTTTTATTTGTTGGATGTGGGACTGCACAGACATCAGTGACCAGGTAAAACACTTTCCCCTCACCCTCCAAAGAGCAGTAAAAACCTGTGATTAGATTTTCACAGCTACATCTCACTAGCATCTGAAATCCTCTCCTAAACTGACAGTAGCTAAGTTTCTTCTACCTTGGCTCCTTCTGTTTGGCTTCAGGGAGCCAAAAATGTGCTGTGTTTTCCTAAGGAGAGGAGTGCTCCAGTTCCCCACCAGTTTCCTAAGAAACTGCAGGTACCTGTGAAGACTGGGATCCTTCAGGCCAGGTATGTCCATAATTCTTTGAGTCAAGTTTTTCCATTTAGCAACAGCCAGAATCAGGGCTCAGGAAACTAACAGTGAAAAGAGGAACAAAATCACTGCAGGACAGAAAAAGGCTTGGCAACACCAAGAAGAGCCATCCTCCAGACAGGCTGGGAAAGAGCAGAGTCAAGTGTAAACTCCTACACTTGAATATTCACTGAAAATATCTATGAAATAGTTCTCAAAAATGGAGAAGATACTCAATGTGTAAGTGATGGCAAAATCTTGCGAGTGCCCTCAAGCTTTTAATCTCACTTTGAGCCCCTCCACATGAGATTGTTGTGCTTGCATGTGGCACCTGGAAAAGAGCAGGCCTTTGCTCCATTTAAAAAAAAATTTCCTGTGTTTTATTTTCTATTCTAATTACAGTGGAAAGGGATCCTTTGGAGATTTCTGAAATCAAAACTCATCTAGAGGACTCCAGCAAGCAGTACAATGGGTGCAGGGGATGCCTAAATTTTACCGTAGATAACAGGAGTCGGTCTCAAGTATAAGCTTCCATTCATCCCACTTTTACACAGCAACTGCAGCTGGTAAGAGGAAAAAACTGTGAATTTGTGGCATGCAGGTCAGAGGCAATGTGGCCCTCTCCCCTTCCTCCAGTCACAGATAGAACATATGTGACAAATTAATTTCCCTTGGTGCAGTGCAGAGCCCTGGCTGCACACAGGCTGTGCACTCAGCAGCTGCTGCCTTCCCTTACAAGTTCATGGCGTGCTTTCAATCAGTCGTCACAACATCTACAACGGCGGACTTTCAAAGGCTTTTACAACTGGTTACAAGATGGATCTTCAAACCCAAAGTAAAGGCAAGACCAATATGGTAATTTTCATACGCTGTCCAGATGAGAAATTGCACCTGGCTCTGTTTACAAGAGAAGCTAGGCACAAAACTTCAAAGGACTCACATCCTGTCAAAACCCATGTCATCATATCTTCCTAAGGAGGCTGTATAGTTAAGTTCCTACTGCAGAATGCTGTTTTATGGAACATACTTCTCTCTACATTTTCAAACCCAGTGTAGGATGTAAACCAAATCAATGCACTACCATAAGCAATCAGCACCAGAACAAGAAGACACAGTCTCAAGCTGTGCCAGGGGAAGTCTAAGCTTGAGGTGAGGAGAAAGTTCTTCACAGAGAGGGTTGTTAGCTGCTGGAATGTGCTGCCCAGGGAGGTATTCAAGAGGGAATTGGATGTGGCACTTGGTGCCATGGTTTAGTAGTCATGAGGTGTTGGGTGACAGGTTGGACTTGATGATCTTTGAGGTCTTTTCCAATCTTATTGATTCTATTCTATAGGGCATCAGCTATAAGTGATGAAGGAGCAATGGATTTGTAATTGCACACTAGGAACCCAAAAGCATGGTTAAATTATAATAATTTAAATAATCTTGATATATTATAAAAAAAAAAAAGGAAAAAAGAGCATCATAAAGCATGAATTTCAGAGAGGGTGTCACCTTCTGAATATATCTTCACATGCAAGGTGCAGAGCTCAGATGAACCTGATGTAAACAGGAAGAGAACAAGATCTCTAAACACAGAACTGTGAGATTGACATGAGTTACAAGCCAACCAGAGCTGACACTTCATCTCTTAAATTTCTACTTCTCAGAGTTTCCTGCTGCAGACAGGCCCATCCTCCTTTGTTAGCACCCCCTGTTTGATTTCCTTTGTCATCAGCTCAGAGGAGTACTCAAGCACATGCTCCAGCTAAGAATTAACTCACGCAGCACTACATGCCAAAGAGATGAGATTTCCCTTTCCAGGAGAGGGAATAGTGTTTTGCCACTCCATTGTCTCCACTGTGAGGTGGTTGTGGAGTCCTGAAAGCAGGAAACCAGCCGGTGAAGGACAAGAGAAAAGAAAGAAAAAATAAATCAGAGTTATCATTTGCTGAAAGACCACAGCAGCCCTCTGGAGACCAGGGTTGTGAGCCCAAACTCATGGGAAGCAAGAGCTGCCTCTAATATTATTATTTACTTTGGCCTGAAATAAGTTAGGAGACTGTACAAGAAAGCCCAAATATTAATCAAGGTGTTTACCACAGGTTTTTTGTTAAAAAACCCAAGACTCACACTGCTCCTTTAGCACGTGCAGAGAGTCTCAGCTCTCACTTAAAAGCCGCTCCACCATCTAAATGCTTCTACCATGCACTTGCCCTTCCTGGATATTTCTCCAGCATGGCCTTGCATAACTTGGTGCTTCATTCTCACCCCATATTTCACAGTGTATCATAGGTAAAAAACTTTTCTAGGGAAGGAGGAGGGACATACTTCACCCTTTTTTATCAGGACCAGCAGGCCTTGAAGTAACGCTGCATAGATGTTCATGCTGTCATGACTGTGGAGAATCTTATAAGGGAAAATTAAGAACAAACAAAGAACCACTGAAAAAAACAAGACTGAAAAGGTATACCATCAACAATATTGCCATTTACAAGGTACATGAGTGTGACATTTCATACAGAATGAAAGAGGAAGCAGATAGCATTTTGAACTTCACTGGCAATACAGATGTAAATTGGCCTAGCTATAAGGGTTTTCATCTATCATCTAATACTTCATCTCAGATCAGCAAAGGCTCCAACTTCTCTTTTTAAGGATATTTATTGTATTCCACATTCATCTTTGCTGTACACTAGGAATTGCTATCTGGAGGAAAGCTATCAGGACTAAGCTCCAAGTTGGGGATGTAAATCCAACAACAAAACCACGTTTCCTTGGGGTAATGTTGTGAACAGCAGAGCTCTCTGTTAAAGAGGATCCCCAGCAGCTAAGCACTGAAGCACAGGATATGTTTGCAGGTTTATATGGTGCCAATGCCAGCTTGAACCAACCTGCATGCATGAATAAGCTTCCTTTTGAATCCCTCCTGAGGAAATCATGCTTTGTTAATCGTCTTACTCAAGGGGAGAAAACCAAAACAACAAAACAACCCAGTAATAAGGAACCACCTGTGCTTCCCACCACAGCTAGTAGACAAGCAATTTTGTGCTTCCTTCTAGTACTGGAGAATCATGCTCAAACCCCTGATCTCCTGAAATCAGAAAGGCTTTAGTCTTGCCCTTTCTACATCCCAGATAGTCACATGGGTATCTATGCTATTGATACTTCACTGACAACATTTTCAGGAGTTTTGGACAACTTGAAATACTTAATGGCAAGTTGCCTGGAGCCTGACACACAATGTTGAGTTGGGAAGTGGAAGTTCACAGAGCACCTCCTGCAACTAACTCAGAGCCATAGAAACTGCCAAAACAAAACCCAAAGAGCCTTCTGTGATGCTGACAGGACAGCTTCTAATTGCTTGTAAACCATGTCCTGAGTAGCAACATGTGAGAGATCACCAGATTTATGCAAAATGTGTTTCATTT
Organism: Dryobates pubescens; assembly: GCF_014839835.1. NCBI lineage: Eukaryota > Metazoa > Chordata > Aves > Piciformes > Picidae > Dryobates > Dryobates pubescens. The sequence continues at coordinate 31,159,304 of NC_071617.1, forward strand.
TATGAAAAAGTAGCTTATCATAAGTAGGTAAAAAAGTCCCCCAACCTGTTATTCCCACTGGATTACAGTCCAAATGTATTCATCTTGCTTATGAAACTTGAGAGGGAGGTTCACACCACACAATTTCAGAGATTCTTCTGGCTCACACCTGGCTTCTGAAGTTGAAATAAGTGAAGTCTGTAGGCAGGACGAAACCAGTTTGGCAACTTTGCATAGGAAAACAATTGTATTGATAGGCAGGAGTTTTTGTAACAGCAGACACCCAAGGTATGCAGCTGCCATTACAACAAAGGTGTTTCAGAAAGGGTTCTGAAACTGCTGACCTTGAGGAAGAGTGCCAGAAACCATTTGTCATATTGCTTTGTAGTTGGATAGAAAATCTGTAAAGAAGAACTTTACTTCCCTGTATGATTCTTTCCCCGCTCCTTTATTCACATGAGAGGAAACTCAGGAATATCCTGGAGCAAGGATAGGTGAAGTAGGTGGTCCCATATAATACTTGAGTAATTGCCACTTTTGCCTTAAACCTTTGCCTTATGTCTTGAAGAATAGCAATGAGGACAACAGTGCATACTTTAAAGCATATAATGCTCCAGTACAAACAGGTTAATGTCTACAGGCAGAAGAAATGCCTTAGTGTTATGGTTAGCCAGATTCCAAGAACAGTTTTGATTTCTTGGCTTAAGAGGGAAAAATATAAAAACAAACAACAATGAAACAAAATCTATTCTCAGCATATTTTTAGCAAGTCTGTGAATCATAAAGGCCTTTTACCCAAAAGTTACCATACAGGAAGTTATGAGGCAATAGATTTTGACCTACAGATCAAACCCAATGGATTCATTGGTCCTGATCTACACTGAATCAGATTCATGCCATCATGCCACAGGAAGAACTCCAGCTACATCCAGGTCGACCTTTCCATCACAAACATGAAATGCACATGCACACAGAGAAATGTTCTTTTACACAGCTAACACAGATCCAAAAAACGGCTGCATCAAAAATGAGAGCAAGTTAATCCATATATTTGTTAATGAACGTATAAATCAAGTTGTCTCATGTCTATTTGTTCCACTTATTTTTTTTTTGAAGTGATATTGTATTCTTGTTGATGGGAGATATCTAGCCACAGACTTCATTTTTGACTTTCAATGTTAATATGACTGTAGAATAGTTAAAGGCAGTTCCTGGTAAAGCTAGAATAATTCTTGATAAAAATCTACAAATTCATAATTTGCATATGCTCAGCTGAGAATAAACATTTTTCAGATGGGCAAGTTGAGAGTTGTTTTGTCTGCTGTCATGAAAGAGATTAGAAAAGCAAATTGTATTTTTATCTGTTCACAGAGCCATTTACTAGAACTCATTAAAATGTGAGTCCCCATGACAGCACGACAGAGGTTTGACTTCTTTCCCTCTGACAATTCATGCTACATGGAAAGTCTTTGTGCCCATTTCCAACTCAGGAGGAGAAAAAGAAATCCACAAGTTTAACAAAGGGGAAAAAAGAAAAGAAAAAAAAAGGAGTCATTGATCCATGGATTTAGCATGAATGTCTCCAGAGGTTCTGAAACCTGACAAATTTAATTATGTTGAAGTCACAGGCACTCAGCCTCCCTGAAAAACTGGTGACTCAAACAGCATACCCAAAAGAGAATATGGCTTTAAAAACCCAGGTCGGGTATTCTTCTGATCAGCCTCCCTGTTCGCCATTTGCATGGCTGTAGCAATCTGAAGCCAGAAAGTTTGGTACATGAACCCCTTGAGACTCAGGGGTCTGCATCTCCAAATGGTCACCAGTTGCCCATCATTGTTGCTGGAAGCCAGGAGAGCCAACACTCCTCCCCACCCACACCAACCTACCATGCCTGTGGCGTAAGTTTCTTTCACAAACCAAAGCTGTCTGTTGAGGTTTGTGTTTCTAAAACTAGTTTCCACTTTTTCCTTTTGCCCCCACTCTCTGTAGGTTAATTCTCTTGTTCAAGGCTTGTAGGACATGGTCTTGTTAAAGGCTGTGGCAGATAGTGAAGATGTGTTATGAGAACGATGACAAAGACAATGAGATACACATGAAATCAACACGAAGGAGTATTGAATAGCAGTGATACTGAATTCTGGCATCATATATCATTGTAGAAGGCAAGACATAAGGTTATCTCAAGGGCTTAATTGTTCAAAATCCCACTAGGTCCTTCCAACCATTGCCCTGCAGTTTGGGCTACAGAACATTTCCATTTTTGGTCCTGGCTAGTTTGGCATTGGGACTGCACGTGTGTGTGTGTGTGTGTCCAGTTCTGGGCCCCTCAGTTTAGGAAGGACATCGAGACACTTGAACGTGTCCAGAGAAGGGCAACAAGGCTGGGGAGAGGCCTTGAGCACAAGCCCTATGAGGAGAGGCTGAGGGAGCTGGGATTCTTTAGCTTGGAGAAGAGAAGGATCAGGGGTGACCTCATTGCCCTCTACAACTACCTGAAAGGTGGTTGTAGCCGGGAAGGGGTTGGTCTCTTCTCCCAGGCAACCAGCACCAGAACAAGGGGACACAGTCTCAAGCTGCACCAGGGGAGGTTTAGACTCGAAGTGAGGAGAAAGTTCTTCACTGAGCAAGTTGTTTGTCATTGGAATGTGCTGCCCAGGGAGGTGGTGGAGTCACCATCCCTGGAGGTGTTCAAGAGGAGATTGGACGTGGCACTTGGTGCCATGGTCTAGTTGTGAGGTCTGTGGAGACAGGTTGGACTTGATGATCCTTGGGGTCTCTTCCAACTTTAGCTATACTGTGATACTGTGTGCACTTTATTGCTTGTGTGGCTCTTTATATAGTGAAACAGTCTCAAACAGCACCAAGAACCCAGGAATTGCATGCTCTTAAAACCTGTAAGGTACCAAAATTTTTTGCATAAAGCCACAGGCTGAAAATCAGAGGCAGGGCAGGAATGAGGAGTTACCCTGACCCGCAAGTGTTGCTAATTCCTCTGGACAATGTTTACCCCCACTTGCAGAAAGATTGAACAAAAGCAGTTTGCCTTTGAATGCCAATCAGCTCCTTTACCAGATACTCTGAAATCTAACTTTATCCCTTGACTGCTGCAATTCTGCCACATTAGAGTGATTCTCTGAAGTAATTCTCATTTATTCACAATACTGCTGTTTAGCAGCCAGAGTATCAGAGCAATACGGTTATGTTTTGATTTCAATTCAATTACCCACAGAGTACAACCCACAGCACAAAGCTGAGATAGGCACAGCTGCAGCAGCAGTAACACACCGGCAGCTTGCTGCCTCCCCTTCCTCTAATTAAAGCCTTTCTGGAAATACTCCTCTGCCCTATGGCCCTGGGCCAACACATGGGGACTTGCAAGATTTATGTGGGTAGATTCCAGGTGCAAGGGGGCAGTTTCATTTTCTGAGAAGTGGCTTGAGACTGCTCCTTGCCAACAGGGACAAAGCTGGTTTCTGGAAGCAACATCATCTGGAGAGGCCCTAGGAGCCAGGGCTGAAGAAAAGGGAAATGCCATGTAAAGGGAGTAGGTGCCCAGACCTCAGCAGGGTCAAGAAAAGTCTGAACAGGAAAGAGGACTCAGTTTTAACTCTGCTGCAAACTTCACACACCAGAGCACCAGAATGCCAACATGCAAAGATACAATTACTTCCATGGAAAGCAACAACCTGCCAATCAAAAAGCTAAGGGGATGCTCAGATATAATTAAAAATGCCACAGACACTTTCAGTAGTCATGTCTTACCATGCTGTGTTCTACTAACAGTAGTCAAGCTGCTGCAAAAGGGCTTCGTAGGTAGATATCAACACTCACCATTAAATTTTAGCAGAGATCTATGAAGCTTGGTACAGAAAGCTGCTTCTGTTGCTCTCAGCACCTTCATCAGGCACCCAAAGGTGATCACCTCACTGCTCAGCAGGACTGGCCTCCTTGCTCTTAACTGTGTGCTCAAAGGGCTGTTACAGAGGCACCGCATCACTGATGGGAGCTCCAGATCTGGCAAATCATGAGATTAGTTTTGGCTTTGGTACCACACTGACAGATTGAATTACCTCCTTCAAGTGGCCTGAATGAGAAGAAATGCCCCCATCTCCATGCACAGGGAGAACAAGGAATTAAACCAAAAATCCAAACACAAAACCTTCATAAACCTTCTAGACTGAGAGAACAAGAGTAGTAGCCCAGGATAATAGCTCAGTTTATCACTTTACCAAAAGTTGGTGCTTAATTCTTGATTTTTATCCAATGCCTTTGAGTAACCAAAGATTCAATTCTGCACATTCTGGATATTGCTTTTTACCCAGAGGTGAAGGAACTCACTGTTTTGAGAAGATCTGTACTTTACCTGGAGGAATGAGCTGCTTTTAACTAGAGCCTACTAATTTGACAAAGTTGTAGTGCTGAGGACTTCACCGGTAATTCTTGGGGAACTGGTTGCATTTCTTTACAGCCTCCCTGGAAACTGTGTCAGCTCTGATGGTTGCCCCAAAGCTGCTTCCGTAGTGCCAGAAGGTTACTGTGGACTCTAGAGAGAAATCTCCTGACTCCTCCTTTCCCACCCTGTTCCCAGGGGGTCTTTTCACTGTAATGCTCAAGACTGCAGCTCCAACTACGGTGATACTCCAGGTTTTGTCACTTATAATTCAAAACTAACACTGCTGAAATGAAACCATTCTGCCTTGCCACCTTTTCCAGATAGAAATGAAGCCAAAGCCAGTAATGAATCTCTCTTCTGGGATCCCTGGGAGCTCTTGGGAGATCAGCATTCGGCTCCCAGGGGCCATCTTCAGTCAGCTCCCTGCTGGTTTACAGCTTCTGATTTACAGAAATAGTTGAGATCCCAAAGAGCAAACGCAACTGTTTTATCTTACATATAGGTTTCCTCGTGTCTCATGCTCCATGTAACAGAATGTAGTGACTTCTAGTGGGCTAAGGGGTGTTTTCTCAGAGCAAGCCTTTATAAACTAGTTGATTGTTTAAAGAAAATTCAACTATGGAGCCACAGAAAACCTGCCTCTAAACTTTTGGAGTTCTGGATGACCATCTGGTGGAGCAACCTGGCTGCACAAGAGGCCAAGGGATCAAGTTCAGGTTGGAGGCCTCAGCTGGGAAGGCTAAAGTTAGGTGAGAAGAATCCCAACCAAGACAATGCAACAGCAGCTGAGAGTATTTGTGGAGCAGCCACTGAACGAAATAGAACACGGATTTTTTTAATGGGGTACACTGTTGATTTTGGAAATTAATCTTTCAAGCCCTGTTCCCATTTTGGAATTCTTTTAACTGTGGAAGATGTGAGATACACTTATATTCATCACTCCATGGAAATTAGGTACCTAAATCCCAGTTCCCAGTGGGAACTGAGGTCTTCCATCTCTGGGGCTTTGTGAGCCATTTAGTTTTCCTCTCCAGTGAATGATTTGTCTGCACACATAACAAAACATGAGATTTCAGTCTTTACCTAAAGAACAAATTGGTAGATTCCATGATTTTAACAAGCAAGGTATACTGAAGTCTGGGGGAGGGGGAGGGGGAGGAGGAGGAGGGGAGAATTCCCTCCAATGAGTTGTGCTGGTGAATGGAAGGAGATGTTTCTCTCTGCATAGTCACCCTTGTCTGAGTGGACCAGTCCAGGTGGTGGGATGCAGCAATGTCTGGGTGCTGGGCAGCTGTTCACCAGCACCCTGCAGCTCACTTGGCTGTGGCCCTCTCTAATGGGACACTTTTGTCAACTGACACTGACAAACTTAGTGCAAACTTTGTAGATATTTCTTCTATCATATCCTTTTTCCTCCAGCCATACTTACCACTACTGCTGGATAGCAGCCATAAGTTAATTAACATATTGTGCTATCTGTGAGCTCTGAAATTAGCTACTGTTAGCAGTCATACTACATGTCCTGGTACTGCATCTAACTCATTTGTATTCTCAATTATGGATTTTTTTCTGGTTTATTCTCTCTTGTCCATGCAGCCAAACAGTAGATAATTGACCAAATAATTTTCTCCACACTATTTCTGTGTTCAGTGAAAATTTGCTGGACCCAACTGGATGGGTTGCTGACACTGCTGTGTTCATATTTGGGAGGTACCTAGGCTATAGTGTCTATGTTTGCTTTGAACTGTAATGTTCACATGTGAGTCACCCTAGAAAGAATTGTCATTTCCTAGACCGCATTTATTGTAAGCATTACTATGCACTTGGTGCCCACTGGGGTAGGGCAAAAGGATTTAAAAATTATTGCTTAGAAATTAGGCAGAGGGGGAAATATTAACATTTAAACTATTCTTGTAAAATTCTTAACATTTCTTAGGCAGCTATTTTGGTTGAATTTTCTTATTTTAAGTGGCAAGAGGAAAATAACACAAATAAAACAGGAAAAAGCTTTGTGGCAGTAGGTTCAGAGGGATTCCTGGACTGATCATTTCACTTGCAAAATCTGACAATCTTGATCTCTCTGAATTCTCAAGAATGGTAATTCCCTGAAATCTTACCTGTATTCATCAGTGGCATGAAACCAATGAATGGGGGTAGAAAGCAGCAGTTAGACAGTAATTTATCTTAATAAACTGTCAAGCATTCACCAGATATTTGGGCAAACCAGCCATCTATCAGGCATGCCATCATACAATTGCTAGAGGTAGCTCTGCATATGTGGTTGTAGTGTTCTGCTCATACCATACCATTCCATACCATGCCATTCCATACCATACCAGACCATACCATTCCATACCATACCAGACCATACCATACCCGTAACATCTTTAAGCTTTACCTGCATTACACTAGACTGAGCATGGCATGGTGGCAGACCTCATTTCCTAGTGCATTCTAGCAAGAGATGATGTGTGCATAGAATAACAGAAGCTCAAAGTCAGCTTCAGATGTGAACAGTAAAATATCAGCTACAGAAGGAAACACCATGTTGCGAACCATTGACAAGTTGCACTCAGAAAAGAGCCCAGCTGGAGTTCCAATAAGACATCATTGCAGATCTGAAAAGACCTTTTCTTTCTGGAAAGCTACTTGATCTTGCCTGACTGCAGCAATTTCTATAAGCAAGAAGAGGAATCTGGCTGTGAGGTAAGTAATTAAACAACAGCTTTAAGGTTTGGTGACAAATTTCTCAGCAGCATCTGAAGACATTTGATACTCCTTGTTTTACGGAGTGCTGAGGAGAGAAATGGCTTTAGAAAAGCGATGAATATCTGCTGTGTGTAAAAGCAAAACTGGGCTCATTCTGGCACTTCAGGGAAAATTCATATGCTCTTACTCTCAGCCACTGCCTTTGCTTCCGAAGGAAGGTCTTATTTTAAGCTCCTTGAAATGATCTAACAGCTAAGCAGCTTACTGTGTACCAGAGCATGCCACATAGAGCTGAAAAATGAGCTGAAGGCCCAGCTGACCTCCCTCAAGTCACCAAAACCGTTGTCTTTAGGCTTGTCTCGTTAATTTTTGAGGGTTCTGCAAGTTTTGTGAAAGTTCTCTGAAGTTCAGCAGATCAGAGAGTGGTGATAGACAATGGCATGGGGAGCAAAGAAATTAGTCACCGAGACATGCTCCATCATTTATAGGCAGTTCTGGTTAACAGCGGAGATCCAATACAAGTGGAGGATTGCCAGTGGCCAGAAGGACAATCTAGGTACTACAGGGCTGTCAGCCTGACCTCGGTACCAGGGAAGAATCTGAAGCATTTCTTCTTGTGTGCTCTCACACTCCATGTTCAGGACAACCAGGTGATCAGGCCCAGTCAGTGTGGGTTCACAAAAAGGGGGTCCTGCTTGACCAACTTGATCGTCTTCTATAACCAGGTGACCTGCCCAGTGGATGAAGGAAAGGCTGTTGATGTTGTCCACCTGGACTTTTGACACTGCTTTCCACAGCATTCCTCCTAGAGAAGCTTTCAGCTTCTGGCTTAGACAGGTGTATCCTGTCTAAGTAAGGTAAAAAAACTGCCTGAACAGCTGAGCCCAGAGAATTGTAGTGGATACCAAGCTCAGCATGAATGAACATAGTGCTGCTGCAGCAGCAAAGCAAGCCAACAGATTGCTTTGTTGCATCAACAAGGACATTACCAGCAGAGATAAAGAAGACATTATCCTGCTCTGCTCAATGCTTGTCAGGCACACCTGGAGGACTGCTCTCAGTTTTGGTCCCTGCTATACAAAAAAGCTGAGGACAGGCTGGTAAGTGTCCAGAGAAGGGCCACAAAAATGACCAGAGACTAGACGACCTGCCTGATGAGGAAAGGCTGAGATAAATGGATATGTCAGCCTTGGGAAGACAAGGGTTAGGAAAGACCTTTTTACCATGTACCAGTACATAAATGGTGGCTGCCAGGAGGATGGAGACTCCCTTTTTACAAGGAGTTACATGGAAAAGACAAGGGACAATGGGTGCAAGTTACTCCTGGGGAGATTGTGTTTGGACTCCAGAAGAAAATTTTTCACAATCACAACAGGTAAACATTGGAATAATCTCCCAAGAGAAGTAGTGGATTCCCCTACACTGAACTACACTATCACCTAGAAATGTTGGACCAGATGATGCTTGGGATCCTTTCCAACCTGGCATACTGTGATTATGTGGTGAGGGGAATTAAATCCAGTTTGAAGTTGGTCAAAAGTGTTCCCCAGGGCTCAGTATTGGGGCCAGTCTTATTTGAAGTATTTTTTAATGACCTGGGTAGGAGGATTTTGTGCTTCCTCAGTATAGTTGCAGATGACACCAAATTGTGCAGAAGCGTTGCATGTTCAAAGGTAGGTAGGCTCTGCAGATGCATCTCGACAGGCAGGATTGATGGGCCAAGACCAAATGTATGAAGTTTAACAAGGCCAAGTTCAAAGTTCTGAACGTGGGTCACAACAACCCCATTCAGCGCTACAGGCTGGAGGCAGATTAGCTGGAAAGCTGCATGGCAGAAAAGGACCTGGGGTTACTGGTTGACAGCAGGCCGAACATGAGCCAGCAGTGTGCCCAGGTGGCCAAGGAGGCTAATGTCATCCTGGACTGGATCAGCAATAGTGTGGCCAGAAGGAGCAGGGAAGTCATTGTGCCCCTGTACTCTGCATTGGTTAGGCTGCACCTTGAGTACTGTGTCCGGTTCTGGGCCCCTCAATTTAAGAAGGACATTGAGACACTTGAGCGTGTCCAGAGAAGGGCAATGAGGCTGGGGAGAGGCCTCAAGCACAAGCCCTGTGAGGAAAGGTTGAGGGAGCTGGGCTTGTTTAGCCTGGAGAAGAGGAGGCTATGGGGAGACCTTATTGCTGTCTACAACTACCGGATGGGAGGTTGTAGCCAGGAGGGGCTTGGTCTCCCAGGCAACCAGCACCAGAACAAGAGGACAGGGTCTCAAGATGCACCAGGGGAAGTTTAGGCTTGAGGTGAGGAGAAAGTTCATCACAGAAAGAGTAATTGGCCATTGGAATGTGCTGCCCAGGGAGGTGGTGGAGTCACCATGCCTGGAGGTGTTCAAAAAGGGATTGGAAGGGATTGGAAGTGGCACTTGAAGCCATGGTTTAGTTGTCAGGATATGTTTGGTATAAGGTAATAGGTTGGACTTGCTGATTTCTGAGGTCTTTTCCAACCTGGCTGATTCTGTCGTTCTGTGGTTGAGGACATTTCCTCTTGTCCTATCTGTAGTTACTTGGGGAAAGAGACCAGCCACCACCTCACTACAACCTCCTTTCAGGTAATTGTAGAGAGCACTAAGATCTTCCCTCAGCCTCCTCTTCTCCAAACTGAACAACCCCAGATCCCTCAGATGCTCCTCCTAGATCATGTATTCTGGGCCCTTCATGAGCCTCACTGCCCTTCTCTGGAAAGGATTCATCATTTTGTCTTTCTTGTAGTGAGAAACCCCAAAATGAACACAGTATTCAAAGTGTGGCCTCACCAGTGCCAAGTATGGGGCACAATCACTTCCCTACTCCTGCTGGCCACACTGTTCCTGGTACAGGCCAGGAATATTGCTGGCCTTTTTGTCTCCCTGAGCACACCATTGACACATATTCAGCCATCTGTCAACCAGGACCACTAGGTCCTTTCTTCCTGGCTGCTCTCCAGCCATTCCAACCCCAGCCTGTAGCACTGCATGGGGTTGTTGTGGCCAAAATGCAGAACCTGGCACTCAGACTTGTTAAATGCCATCCTGTTGGACTCTGCCCATCTATCCAGCCTGTCAAGGTCTCTCTGCAGAGCTCTCCTACCCTCCAACAGATCAACACCTGCTCCCAGCTTGGTGTCATCTACAAATTTACTGATGATGGACTCAATGCCCCTATCCAGATCACCAATAAAGATATTGAACATGATGGGGCCCAGCACTGATCCTTGGGGCACACCACTGGTGACTGGCTGCCAGCTGGATGTGGCACCATTCACTACCACTCTCTGGGCTCAGCCCTCCAGCCAGTTCCTAACCCAATGCAGAGTGCTGCTGTCCAAGCCACAGGCTGACAACTTAGTCAGGAGTTTGCTGTGGGGGACGGTGTCAAAGGCCTTGCTGAGGTCCAGGCAGACTACATCCACAGCCTTCCCCACATCCACCAGGCAGTCACCTGATCATAGAAGGAGATCAGGTTGGTCATGCAGGACCTGCCCTTCCTAAATCCATGCTGGCTGGGCCTGATCCCTTGGCCACCCTGCAGGTGTGCTGTGATTGCCCTCAAGATGATCTGCTCCATAAGCAGTTGCACCAAAAGAGGTTTAGATTAGTTATTAGGAAAAACTCCTTCACTGAAAGAGTGGTCAAGCATTGGAACTGGCTGCCCAGGAAAGTAATGGAGTCACCATCCCTGGAGGTGTTAAGAAATATGTAGACATGGCATTTCAGAACATGGTGGTGTTGGGTTGATGGTTGAACTTGATGATCTTAGAGGTCTTTTCCTACTTAAATGATTTTGTGATTCTGTAAGAAAAAGAACTGTCTGGTTAAACTAAAACCAAACACACATGGACTCATGGCTGACACTGGCATAAGACAAAATATAGCAAAAATTATTTCAAAAGTAGTTTAGCTTTTGTAAGTAATTAAATTCAATGGCTTGGAATAGGACTTGATTTTAAAGATACTAGACAGGCATGATGTAATACTGTTTTGAATACTTAAAAACTCCTAAAATATTTCTAAACCATTAATTCCTCTTAAAATATCTTGTCCTGCTCAGGACAGAACATTGAGAATGTGGATTTTTCCAATGCATTTCTTCAGTTAAGAGCAATATTTTGGGCCTGAGAGCCTGACTGAGACTTTTCAAATGGAAAGAGCACTTCAGCTAAGCAGCTAAAGTATCTCCCTCTGGTAATCACAACTTGGTAAAGCTCAGTCTGTATAAGAGCCTGTAAGGTCCAAGCTTGGCAGGCATGATTTAGGTCATGCCTTATATTGTTGTGAGAATAGAAAAACTGATTCCCTCATCTCCATCCTGCAAGATCGATTAAAATACGGTGGTAATAAGAAGCTTTGCTGGCATTGGCTTCTTGGGATGGAGAAGAGCTGTCCTTTCTGCAAGGACTGGCATCATGGAGTTGACAGAAAGAAAGGGAGATTTCTGTCTATCCCTTATAAGCTTCAGATGCTGGGACACCCAGGGCATCACTCAGTCTTCAGTGCAGGTTGCAAAGTTGTCCAGCAGTCTGGTTGAGATTTGATTGCTGCAGCCTGTTTTGAAAGATGGAAAAATGTGCTTAAATAAAGCCCTGGTTTGAAAATTCTGTCCTTGGCCTTCCTGAACAGATCTACACCTTTAGTTTTCAATAGAGCAGGGCTGATGGTGGTGGCTTGGTGGTGATGAGATGGAGGGCTGGACTTGGGCTGCTCACTGTGCCCAAGAGAGACTGCATTTGGGATTAGGCTGCTTCTCTTCTGGTGCTTTGACAGAAAGGAAGTCGCAAGGACTGGACGTTGCTGTAGGTCCCTTCTATAAGCAGTGTTGAACTCTCTTATTTGTTATTTTTCATGATGCTGCTTCTTCAGATGCCTTGACAATGTGATTTTCCCAATCCACGCTCTTCCCTGTTGCCCTCTGGATGGAGTCTGTCACCATGGATTTGTATCCAGGACTGTGGCTGCTGGCACAAGACCACTGCAGACTATAACACCTATAACACTTGCTGTCGTGACAAGCATCTGCTTATTTTTACAATGTGCCTTTGTACCTGGATGATATTGTATCTAATCCTCAGTACACTCAAGGGTGAGTGGGATATCCCTGTTTATAGTCACTTAATTGTTTTTCATGTCTTAGAATAGCAGCTGCAACAAGCACAAACAAGCAAACCATGGAAAGGAATGCTTCCTACCAGCTCCAGACAGCATCTACAGTCTTTTCACAGTTTTGTTTTGAGGGGGAAATGAAGCATCCAGGCCAGGGTATGCTTTAAATCAGCAGGACTAGTGCAGCAAAACCTTGTAATATGCTGCTAGTGACATGCTAGGCAGAAATGACAGTAAGCTCATGGAAATATATGGAAATTCAACATCCTGCCTCTCTCTCCTCCTCCCCACCCTCTGGTATGTATGACTTTAAATCTGCTTTGAGAGCCCCTGCTGCGTGGGGGCTGTCCATCCATCTGGCGAGGTTACAAACACATTTCATTGCTGTCTGCAACATGCCTGATGTAACCTCCATTCTATAGCCTCTGCTGTCCTCCTTGCAATCTTTGTTTGACATGAAGGAATGAAACTCTGCAAAGCAAGATCAATGAACCATGAAGAATCACGGGGCCCAAACAGCTTGATCTCAAGAGGGAAGAAGAGGGCGGGGGGGGAAAAAGCACAAAAGGAAGGAAGGAGAAAGAAGGTGAAAGAGTTAAAAAATACAAGGGAGATCTTACAAAGGAGGAGCAGGGGAGAAAGGATAAGGAGAATGCCAGCAGAGATGGCATTCTTTGCCCTCGCTGCAGGGGTTTAACACTTGGTTATTACTTGCTTTGCAGCTATGTTACGTCTGTCAAAATTTCAGATTCTGCCTGTCAAGGTATTTACATTATGCTCACTCATGACCGTGGTGAGCCTGTCACCAGATTCCCCTCTTCCCTGTAAAGGCTGCTAAGGATGGAGAAAGCCTTTGTTTATTTGTCAGTTGTGTTGTGTTTTGTTTTGTTTTGTTTTGTTTTTCTAATGGAAGACCTCTCCTAGCCAGATCACGGAGCGGCCCCGCTGCAGACACAGCGTTACAGGCGTTGGTGGTTGGAATGAGATGTTGAAGTTCCCTTGTTAATTGAGAACTGCATTTACATATGTAGATAAGAACTAAACTGTTAATTATTTGTTCAGTAATTTCCTTTTCTTTCTTTATGGCACTAAGACAAACTATTCTGTATCCATTAATAAGAAATTCTATGGCCCATGGCTTTGGGTTATTTTATTAGAAATTAACTAAGAAAGAAATGGCAACAGTGAGATCTCACTCTGATATGACTCTGCAGAATAACTGTTTATATGTTGAGAGCCACTGCACTGAACACAGAATGTGTGAGTCAAAGCATTTAAGATTGAAACAGACACCTGCTTTTGTTCCTTTCAGAAAGAAATTGAAATTGTTGTGATAATTTTGGGAGGAAGCCTAGGTCTTTCTAGCTTGATGCCTTTGAATTGAGAGCATACACAGGGAAAGTTTTTTTCTGAAGAATCTATGGAGGCAAAACATACCCTTGGGAAACACAGAGATTCCCTGAACATTTATTGAGGGGCAGTGGGATGCTGACAATGGTGTGATCACTAGAAGGCCAGCTTTCACTCCTGGATCAACTTGCAGGCAATGTTCAAATGCAAGAGTCAGTCTAGGTTTTCACACATCTGTAGCAGAGAAACCACATGTGTTAGCAGCCACCAGAGGAGCATCTTTCTACTTTTCCATCTCTCTCTCTCTTTTTTTTTTTTTTCCAAGAGAAAGTCATACTCTGACTCAGTCTCACTAAAAATATACCCTTCCAAAAAAAATTTAATCCATTGTGCACCAGCTTCTAAGGCCACAACAGATCTTCCTGACTCAAGACCTCACGTGGATCACCAGCAGCTTTTCACTGACTTTAACAAAAATAAATTGATTTATTTGACCTTCACTATTCATACCGGCACTGCTCATACTAAAACTGGAAAACCTAAAAGGGCAGAGAGAAGGGAAGTACGGCTGCTGCTTTTGCTTTTATTTAGAACTTCGAAGGCAGTTTGAAAAGAGTGTGAAAGTCCCAGCCAGGTCTGCAATCTTTCTAAAATTGAGAGTTCAGCCAGAGCCAGCAGAGACATCTTCCTTGGTAGAAGCTCAGGATCTGGCCCAGGCTTCTGCATTTCAAAGGGGGCTGATATGGAAAACATAACTCCTAATTGTTGCAGATTTTTTTTCCCCTTTCATTCTAAATGGAACCAAAGCTGACATTTCCTTATTATTATTAACCACACAGGTTACTGCACAGTAAGAATCTGCTTGCGTAACAGTAGAGGAGTATCATGTAGCTGCTTGCAGCCTTTCCTATCTATTGAACGTAATCCATCTTGCTGGGCAACAAAGAAGAGATGGGTTCACTTGTGTGATGGATTACACCACCTAAAGATCTTTCAACAATTTGCTAGTATTTAAAAAAAAAAAGTGTGTCATCTGTATAAGCCACACTCTTCTTCCCAGGAACAGAACCCTAATTACTGTTACTAGATTTGTTTGTCCAATGCATTTGGTCCAACCTGTTTTGCATGTGAACAGGTTATTTCCAATCACTGCCCTAAAAAAAGGTATGTCATTGCTACAACTGTGTTGCTTCTTCATTTAAGTGCCATGATATTTATTCTCTTCTAGGCTGGAGACAAACAGTGTTTTGACTGCTTCTTTGACATGGTAGCATCCCCATTTTTCACAAACTATAAATATAAATGGTTCAACAAATACTAAATAATGAAAAGTGATGCTGGATTATTCACACTTCATGACAAGTTGAAACTGAAACCCTCACTTTTGGAATGAGAGTTCATTAAAGAACCTGGTGGCAAATGCCTAACTGCAACAGCTACATATTCTGGTGAGGCACTCAGAAATAACTCTATTGAGTTACTCAAATCTGTAGGCTTCTCATCCTTACCTTCCCATGATCCTCCCTTGGCTCCTGGGAAGCTATGTGATAAGGAGATTCCTGCTGCAGGATGTACAGTGACATGCTGTTATTCTCTCCTTGTCTGCACCATACCATGGCCAGGATGATCGGCTTCTTTACCTCACTTCTGGACATCATTTTGTTTACTTTCTAACTGTAGTATCCTCACTTTACTATGTGGCCAGAGCGCACAGGGCATTTTTTTCCTCTGATATGACTTTTTCCATTACGGCCTTTCAGCTTTTGGTGGTTTATTTATAATGAGTAGTACTGCTGCATTGGCTGGGTCTTCCCTTTTCTTTTTTTTCTGCCCTTAATAGGATCTGTGCATGCAGGTGCCACAAAGACTAGTTAGCTGACTATCCTGGGCTGCACAGAGACAAAACGGTTGGAGAAGATCACAAATTCTATGACCCAATGACTTTCCCAATTAGAATTTTTTACCTTAGCTGCATAGGAAAGCTTTCTTACCTACTAGTCCTTTCTTTCTCCCTGCTGTGAGACAGATACAACTTTCTGAAGAACTTCAATGCCAAATATCAAAGGTCAGGGGAGAAAATGATCCCATTTATTTTTCCATAAGATGATGCTTTTGATTCATTTTGACTTTGTCCACAGAGATTGCCAGCTTTGGACTTCCCTTTCCATCAGCACTTTTTGCAGCTTAAAGCCTGTTACAGCATGGTTAATAGGAATTTCTTTAGGAAATTAGATAATTTATGATAGAATTCAGCAGCATCAGTGCTTTTACCCTCATTCCATCCCAAAGGTGGTAAATGTCTAATTGTGCTGAACACAGGCATTGCTTGTCTGAAGTCTCACTATTGTCAAGAGTCCTGCTGGGTGAGGCTGAATATGTTTTGCTCTTGTCCTAGTCAGGTGCTGAAAAATTCCCCAATACCAGTCATAGCAGGGAAAAGCATCACTGAAAAGCCTTAAGATCACCAAATTATGTGCTCAAAAATTAGGTGATTGGAAACGCATCATATCTGAAATCAGTTTGCCCACACCTCTCTTGCTATCATAGAGACCATTGCAGTGCCCGTGCACAGTGGGTTGTGCTCCCTTGCTGGATGCATATTCAATATTTTCTGTTTCCAATGCAGCCTTCTGCAAATGTAACCTACTTTTCAGAGCACTATACTAATGCTTCTCAGAAAGCTAGATGTTTCCTCATCTGGCTGTCTGCCAGTTGAGCAGTACAGTCTTTCAATCCATCTCAAATGTTGATCCAGCAATTGCCAAGCTGCTTTTCCCAGTACAGCCTTCCTGGTGAGTCCTGTAACACTCCTCTTCCTCTGCATTGTATCTGAAACAGCATGGCATCCTCTGCTGCACTGCTTCCAGCTCTGCACCTGGGCTCCTGGCCTTGTGATGTGTCCCATGGACCCTCCACCTCCCTGCAAGTTGATTCACACTTCAGGACCTGCTGTGTTTTTGAGTGAATTTGTACCACATCAGTGATAAGCAGGGAGGAAGTTGTCTGATCCCCATTTCACAGCTGAGGCATAGAATGATTGAGGTCAAAAGGTAGCGTTGATTTCAGCACCTTGTTTGAAGTGATGAGAATGTGATGATTTGGGCATATTTGGGATTTCAGAGGTTGAAACACCCACTATCATTGTCCATTGTCAGCCTCTGCAGTTGGGCGAGCTCCAGTCTCCCAAGCCAGGTACTAAAATCTGGAGAAAGAAACAGTTTTAAAGTGACTTGTCAGGCATGACATAGGATTTCTTTAATGACTGTAAGGACAGAATTGGATTTTTCAGAGCAGTGGTCAATTGCTTCAACCTTGAGATAAGCTTTTAACTTCCTGTACCTCAGTGCCTAATTCACCATGTACCTACTGATTTCTGCAGCAGATGAAACTTATTTTTTCTTCCCCAGTCTTGTCTCCTGCATTAAATACACTTTCTCTTCCATTCCATCCCAATTTGTGCTCCATGGATTTCATCTTGTGTCAATGTCTTTGCCCAGATTTCTCCCTCTCTTCAGTTTGTTTCAACTCTCCCCACTTCCTGGTAAAACTCATACCTTCCTAGTTCCCCCAACTCATCTGCAGGGCCATTCCTCCACAGGTTTGCACCAGTCCCCCTTGCCAACCTCTTCTTAGCTTGGTGCTAGCTTTCCTTTCCTCCTCTTCCCCACCATAGCTTGCTCATTCCATCCTCTAATTCCATTATCATACTGGGTATGGAGGTGAGACTGACTGGCCTATAGTTTCCTGACTCATTCACTTCTTGAAAATTGGAGTTATATTTCCTCTTCTCCAGTCAGTGGGGACCTCCCCAGACTGCCAGGACTTTTGGAATGTAATAGAGAGTGGTGTAGCAACCTCATCTGCTAGTTCCCTCAGCACCTGTGGGTGTATCCCATTGGGTCCTATGGACTTGAACACTTTCAGGTTCTTCAGATGGTCATGAACCTGATCTTCACTCACTATGGGCAGTTCCTTCTTCTAGTCCCTGACAAAACAAGAATAAATGGCAGAAAAAGGTGATAAAAACAGTCCTATACAGGAGTTAGAATTTCTAATTACTTGAAAAATCTGCTCAAAATTATGAGCTACAAATAAACACATCTATGTGAACAAAGACCACTTTTGTCCCTCAGCAAAAGGTCCCTTCATTTCCATACATTTTTTGCTGTGAGTTATGGCCTCATTTTCCTTTAGCCATGTTCAGTGTTTGCTTTATCTTTTTCTGTTCTTGCATCAGAACCATTCCCTGATGCTTTCATGCTTTTCCCCCTCGCTATTCTCTCTTTAAATACTTCTTCTCCCTAATAATACAGAATAAATCTCTGTCAAACAATGAATCATCCCATAGCAAAAACCTCACAACCATTCAACAAGTCCAAGTGCTGGGTGCTGCACTTTGGCCACGGCAACCCCATGCAGAGCTACAGGCTGGGGTCAGAGTGGCTGGAGAGCTGCCAAACAGAGAAGGACCTGGGGGTGCTGATTGACAGCCGCCTAAACATGAGCCAGCAGTGTGCCCAGGTGGCCAAGAAAGCCAATGGCTTCCTGGTCTGCATTAGGAATAGTGTGGCCAGCAGGAGCAGGGAAGTCATTGTGACTCTGTACTCTGCATTGGTTAGGCCACACCTTGAGTACTGTGTCCAGTTCTGGGCCCCTCAGTTTAAGAAGGACATTGAGACACTTGAATGTGTCCAGAGAAGGGCAACAAGGCTGGGGAGAGGCCTTGAGCACAAGCCCTACGAGGAGAGGCTGAGGGAGATGAGATTGTTTAGCCTGGAGAAGAGGAGGCTCAGGGGGGCCTTATTGCTGTCTACAACTACCTGAAAGGTGGTTGTAGACAGGAGGGGGTTGGTCTCTTCTCCCAGGCAACCAGCACCAGAACAAGAGGACACAGTCTCAAGCTGCGCCAGGGGAAGTTTAGCCTCGAGGTGAGGAGAAAGTTCTTCACCGAGAGAGTCATTCATCATTGGAATGTGCTACCCAGGGAGGTGGTGGAGTCACCATCCCTGGAGATGTTCAAGAGGGGATTGGACATGGCACTTGGTGCCATGGTCTAGTCATGAGGTCTGTGATGACAGGTTGGACTTGATGATCTTTGAGGTCTTTTCCAACCTTAGTGATACTGTGTGATAGAATACGTAGAATAGAATACATAGAATACATAGAATACATAGAATAAACCAGGTTGGAAGAGACCTTCAAGATCATTGCGTCCAACCCATCAACCAATCCAACCCGCCTAAACAACTAAACCATGGCACCAAGCACCCCATCAAGTCTCCTCCTGAACACCTCCAATGACGGTGACTCCACCACCTCCCCAGGCAGCCCATTCCAATGGGAAATAACTCTCTTTCTGTAGAACTTCTTCCTAACATCCAACCTAAACCTCCCCTGGCACAGCCTGAGACTGTGTCCTCTTGTTCTGGTACTGGCTGCCTGGGAGAAGAGACACGAGACTTTGCAAGAGTTGCCAGTTTTGAAAGAGTACCCATAAATAGTCAAAAAGAATAATTGAGAAAGATAACAAATTTACTTCAACCATGTGGAAATAAAAGGAGAGGGAAATATATATGTGAGTGTGTATGTTGAGGGAGTATTCTGTGAGTATTTTCACTACCTTTTCCAATTTCACCATAATAATTTAATGGAGCAAAAGTTAAGCAATATTAGGCCCACTTACTTTTGAAACTATATGTACTTCAGGCAAGATTTCTTCCACTTAATATAGCAAAGACTTCAGAGTATGGAGCTCCATACAAAACTGTTTTCCTGATGGGTACCAGCTGCTGATCACTTGCAGCATTAGGACTGCAGGACTCTGACTAAGGTATCCTGGTGGACAGTTCTAAGCCAGTTGAGAATTTAGTTGGCTTTGATGTAATCTGTTGCCAAGACATCTGCCTTCCTTCTAATATTCAAAATTCAGTGCTGGCTTGTGCTAAGAAAGATGGTGTGAACCAAGATTTGTAAAGGAAGGCACATATTCTCTTCTGTGGAAGGATATGTCTCCAAGAAAGGAATGTTAATAACACAATAGGATTATTAAGCCACCACAACTCTTTACTGTATGAACAATGTCCTGAGTCATTACAAAGCCTGTTGAAACACTTTAAATATGCAAAGCATGTACTGACTAACAGCTAGAAGGTTAGACCAAAACCTAATGTGCCCTCTGAAAGAAGCTGTAACTAGCCTAGGAGGCCAGAAAATGAGCAGAGATTAAGATATTTACATCATTTCTTGAAGTTACATCTGGTTTCCAGTGTTTACATCTGATCAGGGGTAGAGCAAAGCTCCTGAAGTCTTGGTTCTCCTTTCCCAACACAGGACTTGGAAAGTACCAATGATAGCAACAACACTGCCTTTGCACCTCTGAAGGTGTACCACTTGTTCTCAGAAGCACAGTGTGAGCAATAACTTGCTCTTATGTAGGTAAGACCTGAAGTGCTACAAATTCTAGCTGGTACATTCTAGATGGTGAAAGCAAATCAGTTAATAATAAAAAAACAATAAGGACAAGTTAAAGTGCATTAAACTCTTATGCAGATGCCCTCATTTGGGAATAAAGTCATTCTCTGAGGAGGATTATTCTGCAGTGAAAATATAAAATATGTCAAAATCAGTCTACTCAGTTGAGGATTTATCACACTCTGTATCCTATGATGAGTCGAATCTCTTCATAATCATTGACCATGTCCCTTGTTTATACAGCCATGATGGGCTCTGTGTATGCATCTATGTGCTCTGCCCCTTCTTCCTCTTCTGTCTCTTTTGAGGGAAGATCTTAGGAGTCAATGCCAGAACCTTCTTTTACCATGTGTGTCTATACTGCATACCAGTCATTCTATATAGCCCCATGACACCAAGGAAGTATAGCAAATATATATGGTGACTCTATTACATATAAGTAATTTTGGGAAACAGGTCAGAAAGTATCCCCCTATGATATCCAGCACACTTATAACACTTGCAGGCATAGGGACTGGAGTTAAGACCAAGTTCAGTGCATGTGAGATGGCATGAGTGATGCATAATGCTGGTAGAGCACACTCACTTAGGCTAGCTCCAAATCCAGAAGCCTCATGCTGTAACTATTGCTAGAGATGATCAGTTTTGCTGACAGGCAAGATTAATTACTATAGGTGCTATATATCCTTAGGAAATCAAACGTTTGTCATTGCTAATAGCCTGAAGCCTGTGTCATGAGGTGGTCTGATACCAGTCAATGATGGCCTGGAATTCCTGGCATTGTGCTCTTGTGTGAAATAGAGGTAACCTGAAGATCTACCCCAAGCATTTCTCTAGTGATCAACAGCAGCGCTTTCCCCTCATCAGAATATGGGTGACCTCTTTAGTATCATTCCAATTGACATAATTTCAACCTGCTGGACAAAAATAAGTCCCCAGTGTGACTTTTTGTTCTGGCAATTCCCTTAGACATGATCAGATTCTTTTCCCTGATGATTTATTGATCTAATGTAATGCAGTTTCATTGATATTCCCATGTTAATTCTGGTATCAGAGAAACTTTCCCTTGTTCTTGAAGCGTAAATTAGCTTCGGTTCAATTAACCCCTTGACATACATTGTTTTTTTTCCAATTTATCTTCAGACCTAGAGGTGTTTTCCTTCAGACTCATCTCCTTTGGTGAACACTTCTCTGCATTGTAATACTCTGCTGTTTCAGCAGCAGCTGCTATGACACAGAGGCAGAAAGCCACTTTACAGTACAGTTTTCTGAAGAAGGCTAGTGGGTACCCTGGTTCAAGTAAGCCCATTTCCTCTTGGTCCAGAAACTGTGCATCAGTTCAGTGAAAACAGAAACTAGAGAATGGAAGAGCACAAAAGCTAGGGGCCCTGAAATGAAGCATGTGAACTTGTATTTCCATTTAATGCCTGTGTCTGTGTAAGAAGAATTAGGGTCCTTACTGTCAGGGTTAGGTGTGCATGGGATGCAGTATACTGAGGCAGTGTACCTTATTCATCTTCATTAACTCTTTTCCTTTAAATTCCTCCTAATTCAACAAGAGGAGCTCCACTCATTATGGTCAGGAAGGGTATTACTGCATGTCAAGAGCACACAGATTTCTAATGGTGAGGTGCTATTTAATTGAACTCAGTGAATGACAACACCATGACATTGCTAAGATTAATGACTCAATAATTTTTGAGACAAGGCAAAACGTGAAGTAAATTGATTGCATTAATTATATTTTTTTTCCCCTTGCAAACTAGCGCATACCAGCTCAGCAGTGTCCTGGAGAGGACGCTTGACTGTTCGATGGGAAGCCCAGCTACCCCTTCTTCATTCAACTCTTGCACTTTGACATCACTTTGGAGTAGCTCTTAATATAATTTCCTAGCTGCAGAGATGCAAGCTGACAATAATTGAGTTGAGATCTTGAAGGACCAAATGATTAATGCAGAGGGCTTCTTGGAGTGGAAACTTCAGTTATTATTACATTATTCAAGAGGAGACGAGGTATCAGAATGCGTGACAGAGGATTGCAGTGACTGCATATCTCACTCTTAGAAAAGTAGGAACAGATTTTAATTTCTGTTGTCTTATTAGTAGCTCTTATTCAGGTAGAAATCTGTTCTTGCCTGGCTGCAATGTGAGATGCAACATCTTGTTTAAAACCCATTTACAGACAACAAATGGCATCTTCTTTCCTACATGTGTCACAAGCTGAAGTGTTTTTTCCATGTCTGGGAATATCATGGAACAACATTCTACTCACTAAATTGGAGAGATATGGATTTGATGAGTGGACTGTTCAGTGGACAAGGAATTGTCTGGATGGTCGCAGTCAGAGGGCAGTGATCGATGGCTTGAAGTTCAGAGCTGTCAGAGCAGTGACAAGTGGTGTCCCTCAGGATCTGTACTGGGACCTGTACTGTTTAATATTTTTATCAATGATACAGACAGTGGGATTGAGTGCACCATAAGAACGTTTGCAGATGATACCAAGCTGAGTGGTGTTGTTGATACACCAGAGGGATGAGACATCATCCAGAGGGACCTGGACAAGCTGGAGAAGTGGGCCCAGGTGAACCTCATGAGGTTCAACAAGAGCAAGGGCCAGGTTCTTCACCTGGGACAGAACAATTCTATCAATACAGACTGGGGATGAGGTGATAGAAAGCAGCCCTGAGGAAAAAGACTTGGGGGTGCTGATGGACAAGAAGCTGGACATGAGCAGGCAGTATGAGCTTGCAGCCCAGAAAGCCAATCACATGCTGGGCTGCATCAAAAGATGTGTTGCCAGAGAGGTGATTCTGCCACTTTTCTCTGGTGAGGCCTCACCTGGAGTACTGCATCCAGCTCTGGAGCCCTCAGTACAGGAAGGACATGGACCTGATGGAGCAGGTCCAGAGGAGGGCCATGAAAATTATCAGGGGGTTGAAGCACCTCTGCTACAAGGACAGGCTGAGGGAGCTGAAGTTGTTCAGCCTGGAGAAGAGGAGGCTCCAGCAAGACCTAATAGCAGCCTTCCAGTACCTGAAAGGAGCCTACAGAAAGGATGGAGAGAGACTGATTACAAAGGCTGATAGTGACAGGACAAGGAGCAATGGCTTCAAGCTGGAGAAGAGGAGATTTCAAGTGGATATCAAGAAGAAGTTCTTCACTATGAGGGTGGTGGATCACTGGAACAGGTTGCCCAGGGAGGTGGTTGAGGTCCCTTCCCTGGAGATATTCAAGGTGAGGCTTGACAAGGCCCTGGGCAACCTGATCTAGTTGAGGATGTCCCTGATGACTGCGGGGAGGTTGGACTAGGTGATCTTTGGAGGCCCGTTCTGGCCCGGACCATTCTATGATTCTATGACATCTGTGACAATGTCTGTCAGGAAAGTCTGTATAGTATAGAAAGTAGTGCCTGGTATTGTTCAATATCATCTCTAGTATTGTGTTTGTTTATTACAAGACAGTCACCAAAAAGCAACAGTTGTAAGTTGAGAGAAGATCAAGCATTATTACACTGGCATAATGTTTTGTTTGTCTGCAGAAGCCAGTGGCAAAGACAAGTGTTGCAGAACTATGATTTTGCTAATTAGGGTGTAGATAAAACACATTAATCAAAGGAGCTGCAGGATGAGAGAAGACACAAGTAAAGTAACTATTTATATGATGTCAGTTGGGGTCCAGAAACTGATCACAGGTATTGAGAAGAAAGTTTTCTCAAGTAAGCTGTGCAAAAACTAAGGTGTTTGAGCTTTGAGTGGTACAGAGGAAAAGATCTTAGCTTTTGCCTCTACTCTTACCTCCATTGGGCAAATGGGAAGCGACAGGGGAAACAGTAGCCGTGACAGCCATCTCTGGCAAAGAAACTCCATCTTATGTCTGTTATGGTTATTACTATTTAGTAGGCAGAACAATTAATAAAAATATTAATAACTTTAGTAATAAACAAAACCCTGCAGAAAATATTAATATAACCTATTTACTGGGTCACCATGTTTGGTCATGGAAAGGTATCTCACAAGCAGGGACACGTAACAATTTAAAAAATACCAGCAAAACCCAGAAACAACAAACAGTCATTTAAACTGCAAAGAAAAGAAGAAAAGCTTTGGCAACATGCCAGCTTTGCCCACAAAGGTGGTGATGGGGGGGACTCTAGAACTCACCCAACAGAGCAGTGTGGTGGGTTGAAAATTCCCCCCAGAATAAAATTGCCAGAGCAGCTCAGCTGAAAGCAAATGAAGCTGTATTTACAAGCACAGCAACGATCTAAATATGAAATGCAATGAATTTGTACAAAATAGACAATATTTACATATATTTGTAATTTATAAACAACACAAGAATCCCCCTGGACAAAGCCAGGGGGTTTACAACAGCTTCCCCCTCCCTGTTCCCTTCTTTCTCCCCTGTGCACAGGACAAGAGGAGAAAGGAGAAAAGCAGAGAGAGTTGTTTGCTAGTACTTAGCCGCAACAAAGCAACGCAGCCAAGGTCAGCAGCAGCTAAGCACAAGCCAGCCAGTATCTGCCAGAGCAAAGGAAGCAGAAAAGAGGAGTGAGTTAGTGTACAAAACTAACTTTATGTTAGATACCAGAGCAAAGGGATTATTTAGACCTTACCATTATTTTCCTTTTTACATCTGATGGTAATTTATTTACATTCTATCACTTTCTGTTCAAGATCTGTGGGAAATTTGCTAGGCACAGCTTAGAACTACCACAAGTGGCTAGGACAACAGACCTTTTAACAGATACTTATAAAAATCAGCTTTGCTGGGTTACTCACTGCAAATCACTTCAGTCCAGTATATTTGTTTGCTGCATTTATAATCCCCCGAATATGGGATGGCACATTTTAATTCTCACTGACCAGCAGTGGTGTCTGCACATGGATGCTGCTGTGCTGGGGGGGAAGAGAGCTCATCCCTGCAGCTCAGCAGCTTTTGTAGCTTTGCCTGCTATGGAGAGAATCTTCGGCTGCAATCTGCAGCAGGTCTTATTGCTTCTTCCAATAAAACAAAACTGTTGTGGGATCTTGGCTCCCCCAGGGTTCATCCCTCAGCCTGGAAAGACACGTCTGACTGCTCCTGGGCTTTTATCAGGCATTACTGCAAAGGGCACTTGCATCTTTCTGGGTAAACTGAGGCACGGCATGGATTTTGGGTTGCAAGGTAAAGTAGGGTTTGGCTTCTCAGACATGCAAAGTGAGGCTCATGGCTTCTCTCCTAGACCTTAGGCAAGGCAAAAGGCCCACCCTTTGGGGCTTTGGGCCTACATGTCCCACAACAATGATGGCCATTGCCGGCTAAGATTAAGAGATAGAAACCTGATACTGTAACCTGTAGAATCAGTTTTCTTCAGTGGCCAAAGGCAGACACACCTGGCCCACTTGGACCCCAGGCATGTTCAGACAAGCCTGGGCAATGTGAGCAATCTCCTGGAAAACCAGACCTCCTGGCTCCTGCTCCATTGTCTGGTTCGAGGCATATCTGAGGCTTTGTCCCTTCAGGACAATATCATAAAGGGAAATTCTGTTGTCTAATGTGAGGTAAAAGAAAGGCATTAAATAGCCAAGATCCACAAAGAAACTTTACCAGTAAGTATAGTCTTAACACTGGGATTTTTATTGCTTTATGTTTGCATCATGCTGCATTGTTGCAGATACTTTTCTCTTAAATTTCATCTAATAGTTAAACTTACCCACAGTTAAGTGATACGTAACAACCACCACAGGAAGGGAAGGCAGCTCAGGATCACAGGAAGTGTGCTGGCTCCTCTGTGATCTGCTTTCTCAGACAAGAAGGACCTCTTAAAAATCAGACACAAAAGAAAACCTGGACACCATAAGAGAGCCCAGTTTCTGCAGTACAAACTGGAGAGACTTCAAGTCAGCGCTCCTGAGACACCTGCAGAAGGGCCAATTCCTCTGAGAAACTGGATCCTTAGAGACTATCTATGTCCTCCTCACTATGGGCTGTCTTCTTGCAAAAGGGCTCTAGTTGTAGCCATTTGAGCGACACTTCAGGAGCAATAGCAGTATGGGAAGAAAGATCTGAGTTCAGGCCTACTGTGATGTGATAGGCCTTTGAAATGTAATGCAAAGCAGTTGCTCATTCAACTAACATTTTGGGCCACCTGCAGTGTAGGATCTCATCTTCCTTCTTCACTGTCTGAAGGGAATTTCATCCCTGTGGACATTTATATGAACTGTAGCTATGTTTCTGCCCCAGTATACTTTGTTTTGTACTGGCAAATACTGAAGGAAAAACAAATTTTCAGCCTGAAAACAGGTAATTTTCTACCTCAATGACTAACTGTCCTTGTTTTAGTGCTGTATCTTTTACCTTGCTGTCCAACTGCAAGCCACCTCACCCAGACCTAAGTGAACAACAGATGGCATGGATGAGGAAAACTGCTTCCTTCAATAATATTGCAACAGCACAGGGAGTTTATGACCCTGAAAAGATTAAGTTTTACAGTCACAGAACCCTGAGTCATTGCAGGTTTTGAAAGAAAAAGAGTAAGAAGAAGTTTTCCCTGAACAATAAATAAGCTTACAAGTTTCAAATACCTTGTGGTATGAGCTGATCGTCAGCACTTAGTGCCTGTGACTCCACCACGGAGGCAGAACCTGTGCATTCAAGGATTTCTGCAGCATTGTTTTCACACACCTGGACAAAGGCTTATTACATACGTATAGTCACATTTACATGAATGCTATTCCTGTCTTTGGGGTACCATCAGCTGTGCAGCCCCAATTTCAGGAATGATGGCCTGTTTCCAAGTAGCGCTGGAGGCTCAAAAATCTGCATGATGTTCACAGGTACTGAAGTTAAAGTTGTCTCTGCAAATCAGAGCATAGATGCCACATGCCAGGCATTGAGAGGCAGCCAAAACCACTTTGAAAGAGACAACATTTAGAAAACTTGTGTCATTTGCAGACTGACATAAATTTGTCAGTGTTTGTCCAGGAATTACAGCCTTCTGAAAGGACTGTTAACAAAGGAGTATGCCTTGCTTGTAACCAGAGACTAAAGCACTTGACTATAGCCCATGGTCAGCAGAATTTTCTCCAGCAATGTTTTCCAGTAAGTGTAGGAGCAGCTGGCTCTAAGGCATGGCTGGGAGAAGTCGGGAACATAGGGAGGGAGCAGAGTCAGCACTGGTCAAAAGCTCCCCAGGCATATAGGAATCTATAAAATCAGTCTTATTGGTCCTCCAGCTACTGGGAAAAAGGCATGATGAGGACTAGGATTGCCCTAGTCAAAAGGGCTGATCCTGTAGTAGCCACTACTTTGTACACTCTTAACTTCTCTTCATGGCAGGATTCAGGAGCCAGTCTGGTTTCCAAGAGTGGTGGCATACATAGAGCAGGCCGAAGGGAAACCAGCAAAGACCTGAACTAGTGGGGTGTAAATCACCCACAGATGTGGTTCCCTCCCATCTCCATCACAGCTGGCTCTCAGACTTTCCAACTCCACTTTCTTCCTTCCCTCCCATCATTTGGAATTAAAGATTTCAGTTTCCAAAGAACATCTCTAAGGCATTCCTCATTACAGTGGCAGGAGTGGAAAGCACTTCAGGGAAGCCACATACAATATATAGGATTTTCAGGGTAGGGACCTCATCAAGATTACATTTGCCATAATGAATAAACAGAAATAAAAATACTTCAGCAGTGCTGACAGTTCCAATTTTGGCTTCCTTCTAGTTTTAGACCAGATGTAACAAGTAACAAGACAATTGTGGAAAAAAATAATAATCATTCCTTCTTATTTTGTGAGAAACCTGCAGATGCTCATCTTCTAGTGACAGTGAAGTGCAGGTGGAGGAGACATCCAGACATTGGTTCTCAGTTGTCATGTTACCAACATGCCATACAGAATCATAGAATGGTCTGGGTTGGAAGGGACCTCTGAAGGTCATCTAGACCAACCACCCCTGCAGTCATTTGGACTAGATCAGGTTGCCCAGAGCCCTGTGGAGCCTCACTTTGAATATCTCCAAGGATAGGGTCTCAACCAGCAACCTTGGCAACCTGTTCCAGTGTTCCACCATCCTCATAGTAAAGAACATGTGCCTAACATCCAATCTAAATCTGCTCTTCTCTAGTTTGAAGCTATTGCCCTTCCATGTGCCTCAACGTGGCATCTAGAAGGATCTGTTCCATGATCTTCCTGGGCATGTAGGTGAGGCTGACAGGTTGGTAGTTCCCAGGGTCCTCCTTTCTACCCTGTTTAAAAATGGTTGTAAAGTTTCCTCTCTTCCAGTCACCAGAGACTTCTGACTGCCATGACTTTTCAAATATCATGGAGAGTGGCTTGGAAACTATATCAGCTAATTCCCCCAGGACTCTGAGATGCATTTTGTCAGGCTCCATGGACTTGTATATCTTCAGGTTCCTCAGCTGATCATGCGCCCTGTCTTCACTTACAGTAGGAGGAACTTTGTCTCCCTGGTTTCCAACTTGTGGTTCATCAATACAAGAGCCATGAGGAGAGGGGTTTCCAGTGAAGACTGAGGCAAAAAAGTTGTTGAGAATCAGCCTTCTCCTTGTCTGTTGATACAAGTTCCCCACTGTTACTCATCTGGGGGGATTATGCTTTCTTTAACCTTCCCTTTCTGGTTAATGTACCTGTAGAAGCCTTTCTTGTTTTTCTTTACATCCCTTGCCAAGTTCAGTTCCAGCTGTGCCTTGGCCCTCCTGACCTTGTCCCTACACAATTGGGCAACATCTCTCTACTCTTCCCAGGATGCCTGTTCCTTCTTCCATTTCCTGTGTAGTCCCAACTTGCCCTTTAATTTGAACAACAGGTCACAGCTCAGCCATGGTCATCTCTTACCTTCCTTGCCCAGTTTCTTGCATGTGGGGATTGAGATCTTTTGTGCTCTACAGAAAGTATCCTTAAAGATCTGCCAGACCTGTTCCACACCCTTGTCCTGAGGGCCGTTTCCCAGAATGTCCTATTTACTCACTCCTTGAAGAGCTGGAATTTTGCTTTCCTAAAATTTAGAGTCGTAACTGTGCTTTTCATGGGCTTCATACCCCTTAGGACAGTGAACTGCACTAGTGCGTGATCACTGCAGCCCAGGCTGCCTTTGACTTTGACATCCCTGATGACTTCACTTGCACTTGTGACCAACAGGTCCAATTACACATCCCCTCATGTAAGGATGTTAATTTCCTGTCTTAAGTTGTTATCTAGGCACTCTAGGAGCCTCTTTGATTGCCTGCTGCTAGCCATGCTACTTTTCCAGCATATGTCAGGGTGGTTAAAATCCCCCAGCAGGATGAGAGCCTGTGATTGTGATGTCTCCTCTAGCTGGAGCAAGAAGGCTTTATCAATAGGCTGTGCTTGATTGGGCAGCGTGTAGTAGACTCTTACCACAAGGCTCCCTTTGCTGTCTTGATCCCTAATACCCTACCCATAAGCATTCAACTGCTCATGGCTATTCTTTAGCAACAACTCTTCACACTTTACATAGAGGGCAACACTTCCACACCTTCTTCCTCTTTTGTCCCTTCTGAACAGCTTGTAGTCATCCATAGCCACACTCCAGTCATAGGATTCATCCCACCAAGTTTCCATAATTGCCACTATGTTGTAGCTTTCCTGTAGCAGGGTAGCTTCCAGCTCCTCCTGTTTGTTGCCCATACTGTGTGCATTCATGTAGAGGCACTTCAGCTGGGCTGTTGGCCATGTCACCTTCTTAGAGGGGCACCCCACTGTTCCCCCAAGGTGTTTCATGGGAGTTACCCTCCTGTCTCCTATTTCCTCAGAGGCCCCTGGCTCAGCTCTGTAAGACCTTGCCTTTGCTGCAGTCTTCACAGCATGCTCCAGGGTGTGGTGGTGAGAGAAAGTTCAGTTCTCCCCCACACACACACAAAGAAATCATGGCTAACTCAGTCGGAGAAGCAGAGATGAAATAAGCTATATTTACAAGCAGGATGAGGTGCAGTGAATATATACACAATATACAGTATTCACGATATATACAGAAATATACAGCAAAGAAATACAGAACAAAACTCCCTCCTCCAGCCAGGAGGAGGGCTCCCCTCCTGTACCCTCTCTCTCCCCCTACCTCCCTTTTTCCCCAAAAAGGGATAGAGAGAGAGAAAAGGTAATTAGTAAGAAGGAAAATTCTGTTAGCACAAAGCGCATGCACGAATTATTTTTTTTCTTACCTGTTATTCAAGGTTAACAGATCCCACAGCTGTTGCTCAGAAGCAGACAGGCTGAAAAGAGAGACAGAACAGAACTGAATAAAATTCAAACTGAACTAAAACATAAAGTTGCATTCTACCAATCTACCAATGAAATTCATTTAGACTTTATCTTTGTTTTCGTTATTATTCCAAAACATTCAGCCAGAGTGTTGCAGCAACTGTCCCTTTCTTAAAGAGCTACAGGCTGGGGTCAGAGTGGCTGGAGAACAGCCAGGCAGAGAGGCACCTGGGGGTGCTGGTCGATGGTAGGCTGAACATGAGCTGCAGCGTGCCCAGGCAGCCAAGAGGGCCAATGGCATCCTGGCCTGCATCAGGAACAGTGTGGCCAGCAGGAGCAGGGAGGTCGTTTTGCCCCTGTACACTGCACTGGTTAAGCCACACCTTGAGTACTGTGTCCAGTTCTGGGCCCCTCAGTTTAGGAAAGATGTTGACTTGCTGGAATGAGTCCAGAGAAGGGCAACGAAGTTGGTGAGGGGTTTGGAACACAAGCCCTACGAGGAGAGGCTGAGGGAGCTGGGGTTGCTTAGCCTGGAGAAGAGGAGACTCAGGGGTGACCTTACTGCTCTCTACAACTACCTGAAGGGAGGTTGTAGACAGGAAGATGTTGGTCTCTTCTCCCAGGTGGCCAGTACCAGAACAAGAGGACACAGTCTCCGTCTGTGCCAGGGGAGGTTTAGGTTGGATGTTAGGAAGAAGTTCTACAGAGAGAGAGTGATTGCCCATTGGAATGGGCTGCCTGGGGAGGTGGTGGAGTCGCCGTCATTGGAGATTTTCAGGAGGAGACTTGATGGGGTGCTTGGTGCCGTGGGTTAGTTTTTTGGGTGGTGTTGGATTGGTTGATGGGTTGGACACGATGATCTTGAAGGTCCCTTCCAACCTGGTTTATTCTATGTATTCTATATTCTATGTAAAGGCACAGCCTAAAACGGTCACACAGGGCAACAGGTTGGAGGCCCTTACTATCACCCTGTGCTTACAACCTTGGCATGTCTTGTCACAGATAATTTTGATATTGTCATCTCCCACCTCAAGTGAAATGGCAGACTGAAGGCTGTCCTTAAGCTCATTCTACTGTACCTGGTTTTAATCCTCTCCCCCTTCAAGCCTAGTTTAAAGCCCTTTCAACAAGCCCTGACAACTCATGTTGGATCTTTTCCCTGCTCTGAGACAGATGTACTCCATCTGCTGCTACCAGACCCAATGCCATATAGAGTTCCCCAAGATCAAAAAAACCCAAAATTCTGTTGGTGGCATCAGCCTCTGAGCTGCTTATTAATCATGCATGATTTCCTGTTCCTTTCAGTATCCCTTCCTGTAGCTAAGGATATTGATGAAAAAATTACCTGTGCCCTCAGCCAGTCTCCTTAGTGCCTTGAAGTCCCTTTTGATTGCTTTTGGACTTCTGATTTCGACCTCCACTGACTTCAGCTCATTCAACAGATAGTTGAAGTGGAGTATTTCTCTTTGATCTTTACTCTGAACCAGAGGTGGCTCAGATTTCTCTCAGTGGCAGAATATGTACTACTTGTACCTCCCTAGAAAGGAGAGGATGAACCACATCCATAACAATAATTGTAGGGGCTTGCAAAGATAACTGAGTAACTCTTCTCTTTTTGGTGTGTCACCATGTATAGCAGCAGAATCAGGAAGTCTTGGTGAATCTTGCTATATTGTTTATCTAATGGGGAAAAAAATCATCATCTGTAGTATCCCTGGGCTGTACACACCATGAAATTAGTAAGAATCTGTGAGGTAAATGCTCAGTTGTAGAAGTCAGTTTATTTATCAAATTGCTAGTCTTACACTGATTGCACTAAATGTAGGACCAAGATTATCAGTAAGACAATGAAGTGGGTTTCAAGATGGTCTTACAAAGATTTATGCAATTAACTTTCTTCTTGACAGTGTCTGCAGGACTCAGACACTTGAAGAGCATCTGCAGAACCATAATAAATTCTATTTTTATTTGAAATAATTTGCATACATTTTTCCAACTTCCTAAAATAATAGGCACAATATAATTGACCTTTGAGCAGTTTCTGGATACATTACAACAAAGGAATGAAGGGGATGTTGGATGGTGTCTTTCATCCAAATAAGAAAATGTTCTCAAAATATTGGGCAAGTCCATTACAACTGTACACAGTCATGAATTGCCTGGCTACAGAAATATTATCTGTCCTACAATCCATGAGGAAGTGTGGAGAGGAAGGTAGGACAAGATGTGTCAGATGTCTGTGGAGACAGCCTGAGAGAGTTTGGGTTATTCAGTCTGCAGAAGAGAAGGCTCCAAGGAGCCCTTGTTGTGGCCTTCCAGCATCTTAAGGGGGCCTACAAGAAAGCTGGTGAGGGACTTTTTAGGATGTCAGGTAGTGATAGGACTAGGGAGAATGGAGCAAGACTAGAAGTGGTAGATTCAGGTTGGATATTGGAAAAAGTTCTTCACTGTGAGGGTGGTGAGACACTGGAATAGGTTGCCCAGGGAGGTGGTAGAAGGCACATCCCTGGAGGTTTTTAAGGCCAAGCTGGATGGGGTTCTGGGCAACCTGATCTAGTGTGAGGTGTCCCTGCCTATGGCAGGGGGTTTGGAACTAGATGATCTTTGAGATCCCTTCCAACCCTGGCAATTCTGTGATTCTGTGCCCCAGAAAAGTGGGTCTGGACTGTGCCTGGCAGTGTTTTGAACACTCAACGGAACGGGGAGGAAAGTCTCATGTCAAAATACATCTTCCAGCTTTGAAGTAAGTGGCAAAGGGCCAGCTGAGTATACGAGATTAGAGTCACACATTCGAGTGGGTATTTCTCTCCTTGTCTGTGTTTAGAGACAGTGGATGAAGAGTAACGTGTGATTATGTAAAATGTGTACATGGGTGCAGATCACACAACCATCACAGTCTGCTCTGAGATGGTAGACAGATGCCTCTAAACTGGATGCATGTCTGCATGGAAGATTTGTGATAAGTACTTCATGCAAATAATTATATGGAAATCGAGGCATATAAAGTGCAGCTCATTGAGGACACTGGAGGAAGGAACCTTTCATTACTGCTGTGGAGATTGACATGAGGGCTGGAGGAGCTCTACAAATGGCTAGATGTTTATAACTTATTCAAAAGATTGCACCTTTGACAGCCAGCTGTCCCTTGACACTACCTTGTTGTACTGACTGAAAAGCCAAAGCAAAAGATTAATTTCTGACCTTCTTCTCATGCCACCTATATTTACCTTGTGTCATTCCAGGGACTGAAAAAGCCCAGACTCGCCTCACTTATGGCAATTAGGTGTGCTTCAATGCATAGTTCAAAGATAGACTGAGGAAACTCACAACCATAAAATAAAATGTGCTTAAAAAAATAATCAAGTAGCTTAGGCTAGAGAATAATAGTAAATGACCAGGTAGCACAGAAATAATGATTTTACTATTTTAAATTACTGCATATCAAGGGAATTGTCACTGAGTCCGGTTTTATTAATGCAACACACAACTGATTCAGAGGAGGCAAAATACAAACTCCCTTCTGAATTAGTTTAACCACTGTGAATTTGTGGGTAGACCAGGCCTCAGTCAGAATAAAAGAGAAAATAATCCCCTTGTAATGCAGCATTTAGCACCTAGCAGGCAGGTGATAATTGCTTCAGTCCAAAGGGATTAGTACATAGTAACCTCATTATACAGTAAAATACAACTTCCCTATATGGGGTAGTCTACATGGAAAATTTACAGTGGAGGGGAGAACCTGTTTTGCTTGTGATGCTTGGGGTTTTTTCCCCCCTTCTTTTTTCCCCCTGCAGTTCAGTCAATAATGAATTTATTTACAACAAATAAAAACCTGTCACTATTGTTCCTGAGCAAGAATGTTCACCTAAAAAGTCCAGTCTGATGTAAAACTATATTGTTTAACTCTACATATTTTACCAATGTAACTAGTAACTTCTTCCTGCACAAAACAAGCTTTAGGCAAAATGAAGCTTCATTTCAGACGTAGTGCAGTTTCATGATAGGCTTCAACAGCCCTAGATTCACCTTGCCACTGGTCTTATTGATCACAGTAGCACTTCGGGGGTCTGTATATACAGGCAGATCATGTACTTACAAGTAATGAATGAGTGAAAAAAGTAAGAGGAGAAAAAGATGAAGGATTCCCCTTCTCTCTTTTGGCAAAGTGTCAGTCATGGTAGGGACTGAGATGGCAGATTGCCTCCATCTAGCAGGGGCTGAACTGATGTCAGCTGACTGCAAAATTGCACTGTATTTTTATTTTTCTTATATCCTGAGTATGGCAATGTAAGCTGCCTAAAAATCAGACACACTGATCTGACTTAATCTCTTATTTTTTTGCTGTTGTCAGTGTAGAGACACGGGCCTCACAGGCTCTTGACCTGCCTTAGGCACTTAGCTTAGTGGGTCCTGTGTCTTCGTTATTTAGTTGTAGCTAAGATGAACATCATCCTGAATGTCCAATGAAATATGCTGAAGCAATTCAGTCAACTTGGTTTTAAATAGTTTGGTATTTTAGGAGTTCACCCATGAAAGACACTGAATGTCAGCCAAGTCCCCCACCACTTAATGACACCAGAGCATTCCTAAACTAAAGAAATGCATAGTTTGGGGGAGTTATTTTTTATTAACTAGCAGATATATTTAATTCTGTACAGCCAAGCAGTAATACATTTAAGGAATGCTCATACACAGAAACACTAGACAAATAGTGTTCCTGCTAAAGCAAAATGATTTCTGATCTTAGTGGGAATTTTGGTTTAATTACTGATGCAGAAAAGGATGCATGGAATGTCTGGGACCTGAAGATGTATCTAAACAAGCAATTACCAGTTGTTCGATGCAGAGTGAAGTTGCATCACTGGAGGTGGTGCCTTAGCCAGTTGCCAGGACTCCTACTCACTGTCCTGGGTTATCTAGAACATGACTACAGCTGACAAAAGGGTAAAATTCTCCAGAAGACCTTGCTAAGAGTCTCAGTAAAAGCTGCTGTTGAAGAATAGGTATACTCAAAATTTCATGACAGTCTACCTGTCTTTGTACTCTGAGGCTTCCCTGGCCTGCTGGTGCAATAAAATGCAAATACTTTTTTGTGGACAAGTCTTGAGGAGAGTTTCCAGATTATCACAGAATCACAGAATGTCAGAGGTTGGAAGGGACCTCAAGAGCTCATCGAGTCAAACCCCGCTGCTGAATCAGGAACACCTAGGGTGGTCGATACAGCAATGCATCCAGGCAGGTTTTGAAAGTCTCCAGAGAAGACGACTCCACAATCACCATGGGCAGCCTGTTCCAGTGCTCTGTCACCCTCACTGTAAAGAAGTTTCTCCTCATGTTGAGGTGAAACCTTCTCTGTTCAAGTTTGTACCCATTGTTCCTTGTCTTATTACTTGCATACCACTGAAAGGAGATTGGCCTCCTCCACTTGACACCCATCCCTCAGATGTTTATAGACATTGATCAGATCCTCTCTCAGTCTTCTCTTCTCGAGACTAAACATCCCCAGGTCTCTCAGTTTCTCTTCATAGGAAAGATGCTTAAGTCCCCAAGTCATCCTCATGTCTCTCTGTTGGACGCTCTCCAACACGCCTTGAATTGGGGAGCCCAATACTGGACACAGTATTCCAGATGTGGTTTCACCAGGGCAGATTAGAGGGGGAGAAGAACCTCCCTAGATCTGCTGGACACAATTTTCTTGATGCACCCCAGGATACCACTGGCCCTCTTGGCCACAAGGGCACATTGCTGTCCCATGGCTGTTCCATGGAGAACTCCAAGGTCTTCTCCTGTGGAGCTGCTCTCCAGCAGGGCAACCCCTAACCTGTACTGGTGCCTGCTGTTATTCCTCCCCAGATGCAGTTGTCCCTATTGAACTTCATGAGGTTCGCCTGCACCTAGCTCTGAGACTGTCCAGGTCTCTTTGGATGGTAGCACAGCCTGACAGGGTGTCACCCAGCCCACCCCCATTTTGCATCATGAGTGAACTTGCTGAGGGTGCACTCAATCCAGGTTGTTAATAAAGATATTGAACACAACTGGACCCAGCACTAATCCCTGGGGAACACCACTGTCCACAGGTCTCCAAGTTGACTCTGTGTCACCAATCACAACCCTCTGAACTTTGTTGTTGAGCCAGTTTTCAATCCACCTCACAGACCAATTGTTTATGCCACATATCCTAAGCTTATCATACTCTTGAATGTATTTGTGTTACTTATTGCTCCAAGACAATTCTGTAGCAAATAGCAAAACATAATTTTATCAAGCACTCTGAACCAACATTAAGGATCAAGCCTATTCTGAAAATGTATAGTGTTATGCTGATTTTATAACTGATCCAAGTGAGGAAAGGGGTTAAGAGAGCTCTGGCCACAGCCACAATGCTTGGGAATGAGGCAGTGCTGTTTTTGAGGGTCTTCTTGAAAATAATGGTAGAATCAAGAGTGCTCTTGTATATTTCTTTTCATTTCCCCCTAAGGAGCAAGCCCCTGATGAGGTCTCACCTGACTGTCATTTTTTGTATAGACAAGGTCACAACAAAGAGTAAAATATGAAAATCTAATCTGCTCTGCTAATGCAAAATAACTTCTTTCTGTGTGTAACCTCACACAGAGTTCAGCCACTCAGATACAACAGCCTCAAGATTGCTTTCAACAGATTAATTCAATTTCAGCTTGCTGCCAGCTTCCAGAGAACAATGTAGGCACCTCCTTGACTTCCCTGGAATGGATACACTGCAAAGCTCCCTGGGACGAACTCTTTGATTTTAGATGTGTTCTTACACACATCAGTCAGCTCAGATACATCCTTCAAATTTGAATCACCTGGGTGTTTGGCTGCCTTATAAACAATGTATGATGCCACTTACCCAGCATTTACATATCAGAGAAGTCTAAGGAAAATTCTTCCATGTGCTGTCAGCTTTCTTTTAGTAAGTACCAGACATCTGCTGGGAACTTAGCAGAGAGGAGGCAGTCCAGAGGGTTCTTAGACTGTATGGAGGACAGGTTCTTGACACAGCTGTTAAGTGAGCCTTCCAGGGGTCAGGCCCTGCTTGACCTGTTGTTCTCAAATAGAGAAGGGCTGGTGGGAGATGTGATGGTAGGAGGCTGTCTAGGGTGCAGTGACCATGAGATAGTGAAGTTTTCAATATGCAGGGAAATAAGGAGGAGCAATAACAGAAGCCTTACTTTGGAGATTGGACGTGGCACTTGGTGCCATGGTCTAGTTGTGAGGTCTGTTGGAACAGGTTGGACTTGATTATCCTTGGGGTCTCTTCCAACCTTAGTTACTGTGATACTGTGATACTGTGATACTGTGACTTCCAGAGGGCGGACTTCAGCTTATTTAAGCAACTAATTTGGACAGTACCCTGGGTAGCAGCCCTTAAGAACAAAGGGGTCCAGGATGGTTGGACCTACTTCAAACAGGAGCTCTTGAAGGCACAGGAACTGGCAGTTCCCATGTGCTGAAAGATGAGCCGGCAGGGAAGGTGACCAGCCTGGATGAGCAAGCAGCTCCTGGAGGATTTAAGGGAAAAAAAGAGGCTGTATCGCCTTTGGAAAGGGGGAGAGGCAACTCAAGATACGTTTAAGGATGTTGTTAGATCATGTAGGAGAAAAATCAGAGAGATAAAAGCCCAGTTAGAAATTAAGCTGGCCACCTCTGTGAAAGACAATAAAAAGCACTTTTATAAAAATATGAATACTAAAAAGAGGGCAAGAAGAACCTCCATTCTGTATTGGGCTTGAAGGGGAATGTTGTAACTAAAGATGAGGAAAAGGCTGAGGTTCTAAATACCTTCTTTGCCTCCATTTTCAATAGTAAGACAGGAGAACTTCAGGATAACTGGCCTCCTGAACTGGTAGATGAGGTCAGGGAGCAGTATAACCCCCCTGAAATCCATAAGGAAGTAGTTAGGGACTTGCTGAGCCACTTGGATACTCACAAGTCCATGGGACCAGATGGGATCCATCCTAGGGTACTGAGAGAACTGGCAGATGAGCTAGCCAAGCCTCTCTCCATCATTTACCACCAGTCCTGGATCACTGAAGAAGTCCCAGACAACTGGAAACTGTCCAGTGTGATCCCCATCTACGAGAAGGGCTGCATGGAGGAACCTGGAAACTACAGGCCAGTCAGCCTGACCTCAGTGCCAGGGAAAATTATGGAGCAGATTATCTTCAGGGCAATCACAGCTCACCTGCAGGATGGCCAAGGGATCAGGGCTAGCCAACATGGATTTAGGAAGGGCAGGTCCTGCCTGACCTCCTTCTATGATCAGGTGACCCACCTGGTGGATGTGGGGAGGGCTGTGGATGTAGTCTACCTGGACTTCAGCAAGGCCTTTGACACCGTCTTCCACAGCAAACTCCTGGTCAAACTGTCAGCCTGTGGCACTCTGTGCTGGGTTAGGAACTGGCTAGAGGGCCAAGCCCATAGAGTGGTGGTGAATGGTGCCACATCCAGCTGGCGGTCAGTCACTAGTGGTGTGCCCCAGGAATCAGTGTTGGGTCCAATCGTATTCTATATCTTTATTGACGATCTGGACAAGGGGATTGAGTCCATCATTAGTAAGTTTGCAGATGACACCAAGTTGGGCGCAGGTGTTGATCTGTTAGAGGGTAGAAGGGCTCTGCAGAGGGACCTTGACAGGCTGGACAGATGGGCAGAGTCCAACAGGATGGCATTTAACAAGTCCAAGTGCTGGGTGCTGTACTTTGGCCACAGCAACCCCATGCAGAGCTACAGGCTGGGGTTGGAATGGCTGGAGAGCAGCCAGGAAGAAAGGGACCTGGGTGTAGTGGTTGACAGCCAGCTGAACATGAGCGTGCGGTGTGCCCAGGTGGCCAAGAAGGACAATGACATTCCAGCCTGCATCAGAAATAGTGTGGCCAGCAGGAGCAGGGAAGTGATTGTGCCCCTGTACTCAGCATTGATTAGGCCACACCTTGAGTCCTGTGTCCGGTTCTGGGCCCCTCAATTTAAGAAGGACATTGAGACACTTGAACATGTCCAGAGAAAGGCAACAAGGCTGGGGAGAGGTCTCACGCACAAGCCCTACAAGGAGAGGCTGAGGGAGCTGGGGTTGTTTAGCCTGGAGAAGAGGAGGCTCAGGGAAGACCTTACAACTACCTGAAGGGTGTTTGTAGCCAGGAGGGGGTTGGTCTCGTCTCCCAGGCAACCAGCACCAGAACAAGGGGACACAGTCTCAAGCTGTGCCAGGGGAAGTTTAGGCTCGAGGTGAGGAGAAAGTTCTTCACAGAGAGAGTAACTGACCATTGGAATGTGCTGCCCAAGGAGGTGGTGGCATCACCATACCTGGAGGTGTTCAAAAAGGGATTTGACGTGGTCCATGAACCATGGTTTAGTTAGTCATGAGGTGTTAGGCAATAGGTTGGACCTGATGATCTCTGAAGTATTTTCTTACTGATTCTATGATTCTATATACAAAACCAATGTTTTTCTAAGTAGGAATTCTAAGATAAATAAAACAGTATGTGCAGTCCAGCCATAGCTTGCTCTGAACGAGTACTCCAAGGTTCTTTGACCCTTATTTCACATGGATGATCAAAAGCATTTATTAGTTGTTCTGTTAACTTCTCATTGCTTGCTGCAGTCAATGGAGTCAGCACCACAACACGTCAAGTTAAGTGCCAAGGTCTGTCTTTTTAGCTACTCTGAAAATACTGTTTCAAATACCCAACATACAGCTGCTGCTTCTGAAGAATGTGTCATTGCTATCACAGAATATTGTCTACACAGATTAGTTTTTATTGCATTTTTCCCCTCTGTATATACTACTGATGTGAATGGAAACTTGTCATTTTGGAATACATAGGATCGCACACAGCACCAGCATTGAAGCCTGCATTACTTCCTGGGAAGCCAGTGTGACAAGGCAGAAATGACAGTAAAGACAGAAAAGTGGTGGCATAAACTGATCAAAGTGCACATTCTTACATTGGAAGTATAGTTAGGAATTCCTTCTGATCTTCCTGTTCAAGATTTGGCTTGGTGGCTTTATGTACAAATACCTTCCTTCGTAGTGACACTGCTTCAAGAACCTAGGACTGTCAATTCTTTTCATATAAAGGCATTCAAAAAGGGATTGGATGTGGCACTTGAAGCCATGGTTTAGTAGTCATGAGGTGTAGGGTGACAGGTTGGACTTGATGATCTTTGAGGTCTTTTCCAACCTTATTGATTCTGTGATTCTATGAATTGTTAGCACCATTATCAAGCTATAAAGCATCTGTAATGTTGTTTGATTTAATTGGAAGTATCTAATGGATGTGGATATCTACAAAGAGGTCTTTTGCCAAGAAACAAACACTTAACTGCCTACAGCAAGTGCAGTTAACAGTTTGCTAATTCTTTATAAAAGGCATTAATCTTTTTGTGCTCATTCCCTCAAACAACTGGAAGAAATAGTTTCTCTTTAATTACTCTGCAGCATCTTTACTTCATTATTCAATTCAGCTTTAATAATAATAACAATACTTAGCACATACCTAGAATTTTACATCTTCACAGTGGCCTACAGCATTAGCTAATGCACCTTAAAACATCCTGTACTTGAATTAAATAGTCATACTACTGCAGGTAGTAGTTATGCTACTTTTAGACTTTATGCAGTACAATTTCATATTACACAAAGATAACAGAAACCTCATTCCTGTTATATGTCTAGGGGTCCCTTCCAACCCCTAACATCCTGATCCTGTGACCAGACCCAGGTCCTAGGACTTCTCCCTTTTCTGTTCACCTTCAGCTGTTGTTTGATGTAGCTTTCCCTGTGGAGAAAAAGAGCTCTTTTGGGATATAGTACGTGTAACGCCCTCTTAGGAAACTATAAACTAAAGGCAGTTCTCTCCAGCCTGGGAAAGGAGATGAAGAGTTATTTTTACTCTTAAATTCCTCTAGGGGAGAGGTACTCAGATATGAGTATGATGACAGCCATACAAGTACATAGAGTGAGAGAGAGTAAAAGAAGTGATTGATGTGGCTTGGCTACCCTACTAAACAGAAGACAAAACTAAACCAGCAAACCAACAGATTGACAGAAAGATTTATTCCCAGCTATGGTCACTTTTGAGTTAAAGATATTAGTGGCACTATTAATGCTGTTTTTTAAAATACCTTGAACAATAGCCATCAGCAGAATGACTCTTCCTCCTAAAGAAAATGAGTAGAAACAACCAATGCCAGTTGCTGTTCCCATGCTGCCTGGTATGATCAAATTGCTCCCAGGCTCCTCTCAGGCCTCGCTGGAAGTAGCATGTCTCCAGGGAAGCCTTCCAGAAATCAGATGAGTGACAATACCTCATTCAGGCACAAACTGGGAAGGAGCTGGTTCTCATTGAAAAATAGGAGTCCCTGCACTCCGCCATAGTCGGAACTGTGGGGTAATGCATCCTTTCCCACCCTGCTCTGCAGAGATCCTAAGAGTAAAGCTGCTGAGGTAGGCCCTTACACAGTCCCAGGCAGCAACACATAACAGCTGACCACCAGTACCAACAGCACTGGAAACTCGGTGTGACAAACAGCCATGTGCAGGGAGAGCCAGGGAAAGATCATTTCTTCTTGACTCTTGGACTCTGAGGCAGATGGACTTGCCACAACCAGCTCTCAGGATGCAGACCAAACAACTCTGAAATTAGTAGCAGATTAGGGGGTATGAAGAGAGTCTCATAGCTGATGTTGCTTTTGGGTGTTTAAAGGAAATAGAAATATCTAGAAAATTCAGGTAGCAAAGTCAGCTCTTTTTTCTAGGAAGGTTATGTATTTTTATGATTTGGGGGTTTTTTGGTTGTTTTGTTGTTGTTTCTGGATTTGTGTGTGTGGTTTTCTGTTTTGTTTTTGTTTTTAAAGTATCTGTGAGACTGAAAATATAATTA
Organism: Dryobates pubescens; assembly: GCF_014839835.1. Classification (NCBI taxonomy): domain Eukaryota; kingdom Metazoa; phylum Chordata; class Aves; order Piciformes; family Picidae; genus Dryobates; species Dryobates pubescens. The sequence goes on from NC_071617.1 coordinate 31,201,462, forward strand.
GTAGATGTATCAAACTAACAAACCCTGAAACATTTTCCACAGAATGGACATTTCTCCTCAGGAGGTGTTCGTGACTCACTGTTCCTGTCACACAGGTTAATGTGCCTCTAAATTTCACCTGACAGAAAATGTATCAAAGTGTCAGCTGTGTTAGGGAATGATGAACATAGTCCAACAGTGTTACTGTCGAATACCTCGAGGTTACTCTCAGCAAGCACAGGTGGAGGAAGTAACCTGCCTCAGTTCCAGCAAAGTAAAAAGATGTTGCCAGCTCGAGGACACACTAAGACAAATTCAGCAACTTGTAAATGCACTCATTAATCTCTCTAAAATGAGCCTCCTAGGTTCTTGGAGGAAAAACACACTGAGGTGGAATTTGAGGGAATGGATTGTAAGCACAAAACCAACTTAGAGACAGTGTTTGGCCTCTGAACAGGATCTGCGGTTTTGAAATCCCCTTTCACCAGTCTATTGTCCATGGCAGATGTGGTTCATGCAGCCACAGGGAGCTTGCTGGCTCCCATGGGCATGGCTGGGAGGTGCTGAAATAGTGCATGCCCTGCATGGCTCAAACCCATTTCTCACCAATCTCAGTCAGGCAGCTGCAGAACAAGAGGAGAAATTCTCTCTTCTCACAGATGACACAGAATGACTTTCAGCAGTGTTGCCTTGGCCCTGTCTCCTGTGCGCACAACAGAAGTGAAACAGGTTTAGAAACATGCTCCCTGTACTGAAAGGATGGGGAAGATGGAGCAGGCAAGCTAGCTTATCTGTCACCCACGATGCTTTTGTCCTTTTGTCAGAGAACTGCACTTCTTATGCAGCATAACATGACAATGAACAAACATTTAAAGGTTTAGGCTAAAAATATAAAGGCAATGGTGCTCAGAGCAAGTTTTAGTCCACTGCTAGTGAGGCAATGATGCTTATTTTTTCTCAGGCAAGGAGGCCAAATCACCACTCCAAGGCAAGGATGCCACCAAGGCCACTATCTTCACAGGTGCATAGGATGTATTTCATCCTGCTTATATGCATGGTGCCATCTGCTGTCTCTAACAGTAGTTTTTCCTTCCTTGTGGTGGGGTAATTGTGTCCGGCTGCTGAGCACTGCTCATCACAACCAGTTTAAACCCCACATTTGTGTGAGACTTTTACTCTGCTTGCCTAACAGAAAGAGTGAGGGTCTATGGAGGAGTCAGAGAGAAACCACTTCACAGTATCTTTCCTGGATGTTGAATTGAGTAGATTTAAAATTGTGTCTATAAAGCTACTAGCTCACAATTACTCACTGTTGTTTCTTAGGACATTGGTTTAACCCTTGTTGTCATCCTACTGACCTTCATTCCATACACCCTGTACCATAGCTCTTTGCCTTCAGACCACCAAAGTGTTAAACCTCTGGTGTGTTCACAGAGTGTCTGTGCCTTTCCAACCCTGAGGGCAGTTTTGTATCAAGGTCCAGAGCCCCCTTTGAAGCTCTGTCTACTCCAAAGGCCATTAAAGCTGGTGGAAAGGCATGTTGAAGGCAGTGACAGGATCAGATGGACAACAACTTCATAACTGAAAAGACTTAAAAAATGTCGAAGTTGGCAATTCATTAGAAGGCAACTGATTTTTGACATGTTGCCAGCCCAACCTTCAGAAAGCATCACCAATTCCCAGTGTGCCAGCAAGGACAAAGTGTTTTTGGCACTCTTTAAATGAGTCCCAGGAGCATCATAATGGTCTGCACCCAAAGGAGTTTCATGTTTGGAGTTTGTGGAACTCAGAGACTGAGCTCATTCCCAAAACTTTCTCTCCCAAACAGTGGTAGAAATGCCTTGGCACATACAAGTCAGATCTTTCTGTTGGAAGGCCTCGTGGTTACCCCTGCTGCTTTACTGAGCACATACTGTTTCTATTTTTGAAAAGCAGTGTCTTGCTAAGTTCTTCCCCTAGTCTAAGAATAGGAAGGGTTTGGAGAAATTGCTTTATTGAAGAATGGGCTTGATGTAAAAATGTAACTGTCCCCAATGTAAAAATGTAACTGTCCCTGCTCTAGAGGGAAGGTTTCCAAGTTTGTTAAAGATCATATGCTGTGACAATTTTATTGTGACTTTTTGTGAGTGTGAAATATATTTTTGTGGTTTGACTTGCATTTCTGCATTTATTGTGGTGGGTTGAAAATTCCCCCTGTCCTGATTTAGAGCTGGACAGATCCTCTATTGCCCCAAGAGGGACAAAAAATGGCACTCACACAAATAGATTGGATAGTGGTGGAAAGCAAGCAATTGGTGTTTTACAGAAATTGTAAAGCATAATGGCAAAGATGTCCCGAAGCATACAGAGTCCCTTACACCACACCCAAAGGCCTCCCAAGACTTCCCTTCTCCCCACCTGAGGGTGTACCCAAAACCCCCAAGGCTCTTTCTTACCACTGCTCCCCTGCCACCCTGCTCCTAGGCTAGTCTTAGGCTGGGCAGGTCTGAGACTGCCTTCTCCCTTCTTCTCCTGGCATTAAGCCTAGACAGGTCTAAAAGGCCTGACATGCTCCCCCAGTGTTACCTGATAGGGAGCATCTCCCACAGGAGCAGAGAGGGAAGAAAGAAGAGAAAGACTTTGCAGGCAAATTTATAGGGAGCAGGATTTATGGGTAGAAATAGGCTGTTTCCTGTGTCCATCTGCTGGGCTGGACACCTGGGACACCAGAGGTGTAACTTATGTGGCAGTAACAAAAGGCATCCAGCCTAAACTGCCACCCCCCCTAACCTCCCACCCCAAACATGAAATTTTGCCAGACCAGCTCAGTTGGAAGCAAATGAAAGCTGTATTTACAAGCAAAACTACAATCTACAATGAACTGCAACGAGTAATTACAAAATATACAGTATTTACAATATTTTCAGGTGTTTACAATTAATAAACAGCAGAAGAACCCCACTGGCCAAAGACCAGGGGAGCTGCAAATGTCATGTGTGTGTCCCACCCTGGTTCCTCTCCCTACCCCTCTGTACACAGGAGACAGAGCAGAAAAGTTGTTGTTAACACCAGTCACAGCAAAGCAGTGCAGCCAAGGTCAGTAAAGCCAGGAGAAGCATCAGCCAGAGCCGAAGAAGCGAAAAGAGAGAAAGATTGTTTTGCAAAGTAAATTTTATGGTAAATACTTCTCCAGTGGGATTGTTCAGAACTATCTTTATTTTCCTTTATACACCCAAAAGTGATTTATTTACATTTTACCACTTTCTGTTCAAGATCTGTAGAATTTGGGGTTTTTTAAAGGCATAGCCTAAAACTACCACATTTATATGTGGTAACTAAATATAAAAAATGACAATTGAAAGCAAACTTTGGCAAGAGATTAATCAAAACATGTGCTTGTGAATTTTTAAAGAGCTTAAGGGGGCATTCCTTTGACATTTGCTTTAAAAAAAAAACCCAAACCAACAACAAAAAAAGACACTTCAAAACCCCCCACTCAGTGTGTTCACAAAGCAGTTTCCATATGCAGAGTTCATGTCAGATGTACAAATGTGTATGTGCCCAAATTGCCATAACCGCTGGTGATAGATTAGATAATTATTTGCACAGTGGCTTCTCAAGAGTGGGGATGTCTGTTAGTGCTCGGTTTGTACACAGCAATTAAAGACAGAAGATGAACTTTACCAGTGATAAATACCCCTATCCAGTGCTGCATGCCTGGGAATGTACTAGTGCTGGCAGCACAACAAAAGAACAAGAGGTCTTACACAGCTGTCTGGGTTTTCAGGTCTTTCGTACCTGTTTCTGTGATCATGATTTGATCTTGATCTGGTCACATAACTTTTCTGTATCTCCTCTTCCTCATTTTCAGAGTAGTTATAACTGTCTCTCCATGCGCTGTCTAATATAACAAAACAAAGTGAGCCAAGGGCATAGAAAATCATTATGGGAAAGGGTTGTTCATTGTCATACATAAAAATTGCCTGATTAGCTAATGCTGTTGTAAAAGAGAGGAAGGCAAAGTGCTCAAATTGAATGGCAATTAATCTTTTTTTTTTTTTGTTATTGCAAAATTTTGTTGAAGTTAGCAGAAGGTTCAGATTTGCTGTTTCAGGAATGGGTTGTGCCCAGCCTGCTGTGCTTTGTGACTGTTCTGTGGCCCTTCACTCCGTAGGTAGCAGCCCCAGATATGATCCATCCCTGCTCCTGCCAGAAGGCTCTTCCCAGAGATGGTCCCACACCTGCCTTTGGGACCACTCAGCTGCTGGGCTGTAACTGTTCCTCCTGCTAGAAAAAAATGCAGTTGTTGAGAGCAAAACCATCTGCTGTGAGAAAACCCCTTCAGGAAAACCAGGCAAGCGTGAGGTCTCATGGGGCCTGGGAGCATTAGTGCAATATACAGTCATCACTTGAGACAATTAAGAAATCTGCTCACAGGAGAAGCGACAGTAAACATACTATTGTGTGCTACTCAGTGTTTATCAAAGAGATTTTGAATTCAGAAGATAAATAAACACACAGGCTGTGAGTAGCAGTCAGGAAGTTGGTACAGAGCTGTGTCCAATCAGGATAGATGTCTGGTTTCATTAAGGACAAGGAGACCTGCCTTGCTTGTGCCAATGCATTTATGCAGTTTGTCACCAAAATCCCTTTGCTTCAATGCCCTTGACTAGACTGCAGCCCCCTTTGCTGGCTCTATAGCCTACCCAAATGTGGAGGCATTCTCAGTTCAGGTACTTTTATCCCCCACTTTTCTTTTGCTCTGAAATCATAGTTGGCTATTTGCTTAGAAGTTTGCAGTGCTTTCTGGCTCTTGAGGCAGTGGCGATAAGGTGCAGCTGTAAGCTGCAGTGCAGGGTGCACTTGCTGAGGTTCTCTTCTTATCCCTGCCCTGGAGACTTAGAGCTCACTCCTTCAGAGGGAGAGTACAGGATGATATGGGTCTCCTTTCCAAAAACTGAGCAAATAAGCATCAAAGTCTTTGCTCTTGTGTCTTTCAGAATTTGTGACCACAGAGGGGGTTTGCTTCTTTCTGCTTTGCATGGGCAGATGCTTAACTTTGTGTCCCTCTCCCCATCCTAGATCTGCATAACTCAAATTTGTTAAGTAGAATTCCTCCAGCAGGCACCAAATTTTTGAGTCAGCCACTTGCTGTGATGCTGTTTCTCCCAGGATGGCAGAGGCCATGCCAACATGGGGAGTTGGCAGGCTGGTGGATGTGTCCTCTCTCCCCACTTCTCCATTGTGTAAAGGACAAGCTGGGGTCTGGATAGCACAAACACAAACTTCTTGATCCAACATGGTAAATATAATGCTTTCTCAGCCTGTCATGCCACCATGTTCCATGTCTAGACTGGTCTGCCATTGATGGTGTGGTATTCAACATGATTAGTGCATTTCTGGAAAAAAATGGCAAATACCTAGATTTTTGCACTACATTTGTTTATCAATATTGATATATGAATTAAATATCAAATATAATTAGCACAGTAGAATCTTCCAATCACTAACTGCAGAACCAATGACCCCAGGCATCTCCAGAAATAATGGTGAAAGGAAGATGACAGGGATGGAAAGAAAAACATTCTTTACAAAACAAGATTCAGACAGTCCTGTAATTAAAAGAGGAATACAACCTGAATGTCCAGTAATGGACTTTAACACCCAGATGCACATACTTCTAGAGGATATAATAAACAAATAAATATGTAATTGCCCCAGGCATTTTTGGCACATATTATGGCATTAAAGCCCAGAGGATTTGATGGAGAATTTTTGTGGCAGTGCTTACAAGGAATGTGTCACAGTGCTGGAGGGAGGATTTTTCCATTCATTTCTCCCCGACTCTGGTGATGAGCACCAAAGAGGCACAATTTTCTTAGATGTATTTTTAGTTTGTTGGTTTTGGTGATGGTAGTGCTGAAGGAGTCATACCTTTTCTAAGTGGTGTTCTGAGAGCTCCCTCTTTCCTGGCTGAGGCATGAAAGGTCATCAGGAGACAGGAATTGTCATAAACAACTGAGGGAGTATTAATCTCACCCAAGTCACCGTATCTAGCAGTCCCCTCCTTTTGGACTGCTCAGGAGGGATATAGCAATAATCCTGTGGAAGGCAATTACAGACTCCCCTGCTCCACTTTTCCTCTTTATCTCTCTTTGAAAATTGTCATGGAAGAAGGCTTCCCATTTTCTTCAGAATTCCCTGTTTCTTTATAATATTTACTTTCATCTTTTGGCAAAGAGTTGCACAGGCCATGAGCCCATTCTTTGGGAAAGCACTTCATTTTCCCTTTGTGCTAGTTGGTTCATCACTCATGAGACCAGATACTGAATGAGGAGAAAGCAGTTTAAAGCTTGTCCGAACTAAACCCTTCTTTAAATCTCACCTTTTCAGGTCTTGTCAGCAGCTCCAGGCATCAGTAGAGCATACTGAAAAGCAATTTGTGACATCTGTGTTCAGTAATTTAAGTCTGGGTCTTGCCACAAACAGCTTAAGTTGGAAGAGAATTAAAAGGTTAAAAGGACAAAGTTGCACAGTGCAAGTTCTCTCCAGGGATCCAATATTAACTGGTTGTCTAGTCCGGGAGGTTAAGGAACAATTGCAGATATACCACTGAGCATGGCTGAGCAAGCAACTCTCCCACTGCGATCCTAACTGGGCAAGGAAGAAACTGAATCTCAAGGAAGATTATCACTTCATCCTAGCTGAGCATTTTCTCCTCTCCTGAGCAACTTAATTGACTTTCCTTGTAAACAAGTGCATGATGAGGACAATGCAAATGAATGAAGGGAAGAACAGATAGCTAAGTACCGAGAGCCAAGTTAGCAAAACAAGGAAGTAAACAACTTTCTTCAATGTTCAAGCTAAATAAAGCCCTCTCACCATTCATAAAAGGAAAGAAAACACTTCACCAGTCAGAGGAAAAGAGATTTGCTTTTAAAAGCTTGTCTGTGTCATTTGTATCATGAGTAGATAATTTACAAGCTCTTGCTTGTGCAAATGCATTTATGTAGTTTGTTGCTGAGATCCTTTTGTTTTAATGCCCTTGCTAGAGTGCAGATCCCTTCTCCAGCTTGGTAGCCAACCCAATTGTGGCTGTACAGATGGGCAGACTCCAACATGATGGCATTCAGCAGGTCCAAGTGCTGGGTGCTGCACTTTGGTCACAACAACCCCATGCAGTGCTACAGGCTGGGGTCAGAGTGGTTGGAGAGCTGCCAAACAGAGAGGGACCTGGGGGTACCGATTGACAGCTGGCTGAACATGAGCCAGCAGTGTGCCCAGGTGGCCAAGAAGGCCAATGGCATCCTAGCCTGCATTAGGAATAGTGTAGCCAGCAGGAGCAGGGAAGTCATTGTGCCCCTGAACTCTGCATTGGTTAGGCCACACCTTGAGTACTGTGTCCAGTTCTGGGCCCCTCAGTTTAGGAAGGACATTGAGACACTTGAACATGTCCAGAGAAGGGCAACAAGGCTGGGGAGAGGCCTTGAGCACAAGCCCTATGAGGAGAGGCTGAGGGAGCTGGGATTGTTTAGCCTGGAGAAAAGGAGGCTCAGGGGTGACCTCATTGCCCTCTACAACTACCTGAAAGGTGGTTGTAGCCAGGAAAGGGTTGGTCTCTTCTCCCAGGCAACCAGCACCAGAACAAGGGGACACAGTTTCAAGCTGTGCCAGGGGAAGTTTAGGCTCGAGGTGAGGATAAAGTTCTTCACCGAGAGAGTCGTTCGTCATTGGAATGTGCTGCCCAGGGAGATGGTGGAGTCACCATCCCTGGAGGTGCTCAAGAGGAGATTGGACGTGGCACTTGGTGCCATGGTCTAGTCATGGGGTTTGTGGTGACAGGTTGGACTCGATGATCCTTGAAGTCTCTTCCAACCTTGGCGATACTGTGATACCATGCCTGGAGGTATTCAAGAGGGGATTGAACATGGCACTTGGTTTAGTAGTCATGAGGTCTTGGGTGACAGGTTGGACTTGATGATCTTTGAGGTCTCTTCCAACCTTATTGATTCTATGATTCTATGACATTCTCATTCAGTCCTTTTATCTTCCATGTTCCTTTTGCTCTGAGGCCATAGCTGAGTGATTTGCTTACAAGTTTGCAGTGCTTGCTGGCTACCAAGGCAGTGGTCACTAAGTACACTTTGGGAAGTAGGTTGTGCAGTTGACAAGTATGGCAGGATTTATTTATTTCATTGTGGAAATTTCACAAGTCCACTAGATGTCAAAACTTCACAGTCAGTAACATTGAACTTACACCACCATGAAATTGTATAAACTACAGCCCACGCTGCACAAACCTAATCTTTGATAAATAGATGCAAGGAAAACTCCATTTGAAACTTGTCCTTATTCTGGGACATGCACACAGATGGAGCTACTTCTGTCTCCATTGACTTCATTAGAGAGTAGAGCAGCTATGTACTTTCTCAGTAATAACTTCTCTGCTTCTCCAGACACCACTGAGGGAAAGCCCAAGACCTCACTCATCCAAGATGTGAGCAGTGGAGGTGAAAAGCTGAGAAAGTAGGGGAATAAACATGACAGCTGGAAGCAGTGTGCCTCCAGTGCCCACATCTCTATCCCTGCATACACACAGAGCATCCAGAAAGGGCAGCACAAGCAACAGCACTGAGCCTGAGCATGGACTCAGTGGCAGCTGAATAACTGCACGGATTTGCGTCAGTGTGTTATTTTTGCTGTTAGACAGCGATGAATTTATTTGACCTGGAAGTCACCAATCATCTCCACAGCTGGGAACAGAACTGCAGTGTATGGTATGATCTCTATAAAAATCTAAGCTACAATAGCCAAGAGAAAGATAGGAGTTTTGTGAGGTATATTTATGTGTCTGTATCAAAAGATAAGTCTACAAAATCACTGGATTGTTATATCAGTATGATATGTCTCTGTAGCTAAAGATGAATAAAGACAGAGAGAAAAAAAAGGCCTGTTGTGCCATGCACTCCATCTGATTCATTTTCATACCAATGTGTGTCCATTTTTTAGAACTCATTTCCTAGGTTTTGGCTAGTTTTTTAATATCCCAGGAAATGAAACCTCTTCCCATGAAAGTTTACTTCACAGACCACACGACTTGGACTCATGGGTCTTGGCTTGTTTGTTTTTTGAAGTTCATTCACATTTTTAGACTTCCTAGCTTAATCTCAGTACTAATAGACATAATTCTTAATCTCAATGTTTGAATCTTTTAAAAAAATCTGCAGATAATTAGCCCTTTACCAATATGGTTCTTTTAATTAGTCTTTTGCAGTGACAAAATTTTGTCCTGCCTGAATTCTGCTAGTTTTTGCCTGGTGATATAAGCAGCAGTTCCTTAAACCCAACCACCAGCTACTCTGCATGTCTGTTTCCCACAGTACGTCAGTGTCTGTGATTGCCTCTTGGCTGGATAAAGAGTCTAGAATATATTAGATTTCATTGGAGTTCATCATGATCTACTTTTAGGGGAAACAAACAAACAAAAACCACAACAAACACACACACACACACACCCCGCTGTTCAAAAATGCTGGAATCCAGCCATTTGTTCTTACAAATATTCTACTCTGCTACACCCCCTTGACAATGCATACTTTCCTTCCTGATTCAAGAGCTGAGAGTACAGAAGAGGTTGTCCAAAGGAGTGAGCTAGCTCAATGTCATATGCCCATGGTACCTGAATTTAGCACAGCCTTAACTCCCAGTCTTTGCCTTCCAATTTATTTTCCCAGTAGGATTTACCAGTGCATTGAAATCTAGATCAAGTCATCCAAAATCCAGCTGTGCCACTTCTGGGAATAATTCTTTTAAAAAAAGCTTTCTAGTCTGAAACCTGCTAAAATTTCTGCCTTCTCTTTACCACGTTGAGATAGGAAGTTTGAAGTTAAGATACCAGAATTTCTTTGCATGTGTCAGCATCAAAGGGAAAGTACATGCTCCTGTCTTCAAGCAAGAGACATATTCCATATGTGTATTCTTCACTCTGTCCTGCCTAATGACTATATACTAAGATATTCTGTGGGAAATGTTGCAACATTTTGTAGCATATATCTGTGCAAGAGAGGAGCACGTCTCACACCTGCTTTTTGGCATTTGGACATTATTCCTCACAACTCTTGTACGGCCTGGCTGGCTTGTGATGCTGTAGGCATTGAATGGCAAGCTGGGGCAGCCTTTCCCTAATTGGAGAGTAAAGCTATGCAAAAGCCTTCTGTCCCTTTCCCCATTGTCTGCGCATGGGGAAGGGGTGCTCTGTGAGAGATAATGGGCAGCCTCCTTCCAAACAATGCTGCCAAAACACTTCCAAAGGATGTTTATAATTATTAACATGGAAAAATGCTTACGACTTATTTTCTCATTCAAAATTCAGAGACCTGGTCATTTTCCTTTAAATAGCAGTGCTGGAGCAGGATTACATCTGTCACATATAAAAATGCTCTATTTATTCCTTATTGTAATCCATTCACTGGTTTATGGTCCTCATGTCCTTCAGGGAGTGTCAGAAAACCACACAAGCATTCCCGAGTGCTACATTTTGCATTCAAATCCCCAGTTCTGTTGACAGATGTGTACAATCACACACAGCAGTCAGACAACTCCCTCTTGACTCTGTATCAGAGAAAAAGTGAGAGGGCAAATTATTTCAGCTGAGGTCAGCATTAACTTAAGCTCAAAATAACTCCCTCCAGGATCCACCTGTTTCAGACAGAAACATGTGAGTAAGTGGTGGTCTTCGGTGAATTCCAGCCACTTCCCTATTTCGCATCCTCTTTTGGGGCTCTGCCATCACAGATGCAGACAACACACATGTACTTAATTAAACAAAAAAGGCTGTGATCAGCCTGATTAGAAACATACCAAACCAACAAACCACCACCAACAACAAAACAAACACAAACTTCCCTCATTCTGAGATTGTAATGTAATGGGTTAGTAAACACACGTATCCTATTGTATGCTTAAGAATTGAATATCTAAACACAGGCATGTTTCTGAGTACTTCTGGGAAAATATAATCAATTTATTGAGAATGGTCACTAAAAAAGAGACTGATGACTGCATTCATGTTAAATTAAACAAAAGGTTTTGAGAGGATACCTTTTAAACAATAGAGTTTCCAGTTTCTGTTATGGTTTCAATTGCTGAGTTAGCTTCCTTCTTCCTTACCTTTCTGTATCAAACATAACTTTTTTCATTTCTTATAATAAGCCAATCCTAGCAAAGCCAAGTGGTTCCAAGGAATGCAGTGAATCACTGACCTGTGTTCCTTGTTGCCTAGTCACCTAAGATCTACCTGTCCTTCAGGGCAGGACTTCTTTTCTTTGACCATGTTCCACTCAACCTCAGGTCAGAGGGCTCCTGGCCTCATTGGACTGTGCTTACTGAAGATCTTGGTGAACATCTGGACACAGAATCCAATTCTTGTCAGTCCTAATTATTGATACTGGTGTGTACTTGCTAGAGCTTTTTAAGCCCTTTGAAGTTGTTTCTCAGTCACCTGGAGCTTAAGCAGAGGTTCTCAGAAGAGCTTGGGAGCAAGACTATGCTCTTGAAACCATCGTCATTCTTGAAATAAACCTTGGTTGTGTAAATCTGTTCTCCTTTATGTCCACTTAAACTAAAGTTTAAACTCCCACGAACTGGGAGATTTTCCCTGAGTAACCACAAAGCTCCTTATAGCTGGACACCAAAGCTGAGGGGAGGTACCATCGTGTTAACCTCAAGCAGCTTTGATATTTTTGTTGGCTATGTCCTCCGAAAATAACGGTATTTGCAGCTCTGACTAAAATGCAGAGAGATGAAGCTCTCTCACAGCAGGTAACCTGTGCAATTGGACACAAATGCTGATAACATAGTCTCCTTCCAATTAGGAAGCAACAAAACAAACTGCATCAGCAAAAATTCCTGAAAGGATATTCCTTAAGGCTTCTTTGTGGTCTGTATGAAACATAAACATTTTTTGCCATGAAATACCCCCAAATTCATCAGCTACCTATGGAACGCTTAAGCACTGCTTCTTTGTGAAAGTGCACAAAATAGATTTCCTGGTGCTGTTGCAGCTAAACCTTGGGGTCAGAGCCACAGGGACACATTTACACAGGGGAGGAACAGACAGACATGTACAGACTCAGAACTGCAACCTCCCTGTGCAAGGGGAGTTTGCTGGAGTAAGCAGAAATCTCTGTGCAGATATCTTAATTTTCAGAAAGCTGCTTTAGTGGAATGTACTTGGAAAAATAGATGTGGTTTGAGAGCAGCTACAACAAATATCAAATGTGGGTGATGTGTCTGAGATTGCACCACCAGAAACATACTCTCCTTGGTCCCCTTCTGTCACAACATGGGGGCTGGTCTCTTCTCCCAGGCAACCAGCACCAGAACAAGAGGACACAAGCTGCACCAGAGAAGGTTTAGACTGGATGTTCGTAAGAAATTCATCATAGAGAGAGTGATTGCCCATTGGAATGGGCTGCCCAGGGAGGTGGTGGAGTCGCCATCATTGGTGGTGTTTAGGAGGAGACTTGATGGGGTGCTTGGTTGCATGGTTTAGTTGATTAGGTGGTGTTGGATGATGGGTTGGACACGATGATCTTGAAGGTCTCTTTCAACCTGGTCTATTCTATTCTATTCTATTCTATTCTAATGCTGCAGAAAGACAGGAGTGCTCCTAGAGATATGTAGAATACAAATTTTGCAGATAATTTTTCTACACAGTTCATTATCACAGACAATTGCATTATCTCAGACATTTATTACATTGTCAGAGCTGCTTGGCCCACCTGTGATGGTTCATGCTGTGGGTCTGTGATCTCCACCCTTCCCAAGGTCTGATTCAAAGTCATAGGCAGCAAGTCTATGTAGAGCACGTGCAAAGCAATTGGATTTCAACCTTGCACTGGAGTGTTAAGGAAGGAATTAAGGGAACCAAAAGAGGAACTAAGATCATGAATCACAGGACTGAAAACAAAACAGTCATTGACTGTATTTGGGGATTATTCTTGACCCCTGGAAGGTCATTTGTGAATGACAATGATTCTTGGAAAATTACTGAGGAGCAATTTCTCAAGGTAAGATTTGGTTCAGGGGATAAAAGACATCATCAAACAGGAAAGAAAAAAGAAGATGATTTCATAATATGACACTTTACTTGATGTCAGTGTTGGTAACAGTGGAAGACATCTTTCATTTTACAGTTCACAGTCATGGACACTTTTTTTCAGATATTGTTAAGGGATGTTGCCTCTACTCATCTGGATGTAAAGGTGAGCTAGAAGGGCAACATCTCTTTCTGGGGCCAGGGGCACCCAGCAGGGCTAGGATGGGAGCAGGAGAGGCATCTGGCAAACAATGTCCCACTCCCTTGGTACAAAGATTTCCAGGTCAGAGATTTAGTGGTGAGCTAGAAAAAGCAGTTTTCCTAGCAAAGGGTAACAACACTGACTCAGAGAGTAGAGTTCAGTTACAAGGAATGGCATTTGCCAAAAGCAGTTTTTAACAGCCACTTTGGCTGTGATCTTGACAGTCGTTTCTATCAAACCAGGCTGATTCATCTCCAGCACAGCTCTGTCTGGGCAAGAGATGCAAGATTTATAACAACCTCTTGGAACTGTTTTGAAAATGCTTTGTAAATGGCTCCTTTGATTTGCACATAACCTTCTTCAGTGGAGGTACTGAGCATCATTCAAGTGATGTAGCTGTCTGCAAACTGGATAAATATGAGCTAATCTCCTATCTGGTGGCAAAGGCCTTTACTGCAGCACACAGCAGGAACAGTCTCTTCAATTATAGTAACGAATCATGATTATGTTGAAAATTGATAGCTCAGCATGCCTGTGTCTATGCCAAAAACCTACATGGAATGTCTGGACAGTAGCCCAGGTGGGGAAGGAAAACTACAGTTGGTCTGGCTAAGAGACCCCACTGAGTTCCCAGAATTAGTTTCAACCCTGATGACACAGTAAGGTAGTTCACAATGAATACCTGTGTTTAGACATGAGTACGAGGCTCAGACACCTCTGTCATGTTCAAATGACTGTCTCACAATATAGAAGAGAACTGGATTGAGTGAGAATCATTCTGTATCATCAAAATCTGCCCTTACACATACAATGTGTTTTATTTCCAGAGTAATTAGCAGGTTTGTAACCTTCAACAGTGAAACAGCAAGCAGAGAGTTCATGTGTATTTTCTGCAGGGAGTTTGCTCTCCTACAGGAAGAATGCAGAGCCTTTAAATATTAAAGATTTTTAAGGAATGGGATTAAAGTTTCTTTTCAATATGAATTTTATTGCCAAGATCATCTGAGAATCTAGTCTGCATATTCTGGACCTTCAGTGATTGCAGCTTGGGTTTTCCCATGTATGGATGGGTATAAGATGAGGAGACAGCTGCAGTTTATCTGGAGGACAGTGTTATTTTAATGGTTCATCTTATGAGGAGTTCTTAATGCTAATGAAAAGACAATGTGAAAACAGCAAAAGAAGTAGGTTGTATCAAGTGGTGGACAGCTGAGAAGCATTTTGTTAAAGAGAAAATGGAAGGCAGTCATGTATCACAGAATCACAGAAACATTCAGGTTGGAAAAGACCCTCCGGATCACTAAGTCCAACCGATAGCCATACTCTACAAAGTTCACCCTTAAACCATATCCCCAAGCACCACATCCAAACGACCCTTAAACACACCCAGGATTAGCAATTCAACCACCTCCCTGGGCAGCACATTCCAATGCCTGACCACTCTTTCTGTGGAAAATCTTTTTCTAATGTCCAGTCTAAACCTACCCAGTCATAGCTTGAGGCCATTCCCTTTTTTCTGTCACTAATTACCTGTGAGAAGAGACCAGCACTAGCCTCTCCACAATGCCCTTTCAGGTAGTTGTAGAGAGCAGAGAGGTCTTCTCTCAGCCTTCTGTTTTCCAAACTAAACAGCCCCAGCTCCTTCAGTCACTCTTCACAAGATTTATTCTCCAGGCCCTTCCCCAGCTTCATTGCCTTCCTCTGCACTTGCTCCAGCACCTCCACATCTCTCTTGTGTTGAGGTGCCCAAAACTCTGTAGAGCCTCCCTACCCTTGTGCACATCAACACTCCTAACCAACTTGGCATCATCTGCAAACTCATTGATGACACACTCTATGTCTTCATCAAGGTCATCAATAAAGATGTTAAACAGAAGTGGTCCCAACACAGAGCCCTGAGGAACTCCACTTGTGACTACCACTCTTTGAGCCTGTTTGCCCACCCAGTTCTTTATCCAGCAGCGCCTGTGTTCATCCAAGACACAAGCAGCCAGTTTGTCCAGAAGAATTCTGTGAGGAACAGTGTCAAAGGCTTTGCAAAAGTCTAGGTAGACAATATCCACAGCATTTCCCTTATCCATCAGTCGGGTCATCCTGTCGGGTTGGTCAGTCAGGACCTACCCTTCATAAACCCATGCTGACTGGGCATGATCCCTTGGTTGTTCTCTCTATGCTGTGTAATGGCACTTCAGATGAACTGTTCCATGACCTTCCCAGGCTGTCAGGACTGTAGTTTCCCAGATCCTCCTTTTTTTCCTTTCTTGTGGATGGGTGTTACATTTGCCTGCAAATTGGGCCCTGTTTCCCTGAGAAGGGAATCCCCTACCACTACCACCTTCCTTTTTTTCTTGTATGCACTAGTCCTAAGTCATGGGACTGGCTGACAAGTCCTGGGTAGCTGTGTGCATCAATATTCATCTCTGTCCTGGTTCATCTGGCTCTGTGTTTCAAGGGCCCCGTACCTGTTGTTTCAAGGGCAACTTGGAAGACTGGGGGCATTGGGAGGGGACTCAGCTGCCTCTCCTGCCTTGCTGGAGAGGGACCTGCCTCCATTCCTCCACATCCTTTAGGTTTCTTCCTTTTTCCAGGCGGCAAGAGGACGTGGGATCTCCTGCCTCTGGTGCCACCCACAACTACTGACTATCCCCCAGGTATGGCAGAGTCCAACTCCACAAGTTTATCGCCTCTCCATATCATCCCCTTAGCCTTGCAACTTCTTCCTTCAGCTCAGCCACCAGGCTGAGAAGATCATTCACCTGCTCACATCCAATACAGGTGTTGTCTCTGCAACCCTCCATTGCACATACCAGGCTCCAGCACTCTCCACAGCCAGGGGACTGGATACCTACATGACTGCACAGAGCCTCTGTCTGGGTACACACAGTTCTGCTGACAGCAGCCCTCAGCCTGGTCATTACCATGGCTGGATCTTGGTCACTAACTGACTTCACAGGCTGCTAGGACACACCCAGATGACTCACCTTGCTTGTTGAATGACCTTGCTCAGTGTACAGCAGTCACTGGTCCCAGTAAGCTGCAAACAGCTGCAGCATCCCCCCAGAGCACACACAATCACTGTTTGCTCACCCTCACTGCCCTTCCAGAATGTTCTTATCATCTGATCAAGGATGCATGGTACCTATTCAGCCCACAGGGGTGGACAGTGGTCATCTCTTCAGCAAATGGCCCTTTGGTGTGTTAATGAGCCAGCAGTGTGCCCAGGTGGCCAAGAAGGCCAATGGCATCCTGGCCTACATCAAGAATAGTGTGGCCAGCAGGAGCAGGGAAGTCATTGTGCCTCTGTACTCAGCACTGGTTAGGCCACACCTTGAGTACTGTGTCCAGTTCTGGCCCCCTCAGTTTAAGAAGGACATCGAGACACTTGAACGTGTCCAGAGAAGGGCAACAAGGCTGGTGAGAGGCCTTGAGCATAAGCCCTGTGAGGAGAGGCTGAGGGAGCTGCGGTTGTTTAGCATGGAGAAGAGGAGGCTCAGGGGAGACCTCATTGCTCTCTACAGCTACCTGAAGGGAGGTTGTAGCCAGGAAGGGGTTGGTCTTTTCTCCCAGGCAACCAGCACCAGAACAAGGGGACACAGTCTCAAGCTGCGCCAGGGGAAGTTTAGGCTCAAGGTGAGGAGAAAGTTCTTCGCATTGAGAGTTGTTATCCATTGGAATGTGCTGCCCAGGGAGGTGGTGGAGTCACCGTCCCTGGAGGTGTTCAAAAGGGGATTGGATGTGGCATTTGGCGCCAAGGTTTAGTAGTCATGAGATCTTGGGTGACAGGTTGGACTTGATCTATGAGGTCTCTTCCAACCTTATTGATTCTATGATTAATGCCTCATTTAGATTTCCTGATAGGTGCTGGTTTTGCCCACTCTAACTCTGCAGCCTGCCCACAAGCTGCCAGTCCCCAGCACAATAAAGCTGTTTTTCCCAGCTTCAGAAAGCCCTAAAAGAGCTTTTTGATGGTTCTTTTGGCTACAGATCCCCTGCCCAGCACAGCCTTACCTGCACTGGAGATGATCTCTGCAGGAAAAAAAAAAAATTGAAAAATAGTCTGAGGTGTGACTGGTGAAATCCCCACTGGCCTTCACAGGTTTGATGAAATTGGTTTGCTGTATAAAGTGAAATACTAGAGACATTTCTAAAAACACAAAGTCAAGAGCAAATAAAAAAAAAAAAAAGGCAAAACGACAGGTTTTTGATCTTCACAAAAGCAGCAGCAAACAAGAACAAACCCTGGATGGAAGGCTCGAAGACAGCAACAGCACATGGAAAAGCAAGGAAATGAAAGGGTGTACATCCAGAGCCTCCAGCAAGAAGCACTAGCCCACTGCAAGAAAGAATCAAAACCTATAAAAGGCTTTATTGAATACTATGAAACAGATGCACCAACAGGAGTTAATAATAAAGGATTGCTGCAAACATATTTAATAGTGTTGAGGTTCTCCACACTTTCCTTTGATTAAAAAAGTACATTTTCATGGAGCAGTCCTGAATATTTAAGTTGAAAAATACTCATTCACTGAAATACTGCTTTAATAAAAGCATTTAGATTTGTGCATGCCTTCGTGTATTTGGACATGGATGAAATTCTCCAGGAAACAAATTACAGGTTTTGAATTGATCTGCTTTTCAACACTTGTGCTCGTTTTACAGAATTTTATTGCTTATGAAGGAATCTTCCTGTACAAGTAAATTAACTGTAATAGTTCTGCACTTTTAAAGATGTGTTCTCATATACTGTAAGGATTATTTATGACCTATTGAAGATGTGTTTGTGATTTTATTTTTTTTTGCCTTTATTGAGATTATCAAAAAGAAAAGCATTTAAGAATTAAAAACTCTGTTGGTTTTCACATAGATCTTTGTGCCTGGAAGTTGCCAGAAATACCTTTGTTATGAAAGAAAAGAGGAGGCATCTTGTATATTGCCCTTGGAAATTTTCACTGATACATACACAACTATTTCTAGTTGCACATGCTGAAGCTGTGCAGTGGCAATGTGAGTCCTCTCACAAGAAAAATGGCAAGTGGATGACATGATTGAAATATATCAGTAAAAGTCTTGCTATAACCATGACAGTACAAGGACATGAGTAAGATGCTACACTTGTTTAGAGCTGCCTTCACAAATAAGCATCCCTGTTTAGTGCTCATGTCTCCTCATTTTTTTCTTAGGGTTACTCTGCTACAAGGAAGGGACAATCTAACAGCAGTGGGAACTGGGTGCCTCACTGTAACTGAGATTTTCCCCCACAGGATGTCTTTATTAGGCTAAATGGCACGGCTGGAAAAGATTAGAGGAGGTTTATAGCGCATAGCACCTTTGCTGGGTCTGAAATGTAGCAGCTGACCAGAGCTAAAAGCAAACCAAATCAGCTGCTCAGAATTGGTCCTTTCCACATGTATTTCTCCTTTATTTTAGTGTCACTCTCAGTCACCTCCTCTAGCTGAAGTTAGACACTATAATGCTGAAGCCTGAAATATTTGCCTGAAAAAGTGTGTTCAGAGATGGTATCGGGAAGTGGGCATGAGCAATAAGCAGGCCAAATTCACTGCTCTGGGAAGCTGGTAAATCTTAATTGGTACCAATAGTGAGCTCAGCTATGGGCACAATACTTAGAATGAAGAAGCAAAAAACTAAGTGTATAAGTGCTTAGAAACTATGAATTATAAATCATTCACTCTTTTGAAATACATTTTGAGTGGGACACCCCTACAGTAAGTAAAGTTATGTTACAGTGTCTGTTACAGAATCACAGAACGTTAGGGGCTGGAAGGGACCTCAAGAGATCACCTAGTCAGACCCTGCTTGTTGGTGAACACCAGATCCAGCAGCACTCCTCTCCTAGTTGGCTTATCCACCATTAGCATCAAGAAATTATCACCAGTGCACTGGAGGAACCTTCTGGACTGTGGCTGGCTGGCTGAGCAGGCCTTCCACCAAATATCTGGGTAACTAAAAATCCCCCATGACAACCAGGGCCTGTGACAGTGAGGCTGCTGTTAGCTGCCTGGAAACCACCTCATCCTGATCAGGTGGTCTGTAATAGACACCCACAACAGTATCAGTCATGCCAGCCTGCCCCTTAATTCACACCCACAAACTCTCAGCTTGTTCCTCGTCCACCCCTGGACAGAACTCAATGCATTCTAGCTGCTCCCTCACATAAAGAACAACTCCACCACCTTGCTTTGCTGACCTGTCCTAGCCATCCATGACCACATTCCAGCCATGTGAGCTGTCCCACCATGTCTCTGTAACTGCCAAGAGATCACAATCCCTTGGCGACACATGAATTTCTAAGTCCTCCTGTTCATTCCCCATGCTGTGTGTGTTGGTGTACAGGCATTGCAGGGAGAAAGCTGAGCATGCTGATTCTACCCTGGCAGGGTGGGAGGACTTCTGGTCTTCATTAGTACCAGAACACTGCTCCACTGGTGCAAACCCAGCAACAACCCCATCTCCCTTTGTATCTAGTCTAAAGCTCTATGAATGAGTCCTACTAGTTCTGCTGGCAGATTGTGGGAAGGCTGCTGAGCTACGGTGGGTGGAACCAGCATCTGAGGGTCGTGGGTTCGAGCCCCACGTTGGGCGCCAAAAAGAAATGTGGTGGGTTGAGAGAGAAGGCCCAACTTTCCCTCTCCCACTAAAAGGAATAAGAAAGACCACAGCTAAGTCAGCCGGTGAAGCAAAAGGGAATGCTGTATTTACAAAGCAGTGTGAGACGCAGGGAATTTATGTACACAAATACTGAGGAAAGTTCCAGCTGCAGTAAAACTTAAAGCTACATTCTACCAATCTACCAATGAAATTCATTTAGAGTATCAATATTTACAAAAACATTTGGCCATAGTGTGCTAGCACTGTCCCTTTCTTAAAGGCACAGCCTCAAACGGTCACACAGCACCTCCTAAACAAGGCATTGACACATCAAAGGGCCACTGGCTGAAGAGATCAGCACTGCCCACCACCTACCCCAGTGGGTGGAACCAGTACAACCTGTCCTTGATCAAACAATAAGAAGTCCCTGGGAGGGCAGTGAGAGTGAAAAAGCAGTGATTGTTTGTGCTCTGGGGGGATGCCTCAGTTGTTTGCGGCTTGTTGAGACCTGTGACACATGCACACTGAGCAAGGTCAATCAAAAAGCAAGGTGAGTCTGCAGGGAAGGCATCCGGCCTGGCTGAACAGGATCCTTTGGCTAGACGTCAAGAACAAAAAGAGACTCTGTGGCCTTTGGAAGAGGGGACAGGTCTCTCATGGGGACTATAAAGATGTTGTGAAGCTATGCAGGGAGAAAATTAGGAGAGCCAAAGCACAGCTAGAGCTCAACCTAGCTACAGCCATTACGAATAATAAAAAATGCTTCTATAAATTAATTAACAACAAAAGGAGGACTGGGGAATCTCCATCCTTTCTTGGATGCAGAAGGAAACATAGTGACTAAGGATGAGGAGATGTGTGGCTGGAAAGCTGTCTGCCAGAAAGGGACCTGGGGGTTCTAATTGACAAGCAAGTGAATATGAGCGAGCAGGGTGCCCAGGTGGCTAAGAAAGGCAATGGCATCCTGGCTTGTATTAGAAATGCTGTGTCCAGCAGGAGTAGGGAAGTGTTCCCTTGTACTCAGCTCTGGTGAGGCCATGCCTTGAGTATTGTGTTGAGTTTTGGGCACCTCAATACAGGAGAGATGTGGAGGTGCTGGAGTGAGTGCAGAGGAGGGCAATGAAGCTGGGGAAGGGCCTTAGGCCTGGGCAATAATTCTTATGAAGAGTGACTGAAGAAGCTGGGGCTGTTTAGTTTGGAAAAGAAGAGTCTGAGGGGAGACCTCATCACTCTCTACAACTACCTGATAGGACATTGTGGAGAGGCTGGTGCTGGTCTCTTCCCCCAGGTAATTAGGGATAGAACAATAGGGAATGGCCTTAAGCGTGACTGGGTAGGTTTAGACTGGACATTAGGAAAAATTTTCTCAGGCATTGGAATGTGCTGCCCAGGGAGGTGGTTGAATTGCCAAATCTGCATGTGTTTAAAAGTGTTTTGGATGTGGTGCTTGAGGATATGGATTAGGGGTGACCTTTGCAGGGTAGTGTTATCAGTTGGACTTAGTGATCCTGAGGGTCTTTTCCAACCTGAATGTTTCCATGATTCTTTGATTCTTCTCTTAGAATCCTTTTGCCTCTGTGAGATCAGTCTTTCCCATGTACTACCATCCACTAGGTCCTGGTGTTCTATAAAACCAGCCATTATCCAAGAACCCAATGCCTTGCCTGTAGCACCAGTCCTGAAGCCAGGTATTTATGGACTGGATTCTTCTACTCCCTTCCATATCATGGCTGGGTACTGAAAATAGGAAAGAGAAAAATAACTTGTACCCCAGACTCTTTCACCAAGCATCCCAAGGCCTTGAAATCTGTCTTTATTCTCCTCAGAGTACAGGATACAGCTTCCTCCCCACCTGTATGGAAGATCGGTAATGGATAATAGTCTGATGATCGCACCATGCTGGGGAGGTCTCTAATGATATCCCTCATTTCGGCTCCAGGAAGACTGCAGACTTCCCTATGATGAGGGTCAACCCTGCATATTGGGCACTCTGTTCCTGCCAGGTTTGAGTCTCTAACAACCAGGATTCTTTTCTTCCTTGTGGAAGAGGTGGCTATATGCGCTTGACCCCTGCCACAGCCATGAACTCCCTACTACTCACCCTCTTCATTTAAGCTTCTGTCTTCCACCCGACAGGTGTAGTACACAGGGGCCTCTCAACTTGCAGTGCTCCATATCTGTTGTGTAAGGGTAACTGGGAAGGTGAGGGAGTCAGGGAAAGGGCTTACTTGCCTCCCTAAGCAGGGACCTGTATCCATTCCCCTCCTTTTCTGAGGTCACTTCCCCATGCTTGGTGACATGAGGGGAGAGGATTCTCTGCTTCTCAAAGAGCTTTCACCTCCTGGCTTTTCATGACTCCACCAATGTATCTCATTCTCACATTCTCTGATTCTTCTCAATCTTACCACCTCCTCCTTCAGTTCCACCACCTGGCTGAGCAAATCACTGATCCGTTCACACCTCAGACAGGCAGTGTCACTGCCTCCCATTGGAAGAAGCGCTAGGGGAAGGCACTCCCTGCAGCCAGACACCTGCACTGCTGCACACCCGCACAGGAGCTCAGTTTGAGTTGCCACATTTCTCCTGGCAGTGGCTTTTGGCCAGGTTATAACCATGTCAGGTCCTCTTCTGGGAGTTCTTTCCTTAGGCTTCACCGGTTCCAGGGAACCTACCGGGTCTAGACAGCTGCAGCACCCCCTGAGCACACACAAGCCCTAGTTGCTCGCCCTGTGCTCTGTGAGCAGCAACTTGTCACTTGCCTGCCTGAGGCTCCTTATATTCTGAAGGCTGATCAACAGTTGGTGGTGCTGGTTTCACCTTTGCTGTCTCAGCAGCTCTGCCCACAAGCTGGAAAAGTTGGCACAGGGATAGTGCTTTGCCTGGCTTCAAAAGTGTCCCAAAGAACTTTTTCTTGGCTGTTTTAGCTTCAGATCCCTTCCCCAGTGCAGTCTTACCTGCCTTGAAGCTGGTCTCCACAGTTACTTCAGGGCTGTTCACTCAGGACCCTTCCCTTTACTAACAGCAGAGCAAGGATGGCTCAGCAGCACACCACTCCGCTTCAGCAAAGGCAAACCACCAGACCCTTCCAGAATCCTCAAGCCTTCCTCTTCCTTAGCAGGTTCCAGGCCCTTTAGTTTTTTGCACACTTCTCCAATTAAAATGTTCCAGCTCTGGATGTGGGAAGCTGTGCACAGCTGTGTGCCCAGCTTTCCAATCTGCTGCCATGACAGCTGGAGGTGCTAGCCAAAGCCTTGGAAACAGATTTTTTTATTTTGATTTCTGGCCAATCTGTGGCCTATCACAAGCTTTTAAAAACACTCTGTATCTCATGCAGACCTCCATTGCCTTGAAGCAGACCGGTGGCAGCAGTACCACCCAGCTTCACAGCAGCCTGTTGTTTTACTGTTTGCACAGCGAATAGAGTAGCTTCAAGTTCTGTTCCAGGCTCTCAGAAGAGGCAGACCCTCTGCTGTTTTGGCAGTTTAATGGAAATTTAATGTATCTTTTTATTCTCTCTAGATGTGTTAACAGATCCACAGCTTTATAGGCAATAAATGTGCAATGATAAGAGTGTGAAGATCTTTCTCTTATCATTTCCAGAACATGTCACAGGATGTCCCAACCCCCAGGGTGTCCATGCTACCTATCTTGCTTGTGCCACATGACCTCATGGCCAGGCTGGGAAGGGAATGCCTGGGGACTGCTAGCCCCCATGCACTGAGTCCTGGCAAAGGGGCAAGTTCCATTTTTCCAGAGGTCTGTGAGCAGTCCTGTTGTAGGGCATCATGGCATCATTATCAGCTCTCTCCCAGAAACCCCTGGCATTTTACACAAAGTAAGGTCTCCCTCACCCAGTGCTCTGAGTCTGGCAGTGTAAGAAGCAGTGTGCAGGGGGGAACCACATGAGTCTGTGTATCACCTACCAGTCACAAGACCTATTTTCTAGTCAGGAATATATTTGTCATGGAAACATTTTTTAAACCACATCAGAGCAGTGAAATTCTGTGGTCAACTTTTTAAAATAGGAAGGCTAACTATTGAGCTGGTTTAAAATGTAGTTTAGGAGATGACTGGCCTTACATGGTGTAATGATTTGTGAGGAGGGGGACTCAGGTAGCTGTGCTGCAGCAGCCCTTAGTCTCCTTGTACCTGGGTGAGCCAGTCTCGCTAAGGCAGATGGTGCAGCCATTACACCCTTCACCAGGGATAAGGGTAGGCCAGGTCACACTGCCATAACATGGATTTTCTGACAGAAGCCTTGTCTTCACAGAAGGAAAAGCAGTTTGACTCATCTTTTTCACAAGGAACGCAGAGACATCAAACATTAACTTTTCTGTGTTGCAAATGAGTATATCAGAGACCTAAGGAAGATGGTCTGAACATGAAGTCTTCTTTTCTCACCAGTGCAAGCTTTAGGCATGAAACTTGCCTTGGCTCAAACAAGTTCTTAGCGCTTAGTCGCTCTGCAAATGGGGATCCTGCATGGTAGGCCGAAGACAGATACGAATCATCACTCCTTTGCTCTGCGTGGCACTATGAACTGAGCTCATTTGTGTAGCAAGTATTCTGTTTTGTACAACAGTTTGCAGTTGGGCTGAGGTCTTTGGTGCCAGCCAGATTAAAATGCTTGCAGCATTGCTCATTTTCAATTACCGTTCCTCTCCTTTGCTGTTAAAAAGGGATCATAGATCTATAGTTCAAATATAAAGGTACCTGGTGACTAATATGTAGCACTGGCTTGCTGACTGGATTGTTCTCTGCCATCAGGCATAGGTGTGGAGGTTGAGATGTTGCTGCACCTGGTGACAAGATTTTCTCTGTGTGCAATGACTGAATGAAGATCCTGAATACATTTGCTGTAGCAGTTTTATAAACCCCTCCTCAAACTTAACACTTAGATTCTGTTCTTGGACTTTCTTACAGTTGTGATTTGATGTTAGTACATTACATGACCCATCACTACAGGGAAAATGACAACAGCCAATTTATGTACATTGGAATGAAATAGGCTAATTATAAGGTGTCCACTATGATTCAACATTTGCTGAACTGTGAACACATTCCTTTTCATCTCATATTGCTTGTTGTAACTGGAAGTCTAATTGGAGTAAGAGACTTTAACAAATCTGCTGTCTTATAAAATTTGGTTTTGAAACCAGTGTGCTGTAGTCAGCTCCACTGATGCTCTGATTTATTTTTTTTCATCACTGTTCTCTTAAATAGTGTGCTGGTTTATCTGTAATCAAAATTCATACAGAAAAAAAAATCCAGGGGATGTGATTGACAGAATGCAGGTGCATAGTAGTCTAGAAAGCTCTGCAGATCTGGGCAAGTGAAGCAGATGTTTCATGATCCCATGACCTAGTAACACTCCCAGTAATGAAGAAATCTGTAATTAAAGCTTTTGAGAAGAGCCAAGACTTGTGTGCTGCAGGCAGCCTTGGTTAGGAAGAAATTTTAACACAAATTTTCATGTAGCTTTTCCTCACCAGACCTTAGCACTGCTTTACTGCACAGGGTGAGATTTCTACTCAGTGATAGACACTTGACTATTCCATCCTTATGGAATGGTTTGTGATCTCCCTCTTTTGAAGCTACTTCTGTTCTGGTTTAGGGTTTCATCATGTTTTGAGAAACGGACAGAGGGTGACTGAAATGGACCAGAAATTATAAGGTGATGGTAAATGGGAAGGAAGCAGAAAGGCAGTGTTGCAGTTTTAGAAATCAGAGGTGAAGTCATGAACAACACAAACCAACAGCTAGCAATAATTGAAGGAGCCCAATGAACATGGTCACTTTTAGCCAATAATTTTCCCTGAAAATAAATATGTCGTCTTTCCAAGAGGACAGCTATAGTCAAGGAGGAAGTCACTTCACACACACACACACACAACCAAACAAACAAACAGACAAACAAAAAGAACAAAGATCAACTCTTCAGGCTATTTGAAGTGAAGAAGTAAAGAGCAGGGTCCATTCCAACCTTGAGATAAGGTCCAGACTGATAGGAAAAACAGCATAAGTCAATGTGACTTGGCACTGGCCACTGCCAAGGGAATATGATTTGTCAGACTCATTTCTGAAAATCCTATTTCTGTCTGTCTCGGTTATCAAGGACTGAAGCACAGGCAGCTCTTGTGGAGATCACACAGGATGGGGCATGGGTGTGCAGTGGCTTCCTAAACCTGTTCCTGGCCTTGCCAATATACATCCCCTTAAGTAAGGACCACTTGTCCCTTCTTTATTCCAAGGCATAAATGTCTTCCGAAGGAGATGGGAAATAGGCCAAGTTTCAGTTGATCTTAACCTTTTCCCTTCTGTGTCTACTTTATGATCCAGCTTCAGGAAGTGATGTAGTCCCAGTCTCCAGCATACAGCCACAACCAGGTTATGCAGCAGATGGTGCAGATACTGCACAGACAATGGTTGGTAGTGATGCCAGTAGTTAAACTCCTACAACACCCCAGAATATCTATTTCTGGTCTTTAAATAAACAGTCATTTTATTGATCTTCATTCAGTGCATAGGCTGGGTCATAAGGGGTCAATATAAAAGTTTACTGGTACAAACCTGCAAATGTAGTCTCTGAAGCAGTTACTTCCTTCTTGTGTGCAAGTGAGCTGTCTGTGCGTGTACAAAAGAGGCAGACCGATTCTGTAATGATTTTAAGTTCTAAATTCAAAAGCTTTACTGTTGAGTTATAGGACTAAATTAGTTTTACCATTTCATGGTCTTAAAAAACAAATGAAAGAATGCTTGCTTACCTGCTTTCTAGTTTTTGAGAAATATGTTTTAAGAAATAAAAGTATAAGAATGTACTGTGTCTGCAAAACAACCCATAATGAGTAATAGCTATTCATACTCTAAGTAAATTCATGCCCTAGATATACAAACACTGGTTCAGAAACTTGTTGGCAGGAGCTGCAATAGATAAATATACAGGGTATTGGCAGAAAAAGTACTTCCATTATTCATTTGTCACTTGTACCAGGACCATGATGCTATTCAAGGTAATGTAGTGTCTCAAAATAAATCTTTTATCACTGCTCACTTCAGCAGATGGAGCTGGTGATATACACAAGCGTGTACAGATACAAGGCCAAAAGACAACCATCTCTTGCTGGAACTGCCCTATTGTAGCACAATTTTATTTCAATACTAATGACTGTCCTTTGGGATGATTTTATCAGCTTAATGTTCTACTGATACACACACTGCCAATGTGTACAGTGCTTTATGTGCACGACATCTAATAAGGCACCTTTACAGTAAAGACCAGAATCTGTGAGAGTTGTGTAGGGGAGTAGTGATTGTGAGTGACTGATAGCGTTGGAATAGGTGAAGGGGTTTTGTGTTTTCATGTAGTCTGAAACAGAAGAGTAGTAACAAGATTTAGAACAGAAAAGTAGCAAGGGTTTGTGGTTTGTTTTATTTTGGTTTTTTGGTGGTTTTTTTTTCAGTACATTTGACTGATGCTAAGGTAAACAAAATCTCTCCCTGTGCCCAAAGACGTGAAATAGTCTATGGTGTTAATAAACTTAATTCCAACTGAAGTCATCAAATCATTTTTTTCATCAGTTTAGATGCTAGAATTGACTTGAAAAATGACAAAAAGATGAGCAAAATGGTCTGGGTTTGTTGTTTTGTTTTTTTTCCCCCTGAATTTTTGCATAACAACAACACAGGAAATATCTATGCACAATCAATCACATTTAATTACAATTCCATACATCATAAAATAGAACAGCAACTTTTCTTGTGCTCAAGAGAGTATTTAATTTTAAAATACAGCATTTAGAGTCTTTTATTCTGTCTGAAATATGGTGGATGGGAAATCAGTGCATGGAATCTGAAACATAGCAAGGGAGACTGCTTTAAACTCAGAGACACAGAAGGAACAAGGCAGAGGAAGATGGTTCCCACAGTGACTGATTTATTTTTCTCTAATTAAGTGGTACTAAAGGTCTTTGTACCAGACTAAAACACTAAAACAAGAAGTACTGAATGCTTCCTAAAAAATTTAGATGGGGCTTTCAATACAATGACAGAAAATTAAGAGAGTATTTCTTGTATGCTCTAGGCCTAGTTCAACAAACTTTCAAATGCAGTTATGTTCTTCTGCTGCCTTCTCCTCCAAACACAGAATAAGTGAATAAATAGTAGAAAAGAGACTAAAAGAAGCCCTTGGGAGAAAAGAAACAAACAAAAAACTGGTTTTGAAGTGGAAAAGGACAACAGCTCTGGTCCATGAAGTATACAGGAGGAGCTGCTGCTCCCATAGTCATCATGGAGCAGTAAACCCCTCCAAAATAGAGCTTGGCTGCAGCACATTTGCTTAGGAGCTGAGGGCAGCAGGGGATATGGGACAGTGGTTTGAGGACATGAAAGCAAGACTGGCTGCAGGGGAGCCAGGAGCAAGCATGGGCAGCAAGTACAGGCAGCAACCACAGACATGGGCACTCCAGTAAAATATAGGCTACTGTGCAGTGTTAAGACAGGGTAAGAGTGAGACCATGGTGGCAGAACACCCATAGCAAAGAGCTAAACTTTGGCTGTATGGTGCTGCTCATGGCTATAAGAACTGCCTCTAAGATTGTCAGGCCCATCTATCACAGCAGGATTGCTGCTGCAGAAGAACACCAAATCCTGTGGGTACTGTCCAGGGGCTTTTGCCTGCTTCTTTGCTGCTCCCTGAAGCACAGCTCTGCCTGTTCCTTCCCCATGCCCCCAGCTTGCACTTGTGCCTGCATACATCACAGCAAGGCTGCAGACACATATCTTGAGCTATTCCAGAACAGTGACCAGAGTCCGGACTGCTGGCCACAAAACCAAACTCCTTCTGTGGGCCCTGTGACTTGCAGGCCAGCCTTACAACTGCCTCCCTTCTATCACCAGCACTCATATGCAGAGTCTGAGAGAAATCACTTTACAGGAACCCTTCTTTCTTACTTCTGTCTACCCAGGCCAAATTTTATATGGGAGGGACAGAAACTGGCAATTAGATACACAGATGAGTTGTTTGAGGGGTTAGAATATGCAGTGCATCATACTTGTGTATGTGGTTCTTGGAAGCTCACTCCTCCAGAGTTTGATTAATAATAAATTCCTTGATTCTCAAAAAGCTGAAGAGGGAAGTTGACAGAGATAGTGCATCTTTAATCCAGACAGGGTAAATGCTGTCTTTTAAATCAATTTCACAGTTCTCATAATTTGCTGCAAAGACAGCAGCAACAGTTAGATTTCATTTAGTTACAATAAATCCTCTATTTTTCTTCCTCAGTATTTCTTTAAAAATATAGTTCTTTGCCCACCAAAGTCCTTTGAACACTATTCAGGTCTCCATGTCAGCTGAAATCACTGTATTTATTGATCTTCTACATTTTAAACCACTGTTGACTAGACTTTGTAGACACCACAATTCAATAGTCTAAGGAAGAATCAATGGCATGGAATAAATTTCTGGTCCATCTTCTGATGAGTAAAACACAATTGCTCTCTTTGGTTGGAGAGTTATTTGTTATTTTCTGCTGCATGTTACGAGTTGAAGTCATTTTTCTTGTGAAATGTGGTTGTTTCTGCTGAAGGTCTTGAGCCACTTTGGTGTAAGGTCCATAAGCTAATCTAAGGCAGCTGCTGCTTCAGCTTAGACCCTCACTGCTACGTCTTTTAACACAGGCAGTAGAAACACTACCTATGCAGTGGGGTGAATAACATTTTTGGTAGTTTAGATCACAGACACTATCAGCAGGAGTCAGATGAGACTTGGAGTTGTTCAGAGGAGAATTCTTGCATTTCAACATTAGTATTCTCCAGTGGGATGCCAAATTCCTGTAGGTCAATACTTTCCCAATAAGCAGTAAGCATTGTTAGGAGCTTAACGTCCACTGGCCTAGTGCTGGTTGTTTGTTGCAGAAATAGAATGAGCTGAAAGGATGGTTAGAGAAAACCAGAAAGAAGCAAGCAAGTCAATTTATGTGCAATTAGAAAGCCTCTTAAATCAGACAGTGAAGTAACCAGAGATCCCACACTGTGGTTTTAAGGTGTCTGCTAGGTGTTTGTACAAACAAATGAACAAAATTACTTATCAGGGAGATCTGCTGGGCTTACTCAAAGCTTATGCATCATGTAGACTTGGGTCATCTCAGCAGTGGGAGCTTCCCTGTAGTGGGAGCATGCTTGAGTACTTGCCTCCATGCCTCTGACAATCAGAGCAGCTAATAAATTTGTGTAGGGTCTGGCAGCTGAGTAATTAATTCTTCTTTTCTCACAATCTGGGGAAAAGTGCTGGCATGCAACTGGAGCTGATTTTTTCTACTTAGGGGAGAGGGGATCCAGCTATGGGTTCAGATGCCAGCTAAGACACCAGGCAGTCTGATGGGACTCTACCTCTGAGACTGCTTCTCTCTTCCCCTGTGTAGTCTGGATGATTACCCAGGTTTTGCCTTTTTTTTTCTTTCTTTTTTTTTTTTTTCTTTCCAATCTCCTGCTATGCCCTCCCTCCTCCTTTTCCATGCCCCTATTAGCTGACTGTTTGCCTCTTCTGCAACCTCCCCCGCACTGTGAACTGTTGTCAGTAGAAACTTTATTTCACCTATAAGGTGGCTGTGGGCCACTAACACTCAGGCTCTACTTTGGCTGATCACCACCACCTTCCTCAGCAGTACAAGCTCTCCTACTTCCTCTGGCTAGCAATGCAAAGGCAAAAAGTGGAAAGCTTTCCTGCTTTCCTCCTATCCCCTAGTGTGTTGCAGTGTCTGCTCTGACTTGTGAGTTTTAACAGGCTAGGTTGAGCTGACTGAAACTCAGACTGCCATTCCATGTGTCTCTTTGTTTTGGAAGCATCTTTCATGTTGCTTACCTATGTGTGTGAGTAACCAGGTGCTGGCATCCCAGTGGGAAGGGCATGCTTGAAAACTTCCTGCTTCTGCTGTGCTTGGACAGAGATGCTGGAAATTCCCAGCCTCTGGGGACGGAGTTGTGCAAACCCATTGTCCTTGAAGGGGAGGAATAAAAAGGCTTCTGAAGAGCTGCAGAGCCTATGAAAACTCAGGAGTATAAAGTGTTTCTGAACCATGTCAACAGCAGCTCTACCAGAGTCACTCTCCAGAGCAAAAGTCAGGGGATGTCAACTAATGTGCCCAGCAAACAAGAGCTTCAGATCTCTCCAAGCAGGAACCCCACGATCTCCTAGTTATTAGAGCAAGGAAAGGGAGGGAAACTCTAGTGCTGCTTATAGTTCCCGTTTGCTGTGCCTGACAAAGATATTTCAGACTCAGGGTCTTTCAAACACAAAGCAAAGGGGAGGCATGTGCAGGTATTTTGGGTTGGCATTGCTGCCATTATCCAGTGTTTGCTGCCATTATCCAGCGTCTACTGTCTGGTGTTCACTGGCAGTCCAATGGAGAGCCACAAGGATGATTAGGGGACTTGAGCACCTTCCCTATGAAGAGAGACTGAGAGATCTGGGGCTGTTTAGTCTTGAGAAGACTGAGCAGAGATCCCAGCAATGTCTATAAATATCTGAGATGTGGGTGTCAGAGGGGGCCAATCTCTTTTTAGTGGTGTGCAATGATAAGACAAGGAACAACAGGTCTAAGCTTGAAGATAGAAGATTTGACCTCAACATGAGGAGAAATTTTACAGTGAGGGCGACGAAGCACTGGAACAGGCTGCCCAGGGAGGTTGTGGAGTCTCCTTCTCTGGACACATTCAAAACCCAGCTGGATGCATTGCTGTGCAGACTACCCTAGGTGATCCTGCTTTGGCAGGGGGGTTGGACCTGGTGATCTCTGGAGGTCCCTTCCAACCTCTAATGTACTGTGATACTGTGTGATACTGTGATACTTCTGTAGGTCCTGTTCCTGTTAATACCCAAGCCATACAGGTCACCTCGGAATCTCATATCTCCTGTGGCACTTTCTTCCTTTGGATCATGATGGACTGTGTTTGTCATGTGTCAGCCTTCCTGCCATGCAGGTCTTTCTTCTGGTTGTCCTTTACTTAAACTTTTTGCACTCACCTCATTTAGCTGCTTTGTGGCAGTGGGTATAGCCTTCTGCTGCAGTTTTCCTTGCATATTCTGACCTCAGCATTGTCTGTGTTACAACAGCAAAGAAAACTTGAAAAATACTCACAGTTGTCTTTGTGCTCCTTCTGCAAATTTAATAAGTACCTGATGTTTGCTTACCAAAAATTACTTTCTTTTTTTTTTTTTTCAGAGAAAAGAAAATGAGGAAAAAGAAAAAGAGAGGGAAGTGAGAAGCAGAGGCAAGGCAATCTCATAAGATCACTGAAAGTTTGTCATCAGAGGATTGTAAAGGTCTTCAAGCAGATGATACAGATGTTGTAAACAGCTGTAGACACTAGTACCTTCAAGTGTGTTCAAAGCTCTGTTTCAGCAGCTATTGCCCTTGAGGTGCTATACATGCTACCTGCATGTACATAGCACCTCCTGCTAACTTCTTTTGCATGTTTCCTGATGTCCTTTACCTTTTCTGGTTCAAATAGCCTTTGAGTACCACAATATGCATCACCTTGCACAATATCAAGAAGAACCTTCACATGTATACAAAGTTGTCATGGTTTGACAGGCATGCCTTTAAGAAAACATAGAGAGGACCTCCAGGAGGTCCAGAGGGTCCTGGCGGTGGACCGGAAAGTGTAATTTTTGTTATTTCATTCCCAGAAAGCCTGCACCTAGCCTTTATAAAGGGACAGCACAAACTGCCTCTCCCCCTTCTCTCCTCTCCTTTCCTCTCCCTGCTTTCTTCCTGATGCAGCTCCCTTATCTCCTGTTTGGTATGGAGGTAGAAAGGTATGGTGGAGGGCAGGGCTTATTGGCTTGATTTAGAGTGAGCTTTGTGTAAAGCTTTGGCCTAAGGAGGTTCTTGGAGAACTGTGGCCAAGGTAGACCATGGATTTTGTGTATTTTATATGCTTTTGTACTGTTGCATGTGCTTATGAATAGCACTTCTGTTTAAACTTTCCAATTTCTATCCAATCTAGTGTGGAGAGTTTTTCTTTTACCTGTTTTGGAAGAGGTAGAAGAGCATCTGCCTCTCTCAAAACTAAGACAAAAGTTTCCATAGCTAGACATGCATCAGAATATGAACCCAGTGTTTGATGGCCTCAGAAAGTCAGAAACCATTAGGTTCAAATAATTGCCACATGTTTGTGAGCCTAAACACTATTGACTGTTTGCTATAGCATTCATTCCCACCCCTCGGTTGCCCTGGATTCAGCATACTTTTTTCATGTTTATACCATTCAAGTGGAGCAAATGCAAATGAGCATTTCTGATCTGTGTTTGCAAGGATTTAAATAGACTGGGAATATCTTTAAAGCAGGGAGAAAATGTGGGAGAGTATGGGCTTTCATGTGGCATCACACTAATTAAGGGATAAATGGATGCAGAGAAAATGGTACTGTGGGAAGCTGAGCTCTGAGCATACACAAGTCCCTGGGCTCATTGGCAGCTTTCTACAATACATCATTCCTATGTTGCATGGTCAGGAGGTGCTATAGGGAGCCCTGAGGTGGCTTTTAATCTGAAAAAAAATGTCTTGGGTGGGTAGTGTTTGTGTTCCGCAGTGCAGGGAAAGGAAGGCTGCTCGTATGAAGCACAGAGATCACAGAGAGAGTCAGAAACAAGAATATGGGATTTGTATAGAGAGAGAAAGGTTGGCCATGAATGTGTGGCCACTGCCTTTCATCCTGGTTGCTGAATGAGTATTTCACCTTAAATAACCATCTTAAGATCAAACAATGAAAATCTCAAAATGGCTTCAGAGGCAGCTCGCAATTACCTGTAATCCATTCATCTAAAACTTACTCATGTCCAGAAATTAGCCTGCTCTGTTTATGATATTATAAAATCTTGTATAAGAAAACATCGATGTTAGTTTGAAATGAGAAAAGAACGTCTAATGAACAGCTGCTAATCTAATCAATCCCCTCACTTATTTTGCTGTTCAGGTTAGATTCACAAACGTTAGTAACTTGATGGGTAGTATATTATATCAGAAATATGCCTGTGATCCAGGAAATTCAGAATTCATATTAAGTTACACAGAAAAAGAACAATAAATAAGTCAACAGAAAATATGTGGAAACTCCCAGCTCTTTCACAACAAAAGGATGTGGAAAATTCCAGGAGTGCTGCAATACCTTGGACTATTCAGAACAAGAACTGTATCTGGTTCTGCCCAAAATGAAAAATCTTTGTAGTAAACTGCAGAGCAGCAACATCCACTAGTAGTCTATTTCTAGCCGTACATACCGTCCTGAGAAGGACATTATTGCTAAACAGTTACAGATTTTCTCATATACAGGGGGCTTGCATAATTGCATACATCCATTATGTTTTAAAAATTATTGTCTGTTGTTTAAAGAGATGAATAAAACTCCATCCTTCTGTTCTTATGCTGTACTTCTGGTACATATAGGTTAATGGATTTTGCACTTGGCTTGGTGAGTTTTCAGAGCAGCTTATCGGTAAGAAAGTACATTAATTGCTTATAGACTCTAAAAGTGGAGTTGGTGCTGATGTAAGGGAAATGTTCTTCACACACCCTCTCTCTTATATTTGGAACTGATAAACCTGAAAAAGCCACAGACATACATTCATACATGCACACACAAATCCCTGCTTCTGCAAATTCAAACAAAAACTGCTTCTCTGTGCAGTTTCACTTCTCTGTGCAGCTGGGAGCATGAGACCTAAACATCACTGGGGGCTGTCAGTCACTGAAACCTATCCCCCGGGGACTATAATTACCCAAACCCAAATGTTCAGTAAATGGTACTAAAAGCAAAGGCTTCTGAATAAAGCCATCTTCCTAATTACCTAAGGGTCTCTATCTTCAAGAGACGGATCAATTTTCTTCTCAGAAACTCTAAAGCTAAAGTTCATGCTGTGCTAAGGGAACAGCTTGATGAATCTGATCGTGTTTGCTTTCTTTAAATATTGTAGTCAAAAGCTGTTCCTCATACTAGTGGTTCTGTTGAAGAAAAGCAAAGCCTCGGCTGGAGAGTGTTATATATATATATACATAAGCATCCAAACATCAGATATTCTTTCACCTGTTTCTTGTGTCTGCAAATTTAGATGAAAATGCCATGACAGTA
This sequence comes from Dryobates pubescens, assembly GCF_014839835.1. Lineage (NCBI taxonomy): Eukaryota > Metazoa > Chordata > Aves > Piciformes > Picidae > Dryobates > Dryobates pubescens. The sequence goes on from NC_071617.1 coordinate 31,236,453, forward strand.
ATCTTTTCTGTGAAATTTCTGAAATGTCTGCTCCTTAACAGGCCAGAAGTTGCCATGAACCACCTTGGCTGCAAAAGTGTAGCCTCTGTTTGAATCCTATGTAGTACCCCTGACCTTCAGGACCTCCCGCAGTGGCACATCCACATGTTTCATCAGACTGTGGCTGGAAACTGATTCCTCTGTCCATAATCTGTGACCTATTATTTCCACAGCATGTCCCCTTCCCCCCCTGCCTTTTTTTTTTTTTTTTGCTATAAAAATAGAAAACCAAAAGCTCTCAAACACTTCCTCTGTACCTGTGGTTTGTAATATTTTTAGTTCACTTTCTCCTTTCTTTTCTCCATGCATTCATCTCTTCGTTTGCTCCCTACACCTATGTCTGCTGTGGCCTGCTCTAATGCTCTTTATCCCAACCCCTAGCCACCCTCTCCAAATCTGATGTATAACTCATCTTCTGCCCCACACAGAAAACCTGTGATCCCCACTCCACAATAAAAGGAGCCTTACTCCCCTCTCTCCAGCCCAGTCAAGTTGACATTAGGCCCTGCTTGACAAGCTCCTGCCTGCCTGCACCTGCCCACACAGACCCATTCTCTTTAGCTGCAGCCACCAATCCTGCTGGCTCATGCCGTCAAGGGTCCAGACAAAATGTCTGTCTTCATTGAAGCACAGTTCCCCATGACCTGTGTACTCAGCCCTTCCTGAGCAGTAAATGCAATCCCTGCAGAGCAACCTTGTGGCAGGTGCTGCAGAGGGAGAGGGGCCAGACACAGCAACACAGAAAAACCATATTCACATTCACAGCAGTGTCATGACCACAGGACAGCCTCTGAGCCCAATGGGGTCACTTTGCTCTTCACCCCATATGTTTCTGCCCATCCACTCCAGCCTCCCCACACCTTGTCCCTGAGGCTGAGGGCAAATACCTTGCTCTTCATTCTGCTACTTGGGAAGCAAAGCACCTGAGGTGCGGGCGGACAGGAGATGCAAGGGCTGGCAAGGGCTCTAGGGCCACTGTTCCTCTCTCCTCAGCCCTGAGATCTGCCCTTGGCTTCAGCACCTTGCCTTGTCCTGCCTGTTTATGGAAATGATTCCCAGTGGATGGTTGATTCCTAAGCTGCCCGTCAGAACTGCATCCCTACTTGCATTCCATTATTTATTTGTTATTTAAAGCATGTTGGCTTTGAAATTTTTATTCAAAGCATTCTTGCTTCTGCTTTTTGCCTGGGCAAGTAAAGCTGTAGAAGCAGGCCCAAACACATCAGTCTCAATGCTGACACAGTTGTAGTATTTTAAGGAAGCTTATGCAGTGATAGATCTCCAGAATGAAACACTACCTCGTAATTAACACTTACTAGATGTATTTATATAAGTGTGTAGACCCAGACATACAGGATCACTTTCACTGAATGCATATGACTGTGAGCACACTAGATGTTCAACTGGTGGTGAATTAAAGTCAAATGTAAAGGCAGTCTACATTAGCAGGTTGGCTTGGTTCATAACAATGTCACAGATTTTTCAGCTAAAAAGATGGGATTTGATTCTGTTTCAGTGGAAGGATAGCAAAGCTCTCATCACCTTCCTTTGAGCTGGATGAAAATAAGAAAGCAAAAATAGAAGAAAGAGATTTTTCCATGCTGAAGATAACCATTGCAAAAAGAATTGTTTCTGATAAGTCTCATAATTTTCATAAAACTAAAATAATAGGTGTATGAGTTTGATTTCAGTTTTTGAAAGAAGTTGTCCTCAACTAAAGCAGAAGACACATAATTTCAGCTGAAAATTATTTTTCAGGCTTTTACAGACAGAAAAAAAAGGAGAGGTTTATAATGGAAATCCCAGAGCAACCTCAGCTAATGCTGTCTGTACCAAGGTGTGATAGAGAGGAAAAGTTTGGGTTCCACATATAGCAAACCCACATTTTTAACAAGCTGTTCTTTATTGTACGGAATCACACTGTTTGTATGGTTTTTTTCCCCTCTACAAACAATTTTGTGTGCTTCAGACAGAGAGGAACAAAGAAAAGAAAATAATGTATGTCACAACAAAGCAACTTATAAATGAATCAGATTCATTCAACCGAGATAATCTACACATGCTATACTTCAAAAGTGTTGGAAAGGACAACAGAATAACTTCATTAAACAGGCTATTGTATGAAAAACAGACTGACTGAGGCAAAATGCCTTGTGAAAGAAAATACTTTTCAGCCATTAATTCTGGATGTCCTGCCCTGTACTACATCCTATCCAGAATGGACTAAATGGAACATTTGTGTTGGAATCACCTTCCCAATGGCCTTTTTCTGAAGTATGTTCCTTTATCTTTCTCACTAAACTGCTTAGTTGAAATTTTTGAGGCAGCACTGCAGACTCTGATGGTTTTCTCAAGACAATCATTATTTTGGGCCTTAAGCAGCCCTTGAGAAAGACAAAGCACATTAAATCTCACAGATTTCTTCCTGAACCACTCCTTCCACATATTTCCCTCAGCATAGAGGAGATTTCTCCCTGGCAAAGCAAAGAAGAGCTGTAGCCTTGAAAACCTGCAGAACCCAATGATCTACAAAGAGCAGAGACGATGGAGCAATGTGAGTGCTTCTGCCTGGTGTTCCTGTGGATGGCATCTTGCTCTCCTTTGGTTATTGCTCATTTGCCAGGCCTTTCTTGAGGTAGAGTGCCTTGAAAAAGGCATGGAATCATTGACTCTTTTCTCTGTGATTGTCTGCCAGCCACTAATTACAGATGCAAAACTCCAGAATGTTTATAATGTTCATCTGACCAGCTTTAATTACCTTGCAAAACTCACGAGATGGGGGATTTTTTTCCTGTAGTCAGCAAGCTTGTTGCACATGTGCATTAAGGTCACACAATATCCAAGGAGTTTATGGGCAAGAATGCAGTGAAGCATGAAATGGCGTCCATCTCTGCACAGTTTGCTTGCCTGTGCTGGCATAAAGAGGGAAGAAACACCTGGGTCTCACTGCTTTAATAAACAACAGCCTGCAAGTGGTGTGGCAATGGGATCCATACATGAACTTAGAAAATTCAAAGCAATAATGAGTAAGAGACATATGTTTTCCTGTGTGACAAGTGAAAAGGTGTGGAAGGAGCCGTGGCCTGTAGAAAACTGATTAATACAATGAGATGTGCAAAATTTTCTGTGGACCCCAGGGATACAGCTCTGTTAGTCTGCCACAGAAGGAAACTGCTGTTCAGAGCTGCTATCGGGTGCCAAATCTTACTAGGAAAACAGCTAGATTTTGATACAATTTTTCTATATGTTGCTTCAACTAGACTGGTATTTTTAAGCTAGTCCAGTACTTTAAACGAAACTGAATTACACTGAGTATAGGAAGGAAAACCTGCTACATGAACAAAAGGTGTAATTTAGCTGAAGCCTTCCTAGAAGCTGTGTATAGGTCTGCTACACTGCTGTGCTGATTCAGTGTGTAAATCAGTTCACAGCTGGTTTAATAAGAGAATATCAGAAACTGCTTGCAAGGTCAGGGGACACAGCAGATGGATCTAGAGAGCTGACCATGCTCAGACTTACGAGAGTGGAAACAAAAGGAGGGGGTTCTTGAAAGATTTTGCCTCACAGCCTTTGGGCTCTAGGCAGCCTTTTCCCAGAGCGTGAAGGTTGGAAACACACAGGCAGTAAAGGGTGCCCTTTAGCTGTGCTGGACATGTTGCATCCTTGCCATAGTCAGTTATTGAAGACCCTAAACTTAACCCAGGACTTGGCTGCCACGAACTGCATGGTTTAGCTGCACACCAGGTTCACTCAGCAAATTTTCCTACAAGGGCACCATAGGAAAAAGCTATAGTGATCAGGCATCACAGGGTGAGATCTAGCTGTCTAGCAGAATATGTTCAGAGAGGCTTTCCTTTATACATGTGTTTAATCTTCCCTACATTGCATAATGTATTCTTCTTGGTCTCCATCTCCTGTCACACACATACTTTGCATTGTTTTAATCAGCTAAATATCCATATATTTAGCACATATGAATGTTAAAATCCCTAGCAATACCTTTATTCAGTTACTGTAATATCACTGGGTATTATATTTGCATATTATCCCATCCACTCAGTGTTCTCCACACAATACTCTGAGTATCTTGTGCAGATCTCAGCTGATGACAGATGTAATTTTTCTGCTTGTTGGCCTATTATATGAGTTGTATTTTCAAGCTCCCTTATACTCACCTAATACAACTGCAAGAGCCTGATATTTCTCAGGTCTCAGTATATAGTGCTTATGTCAGCTGGAGTAACTTCTCCAGATCACTTGTAATACTTCAAGACAGTTGCTTGTGCAATGGTTAAGAAACATCTCTTCACAAGCAATTTAAAGATCAGAAAGAAATCTTCTATATAAGCAAATCACCATGTGGATGGTACTGGTAGCTGAAGTGGAAGGAAGAAGGGCATGAGAAACTGAATTGTCCAAACAGATGGAGACTGAAAATGGATGAAACTCATAGTTATTGAATACCCATGTGGATTGCTGTCATGTCATTTGTGCCCAAAATGTAGAAAGGAGAAAACTCACTGAACATCCCCAGATGGCAGAGAAGTGAACTTGGAAATAACCCAGCAGTTCCTAGACATAATGGTAGGAGACCTGTTTTGGAAGAAGGATTAACAGTGGAAGTATAAAAAGGTCCAAATGGGGTGCCCATCTTGTCTGTGAAGTATTGACTTTTACAAATATTGATGTTAAACCTCCCACCAACATCTAAGTGCTGTCCCAGAAAATGCTGGTATATACATTTCAGTCACTGGTAGGCAGTGCCAGGCCACCCTCAGGACCGAGTCTGCTGTGTGTGTCAGGCAGGCTAAGCATAACAGATGGGTCCCCTGGATGGGTACTTGCCAGTAATAGAAATCAAACTAGGAGCCATGTTCCTGCAACTGGATGGAAGACAGGAACAGGCAGAACAACTTACAAACCTGCATGGTTGACAGACAACCTCCACCTCTCACACAATAAATTCCTCAAGTCCTGCCCAGGTGGATAAGTCTGTGACTGTAGAATGTGTTTGCAAATGTGTGGATTGTATTCTACACCTGGTGAAAGCATAGGATTCTGGGTAAAAGAGAAATTCAGGTTTTCAAAATGTGTGTTTTGTCCCTCTCCTTCTTGTCTCATGTGCTTTCTCTCTCATCTATCCTGTGTTCAATTTTCCATTTACTTTGCCCATACTTATTTAATTTACACAGAGAGACAGAAATAAAATTAAGCACTCTGCATGAATATTTCTGCTTGTGTGCATTAAATGCTTTTCCCAACCCTCTCTCTGACTATTGAACTGCAACTTGTATGGGTCAGGGACTGTCAGCTAATATTGTACTACAAGGATCCATTCATGGCTGGTCTTAAGACACTAGTACAATAAACATGAATAACAGTAGTAGTAGTACAACCTGCACAGTGTCACACAATTCACTTCTTTTTGACTTATAGCAGTTACTGAATCAAACTTCTGGCCTGGCTACTTACTCTAGAGGGTAGAAGGGTCTGCACCTTCAGGAAGCAAAGTTAGTTCTCTGAGCACCTCTGAGAACTGCTCCTCAGAACCATCTCTACCCAGGGCATTAAAAGCATGATTTCATTCCAAGGAAACTGTGGAGATGGAAGATAAAGCCAGCTTTAAGTATGCTTTGTTGATTTTAATGGTGCCTTGGTGGTTTGGGGTTTTTTTTGCAGCGTGGTGTAAAGTGCATGTTAGCTAGGTGGCTCATATGTTGTCCAAAGAGCAAGAAACAAATCTGTTCCTGACAATCCTTTGTAACACTATGCCAAGTTTCCTGTGCTCAGCCTCAGGGGATGGGAATAAAATATATTTTGTCAGAAGAAATACAAACAGTATCCTGTGGTGCGACATTTATGTCAGCCCTTGTCAGGGTGGTACTGTAGCTTCTTGGAGTCCTATGGAAACAAGTCAGAGCAGGGCATAATTGGAAGCATGTGAGCTACTAGGGTGGCTCTGTCTTTTCTGCCAGTTGTTACCTGCTCTGCTATGGGCCTGGTAACTGTCCCAAAGGAGACAGACATCACTATAGCTGAAGCACTACATTTGCAAACAGAAATACTTCTAGATGGGCCAAACCTTCCCTCATTCTTAGTGTGACGAAGGGCAATGGTGGACTTCCTCACTGTTCCCTATGCTCCCAGGCTGTAGTGGAGAGGAGGATAAGCTTCTTGGGTGCCCCATGATAAGTTTAACAAAATATAAAAGGCATTTGAGTAAAAGGAGTGTTACAAAGGTATAAGGAGAAATACAAATATATACAAAACCAGAGGCAGCTTGCAAAGGATTCTCTGGATGTAAGATGGATTCTTGTTAGATGCAGCTCTTTAGGAGTCTGGAGCAGCATGGAACAGGTCCAGCCACATAGTTAAACAGATAACAGCAGCAGCAGGATGTCAGCAAAGCAAAGGGAGGAGGAGGGAGAGCAAGAGAAGGAGAGAGCGTGAGAGAGAGACAGAGAGAGAGCAGTGGGAGATTGTTGTAACTGGGAGGAAGAAAAACAGAGAATTCCAGGGCTTTGGCCACATTGGGATATCAGAAGAGAGGTCACCCTAAGTCACCCTGGCATTGTACTTCACTGCCATATATAACTTCTGGGAGCCCAAATGCATGTGTGAGGCAGGGGAAGCCGCAGAGACCGTGGAAGTGAAAAATAGTACTGGATGGATAGCTCAAAGCAATTAAATAGTGGGGTTTGAGCTGGGCTTGTGTGTTTCCCTGTAGGGCAAGGCTGTTATTGATAAGTGAAAATTAAAACTTTTTTGCTATTCCTCTCAGGGGACCTGTCAGATATATCCATAACTTGCACTCAAATCTCTCACTTCCTCCCACTCTTGAAAGCAATAGTTATCTTCAGTACCTCTGGGTTTGTATACTGTCACCGAGGTAGAAATACTGAAGCTGCCATCTACTTTTATAAGATGGGAGCAAGGAAAAGGAATTGAAAATAAAATGAAAGAAAGAATAGGGAGCAAAAAGGTACCCCCATCAAGTTTGGTTCTGCTAAACTTTCCAAGATGTGCACTGCATGGCCTTATTGGGAAAGATATCTTATGGTCCAAATATTCCCAGTCCTGGAAAGCTTTTCCTGCTATCTAATCTGCCCCTTTTTGTCCTACTCCTGATGGATTATAGATTAATTCTTTTACAGCACCTACTACACAGCTGATGACTTAATGCACTTTCTCATTCTGAGATCTTGATCAACCCTCCAGTGCGTTGCTAAATGACAGTGCTTGTATCTGTTGTTCAGTGCATTAACAAAAGCATCAAATAGCACCAATGACAAGACAGACAGTACCTCACTTGGTTTGTCCTTCAATTTCTGGCTCAATGGAAGCTTTCCCAATCTTTTTTTCTCCCTTCTGCACTGTGTTTTTCCGATTTCCTTGTGAGAGTCTGTATCATAGAGTGTAAAGCTTGTCTGAGCTGAGATGTAAGACAGCAGTGCCTTGCCTCTGTCTGCAAAGCTCCAAATTCTGTTGCAGCCGCAAATTAGATCAGTTTAACACAATTTCACCTTGACAAATCTACACCAATTCCTACACTTATCCTTTTTATTTTTTTTAGATATTTTCTTACAGAGATGTACAGATATCTCACTGACTTCTTGTTGCTGTATTCCAGCAATGGAATTGCCAGCTCTGTCAGTCCTGAGATTGTCCTGTCCCTACTCCTTTAAAACGAGATGCAGTGTTTATCTTTCAAACATCTTCTCCTGTTTTTCACAAGTTCTTAAAGAGTGCTGAGGGCCCAGGATGGAGTACATCTGATCCCACAAACATGGAAATGTAATACCTCTTTCTGTATTGTAACCCTGACTAGACAAAACACCTCAAATTTCACCTTATCTTCAGCTGACTAGTCAGAGAAACAAGGACAAATAAGAGACAATTCCTGACTTGGGCAGCATTCTAGAATTTCACCTTCTTGCTGAAGCTTTGGAGGAAGGCCCCTCTCAAAGATGGCTGCTGGGCAGAGGGCTCTTGTTCTTCCCTAGCCCATCATACTGCCAGGGAGCTGCCACAGTGTGGGAGTGTGATGTTCCATGGGACCTTATGGACAGCCTGTTGTGGCAATGCAAAGACAGGCACACTTTTCACTCAGGGCATTTTGTCCATGAACACCATATTATAAACACATAAAGAGGTAAAGTACCAAAAAGAGAGGGTCAAAGCATTAATCTATGGCAGGAAACCCAAATCTTAAAAAGAGACAGTAAAGTCCTCTCCCTTACTGACATCAGATTCGTTCACAGGAATCTGTTGAGGGCAACAGCATTTCTCCTGGTATAGCTGGTCTGAGAACAAAGTTCATGTGTAGATTTGGTTAAAAGGCATTTGGGTAAAATGGAAAAGGGAGGCTAGTGCTAACAGCAGACAAATGTCCTTTATCATATTTCCTTGTCTAAAAGATGTGTCTGAAGTACAGGCATAGCATAGAGGGTAGCTATAAATGAGGAATTTATAAAATAAAAGGTGGGTGAGATTTCTTGTTGTAGAGCTAGGAATAATCAGAGCTGCAGCCAAGGTGCCTAGAGATGTGGGTGGCAGTAATTAATTTCATGCTGGGTTTAAAAGATAACGTATTAGATGTGATCGTCAATGTCACGAGACAGCAGAGGACAAGTTCAGATAACTGGTACACAAAGAAAGAAGGTACATCAGGCTAGCACTATGTGAAATAATTTTCCTTTTGCCTGTTATTTATTAGTGAAATATGTACCAAATATGCCTGGAATTATTGAAACTTCTTTCTTTCTTTCTTTCTTTCTTTCTTTCTTTCTTTCTTTCTTTCTTTCTTTCTTTCTTTCTTTCTTTCTTTCTTTTCTTTTCTTTCTCTTTCTTTCTTCTTTTTTCTTTTTTCTTTCTCTTTCTTTCCTTTCTTTTTCTTTTTTCTTTTTTATTCTTTCTCTTTCTTTCTTTCTTTTCTTTCTCTTTCTTTCTTCTTTTTCTTTTTTCTTTCTCTTTCTTTCTTTCTTTCTTTTCTTTCTCTTTCTTTCTTTCTTCTTTTTTCTTTCTTTCTTTCTTTCTTTCTTTCTTTCTTTCTTTCTTTCTTTCTTTCTTTCTTTCTTTCTTTCTTTCTTTTCTTCCTTCCTTCCTTCCTTTCTTCCTTCCTTCCTTCCTTCCTTCCTTCCTTCCTTCCTTCCTTCCTTCCTTCCTTCCTTCCTTCCTTCCTTCCTTCCTTCCTTCCTTCCTTCCTTCCTTCCTTCCTTCCTTCCTTCCTTCCTTCCTTCCTTCCTTCCTTCCTTTCTTTCTTCCTTTCTTTCTTCCTTTCTTTCTTTCTTCTTTCTTTTGTGCATGGAACATAAGCTTTCATGGTGGTAGCAGCAAAACCTGTCAGTTAAAGGTTTACATTTCAGACTTGATATGGTTCACTCTCCCTGGACTTTTAAAAGCCATGTTTTCTAAATATCCAAGTTGCTCACTTCTCTACAGAGTAAGCATCTTCAGTCTGGGAGGTGCCCAGCTGGTTCTGGGGTTGTAGGGAGGTGGTTATGAATGGGCTGAAGATCCACTTCTCAGCTTCACTCACTCCTACACTCTGCTCCCCAGAATGAGTGGTGTGTGAAAACAACAGTGCTAGAGCTGTTCACATGAGCTTTGTGACAGTGAAGGACACTACTAGCCTTGGGGGTCTGCAGTAGGAAATCAGAATTTGGAGAAGGAAGAAAGGGAATTTCATCTACAGGATCCACCAGAGCAACACAGAAAGGTTGGAGAAGGAAACATAGCAGGCCCTTTGTTTCTGAATGACTGCCTGGAGAACAGGAGGAGGCAAGCTCAGGCTGGATTTTCTATGGCTCATTGGACTCCTGTCTTCTAGCCATGTTCTTGGCTCTGCCCAAGGATGGGCAGAGTGAGAAGGAAGGCAGCTCAGTACCAGCTAGGAATCAAAACTGTTCTCACAAAGTATTCAGGAACTAGAAGCTGAAAGCCTGTTGATGCCAGAAGGAGAAAGAGATGAAAAAAAGCAGACAGTGTCAGTTACACAAGCTAAGATTGTAAGGCTGCTTCTTTTATCAGTGAATATCAAGTATTGCTATGCAGAATTACTTAGCTGAGATGACTTTCTTAGAAATAACCTTATAACCATAAAGAAATATATCTCAATTAGTGGGAAAACTGAATTCTTGAGAACATAGGAATCATCTTCATGTTTCTTTGATGTGCTTGTTACCTTACAGTAACAAGGAAGCTGAAGGTCACTGAAAAGAAAGGAACATACTATATAAAACAGTTCCTTTTTGTCACTGGGAAATCAAGGCATTTTTTCCTTGCTGGAGCAAAAAAGCTTCTTGGATTTGGAGATCAAAATATCTGATATATTTCATTGATGCTTAGGTCCTCTATTCTCTCAGATTTTTCTGCTAGCAAGGTTGCTTATTTGGGTATACGGGCATTGCAGAATGATAACAGAATGAAGCTCTTGTTCAAGCTGGTTTGGGATCATACAGTTAACTGGACTTAAAGGCACAGGTGAAAAGCTCTGCTATCCATCAGAGACTCATTTTTCACATTATTTTCTTAGTTTTAATAAATGTGATGCATGCAATTTTGTATAGTACAAAACATGTGAATGAGTAGCATTTTGCATGGTTCCATAGGGTGTTTTTGGAACCACACTTTCTCTTTTCAGCTAAACGTTCCCAAATTCTATCAATAGCTTCCTAAATTACTTTTCTACTACTATTAGCAAAAATATCTCTTCAGATATGGGAAGAGCAACAAGGAAAATAGTTATGACCTTTTTTACTTTTACCAGGCTTACTTTATAATATATGTTGTATGTATTCTATTTCCTCAGTGCACCTGGGACAACTGCCAATACACTAGATTAGCCAATTAATGGAGAAAGCTAAGACTACTCCTTGAACATTATTGTGACAGCAAATTTTCCACTTAGCAAGACATACATAAAATGGGAAACTGCAGATAGTGGGATTTAGACAGAATAACTGGTAAATCAAAGGCCTAATTCATCACTGCATTGCTCTCATTTCACACTGGATACCTGTCAAGACCAGCATATTTCTACAAACATAAATCCCAGAGAAATAGGTTGGTGAGTCAAGTGACCAAGACTAACATCTTTGTTTGGTTTTTTTAGTGTTGTATGCTTAGTTACTTTAAAATCTTTTCAGATTGTTTTTCTGCCTCATGGAAGTGGTCATTTAGGACTGGATCCTTCACAGAATGTATGTGGCTTCTACAAGTACATGTTACAATAAAAGCAAAGCAAGGAGCTCTGTATTAAATACAGCAAGTATATATTAAATAGATGCACAGCAATCAAGTCTGCCTGGTAATGGATGTTGTCCTGAATTGAGCTAGAATCAAAATAATTCTGAACAGAATTAATGAACAGTGATTTGACTTTTTAGCAAAGTCTCTTCTAAATAACTGCCCTTTCTGAAATGAAGAGCATATTTCCTCAGAAAGCATCTGCTTCTAGTAGTGATAATAATGTTTCTAGTTTGTACCAAGCATTGCTGTGCAGGCCAAGGTCACTGCTAAATCTTGTGTAATACATTGGGGGTGCAGTGTAGAGGGCTGCACCTGCAGGGTGGAGTGGACAGGATAGCTGACCCTAAACTGCCCAGCTGGGCATTCTGTACCATATATGTCATAATTCAGTATAAATCTGAAGGCTCACAATGGTCAAGCTCTCTTCTTCAATGGCCAGTGTCTGAGAAGGACTCTGTCATTAATGCCTTCAGTCCTGATCCCTGAGTTCCTCAATCCAGTTCCAGAATTCAGCTCCTGAATCTGGTTCCCATCTGCCTCTGAATCCAGCCTAGGACTCCCCCAGTGCCTGTCACGGTATCAGTGGTGACTGATATAATTGCCATTAGGGGGGGCTGGGTTCAATATTAGGTTTGTATAGAAATGTATGTATTTCATTTTATCATTATTATTTTCATTAAAGTAGTTTTAGTGTTTATTGCCAACCCATATGTTTCTCTCCCTTATTCCCTTTCTCTTCCCTTTGAGAAGAGAGAGGAATTGATAGCTTGTCCGTCACTCATTTAGTGGTTGGCCTAGCCCTAACCCTAACAGACATGAAGACTAAGAAGGAGATGTAAAATTAATGCTTGATCCATACCTTACTTGAATTCAGTCAGTCAGGGAGTTCAAAGGGACTTGATTAGTCTGTTGAGTTTAGAGGCTTACACCTCAACAACACTGCAATTGCATTTACACTCAGAGTCTCAGCTCTATGTCCTCTGCTGTGCACCACATAAAGACTGGGAGAGAACACAGGAGGGAGTGAGGCTATTTTAATCTAAGACTACTGTCATTTAAAAGTTGTGACCAGCATCAAAGGAAAGGGATGACCACAGTTTCATAAAGAAATTTAAGTAGCCAATACGGTATATGGGAAAAGTGATTCTGTGCAAGATTAATTGCATTTTGTGACTGACAGTAGACCTTGCCTAGTTATCTGTTAACAGTCCTCTTGACTTCCACACTGTCCAGCTTTCCTCACCATACTCTGGGAGACCCAAGCCATCAGGGACTAGCTGTGGAGACTCAATTCAACAAGGTTCCAGGGACTGAGTAATGCTTAGACACTGAAACATTTAAGGAGTTATCCCAGCACTGAAACACAGATTTCTGGTGCTCTGGGAAATGTCCTGGGATACCTGGTACATGCTTATTGATCTGACAGACATGATACAGAAGGGACTGTGGGGCAGCTGGACTCTTTGAGGCAGTGCTGGAGGTCTGGTATTAATACCCTTACACTCACCTTTCTTTACTTATTTCAGTGGGTTTCCTTTCCTTTTTAAAGTGCCAGACAGTAATTCTTGTAAATAACACAAAGAAACATAGCTCAGATCAAGCTATGAAGTGATTAAAGCTTGTTTGGTTTCTGTTTTTCTTTGTTTGTTTTTTTTAGAAAGAATAGAGTGGAAAAATTAAATAATACATTCTAGATGGAAATGAATGTTTTTATTTAGTTAGGCGAATAAGCACAAAGGAACATTCAAAATGTCTTATAATGTATGTAGGGTGAAAATCCAGCAAAAAAATCCAAGCTATTTCACCTTAGAATGCACTTCAGCCTTTGTCTTTCCAATGTTGAGAACTGCACAGAGTGTGAACTGCCTCTGGCTCAGATTGTAATCTCACTTGTGCTAATGTAAATCCAAAACAACCACTCTGAAATCAGTTTAAAATGCTGTAAGTGAGAGCTTTAAGGCCATTTGAAAAAATACAGAGTTAGGTGCCTGCTCTCTTAAATAGCAATTTACATCAGATTAAACTTACCTCTGAGGAATTTATCCTCCTGTAATTTACATGTTATGATGATCTCAGTGATGTTCATTATATACTTGTATTTTTCCCCTTTACTGACAACTGATGTACTAACATGATATCTTTGAATCTTCCTTTTGTTTTTTGAAGGAAAACTCAACATCTTATCATTTTCCCCTAGCTGATATTTGGGTAAACATACATTTCCTATTCTTTGCTCTGGTGTCCATCTAAACAAAACTTATTGGCTATGCAGAGATTATTCACTGCAAATGAATTATCAGATAAGGTCAGCTTTCTCTTTAATACAGAAGTAAGTATATCGAAAAAAAGATTTCATTATTTCCAAGCATTATTCATAGTTTATATGTGTGGTTTTTTTCATTCAGCAGTGTTTTTGGAATTCACTACAGTGACAGGTTAGGCTGTACCTTTAAGAAAAGGATAGCTGCAGAATTCTCTAGCTGAATGTTTAGGTGTAAAGAGAAAAACAAAGATTAATTCTAAATTATTTTCTTTGGTCAGATGTGAGAGGTACCATAGCAAATATCACTAACATTCTTTCTCTAACTCATTCCAGCTTCAGGATGCCTGACTTTTTGCTTCTTGCCAGTGAGCATGCAACTGACCCTGGAATGCAACTGATAAGAATAACTGACTTTCTTAACAACTGCTTTGAGCTAACGAATTTCCCTTAATATCCTTTTCTCATTCTTTCTTCTTTTTCACCTAATTAACTACTAGGGGGAAGGGGAGGAGGGGGAGAGGAGGTTTGGGGGAACCTGAAGGGGAATTCTCCTCAGGAGGATCTGTGTTGTGTTATTTCCTGTAAAATCTTGTATAATATTGTAAATACTGTATATTTTGTATATATTCATTGCATTTCATTATTGCTCGTAAAATACAGCTTTCCATTCACTTCTACGGCTGAGTTTAGCTGTGCTTTATGTGGGTGCAGGTGGATTAAACCATCACACCACTACAACTGCAAATTTCAGCGTACAGTGGTCATTTTGCAATATTTCTTCTCCCTAAGTAGATTACTGTATTTTTTTAAATTAGGAAATAAAAGAAGGTAGACAGGGAATCCATAAAAATCAGCATACAGCTGTAAAGTTTTCTTGTTAAGTTCAGTTCTGGCACAAAAACATTCTTAATAATGACTTTCATACTAAATGATAATTTCATTTTTGTGCAGAACGTCCCAAGCATCTGATGTTTGAAGTGCTGCTCTGCATGAAGAGATGCTGGTATGTGGTCAGTCTGCTTTGTGTGGCTTACTTGTTTCTTCACAGCTGATGACTTCCTCACAGTGGTTGCCAAGGAGTCTGGGATGACTGACCCATGGGACCAAAGAGGGGATGCAAGCAGATGTCTCAGCTGACATGGGGACAGGCTCCTCTGGTGAATGGAATCACAGTGCTAACTGGCATGATCATGGAAGCACAGGTCACTGAGCCACCTTCCACCTGGCATTACAATACCTGTTCTCTTTTCTCCATGCTTGACAGACATGGAAAGCTGCCTGGATGTACACTCTTCAAATACTGCACAAAGGCTGTACAAAGCTCCTGCTTTCTCTGATTCATTTGTTTGTTGCTAACTTGTGCCTTTTGTTTGACTAAAGGTAACTATGGCCCTTTCTTAAAAGTGGAGTATTTCCTTTGTGTGAACTCATCCGTGCACAAGGTGCCCCTTCAGCTGTGTTACAGGTGTCTGACTTCCTTTAGAAACAGTTATTTTTATGCCATTGGGATTTTTCTGTATTTTTAATGATGCAAGTTTGTACAAGAGCCTTTTTTTCTTATTATGTAAAGAATTGATAAGAAAGGAGATTAAATGGCCTCAAATTGTGGCAGTGGAGGTTTAGATTGGATATTACAAAACATTATTGAAAGGGTGGTCAGGCACTGGAATAGGCTGTTCATGGAAATGGTAGAGTCATTGCCCCTGGAAGTGTTTAAAGACTTGGAGACATGGCACTTAACATCAGGGTTCAATGGCCATGGTAGTGTTAGGTCAACACCTGGATAATCTTAAGGGACTTTTTCCACCAAAATGTTTCTATAATTCTATGAGAAGTGAGACAAAGCTTCTGGGCTGTCAGAATTACTTCCTTTATTCTGAACTCTAGAGTTATGACAGAAAAAAATAATTTTGAATCAGGGAATATCAACCAAATTAATTACCAGCTGTCATGGGTTAGGTTGAATATCTGCTGCTCTAATTCAAAACCATCCTGCCTCATGGCAGCTTCAAAATGAAACTGCTGGCTGGGACTTGAAGTTCAGATTATAACATGAGAGGTTTCCTGTTCCAGTTGCTGCTTTTGGATTCCAGGGATCTGGGAGTTGGCTTTTCCGTTGAGATGGCAGCAGGAGTGGGAGGGATTGGGGCTTTTTTTCTTGCTGCTGTTTTCTGCTGGGCCCTTTTTTTTTTTCTATTTTTTTTTTTTCTGCAAAAAGGTTAAGGTAATTGTGCATATTATTATTATCTCACTTGTTCAGTAAACTCTTATCCCAAATCTTTATGTGAACCCAGATTTTTTTGTGTTACTTTCCCCTCGCTTCTGTGTTGAGGAGGGAAACAGGAAGATTTACCCATTCTCAGGGTTTAACCTGTTACACCAATTAACAAACCCCCAATCACTGATTCCACTATTGAGAGAAAAACCTCCAGATAAACAAACAGATGCTTATGGAATACCTCATCTTCCCTCCCACACATCTTTTCCCCTTGCTGGTCTCAAGTCCCCTTGCTCTTTGTTGCATGGTCCCCTTGATGAGGGGACAGTGATACAGGAAGCTAGGTTTCTTACTCATCTGCATATCTCTACAGGTCCCTGGGTGTCCTACATCTCATAGGAGTCAGGAGGGAGCTGTGGTAGAGCTGAACATAGTCATCTGAATGACATAATGGTATCTCAAACCACCATGTGGACATAACCTACAGACTTCCTTGAAAACGTGGATTATACTAGACTGTCTAAAACAGTACAGCAAGAGAAAGTGTGGGCAGCTGAGCCCTAGGCTTTACAGGCGGTGACGTTGGGGGACGATTCAGCTAACCAGCCATCACAGACTGAATTCGTGTGGTTAAACATAGGCATCCAGTCCCGTGGCACACAAGACTTTGGAGCTGATGTGGTACCCATGGGGGACATGCATCCTTCTGAAATAGCCACTGGATGCTACATGGTGTATCACAAAGCATCTAAAATGGTGGTGGATGTCTATACTTAATCAGTTGAATATATATTTATATGGCTTTTTTAGGATTAACTGAATCATTCTGTAGTCTCTGCTGGTTGCTTTGCCTTAATTACCACTGACTGTAACAGGAGCTTGCAACAACAGACAATCATATGCAGGTGCCTGCTTATGAATGTGGTTATGAAATCCCACTCTTATTGCCTATACATGCCTATGTGGATGTTGAATGGTCAAACTCTGAATTCTCACATGCCTAGTTAAATTGAAAACTAATTGGAGATCAGTGTGACTTGCAGGCAGAAATGTGACTGGGAATCTTTGTCAAATGAAGCAAGAGATCTGTAGCCTAAATTAATCTAGGAAACAGCACCGACAGGCAGAACACTCAGAAACCATCCCAGGAATAGAATAGAATAGAATAGAATAGACCAGGTTGGAAGAGACCCTCAAGATCACCATGTCCAACCTATCATCCAATACCACTTAATCAACTAAACCATGCAACCAAGAACCCTATCAAGTGTCTCCAAAGGAGATCTCCAAGGAACTAATGGAAAGGCTCAAAAGTGTAGGATATAAAACTAGGTAGTGTTAAGATAATAGAAATTGGCTCTACTTGTTATCCAAATTGTAATAAGGATATTGAAATATATACCCTAGTAAGGAACAGGATAAATGAAGAAAAATGTCATGAAGGAGTGCTGTAATAATACAAGAAATACGACTGGAAGAAATATGAAGGGAAAATATGGGGGGGAGGGAAAACTCTATTTAAGCCAAAATCAGTTCAGACAAGGACAGTTGATGAGATTTCAACAGAATAGTGCTACAGGTCTCTGATGGATTCTTACAGTTAGAAATGAGCAGAGATTGAAGCATTATTAGAGAGAAATACTGTCAGGTAATACTTTGGTGGTATAGCACAGCATAACAGGATGCCTACATCCTTTTTTTTCAGTTTGACCTTAGGTTTCATGTGACTCATAATCCTCCGCTGTTCACAGATAATACTAATATTATTGTTACACTACCCTTTCATGTGGCTTATAATTCAATTACATATGATCACTCTCTGTAAGTGGATAGGTTTAAAAAAAGCCTCCAAAGTACCTTTCTAAATACATTACTGTATTTTTTCAAAATGGCAAATTTTGATAAATTAAGGAAAGCTAAGTGGATTGGATTTGCATCGGACTGGTGGTGTGCCCAAGGTCTCAAGTGTCAAGGAAGCACAGAATTTCCTCAATTGACAGAACAAAATCTATTCAGACCTTGAACCTCCAGTGATGCAAAGAAACCTATGTGGAAAGGCTTCTTAAGGGTAATTGCAAGGTACAAGGAAAAAAAGAGAGATGACAAAACAAGTTTCAAAAAATCAGAATTAAGAAGGAATGTTTTTGTGCTTTAATAAGCTAATTTTTATGTACAGTCTTTGCAATTTTCAATGCCTTTAATTTTCACTCTGTATGGCTTCAATTGATTTGGGGAAAAAAAAAAAAAGAGAGAGAGAGAGAGTAAGAAGAATGAAAGGAGGCCATTTCTGAGAACTGTTCTTGAGAGAGATGATAGGCAATATTTTCCTTTTGTCACACTGCATATGAGGAAGTAAATATGACTAAATGGCACCAGTAAGCATCTGAGAAAGCCTGCAAAGTGGAAATGACCTTTTCCCAAGGCAGTACATAGCTGCCAGTATAAGCCTTTGCAGTATCTCTCCTTGAACCTATAGAATAGAATAGAATAGAATAGAATAGAATAGAATAGAATAGAATAGAATAGAATAGAATAGAATAGAATAGAATAGAATAGAATAGAATAGAATAGACCAGGTTGGAAGAGACCTTCAAGATCATTGTGTCCAACCCATCAACCAATCCAACCCACCTAATCAACTAAACCACGGCACCAAGCACCCCATCATGTCTCCTCGATGGGAGGCTTACATACTATGAAAGGCTCAGGCAGACAGGAGATGGAAGAGAGGAGTATCTACAATCTGTAGCACTTTCCCATGGCAGAAGGATAAAAGAGGAGGTGGTGAAAACTCTTTGACTTTCTTAGGTGTTTACTCATGGTTCATGGGGATCTTCACAGAAATAGGTTTGCAGGAGAACCCTGGGCATGTAAGATGATCTTGAGGTATGTCGAAATGTCCAAGCCCAGAATATATCTGCCATGCAGTCCACTGGCTTGAGATTGCTAGACTCCTCAGTGCCTGGCCGGGCATCATAACCCATGCTGCACAGATCCTCTCTGGTTACCAGATCTGTCTGAATATTTGTCAGGTTTTTTTTAATGAGGGAAAGGGAAAAATGGAAAAGCCTTTAGAGATGAGAGTTGAAAAATTCTTATTAACACTTGCAGTCTGCTCTGTGTTTTGAGATATCGGTCTGTCTGGGAAACCCAGAGGGACAGATGTTCTCTTCTGCTTCGTATTTACACAACATTTATCAGTGCCCTTCTTTGGGACATCTGGGAATATGACAATACAAATGAGACTTAACTCTTCCTTAGAGTTACTAGTCCAAAGTGTACTTCACAGGCGAACCTGCTTTAGCAGAGGGGCTGGACTAGATGATCTCTGGAGGGCCCTTCCAATCCCTACCATTCTATGATTCAAATAATAACACACACCCCCAAAAACACACAAACAAACAAACAAAACCTCCACCCCTAAACCACTCCCCAAAAGCAAGAAACTGATTTTGCTTTAAGAAAGCTCAAGGGTAATTTGTTTCCTTTGCCTAAAGGAAATCTCTTGGCTATATTGTAATTTCTTATCTTATTATGTGCTTTCCTCACTAATTATTACTATTCTTTCTCAATTTGGACTTTAATTATAAAATATCAATTACAGTGTCTGCATGATTATTGGATGGAATGACTACCTGATCCAACAATTATCTAGAGTATTACACTAAATTCAAGCTCAAAACTCTATCTCTTGAAAAGGAAAAAAATTATATGAAAATGTACCAAACCCCCTGACTGATCACAGGAGATAAATGTTTCATACCAGTTTCATTAATAAACTACAAAAATTGACTTCTGAATATCAATTAGGGTGTTTTCCAAAGCACCAGTTTTGCTAATTTTTTTTAATGGTTATTTTTATTGAAAGTGTGGGGAGCTATTAAAGAACATAATTGCATAGCTTTCAGAATGGGAAAAAAAATTAGATGGAACATTTTTATTACAAAGATTTGAGTATGTCAAATTCAGCTGTTTCAGTAGTTTATCAAAGGCAGCTTCCATGGCCTAGCTACTGCCACTGGGCTTCAGGATAGGTCTAGATTCATATTCTAGGAACAAATGGCTAAAATAGCTCCAGGATAAGTTTGTATTTTACATAGTAGTCTGGCTTCATTATATAAACCCACAGAAGCACAGAACCATTCACATCAGAGAGGTTTTTTTGCATTTGAATTAGCAAATAATATCATCCTTGATGACCAATTTTTTGCAGTACTTGGGATGTGTTGCACTTTAGATAAGGCTGCTTGCTGCAATGAGGACGCTCTTGCAGTAAAACATGATTCAGCATGAATAAGGGTGGCAGGAGCTAGTCCTGTGTGGATGAACTGTCGTCCATGCTGTCCAGCCTCAGAATGTTGCCTCTCCTTGCTGAATCTGTGTATTTTCTGCTGTAACACTGTTAAGAGTGTTCGACTCTAATTGATTTACCCTTGCGGATTTTGGTAAGGTGTGACTGATACAATTAGAAATCTGTTAAGAGAGGGAAAAAAATACAGGCATTGTCTAAGCAGTGCTGGCTTTGTGAATAGGTGGGGATGGGTGGAGAAGTATCCCACTTTTGGTGGCTTTTGCTCTGATAATGGCTGGATATGCCTTCTGTCCCCTTGATATCATGTAACACGTTATGTTTTGTATCCAGTCTCTGTTTTCCAGAGAGCTTGTGCACTGTGCCTCCAGTGAGAACTTGCCCTCACATTATTCCAGCAGTTCCTGCCTTCCTACTCAGAAGGGCACCTCCTTTCCCAGGCCCTCTTTCATCTTTCCTTGTGCTTTTGCTCTTTCACTTGTGAAGCTCCACGTCTATGAGAGAGGTGTGATGAAGTGAGCTAGGCTCTGTAGCCATGACAAAGTCTTTGATGCCATGCCATGATCCTTGCCATCCTGTATCTTCCTCTTCCCCCTTCCTCCACTAAGAAGCACCTACTGTCTCATGACAGATGGTCAGGAGTGCCTTTTTCTCAGGCTCCCTGTTTATCCCTGAAGGCAGAACCACAGCAGTAGCTCCTGGCCCCGCTGGGTCCTCTGCTGAGATCTTAAAACACCACCTGCGTCCTCCCTTGGGATTTGCCTTTGGCACTTCATACAGAATCTCTAAACTGTTGGTCTGCTAGGAGAGAGGTGGCAAAGATAAAAGAGTGGAAAGATGAGACTCTGGGTGATGAGGAAAGACAGAGAGTCAAGTGAACATTTTGGGGATGGAAATGAGAAGTTGGACTAAGAGTCACAGAATCAGCATGTTGAAAGGCTTGTAGCACGGATGCAGTTTTGACACTGTCCTGCTCAACTCCTCCAACACACACTGAGATTTACAGCCCTACCTGGAGATACCAAATAGTATGATTTTGTTAGTCAGTCTTCAGCAGCCACAAACAGAATCACTTGTAGGGTTTGTTCTGCAAAATACTTGAAGCTCTTGCTCCAGCCAAATAACAGTTTTAATACACAATGCTGTACAAAAACAGTCATATGCAACAAACTTGGTAATGTGGAGCCACGCAGGGTTGTCAGAGAGCAGTACTTACATGAGAGAGGTTGGCTGTATATCCTCTTTAACAGTGCAAGTGCTTGGTCTTTGCAAAGCTGATGGTCACATCAGCACTCTTTCCTAGCACACTGTGGAGATGACAGATGTATTGCTCAGCAAATGGCTGTATATGGTCAGTGACATTTCACCAAGCAGTTAGATTATAAGTACTTGTGGACAGGAGCCACCTTTTCCACCTTGTGTTTGTACATCTCCCAGCACAGAGAAATCCTAGGCTTTTTTGAGGGTGGCAAAGTGTTATATTTGCTCTTCATTAATAACAAAAAGCACAGCAGGACCAGCTGATTGTAGGATTTCCTTATGAACACATATAGATGACAACATAGACCACGACGGTATCACCGCTTCTTAGGTGTCTTAACATGGTTGTCAATTAATCCTTTCACTGTCTGCACTTGCCTTTAGCTGTCATGTTGTGATGGCTGCAGTCAGTCTGGTACCACACCAGTGTGAGCCATCCCAGGGCTTGGCATGCTGTTGTTGTGTTAGCCATACCCAGATGAATGGGACCACAGCAAATGCCTCCATGATGTGAAATTCATAAATAGTAAACTGCATGTAGCAAACAGCTGGAATCTAGAGTACTGCTATTGCTATGCCTGGCTCAAGTGACAGACGTGAGAAATCTCTGTGCCTTGGCAAGTAACTGGCATTCTTATGATTGTTTGCAATATGCTGTTGATGAATAAATGAGCACGGGTGCAAACATGCTTCTGAGTCTGTGACTGGGCTGCGCCCCTTGCAGACATGTTTCTGCCTGAATTGAGACACGGCAGTGACTGCAACATCTCCCTCTTGCTCCTGTCGATCACATTAACTGGCTTAGTGTTTGGTCAGATGAGTTACTGTGCTTACTGGATGCAAAATGCTCCAATCTGCATACTGTAGTTTCCTATAACTACTTTGTCCAGAGAAAACAGTGATTTCTAATAGCCTTTTACCAGCACTTCTACACTTTACACTGCTTTTTTCACTCCTTGTGCTGTTTCTCTTTGTTCCAGTCACACCAAAATCAATGTGTTTACCCTCATCTGCACCACAGCACCCGCAGACCCCAGTGTCTGAGCGTGATTGTGTTTTGCCTTCTATTCTTGGGAATAATATGAATAGTATCTAAATCCTCTGCTCCCCTGCGGTCTGACTTGTCTGACATCAGCTACCCTTTCAAACCACAGCCACAGAAGAGCTAGGAGGGGCTCCAGACTTTCCTAGACTATTCCTTGTTCCTTGAATAACCCTTTCAAAACCGGGTTTGCATCTTTTCACTTGTACAGGGGCTTCATTGTCCTCAAAAATCTCTCTTGCCAGTCACATAATTGTACCTACCTGTTATTTAGCTCCTGTTCTTCTCTATCTTCACTGCCTGTTTGCCAGTACATTTTTGGGCCGCCTCACCTTCATCCTGATGATGAAGTCAAACCCTTGTCTGGATTCTCCTGCTGAAGTGTGGCAAGCAGTTTGGAAAAACTGCAGGGTATGACACACCCAGCCCAGAGAATATGATATCGGACTTCCAGAAACTGCTTCATAAACAGCAATGATAACTTTAAGGATTCACATTTCACAGAATGACAGAATGTTAGAGGTTGGAAGGGATCTCCAGAGATCATCAATTCCAAACCCCTGCCAAAAGCAGGGTGACCTAGGCTAGTCCGCACAGGAATGCATCAGAGAGGTTTTGAAAGTCTCCAGAGAAGGAGACTCCACAACCTTTCTGGGCAACCTGTTTGTAGTAGTTTGGGCTGGGTGCCCTCTGCTACAGGGGTGTTTCCTGTGTCCAGATGTCCAGCCCAGTGGGTGGACACAGGAAGTTAGGTATTTCCTACCATGATCCCCTGCACCACTATAAAATCCACGGCGGGGGCTGGCACTTCCTCTTTCCTTCCTCTCCGCCACCCGGTAACTGGGGGAGATGTCTCCCAGGCATGGGCCTGGCCAGCTGAGACTAGCCTAGCAGTGGCGGGGGGGAAGGAGGAGCCCTGGGGGTCTTGGGTGCACCCTCAGGTGGGGATGAGATGTTTCTGGGTCTGTTTTGGGGGTTTCTCTTGTCACTGTGCTTCTGGTTTTCTGCACACACTCACTGTTCTCTATTTAAATTTTCCACCACTTTTGCAATCTGTTTGTCTTAGTCGTTATTTCTGCCCGTGGTGGGGAGGGGGTCTGCCCCAACCCATTACACTGTTCCAGTGCTCCTTCACCCTCACTGTAAAGAAGTTTCGCCTCATGTTGAGGTGAAACCTTCTGTGTTCAAGTTTGTATCCATTGTTCCTTGTCTTATTACTGTGCACCACCGAAAAGAGATTGGCCTCCTCTTCTTGAAACCCATCCCTCAGATGTTTATAGACGTTGATCAGATCTCCTCTAGGTCCTCTCAAGGCTAAACAGGCCCAGGTCTCTCAGTGTCTCATCACAGGGAGATACTCAAGTCCCCTAATCATCCTTGTGACTCTCCATTGGACTCTCTCCATCAGGTCCCTGTCTTCAATTGGGCAGCCCAAAACCAGACACAATACTCCAGATGTGGTCTCACCAGGGCAGAGGGGGAGAACCACCTCCCCAGACCTGCTGGACACACTTTTCTTGATGCACCCCAGGATGCTTTAGACAAGATGAGATGTACTCACAAGACAGATACACTGCAGGCCCTCCTTCAGACACAAACCTAACTCTATCTTAAAACTGCTTTGGATTTTTCACTCCTATCAGGTGACTTCACTGCTGTAGTTGTCATCAACCTCTCTCCTTTTTTCCTAGATTCATGACCAGCAGCCAGTGTTGACCTATTCTTTTTTTCATATGGTCTTCCCTTGCTGGTATTTCCCCACCCAGCACTGTTTCGTGTCATTTTGCTGGACTAACCGAAGCAGGCTCTCAAAATCTTTGTGGTTTGGTTGGTTTTTTCCTCTGGATAATGTAAATTACCTTTGCCTGACCTTTCTTCCAGTGAAGATTTATTCCTGTCTGGAATGGTTTCCAAAATAGACTACATTCAGTTATGATAGAGTTTAAGGGCTGGATGAAGATGACAAGCTCATTTCACACAGTCTGTATCAAACAAAGACTCCAGAGAAATGGCTTTCAGTTACTAGAATTGACCAGATTTGAACTACCAGGTTGTTTGTTTCTAGTACACAGCTTTTGTCAGAATTTTAGGTCACATCAAAATGGGCAAGTCAGGAACTCATGGTTAAAAAACATGATCCCAAAACCAGAAACCCAGGATGTTCTCATGAGAATTCCCTCACCTTGGATGGAACTCTTGTGCAAATCACTGGGACTTTTCTGTTGTGTTTTTTTTAAGCTGCAGTTGCATCCATCTCTACACAGAAAAACAGCATGATGTAGTCCCCAAGGCTTGCTCCCTTGTAAGCCTCACACTCTCCAGCACTTCTGGTTCCAATAGAGGATCAAAGCCATGGGGGTGGTTTCAGCTTTACGTGGTCATAGCCAAACCATGAAAAAAAAGAAGTTTATACAAAGTTTTCAGCTTCAAGCATTAAATTTAGCTGATGCTCATTAATACTGTCAACTTAAAAATCTGAGCTCATATTTTGAGCTGAGAATAAATATTTTCAAACAAACAAATAAATAATTATTTGAGAATAAATGTATTCTCGATTCAAGATCTTGGCTGGGAAGCACAGAAGAGGTAGTGTAGATCTTGGAGGGGGGTTTTGGGGTTTTTTTTTAAATAATTTTCTGGGGAATGTTTCAGAACTGCAGTCTGAAGATATACTATTAGACACTGTGGGAAGCTCACTTCAGCAAGGCTGTGAGGCATGACTACACATGAGAGTTTTCCAAGACCAATGTAATCAGTTATCTGGGTATAGCATTTCAAAATTAAGGCACATCTGCATTTGCTAATTTCATTTGAAGAAAGGTAACTAGCTATTAACACTCCCATTTTGAGCATACTTATTCCCACCTATGTTTTTCTTGTGCAGTTTATCCAAGCTTTAGCATACTAGACTGGTCTTTGATCCTTACACAGAATAAAAGTTGGTCACTTTTCAGGAGTTATAATACGAATTAAGAATCTTTCAAAAATTACAGCTTTAGAGTGTTTTAATGTCTGACCTGGAAGAATTATCTGGGAGATGGAAATGTGGACTCTGCAAACCTACAATTTACTGTCAATTACAAAGGAGCAGCTAAGAGTGGGCAAGGAATACAGCACAAGTTCTCCTCCCATAGGAGTCTAGCAGTTTCCTCGAGAGCCCTGGTTGCACACTCAGGCATGCATACATACAGATGTATATTGATGTGTGGGAGAAAGCGAGCAAGGTTTTGGTGCTGGGAGAGGAGGAAAAACTTCATCCTTCCAAAAAAAGCTGTGCCCCTCAAAAGCCTC
Organism: Dryobates pubescens; assembly: GCF_014839835.1. Taxonomy (NCBI): domain Eukaryota; kingdom Metazoa; phylum Chordata; class Aves; order Piciformes; family Picidae; genus Dryobates; species Dryobates pubescens. The sequence goes on from NC_071617.1 coordinate 31,262,125, forward strand.
ATACAAAGAACCTTGTGGAGGTGACCACACTTGTGGATTCTTTATGCAGTATTAAGATTAAAAGAGAAAACACGCCAAGCACAATGATATTCAAGCTCTGTTTAAGAAGGGTAATTATCAATTAATGCCTGCATAAGGAATATGTCATTCACAGTATCACAGTATCACAGTAACTAAGGTTGGAAGAGACCCCAAGGATCATCAAGTCCAACCTGTTCCAACAGACCTCACAACTAGACCATGGCACCAAGTGCCACATCCAATCTCCCCTTGAACACCTCCAGGGACAGCGACTCCACCACCTCCCTGGGCAGCCCATTCCAATGACGAATGACTCGCTCAGTGAAGAACTTTCTCCTCACCTCGAGTCTAAACCTCCCCTGGCGCAGCTTGAGACTGTGTCCCCTTGTTCTGGTGCTGGTTGCCTGGGAGAAGAGACCAACCCTTTCCTGGCTACAACCACCTTTCAGGTAGTTGTAGAGGGCAATGAGGTCACCTCTGATCCTTCTCTTCTCCAGGCTAAACAATCCCAGCTCCCTCAGCCTCTCCTCATAGGGCTTGTGCTCAAGGCCTCTCACCAGCCTTATTGCCCTTCTCTGGACATGTTCAAGTGTCTCGATGTCCTTCTTAAACTGAGGGGCCCAGAACTGGACACAGTACTCAAGGTGTGGCCTAACCAATGCAGAGTACAGGGGCACAATGACCTCCCTGCTCCTGCTGGCCACACTATTCCTAATACAGGCCAGGATGCCATTGGCCCTCTTGGCCACCTGGGCACACTGCTGGCTCATGTTTAGGTGGGTGTCAATCAGCACCCCCAGGTCCCTCTCTGTTTGGCAGCTCTCCAGCCACTCTGACCCCAGCCTGTAGCACTGCATGGGGTTGCCGTGGCCAAAGTGCAGCACCCGGCACTTGGACTTATTAAATGCCATCCCATTAGACTCTGCCCATCTGTCCAGTCAGTCGAGGTCCCTCTGCAGAGCCTTTCTACCCTCTAACTGACTAACATCTGTTCCCAACTTGGTGTCATCTGCAAACTTGCTGATGACTGACTCAACCCCCTCATCCAGATCATCAATGAAGATGTTAAAGAGGATGGGGCCCAGCACCGATCCCTTGGGGACGCCACTGGTGACTGGCCGCCAGCCAGTCCTTCTTAATAGTAATAGTGTGGCAACTCTAATTACTTGTGTAGATCTTACAGCACTTACTATTTTTGAATGGAACAATTAGTTCAATTGCACATTGTTTCCAAAGCAGCTGAACACTCTTCTGGCTCTAAATGTACACAAAGGTTAAAGTTCTCAGCTATTTTCTGTGAATGCACAGGAAAGCCCCATGGGAGCCAGTGCAGCCCCAATGAGCTCATCAACTGTTCCACCCAAAACCTGGCTACAAAGACTGAAAGCAACTGATTGCTTCCAAGCTCTCTGCACAAGGGAAAGGAAATGCTCTGTGGGAGAAGACAAGCTCAGCCCAGGGACAGTCCATCCTTCAGTTCTGGTGATGATGGTTTCACTGCTTTTGGAAACAGTGGAAAAGTGATACCTCATAGATGATGACAGGGAAGACTTTCTGTGTGATGCCTCATAGATGATGACAGGGAAGACTTTCTGTGCAAGTATGGGCAGAAAAGAGATCAAAATTACTCTGAGGTGGTTTGGGGTAATATTTTTGTAACTGGTAACAGGCAGGGATTTGTTGTGGTTTTTTAAGGCAAAACACTGAAGAAAGGTAAGAGTTAGGACAAGGATAGATACCAGTCTGAGAGTTCCTAAAGGCAGAGATGACTGAAAAGTATCTGTATATGGGGAGAAGATAAGACTTTTGGGCTAGGCTTCTGCAGGAAACATGACATATGGAATAGAGGAAAGGAATACTGTAGTTCTTTGGAATACAATTCCTCATCTGAGACAGTAAAAGCTGAGGAGGAAGGATATGAAGGTCTGAGGTAGCAGCAGGCCCTGGAAAGGAGGTATGTGATATGTAGCTGGATGATGACTTCAGGAGCAAAACTGGACTGTTATGAGAGTACAGACAAGCTTTCCTGTAAGCTGTCCCACAAGCTTCAGAGATCAGCCACGGAAGAGTATTTCTCACTCACTCTGTGCTTCTCACATTTCAGTCATTGTCTATAACTTTGTGGCTTGCAGGTCTTTGTCAATTATTTAAATTTACATCCTTCATAATGGTGATTAAGTGTATGATTTTTTGAGAGCCCATGGAGTTTTTTTCCAGGTCTGTGGCAGGGTAATGGGATTGCATAATTAGTCCTGAGTACTGCTGTCACCTCAGACTCCAGTTTATAGCTCACTTTACATACTACTGCCTCATGCTGGGGGGAGGAAGGAGTTTGTATGTTGACCTTCCCCATTGCTTCTGCAGTTGCTCAGCCTCATTGATCTTTCAGGACATGCAAGGGACTTGGTGGAAAATTCCAACTACTGTAGACACAGAGGGAGAGGCTGGAGAGCAGGTGTAAAAACATTTATGTCCTGCATTCAGTGTGAATAAATGCCTGCAGTCTTTCCCACAAACCTTCATTAAGCTTGCCTAAGTGTAACTTACCAGAAGACATCAGAAAGGAATGGGATGTGTCCATTCCTACCAGTGGAAAGCACAACAATGAAGTAACCAAACATCAGATGCAGTATGCAACAGTGCCTGCTTGCAGGTGCACTGTTAGATGTGAACATTGAGGGTATGCTGCAGCTACACATGACTGTTGTGTAAATCTGTCACTTCACAGCACATCATTCCAAGGAAAGCAGCCTGGAGAAATAACTCAGTCTTTCCACACTGGTGAGCTTGCAGGTCCTGAGAGTGGGTTTCCACATGAAGATTCTGTCACTGTTTCCATTACCAAAGCTCTGCTTCATAACAGCAGCATGCACTGCATCTTCCTATACTGTGCACAATCTGGCCCCTGTTCTGTGCTGAGGTAACCTACATCTCTATCCAAGGACCTGTTCTGAGCTAGGGCTTCTACCCCCTGTGAGATTATTTGCCTTCTCAGTGTACCTGGTATGCAGCAGCCAAGATGTCATTCTGTAGGAGTGCTGTCTTCCTCCCATGCTCCACAATGCATGCCCAAAAGAACCAGATTTCTGCCATGCTGGGACTCTGTCAGCTCTCAACATTGCCTCCAGCATACCTCACACTCCCAGCTGCAGAAAGGATCTGTAAAATCGCCTCCTTTGCCTCAGCCCTGCTGTTCAGGAAGAGTACCCAGATGGTAGTTGCCTGCAATAGTCAGTCTGCAAGCTTTCAGAGAGGGCACAAATCTTTCATGCCGGACCACTGTATTCACAGGTCAAAGAGATCAGAACTTGACCCCAGAAGAGAACAAAATAGTGATCCTGTCACTCTCTTTCACAGTGGAGCAGGTCTCATGGGACTGATGATCTTCTGCTGCCCTTCCTGTGCCTCTGCAATGAAGAAGTCACACCCTACTCCAGAACTTTCATCAACTGAAGAATTTACATTAATTTTTAAGCCACTTGCTTGTTTTGTGAGTCTCATTAGCAGAGCAGTGGCAAGATCTCACTGCATGAAGGAGAGAGGATGAATGAAGCCAAAGGCTCACAGGACCTCCAGAGTCCTGTCTGAAGGTCAAGGGAGCACCTGGCTCCCTTGTGGGCTCTCAACAACAAAAGTCACTGATATGCACAAGCTTTACTGCCTTCCTGAGGCACCACATCTTGAAGCAGAGCTTCATGCTTCCTTTGCAGGCAGTTGCTTCTGTTACCAACCAATGCAGGAGAAACCCATTACAAGCCTTTTTTAAAATAAGGCTGCATTCCTGCCTCCTGTGTTATTAATACAGCAGTAAAGATTGCTTGCAATCTTTTTCACTTCTGTAACATGTTCTATCTGGGAAATCTCAGAACATTTTGCAAACATTAATTAATTAAACTTGCAGCACCAGCACTTACCAGCTAATTGTTGGCTTCACATTAGTTTCCACCTGCTTTAGATGCTCTATCCAGAAGAAACTATTTCAGGACATGTGAAGCAGATGGATGTGGTATTAATATGTCCATGCTGCCGAACTCTCTTTGTGCTGTGGCATCAAATTACATGCCTTAGAAAAACACTCTAGTCCTAGAACTGAAATGCTTGGGTAATCAGAGTGCTATACGTGTTGTAACAGCTGGCTTGAAAAATAAGCAAATAAGTTGGTGGCTAAATTCAGATCTGAAGGGTTTAGCTTTTTTGGAATACATAGGCCTTTTTTTCCATGCACTTGTGGTGCCTAAATTTAAACTTTTCCCTTTTTTTTTTGGCTTCAGTTGACCTCCCAGTATTGGGCATTTAAAAGCTGGTTTTAACAAAGGGTGCTATGTTTCTATACAGCTATGTTTCTATATAACTCTGTTTCTTTATAAGCATCTTGTGTTTTCAGACATCTCTGATCCTCTTGTTTGTGTTTGCAAACCCTGTGTTTACATACTGCACAGTATGGTCAGGGTTGGAAAGGACCTCTGAAAATCATCTAGTCTAACCCTCCTGCTAGAGCAGGCTCACCTAGAGTAATTCACACAGGAACATGTTCAGCCAGCTTTCTAATACATACAGAGACAGAGACTCCACAACCTCTCTGGGCAGCCTGTTCTACTGCTCTGACACTCTTGAAGTGAATAGTTCTTTTCTTGTGTTTACACCTCCTATGTTCCTGTTTGTGTCCATTGCCCCTTGTCCTATCACTGGACACCACTGAGAAGAGTCTGGATCCATCCTCCTGATAATCTCCCTTTATGTATTTATAAGTGTGGTGGTTTGAAAGGAAAGGCTCTGCTTTCCCTTCCCCACTGAGAAAGAAACCACGGCTAAAACTCAGTCGGAGAAATGAGAGTATATTTTACAAGGAAACAGATTCTATGTAACACAACAAATACAGGTATTTTACAATATATACAGGAATATACAGCAAATGAACTCAACCAGAAACCAGACCCCCCACAGAGGGGGCTTCCCCTTGTGCCCCCTTCACCCCCTTACCTCCCTTCTCCCCCAAAGAGGTAGAAGAAGAGAAAAAAAGGAGGGGTTAACACAGCAGACAGAGGCCTATGCACAGGGAGTTAGTTAGTTCTTATCTCTTGGCAAGAAGCCCAGAAGCAGTACAGTGTGGAAGGGACAGTGAAGAAAGGAAGACTGAGAGAAAGTCCCAGCCGTGCTGGGTCCAATCTCACCTCCCACATTACTTGGCCAATGAAATTCATTTAGAATACCAAAATATTTTATAAACATTTAGCCAGTGTGCCCCTTTCTTAAAGGCACAGCGTCAAATGGTCACAATAAGCATTAATGAGATTCATCCCTCAGACTCCTCCAGGTTAAACAGACCCAGCTCTCTCAGCCTTTCCTCATAAGGGAAAGATGTTCCAGTCCCCTAATTATCTTATGGCTCTCTGCTGTCATTCTTGAACTGGGGAACTGTGCTGGGTTACATCCATCCTTGATGGAGGCTGAAAAGAACCCAGCCCTCAGGTGGACAAAAGAAACTTGATCCAGGTGGGCAGAGACACTAGGTTTTTCCCTCCCAGGAGGAGGGCTCTCCCTGGGTCAAAAGTGGTCTGTTCCACTCCCCCTTTCCATCCACTAAGCCTATAAAAAGGGCAGACATCTTTTACTTCTCTCTCTTTCCCCTGCACTTGACTGTTTGACAGAAGGGCCCCACTGCTCTTGCATCCACCATGTGGTCCTCCATGCTGCATCCACACTTTCTAAAGAACAGACTCCATTTGCATCAAAGGAATCCAATGCCAGCTGGGCCTGGCTTTGTATATTTTCCTATTTACCCTTTACCCTATACCTTTGTAACCTTCCCTGTTACTGATACATGTGTGTATATATATATATACACACACACATATATATATATACATATATATATATATACACACAGGTAGATTCTTAAAAAATCACCTTTTTTTACTTCCAAACTGATTTCAGACCATCTTCTTTTGTGATCTTACCTCTCCTTTCTCCTGCCTAATTTGCTTCACCTTACCAGGAAAGGGAGAGGGGGTGGGAATCTGAATCTGTTTCAGTTTGGGCTTTAAGACTCCACATAAAGCTCAAATCAGCACAGGAACCCAGATGAGGACTCACCAGGACAGAGTACAGAGGGAAGCTAACCTTCTGTGACCTGCTGGCTGCACTCTTCTTAGTATGTCCTAGGATGTATTAGCTGTGAGGGCACATTGTTGGCTCACAATTATCCTGTTGCCCAGGAATCCCATATCGTTTTCCCCAGATATGTTCTCCAGCAGGTCAACCCCTATTCTGTGCTGTCACATGAAGTTGTTCTTCCCCAGACACAGTACTCTACTTGCCCTTGTTGAATTTAATTATGTTTCTCCCCACCCAGCTGTCCAGGTCATGCTGAAAGAGAGTACAGCCTTCTGGCATTTCAGTCAATCCTCCCATTTTTTGCATTGCAGAGTGTACACTCTATCCCTTCATGCAGGTGATTGATGAATATGTTGAACAAGACTAGACCCAGTACTGATTCCTGATTCCACTAGCCACAGGTCTCCAACCATACTCTGCTCCACTGACCACAAACCTACAAGCTCTGTCCTTCAGCCCATTCTCAATCCACCTTACTATCTAATTACCCAGTCCACACTTCTCAAGCCTGGCTGTGAGGGTGCTGTTGGAGATGGTGTTGAAAGCTTTGCAGAAGTCAAGGCACACAATGTCCACTGTCCTTCCCTCATCTATCTATCCAGTTATGCCACCATAAAAGGCATGACCTTGGTCAAGCATGACTTCTCCTTGGTCAATCCATGATGGCTACTCCTGACAAGCCCCTCTTCCTCAATATTTCATCACCTTTCCAGGGATGGAGGCAAGGCTGAACAGTTTGTAGTTACCCAGATCCTCTTTCTTACCATTTTTGAAGACTGGAGTGACACTGGCTTTCCTCCAATCCTCATGCCCCTCTCCTGGACATTTCAAGAATGATGGAGAATGGCCCAGAAAATACTTGACAGATCCCTAAGCACTCACAGGTACATCTCATTGGGGGCCACAGATGTTCAATTTATTTAACTGATCTCTAACCCAGTTCTCTTCAACTGAGGTAGTCATCCTTTCTCCTGACTTTTTCTTTTCTTTTTCAGTATGTTCCATCATTAGTGCTCACCCTCCAAATTCAACATCAAAATGTTTTCTCAAGGAAGATATGATGACTTCAAGAATTCGTATATTTGGGGGTTGGCTGCTGAAACTTTAAAGTGATATCTTAATGGTAATTTCTCTTGTGGTCCTGAGTTTTGTCTTCTTCCTCATTCCTTTTGTTTATTTCTGCATTTATGTGCTGAATCAACATAATATCAGACAATGTGGGGAAAACAAACAAACAAACAAACAACAAAAAATCCCAACACTATGGAATGATAAATAAATCAACCGCATATAATCTGAAACTGGGCTTAAAAACAGAGCATTACCAGAATCTGACACAGAAGGAGAAAAGCATTTTGCTGCTGCTATTACTGTTTAAAAAAAAGTCTTTCTGTTTCTACTTACATTAACTTACATTAATTTGAGTTTATCTAGGTTTTGATGATGACTTACTCCAGAAAATTTCTATAAGTGAAAATGTGATCATCAGTTTTTATGTCCTCCACTGTTTCCCAGCAAACTATCAAGTCTCTTTCCCTCTTTCATCCCACTCAATACTCACTGTTTTGGAACAGCAAATATTGCTGAAATGGATTTATTTTAAATGAGAAAGTCCTGCTATATAAGCAATGAACATGACACAGAAGGACTGCAGGGTTGATCTGCATTGAAATTCTGATTACTTTACCTTTTTTACATCCTTCATCTTTAACAACAGTTAAGGCAGTAGCAGGAGAGTCAGTCCTCTTACCCAAGCTCAGCAATACAATATCCCACAAGAGAAGTAGGGTAATAGAAGTGCTGTGATGAACTGATGGGTTCATTAGTCTACAATCAATTGATAAGGTTCCATAATAGAAGAGACCTCACAGGAACTGAATACCAGTGCTTTAATTGCAGCAGGTGCTCAGTGCCAGGTCATGTATTAAAAAGAAAAATTAAATGTTGCACTGTAACAAAAAATACCCTAGAATCAAGTAGACTACAAGAACAAAGAGCAAGTTGCCAAGAGAGAAAAGAAAGGAATGGGAACGTGTTGACTACCATGCTCATTTCCAGCTTTACAGACTGGAGCTGTGTACCTGAATTCTGAATTCTCTGGCCTCTGTTGCAGTAATATCTGACTATGTGCAATCTGAAGTGTTCTTGTCCCCACAGCACCTTTGTTAGGCCAGGAAATCTCTCTTACTGACTTTTATGGCCAGGGAAGTGCCAGCTCAGAGGCACCACTGTGTACAGTCACTTCATCTTTGCTGGACTGAGTGGGGAGCCAGCATACGAAGCGTTGGGTGGGAAGATGTGAGAAGGGGCAGAATGGAGCCCAGTCTGACTGGCTCCCTTCTGCCCCTCAGGAAAATGCACTGCCTATTTGCAGGCACTGCCATTTTGGAAACAGAACATGAAAATCAGCTCTCATGATTCCTTTCCCGCAGAGATTTAAACTCTCTCTGTGGCTGGGTTTTTTTTTTTTGTGGCAGATGAAGAATCAGTCTGGGAAATTAGGGAGCAGCACCGTCTTCCTGTGTCTGTAGCTGGACTTCTGTCCTCACCCCCAGGAGCCAATTTGCATTATGGCTCCCACACTGTAGGACCCTCACCTCAGCAGGCTGCAGCTGTAACACAGACTCCAGACAACTCTAGTAGTAAAATAGATGTCTTTTGCTCACTTGGTGTAGATGAAGGCAACTTTTCCTGGAGGTGCCCAGCCCCAGCCCCCTACTCTTGTAGTGGAACACAAACCAAGGGAGAAAGGGCATCATGTAGGTTCTACAGGACCACACTACAAAGAAGGGAGAAATTAGTACGATCAGGTCAGGAGTTTGTGGGTTTGTGGACTACAACACATACTAATTATGATTAGAGAGAATCATTCTAGGACTTGAGGCAAATTCTTACTCGATTTTGCCCCTATTGAGGTCTTGCAGTTCCCAAACACTGGTATATTTGGAGCTAAACCGACAAACCTAGCCCTGATTTTAATCAGTGCCCACACCACTTACTTCAAAGAGGCTATGCAATTTATACAAGAGTTGGTTATTTCCTATTACACACAGTCAAGTTTCAGAAGAAATATGTGGTAAACCCATACTTAGGAAAGCTAAAGGAAACAGACTAACATAAAGTTTCCTCAGCAATGTTGCTTGCAAATAAAAATGTAGCTGATTACATGCAAGAAATGATATTCATACAAATAAGGGCAAACCTATTTTAAAAAGGCTATGATAAATATGCATATCTGTTAGGGCATATACATACCTATGTTTTTATACTTGTCCATACCTGCATGTCGGGAGACTAGCATACGTGTATAGAGAGATGTGTGAAAATATATATCTATATCTATATCTATATCTATATCTATCTATCTATATATATATATACACACACCCGAATATTATGTTGTGTCTGTGTGGGTTTCTTTCCCTGAATTTGTAAGGCTGTGATACTTTTGAAGATGCCTGTTCCTGTGGTCAAGATAACATCTGCATTGAAACTCCACAGTGAGAATGTTTTTGTAAGATTGAAGTTTTCATATTTCAGACATCAGAGAGCAGTATAGCTACAATTTACCGTAAGCTGGCAATTTATTATAATAAAAGTGGGAATGGGCCACTTGTGTCTGATCTCTGTCTCCTTTTGTGATGTGTCTACATGTCACTCTCTTGTGCTTTTTGCATCTGTCAGTTGTCTATGCCATCAACTTATCCGAGAGCATCCATGACCTGCTCAGTGACATGTAGTTTGTCTCTCTTAGCAAGGAGGGGCCTAGTAGACACACAGGCATCCCAAATGTAGTCAGTACTATGAGCTTGCCAATAAAGCATCTGAAGAGCCTCACTTACCTGGTTCTGTAGCCTTTACTAATGTTAGTAGATGGGTTTTCATCTTTGGCTTCATATGACTAAAGAGTTGGACTTCTTTGCTGTTGTGGGAAGAAAGAAAGACTAACGAAAGTGATGATGAGCCAGGCAGAGAGGATTTACTCTCTTCTCTGACATAGGCTCTCCTTTTCATCTTCAGAGAGTTACTTTCATCAGGATTTTCAAAATGTGGATACTGGTTCCTAGTACCAAATGTAGGACAATTCATTTCAGTACTGGGTTTTCAACAACTACTTTTGGCAGCCTGGTCTGAATTGTTTATCCTTAACATTTAGTGCTGATAAAACGCTAAGAAGGCTTTACATACACCATCAAAGTCAAGAAACAGTTTCAGCAAGAGATGCTCTTCATGACACAGAATAACACTGCTATCAGCAACTACTGTATTATATTGTATGCACTGTGCATACAGACAATACTATCCACTGCAAATACCATTTCAGTGAGAGTGCTGTGGGGGATTGTTTCTTTGTACAAGGTGTCCTGGGAGATCACAGCTATAGGTTACCATTGTCTCTCTTTTCCATTGTTGCCAGAGTTAATTTTGTACTTTCTTGAGCCGCTAGCTCAAGACAGATAGGGCAGAAAGGGGAAAAGGCTTGAGTACTGCATTTTATCACTTTGTTATTAATAGCTGAAGGCAAGGCCTAATTATATGCTGTTGTTAGGAAACAAGAGTCAAAATGTGTGAGGAAGCATATCATAAAACAGAAAATAAAATCAAGGCAATACAAAATACGAATATTTTCTCTGCTATGAATCTATTCAAAGATGAAAAGTTGTTACTGAAAATAAAAATTAATAAAATATGTATGTCATATAAATAAAAGGAATAACTGCAAGATATACTAACAGGCACTGGGGACTGAATATGAGCAGGAAGTAGCTTCTGTTTGACTTTGTAAGAGAATGATTTAACATGACTTGCTTTCTGCATGGCTGACAGGAATTCTTTTCAAGAGCCCAGTATTACAAGCAAAACCTCTGCTGGCAGCTGGATATGAGTCAAAGGTAACAAGGATTTGCAGGACTATGGCTGGGAGCTGGGCTATTTAGTATTCAGGAAAAGGAAAGAAGAGAAAAGAAGCACTGAGTGCTGACAGATAGAATGTAAATGTGTGAAAATCTTTTCTTTTTTTTTTTTTTTGAGGACAAAAGTGGCAAAATTTTCATTAGAACACTATGAAACAAATTATATTTTACTAGTAGGATAGTGCTTTAGTACTCTCAAAGTGGATCATAATAGGAGAATGAGCCCTAGAGACAAAAGAAAAACTTCCTACAGGAAATTAAAACCAAGCTTTGCAAATAAGAACAACAGCCTACAATCCAGGTAAAACTACAGGCACAAATGGATGAATACAAAATGAACATTAGCAAAGCCTGAAGCATCGACACCTCAAAATACAAAAGGATAAGAGGGTGGCTTCACAGCACCTACTGAAAGGAATTTATAACAATATGCATACTAATGAACCTGAAACACCACTTAGTTTTTGCATCCATTATTCATTGCTCAGCTTTATAGGAAATGCAGCCATACAATGGAACGATTACAGGGAGCATCACTGGGAGAGGGATGATAACAGGAAGGAAACCGGAGCAACATCTGTTCCTTCACCCGGGTTCCCTTGTATGAAAATTACCATACCATTGGAAAAGGAAAAGGTTACAGGAAAAGAAGTTAGGTGAGAAGCTCAAGATGTCTTAGAGCCTTTTTTTCTTTTCCCCTTCAATCTATGTGATTGCTGTTCCTAAAGAAGCAGGAGGAGTCATGAGAAGAAAAGAAACAGCTTACAAAGGCCAATGCTCTCTCTTGGCTCTCTTGGCATATTTTTTGAGGCTGCTGTAGTCTGAAAGCAGAAACAGTCTGTTGATGACTAATGGACCTTATGTATGAGAAATAATATAGACAAAGAGTGGAGCTGGTTCAAACAACAAAATCCATAAGAGGTTCTGGGCACAGGGAAGCTGAAGGAAGGTGTCAGAGAAAAGCAGATGAAGGCAGCAGTGATAGCCCAAGTGTCTCAAGTTCTTCTATGGTTCCTGTCTCTTCTGTCTGCACAGGCAAGGGCATTCCTGAATCTAATTTATTGGCCACCTGAAGCACTGCAAGACACATTGAATCTGACCTGTTAGTGAGTTTACACCACCAGCCAAGGCAGACCTCTAAAGCATCCTTCCTAATGAACTCAGGATTTTTTTTTCAGTCCTATGCAAATTTGTTGAATAATTATATATGTATATGATATATAATTCAAGGTTTCTAATGGTTGGGGTTTTTTTTCCCCTTCACTTTTTATTTTCTGACTATCCAGGACCACAATGAAAGCACAGGGGCTGACACAGACCTTCTAGGATAACGGATACCTTCTCTGCCCTCCACTTTGTCCATATTGCAGCTGGCTTGTTTTACTGCAAGCTCAAACATCACTAACAGGACTAAGTTTATGAGCCTGAGAACTTATTTTACATAAATAAACTGGAAATAGACATTTTGGAAGGGACCTCTGGAGATCCCTTGGTCCACCCTTCCACAAAAGTTGGGGCAGAGACTTCTTCAGCTGTGAGGACCACAAGGGTCTAGGCAGTGTGTTCTTGTTTCCAAATAAATGTACAGGATATAGAGCATATTTAATTTATTTTTGGAATGTGACATCTGTGGCTAAATTACAAATTTTGACAGGAAATATATGATTTTTACCTATCAAAGTACAGAGAAAGGGGATAGGACAAATTCATTGAAATCTCAGGAGAGTTTGGCCATTTTTACATTTAATGTAACCTGAGAAAGAATGCTTTCAAGAGCTACACCTTCTGCCGGCGCTCTCAGAGGTTTCATGGAAATTATAGTATCCACTGTTAAAGGCATCAGAGTTAATAACCTACTGGAGCTTTGTAGCTGAAACCATTGGGCAGTCAGATGTGCTGTTCACAGGAGTTCAAAGCCATGCTCAAATATCTGGAAAAGTTCTAAATTTTCATGAGATGGAAAAAAAATTTCACGCACCTGGGTTATACTAGTGATTTGTGTACATTTCTCCAGGAGACCTGCTCCTACACCTGGAATTTATATTGTAAGTTGTTACTGAAAAGAAATTAAATTAACTGGCTTTTAAAATGTAATGCTTTAGAAAAACAATATATTGGGGGGAAAGATTTTTTGGCTTTGTTGTTGTTTTTTCATTTCATCCAAATGCAAGAGGCTGAATCATTGAATGCCGTGGGTTGGAAGGGACCTCTAGAGTCATCTAGTCCAACTCTCCTGCAGTAAAAGCAGGGACATAACTAACTAGATCAGATTGCTCAGAGCCCCATCAAGACTGACCTTGAATGTCTCCAGAGATGGGGCCTCCACCACCTCCTGGGAAGCCTGTTCCAGTGTTCCATTACTCTTCTAGTGAAGAACTTCTTCCTAATGTCCAATATAAACCTACCCTTCTCTAGTTTAAAACCATTGCCCCTTGTCCTATTGTTACAGTCCCTCCCCAGCTTTCTTGTAGGCCCCCTTTCAAGTACTGGAAGGTCACTATTAGGTCTTCCCAGAGATTTCTCTTCTCCAGGCTGAACAACCCCAACTCTCTCAGACTGTCCTTGTAAGAGAGGTGCTCCAGCTCTCTGATCAGTCTTGTGGCACTCTTCTGGACCCTCTTCATCAGGTCCACATCCTTTTTGTGTTGTGGGCCCTGCAGCTGGACACAGTACTCCAGCTGAGGTATCACCAGAGCAGAGTGGCAAAATCCCTTCTCTGGATTTGCTGGCCATGCTTCTTTTCATGCAGCTCAGGATACGATTGGTCTTCAGGGTTGCAAGTGCACATTGTTGGCTCATGTCCAGCTTTTCATCCACCAGATGCTTTTTATCACATCATCCCCCAGCCTATATTGGTAATGAAGATTGTGTTGACCCATGTGCAGGTGCTTTTCAGTTTCTAATCATTGGAAAACCCATAGTGTTTTGTTTGCACTACAAAATGATTAAAAATCATTGCAGTTAAAACTTAATATGAAAAACGTCATGTCCAACAGCTATATATCATCAGTACTTTCTGTGAGAAACCTTTGAATAGTTGTACTGATGCATTTTATTTCATTGCACTAAGGCATTTTCAAAGCTATGGCTTCAGTCACTTTTGAAGAGTGAATTCCTGTTTTGTATGCTTTTCTCAGTAACAGGAAAAACAAAGCAGGTGTATAATTTACATCAAAACCCATGTTTTCTTAACTTGAAGATACAGTCTGTCTCTCTGTGTGAGAGTATGATGTCTGTATATTTATTTAATATTAAAGACTGACTTAAAAAACCTCCTGACATCCCAAATAGGGTATATTAGCAGGAGAGCAGAAAGTTTGTCCTCAGGGGTTTTGTCTCTACTTTGTCAATAAAAGCCCTCAATGGAACCTGGATTCATAGCATGCAGATGTGTTGTTAATTATCTTTTTATGTATATAATGAATAAATCATAAAGTCCAAATAAGAATATAAATATTTATATTCATATACACATGCAGATGGGGTTGCAGTAAATCAGTATTAGCTTCCTTGCCTTATGGTATCTTTTGATCATTATTAAATGTGTAGGAGCTGAGGAACTATGCATTTTCTTTCCCATCCTATTTCTATATTATGCTCAAATTTCCCAGCATCTTCAATTTACAGAGTTTTTATTTGTGTTGGGGAAAAGAAAAAGAAAACTCAGCTACTTCTCTGATGGAATCAAATCACATCTAGATAGATGTGGTGGCAAAATATTTTTCAAAAATCCCATCAGTTTGAATTATAGTTATACCCAGGAAACGCCTGAGGATGCACTGCACCAGTGAGCTCTGTCATCTCTGTGGGCCATGGCTCCCCTCTGGGAAAAGAGGCAGTCTGACACCTGCATCCATGCACCCCAGCGTGAGCCCCAGCTCTGAGGCCACTTCATCTCCCTCACCTGCTACCACAGTGATGGTATTAGCTTGCCTGTGTTGAATTTCAAGTGTGTTTATGTGTCCAGTTCCTAAAATATGGTGCTTTGGTTGTAACTGTCTCACCTAAATCCTACAGTGATAACAAACAGTAGCACTGAGTTCAAACTCATCAGTGGATGTAGTGTGTTGCTGGCCCCGAACAGCAGGGCATATACCTCTGCATCTGGTGAGACAGTGAGAGACGGCTGAGGGTGAGTCTTCAATATTGACTCTCCTTTTTTTTTGACAAATGTATACATTTCCAGAAAGCTTTGGGGAAATTCTGGTCCTACTGCAACCAGTGACAAAAATCCTTGGGAATCTGTGAGTTACAGATCCCTCTTTTAGTTTGCAGGACGGTCAGTGATTAATAAATTGGGTTTTTTTGGTTTGCTATTAGGTTCCCTCTGAAAATCAGTGAGTGTAGCAGTATGGAGTGCTGTCACATGATTTTTCTACAGCCAGTTTCTATCTCTGCCTGTCCGTTGATATAATTAATGTCACGACAGCAAGTCATACTGAGTGTATTTTATCACTCCAACAGTGCCATTTCAAGACCTGGCCTGATTAGTCTGTAGCCCCTCTATATATTGTCTTTGTTTGACATTGTCACTTGTCTAGCCATGTATGAAGCTAGAAATAAAAATGCTCATCCTCACATTGTTGTTTGTGCCTGTAAATCTTGTTGATTGGAAATAAAAGTAAGCCTCTACCAAGAACACATACTTCATACAGCAGACAGTTGATTACTGTGTGTGATGCTTATAAAATGACCAAGACTCCTTTTAGAAGGTAACTCTATCATGCTCAGTGATGGATAGCAAAACAAACTGCCACTGAAATGAAATTCACATTATGCAGCAGGCCACAGTGTTGACTGAGAACAAACATGAAGAAGGTCATTCAGATCTGGTCTGTCTTTCTTGAAACAGAAATCCAAATATTCTGATGGGTGATAGTTTAGGAACCTCCTTAAGCACAAACTTGTAAGAAAATACTCTGGATAAATTACAGTTTGGGGTTAAAATATCACATACTGCCCATGCTTTGAATGAAATCTACTTCAATAACTATATCTTCAGCTCTTGCTAATTTCTAGCATTGTTAATATGCAGATGGAAAAATGGCATGCAGTTCCATTTATAACAGCAATTACTTTGCATCTGTCTTAAACAGTTTGCTGAAAATGTTTTCTCCAGCTTTCATGACTGAGCCTGGAGCAAAAATAAAGGTGAAGGATGTGGTGGTGGTAGAAAATTTTCATCTTCTAGTGGTCACCTTTTAGTGCAGTTACACAGGCTGCTACTCAACTCTAATAGAGGCCCCATCTCAGGTTCTTCAAGATGGCTGGGAAACCCTTCTATGAGATTACAGAATATTGATGCAAAGGAGACAGTTTTAAATACTGTTCTGACATAAAGTCAACAATAAAACTTCTCTTCCTCTACCTTACATCCTTTACATGTAAAGGTCTTTTTGATGAAGCTACCCATTTCCAATCACCTGCCCAAAATATTCCATCTCAATATTACCTCTTTTGAATAGTGTATTCCACTTCTCTATTACTGTTTTTTCCTGCCCAACCAATCATCCTTCCTAGCCTTTCCCAAACTCCCACTCCAGCTACTGTGACATACTGTTTTGCACAGCTGCCTTTCTCCTTCAGCCCATACCTAGACCTCTAGAGCTGCCTTTCTTTCCAGGCTCCTCTTCTCTTCCTTCTCAGCACCCAGGCCTGCTTATTTGATTCTAGTTTGTTCTGTGCTGGCTATGCCACACTAAGCAGCATAATTTTTCATGGTGATTCATTAAGCAATACAAGCAACATCTGTCATGTGCATGCTCTCTCATCCTTTCCCCATAGAAAATTGTGTGCACAGTAGTGTTCCCTTTTGAGATTTGTTTTTTAACTCTACATATGTCTGTGCATAGTTCCATATGTAACTACGTACTCGTGTATGTATATACATATATAAACCCACACACATTGTGCCTTCCATTTGTGTGAATGAAGGAAACGTCACAGCGAATGAGAGCTGACAATGTCTTCATTTGCTTGGGAAGCTTCTTATGACATTTTGGGCTAATCCTTGATAAAAGTCGTGTCTCCCACAAGACTGCGTTTTATTTTGGTTGCAGGAAGTTGCGCTAGGCCAAAAGAGTAAAGCATAGGTCACTGTTGCTGTCTCAGAGCTTCAGGCAGTCTTTCAGAGACTTACAACCTTTTGCTGAAATCTGAAAAATAAAGGGCATCTGAGAACTTGGATCTGCATTAGGTGGCATGCAGAACTATTCAGCATATGGAGCAAAACTCACTCCACAATAGCCAGATATGCTGTTCTCTTCATTTGCTATGGTTTCTGTGACTGAGTGATATTTCCATCTAGATATTTTCAGAACCATGTGAGCCATGAAAGAGTGCAAGCTCACTGATTTGGAAGTCTTTGGAGAACAGCTGCTTGGCAAAGCAATTAAGATTTTTTTTTTTGTTTCTGTGCATCTCACTAATTTCAGACTTATGTGAGTGGAAGAAGTTAAGACATACAAGTGTTTAATTTCTTCTATTATTTCTGCCATTTTATTATGTCCCATCCAAAGCTACCTTCTCAGTTTCTTGGATCTGTGCAAGACTGACACCTAAATGGTGCTTTGTGCATCCCACGGCACTGAGAGGCTGGGTGTGTGCATTTACTGCATTCAGGGGGAAGTGCACTGCTCTGCATTGGTACACTGCCTTCCTTTGATCTAAGGGTTGATATCTACAATTGACCCTCATGTCTCTTTCCAAAGGTCAAATCCTAGGAGCAAGGAATCAGCTCACCCATCTTCTCTATGAAGACTACCTGCTCTGTTGGCAAGGGGAGGTTCTGCACAGTCTCAGTCCTTGCCTTTCCTCTAGTGTTTGAGGAGGTGGCATAGGCTCCTTGGCTCCCTGACACCTGGTGCCCAGAGTGGTGTTTGTCCACAGAATAATAAAAGTGCTGGGAGTCTAGGGTAAGCTGCAGGGTGCAGTTAAGAAGCAAGCTTTCATTGTGTGACTGAGGGTCTGGGTGGGCTAAAGACTGTTTTACATCGTTACAGCCCTGGGTATAAGCTTCTGTTTCACATTAACTACGCTTCTGATGGTCATATACCAAATGCCTCACTGTTTAAGGATATTAAACACATTGTTATCATCAAGAGTAAAATGAATCCATTTTAGTGGGACTGTATTAAGCATATTGACTGTTTTCCCTTCCATACCCTTTACCAAATACTGGATGATGACATTCTTATCGCTTAAAAATACCATCATCATGGACAGGTCATAGGAAATTTTACAAAGGAGAAATAGCATAGGGAGAAAAAATATTATCTTGACAGTACGTTTTTGTACACAGGTCTGCTCTTATACAGTATCCAATGAAGCTAATCCTTCATTTCACATATATTCACTTAGGGCTATATTCTTCCATCAGATTTAGAGTGTGGATCTTTGATATGTTTGAGAAATGAATGATGTTCTCAGGCTGCAAAGTTCATCTGCCTCATGTTCCCTAGACTCCAACTAATACTTTCTGCTGGGTGCTTTGTTGTTGGTACTGTGGAGCAAATGGATCTCAGGGAGGGGTAACAGTTTCATGGAAACAGGATATTTTTAGCTCAACACCAGCTGAAATTTTGGCTGTTTCTAGTGCAAAATGAGGTGAAATAATTGCCGTGCAATGGTCTCCTCAGATGTGGTGCCAAGAGCCACATCAATGGATGTACTGGACTGAGTTGCGTTGCTGCAGCCTCCTTGAAGTCACGGCCACAGCTGTGCCACCCACCATCACTAGCCCCTCACAGAGGGCATCCTTCCAGACACAGCAGCTCTGAACCCTGACAGCTGTTGCCCTGGGCACCTAAGGAATATGGTGGCTGGGTCAGCAACATTTCCTTATATTATCACCAGCAATGACTCTGATGCAGCCTATTGAAACTGTCGTGTGAAGGGGTGGTTTTGGATGCTGATAGAGTTAGCAAAGGTCATGGGCTTGCTTTGGCCCTTTTCACTTTCCAAGCAAGCATAGTTTTCTCAAAGAAACTTTTTAAGAGGGGTCTTTCCCCTATAAATGCAGTTCAGTTTAAAGACTCTGAAAAAAAAAAGCAGGCAAGGTTGCCCTCAAGCTCTGCGAGTCTGGGGTTGAGAAGCACTCTACCCTCATACAGGTTCAAACCAAAATTGTGGGCACATGAATTGGCAATGCTGGAGCCAGATGTTTCAAGCTTGATTTGATTTGGCTTTTCCTGTAGGTTTCATGAAGAGCACAAGCTAGTTTTGAATAGTTCAACATTTTTGAAGCTGGAGTAATTTAAATCAAGCATTAGATAGGAGCACATCTGCGCATCTCTGTGCCTTTGTAAATAAAATTTGAGATGCACTTAAAAAAAACCCAAAGTTCTGCAGGTGAACATATGCCTTTCCATTGATGAAATCTGGAGGTTCCACATCTTGAATAACTTTGAATCAGGACATATGCATGCCTTTGATGATGAGTGGTATAAAAGGCATGCAAAGTTAGTAAAACATGATGTGACTTAATAATCACTCTACAACTGGGAGTGCTTACCGAGCATAATGGCAGGTTTTGTTCCAGAGAAGCAGCAGACTGTGGCTGCCTCCAGGGGGCTGGGAGAGATGAGCCCACCTTATTGCTAGGAGCCTTCTGGCTTCCCAAATCTCATGACAAGCTGTGCCTCCACTCCTGACTGGAAACAGTATGCAGGAACCTCTGGAGACATCCCTGCCTTCCTGAGTCTCTCCACGGATTTCCAAGTGGCAGGGATGGTTTTGACGCAAGAGTCCCAACCAGCATTACATATAAGAGTTTAGGTAACAGCAGGCAAACATCCCTATCCTCCCTGTACACCTGTTTGATGGACTCTGCCTGGTTCTGGCAGCATCAAGGCTATAACAATCAACCACATCCGCTTCCTCTGCAAGCAAGGGACTCTCCTGGGAATCAAAGCATCATGTCTGGGTAAGGAATAAAAATCACCCAGAGCCAGATTATAAGAAAAGAAATAATAGCTAAGGCTGCTTTAGACAGACAAGGGCAATACCTCCATGCTCCTGTATTAGACTGGGTCTTCCAGGCACTTGCCCTGCCTGTGTTGTTTCACTCAAAGGGGAGCCTCTGAATGCACAGTTTGGGGTCTTTTGCCATGAAACAAAACCAGAAGATGTATCTATACTTGTCCTGTCCCCAAAGACACGATAGCTCTGTGGCAGGTTTGAAGATTTCATCAGTGCACCAAGTAGTCTGCATTTAATTAGCTTTGTTCTTACCAACAGGCATAAAAGTCAAACAAAGGGAACAATGAGCAAGCCTTTTCACAATTTTCAAGAACTGACCATGGCTCTAAAACTTGAATTTGTTGACAGCAGACCTTTTAGAGTGTACATGTTGATGCATGGTTTCTAGCCATGCTGGACTTCATTGCTGCATCTGTCTCTAAAGAAGTTCAAGACATAAAAAACATTGTATGCAATACTCATTTTTTGAATCTTCACAATAGAGAGCAGATTCATTGTGCTGCTTTTCCTCATAAGGTCATTACTCCAGCAAATGCCCTTGGCTTGATTTTCAGGTAGTACAACAATATAGATTAACAATTACAAATAAACTGCCTGCCCAGAACAAACAGTGCACTGCTTAGATAACCAGCTTAGATGATATCTGTGTTCAGTGTTGCTCAGAGTCAGAGGATATAAGAAACAGAATATGCACATTAGCTTCTTGTCCACCTCTTCTACCCCAAGCTTTCAAAGGAGCTCCTTCATTCTAGTATTTCTGTGATTCCTGATAGAGGTCCATTGGAAAAGGGGAGCCATTGTAGTGACAGGTCTCTCCTCAGCATCATACCTCACCTTCTTAATGCTTGGAAAGCATTAAGAGCAATCTGTGAAATTAGCCAGTGACACTGACAGCATCTTATCAAAATTATCATGACGTATACACTACTAGCTAAGGCCAGGGTAAAAGAAATACCAAAAGAACACATTCTGTGTTCCATCTCTTCCAGAGCCATTGGCATGAAGGGTTTCAGGGAAGGGAGGGAGGGAGAGAAGGAAGAAGAGAGTTGAGAGGGAGGAAGAGAGTGAAGAGTGAGGATGAACACTGAAAAAGACAACAAAAAATATCCAAAATAGAGAATTTCTTTTCCTTTCTTGTTCATTATAGATTAATTTGTCAATAAGTGTGACACCAAGAAATGAGAAATACTGGCCTGGATTTGAGACATCTTATAGTTCAGGGTGCTTTCAGAAACAAAAAGTGATAAATAGGTAATGTTGCTATAAATACAGGAGACCGAAGTTTCCAGTCAAGTATCCTTTGCTGATATACCTGAGAGCAAACTTCATGCCTGGCAATGAAACTGTGTTGATTTGTGTCAGTCGAGGCTTTGGACTGGGTAGAGGAATCTGCTGTTACATTCCTTCCGCTGCGAAAGTTTTCAGAGCTCCACATCTCCTGTGATGCCAGTTACAAACAGTTATTGTCAAATAATTATACTAAGACCTAGGAATAGAAAAACAAGTAAGCTATTGGCATGAAAAGAATTCAAGGGAGAGATCAGTGAAAATATAATAAGGGTAAGATCCATTAAATTTTTGAATGCTTGCATGGGGAGCTTCAAAAGCAGCATTACTCAAATCCTTAGTCTTAGAGGGGCCAAATGCATACATTACAGGCAAGAATAGTCTTACCTCTGTGTCATAAAGAGGAAGCCATCCAATTTTTTGCACTGCTGACTTCTGCTGTGTGTGGAACAAGGCAACTGGGAGAAGCATCAGTCAGCGTGAGTGCTTAGTGATCCTGATGTCCTTGCACTGAAGGAGGTGGTAACAAGATGAGCAAGACACAAGCCTTTTTTCCATCTATGGCAGTAAGACCTGAGTTCTAATTTAAACAGGACTTTTTGAGAGGTTTGAGGCTGCATTTGGCACGAAGATACTGTTGAGCAGAAGTTTACTCTTCCTCCAGGAGACTCCATCAGCAGTGTTGCTGAAGTGATGAGAATGCAGATCTCGCACTAAACCTACCTTTTCATTAGGCTCAGCACAAAAGCCCCACATGGAGATGGGGTGCATTATCTTACACTCTGCATATAGACCTAATGAGACCTAAGCATCTCTTCAAGAGTTAATCGGATCCTAGTAGCAAGTATTTCATGACTTCAGATCATTATTGTTCAGTAAATATCAAACAACAGAGTCTAAACAGAGAGTTTCTGTTGTAGTAATACAGTAGGGTCATGATCCCATAGGTTGGGAGGGATTGGCTCAGCCCAGGCTCTGTGCACAGACTGCAGGATCTGGCTGGCACAACATTCATCAAACAAGCACTGCTAGAAATCCTGATGTGCAGCTTCTTTTGCAGCCATCCTTGGAAGTGGCAACCAAGAACTTATCCAACAGCTCTCTCTGGCTCCATCACAGACACTGGTAAAGGGATTCAGAGACCCAAAAACATACTTCAGTAGCCTAAAAGTGAGGCATTTAATAAAATCAGATCAATCAGACTCCCTTCACAGTGCACAAAGGGAGACACAGCCTTGGATGTCTGCTGCGGTATTCACTCTTCAGAGCTGGCTTCCACTGGTTACTGCAGGGCCTGAATGACAGATACAGAACAGGTGTCTTGCCTTATTTTATACAGTTAATATAATATTAAATAAATTCTCTTTCCCTCCCATGTTTCAGCTCCCCAGAAATAAATGTGAAGCTCATTGAAACTGGGGTAATTCCCATGATTTCTGAATCAAGCCCAACATGGGAAGTGACAGCCAATGTTAGAAGAAAATAATCTTTAGCAGAGGACGCAAGTGACTGCGGGTGTTATTCATCTTCCTATTCACAAATTATTTTCAAACCTTAGGGACAGCATGAAAGGCATATAAGCATTGGTATTGCACAAAAGGCAGAGCCATTTCTAATAAGGAAATAATTTGTTATTGCTCATATCAACCTCTGTAAGTCCACAGCACAGTTAGGAACCCTTCTACTGGACGAGGCCAAGAAACACACTTTTCCTGGCTCACCTGCAAATCAGACAGCTTAGCATTAAAAAGTCTAACTCCCAAGGGACTGCAAAGTTAAAGGGTTGCCAAATGCTTCTAATGCTCCAGAAGGCAACAGTTAAGCTCTGAGCAAGGAAGGTCTCACTGCAGCTTAATGTACTGGTTATTCATCTTGAGTAAGTCTGGTGTCACATACTCACTCCCCTGGGCATGAGCAAGAGAAGCTGAGGAATAATACAACCCATCAACTCCATATGAGTCCTTCTGTCCCATGCAACGGTGGTGCAGACTTCCTGGAAATGTAATAGCTGCAGAGGAATGCCCAACTACTTAGCAAATAACACATCCCTCAGTATGAAAAATGAGAAGATTCATTCCATTTTACTGCAGAGATGATTCCAAACCAGCTGCTCTGTTGGAAGGCAAATGGGGATGTGTCTTCCCATTTTCATGTTGCCAGCATGTAAAAATGCTGTGCCTGGACTCCATTGTGCCAGCTACTGCACAAACAGAACAAAAGACAGCCCTAACAGGCAAACAAGCTGCCAGACAAGAAGCAGCAGCTACACTCATCCCACAAAGAAAGTCTGCACGTCAGCCTGCTGGGTGGGATGCTGGGCTTACCATCAGCCTTTTTGCTCTTGTTCCCAAGAAGGGGTGTGAAGGCAGATTGGGAAGAGGAGAAATGAGATAACTTTGCAGGTGTTTACAGGGAGCTTCTCCAGTAGAAGAGGAAGTGTGGGATAAAATCTGAGCCCTCCAGCCTCATAGCAAATGGGACCTGAAGATCATGTTACCAGCACCAGTTCATTCCCACAGGCACACTGTGGCTCTCCAGTACAGTACACAGCACAGCCCCAAGGCAGGGTGATGTGGGTTAAGCATAGGGTGCTGTGCCTTAACGTGCAATTTCTCAGCCTTTGTGATGGGATTTAACCTTTGCTGTAAGCTTTTATGTTGAATATGTTAGGGAGTTTTTTAGTCAAATGAGTTTTCAGTGTGTCTTTGTTCCTTGCCAGGTCTATACATACACACACTCACCTATTGCAGCTCATCCTCCAATCAGAAAACCTATTCAAACACTTCTCAGAAGGACTTGGAATAGAAACAGGAGACAAAGTACTCAAAACAGAAGGCAAGTGGGTCACTAAGGCCCAGTACTGTGACAGCAGAGAGAGCAGCCTTGAGCAGTTTAACCAGCATGTGCTATTGAATTAATGACCAGCCCTCGTAGGCTATCCTCTCTGTGATCTGGAGTCTTCTTTTCTTGATGGCTACTAGTACAGGTGCAACCAACAGAAAGTCATTTCCAGAAATATGCAGAGTTCACTAGGACCAATGGTCAACACTCAGAAAAGGAAGGTTTGATTTCTAGAGAAACTCTTGTAAATCACC
Organism: Dryobates pubescens; assembly: GCF_014839835.1. Classification (NCBI taxonomy): domain Eukaryota; kingdom Metazoa; phylum Chordata; class Aves; order Piciformes; family Picidae; genus Dryobates; species Dryobates pubescens. The sequence continues at coordinate 31,286,534 of NC_071617.1, forward strand.
ACTGGTAGGGGGCACAAAACCAAAGGAAGTTTCAAGAGCATGCTATTCATTTATGCCCTGTCTTGTTTAAAAGTTCAAGAGATACTGCAGCCTAACTTCTCCTGTCTGGAATTCATCCCTGCTAATAGAGCAAAGCCACAGGGTGAGCTGTTAGACAAGTACAGGCAAGAGCAAACTGTTACTGCATGAGAATCAGCCCACATTACCGTCCTTGAAGAACCAAAGTCTGGGTGGAGGATGCACTTCCTTGCTATGCCCAGAGGGGTTCTCTTTACTAACTGGCTAGAGGGTCAAGAGCTCCATTTTTCTTGATTTCCTAGTGTTGAGAGTTTGCTTTTACTACCCTTCATTCAGCTGCATCCACAGGACAATAACATAAAGGAGAAGTCACAACGCAGAAGCTCAAAAATCCCCAGGAAGGGCATTTTGTATTTGCATGAGCATCCTCAGAAGTGCCATAATGTGTTTGAAGAAAGAATTACTTCTTCTCAAATAATAGGACAGTTGTGAGATTATTTTTGCAAGCTTTACTTGTTTTGATACATCTAATTAGATGCAGCACTGTACTTGCAATCGAACATTTACCAGGTGAGAAGACTTTCCAGTGATTTGGAGATGAGTCGTAGCTTCCAATAGTGACACTTTTTGCTTCCTGTGTGCTTGCATTGCTGTATTACTAAGGTCACCACATAACACATCATCTTTCTTGTCCTTGTAGCTGCCAAAGCCTCATAGAATGGAGCTGTGTAGTGCTTTCTCATTGAGATATAACATTTGTTCTTTACACTTATATTCTCTTCTAAAAGTTAAGTAAAGAATTAGTAAATAAGGCTGCTTGCTTATTTACAGTAACTTCCTCTCCATAAATCATTGTTGTCTCTCAGATGTTGGCCATCAGTGTCCCAGGCAATGGGGCTGAGCATTACAGTGCTATTGGAACCCAGGAACTGAGTGCTCGTGCTTGTTTTGGTACAGTAACTTCCCTTCCTCCACTGCATCAAGTTCTCTGTGGCTTTCAAAGCAAACTAAAATGTTCTGCCAGGATTCCCCCTCTCCAGGAGCTGAAACACCCTCAGAATACCCGATTATCTGTTATCTTACCCCAACTGCATGACCTCTTTATACATTAAAAAAATGTAAGAAAAATATCAACACAAATAGTCAGCAGTGCAAGAGTTCCTTGAAAACCAACCTCATTTTGTAAATGCATTTCCCACAGTTTGATGTTCCCACATGGATTCTTTCATTTCAGGTGAAGAAAAATAAACTGTGAAACCAAAGGATACATGCATTTTAAACAAATTAATTGTTTTATCTTAGCATGATTTATTATTTTCATGCCTAGCTGTTAAATATGCTGCTGAATCTGCAGCTCCCAATACTATCTCTGACGAAGTGCCTGCCCAGCATGCAGCTTCAACTAAGGAAATGCATCATGCAAATACAGTAAAAAAAATCATGAATCCCCCCAGCATCTGCCACTGAAGTCACGTCACAGGAGGTAATTAAGGCAAAGGCTCAAAGATCTTAATCCTTACTTTTTCAAATTGTGAGATATCTGTGGATACATTTTCAGCTCTTTCTATGAAGACAAGGAGGTGAAGTACACTGTTTTAAAACATTACCACATGAGTTGTCCAGTGTTAGCAGGACTATGTATGACCAATAAGAGTTTTCTGAATTGCCTGGGGAAGGAAAAAAAGCACAAACCAGTGATACTTGCATGGGACCGTGTGACTCAGTCTTTTAGACATGGAAAATCGCAGTCTTTCCTTCCATCCATATTAAATTCAACCTCCATCTCAAGAGAGGATGAGACTGAAGGACAAGCTGAAGATTCTAAGGAACACAAGAGACATTTTTGCCTGGCTGGGTGCAAAACATCAAAAAAGGAGAAAAGACACTGAGACAGAAAGCACAAGCAAGAAGCAGCTAAGGAATTCAACCTCCAGCCATTCCTTCCACCAAGGGAAGTGAGAGAGTTTTCATTTTGTCATGCAACAATATGTAAGCCAATCTAACTAGCTGAAAAGCATGCTTCTATTGTATTCAAAATATTTCCTTTCATAAAATTAAAGAATAATATTTAGAGAAACACAAAGACATCAGATTGTTTTCCTGTCGCACTTAAGTTATGATTTGTCATTCATTAGCAGATACAAATGATGGAGTTTTTACATTATATTTTAATCTTTAAAAAATGCTTTGAAACATGAAAATATGTTAAAATAGACTTCTTCTTTTTTTCAATACTGGAGAGACTTAAAATATTTTTTGCAAATTTTATTTCCCTAGGTGGTTTTTAAATTATTTATTTGTGTGCTAATCTCTTCCAGTGCTTCTGCATTTGTTAATTGGCCACAACAACCCCATGCAGTGCTACAGGATGGGGTCAGAGTGACTGGAGAGTGGCCAGGCAGAAAGGGACCTGGGAGTAGTGGTTGACAGTAGGCTGAACATGAGCCTGCAGTGTGCCCAGGTGGCCAAGAAGGCCAATGGCATCCTGGCCTGTATCAGGAACAGTGTGCAGGGCAGGAGCAGGGAGGTCATTCTGCTCCTGTACATTGCACTGGTTAGGATACACCTTGAGTACTATGTCCAGTTCTGGGCCACTCAGCTTAGGAAAGAAGTTGACTTGATGGAATGTGTCCAGAGAAGGGCAACAAAGTTGGTGAGGGGTTTGGAACACAAGCCCTGTGAGGAGAGACTGAGGGAGCTGGGGTTGCTTAGCCTGGAGAAGAGGAGGCTCAGCTGAAACCTTATTGCTCTCTACAACTACCTGAAAGGAGGTTGTAGACAGGTGGGGGTTGGTGTCTTCTCCCAGGCAACCAGCACCAGAACAAGAGGACACAGTCTCAAGCTGCACCAGGGGAGGTTTAGACCGGATGTTAGGAAGAAATTCTTCATAGAGAGAGTGATTGCCCATTGGAATGGGCTGCCCGGGACGGTGGGGGATTCGCCGTCATTGGGGGTGTTTAGGAGGAGACTTGATAGGGTGCTTGGTTGCATGGTTTAGTTGATTAGATGGTGTTGGATGATAGGTTGGACACAATGATCTTGAAGGTCTCTTCCAACCTGATCTATTCTATTCCATTCCATTCCATTCCATTCCATTCCATTCCATTCTATTCACTGCTGATTATGAGCAGAGTTTTTGTTACTTTGTTCAACCCACAGTAAAATCTTTATCATAAAAAGCCATCTATATTTTGTTGACTAGGAAGGAATGCAATCTTTTTTTCAGCTGACCATGTAAAAATTGGTTAAACGATCCTCAAGCCAGGGTGTACCTGTGTACGTGTCAGGGGAACAACGCAGACTTTCTGCAGTGAAACACTAATGATCTATTCATCTTTGCATCAAATTCAGAGAGCAGGATTGTGACTTAATGCTACTTTTCAGACACAAAATTCATCATCTGTGCAACTGAAATTATCAGACCACATTCAAATGAAGGGTGGGAAACTGAGATTAGAGTTTATGTTTATAATTAAGCTTGATGGAAGTTTTAATTATATTGAGTGTAAAATGTCCAATTCTGTCACCTTCTCTATGGACATGTTCAGATGTTCCAGATGCACTTTGAGATACGCATTCTGTGCCTACATATTCCTGTCAATTACAGCACACATCACTGTTCAGTGAGAGTTATTACCCTGTTGTATCATTTCAGGCTCTGATAGTGAAGAATTACAACCTTACAAGCTATTACGAAATGGATTTCCACTCATTAGGGCAAATTGTTTTCAGGAAGAGCAATTACGTCATGTGAGTTTTCAGTGGCAATTCAAACCTTAGCCAAAGGTTGGCATCATGCTCAGGGGGATATAGATCAAACCTGGAATCAGAGAGGAGTATGAATGACAGATGCTCAACTGCAATGTTGGGATCATCTCATCTGTGTTGAAAACTGGTTTAGAACAGATGTTCTCATCTGAGCTACTATGGTTGTCAGTAGAGCACCAGAATAGAAGGGTTCAAATATTCAAAGAGGTTATGCAGCTTTTGAGCCTTTAGAGACAAACATGGAAGCTTAGTGATTTGCCAATAATTTATTTTGACAAATGCATGTTGCATATGTTGAGAATAGAGCTGCTCAGGAAAGAAGGGAAAAAAAAAGGACTAAGTGCTTTTATTGTTGGAAACCTCAGCTGACAATGTCGAAATGTTCCCTGAATGGCTAGTTTTAGAAACAGCTCTGGCAGACCACAGGCCTGGCTGAATCCTGCCCTGTTTTCCACCATATCTTCTGTTCCCTCCCAGGATGAATGACAGCCTCATCCAAAAACAGACATCTCCAAATCCATGCAAAACCTACTCTGGAATACTGAAATCTCCTGACAATGGGGTTAACCTGTCAGCTCAGCTTCCACTGTTTGATCTACTCTAGCAAGAAGTGCTTGGGTAAAAGCTTTACATTGCAATTCATATCAAAGCCCAACTGAGCTCAGTCTCTGGGCTTAGGGGAGTGCTTCGTGTTCCCCATTGTTGATAGCATAAGCAAACACACTGTCATAAGTCAGGTGTCTAGAGTGGACATGGCAGAGGTGCCTAAGGACATCGCTGAGCCTTATGTCCCATCTGGGTGCCTCTAGGAAGAGCTTTTGCATTGTCCTACTGGGACTTCTCATTTTCCCAGACAGCTACTACAGGAACTCCCCACAGGGAGAGTGGCCAACAATTTAGATATTCCTGTGGCTAAGATTCTTATAAGCAGGCACTCTGTACCTCATCTAGATCCCAAGACAGCTTTGACAAAGGAGGTGGGAGCATTATATGGGCTTCATTCCCTTCTGTTGCCCATCATCCCAGGGAGCGGTAATGTGTAGGTAATATTCATATAGGACTTTGGCATCATTGACTTAATTTTAGAATTAAGGGAAAACACCATTTGGGATCTGAAGTGAGGTTTTCTCCAAGGTCATCCACACACCAGTGGCAGAGCTCCTGCTCCCCTGAATCGTAGGGCAGGGGTGCATATCTCCCCTCCAAAGCAATTCAGTGCAGACATCCAAGCCCTACTCAATTTGTCTGGGTTGCAAAGGGCAGAGGACAAAGAAGAGATCTGCAATTCAAGCTTTCCATATCTCTGAGGTGAGACTTGTGCCTGTGTCAGCTTTCTTAAAGGGATCATAATCTAATAGAAAGGAGAAAAAGGCTGATCTGGCGGCTGCTGCAATATGATAACCCAAAAACAATTAGGTATCTATCCACTCTTCTTTGTTAAAAGCGTGAATAGCACAGTGGAGAGCATATCCTCAGATAGCTGCAAAAATGAATTGCCTACTTTTGCAGATCTTTTATTTAAATCCTGCAAATAGTAAGAAGCAATTTTAATAAAAAAACGTTATGCATAGACGAGTTGCTGCTTTTCATTTGAGAAGTGGTGAAGTGAAGAGTTTTCTTTATTTTTACTAATTTCTAATTTGATGCAGATGTGATTCTAATGTTAATTATGCCCTCCACCGTCTCTATGCTCCAGTGAAATGTGACTCCCTGATGTTTCTCATTGTCTTTTGTTTACAATTATGAGAAGTTGATGGAAATCATCTGTTTTTTGCTTCTGTACTGCTGTGGGATTTGTACAGCAGGAACCTGTCAAACTCGTGACCTCTAGAACAAGGAATTGTGACCAATTCAGGCTGCAATTGCAGCTGTAATCCTGGCATTGGGCTGTTTCTTTCTCACCAGCTGCATATCTGTGATGAAACAGTTCCTGAATCATGGAAGGATGATTTCAGAGTTCAGGGTAAACAGTAGGATATTTGTGAGTGCATTCTGATGCCCGGTTTTGCTAAATGTTATCTTGCTTAAGGCTCCATTTTCTTGTTCCTCTCTTTTCTTTTGAAAAGGAAAACAAAAACACAACAAAAGAAAAAAAAACACACAAAAGAAACAAAACAAAACAACAAACAAAAAAAAGAGAGGTAATACACATGTGCTATGAGCAGGATTTCATTTATGTTTCCAATGTTTTGGGACAGGCTGAGGACAAGGGTTCTCTCAGCACCCACACACTATCCCCAGAACCAGGATCCATGAAATGAAAATAAATGTAGTATAATTTGTTGGTGGTCTGTTTGTGACATTGCCCAGGCTGGACCATCTGTGAATGTATCTGCCTTTACTGGAACTGTATATATATGTATATAAAGCATCTGCGTATCGACCATGTATCTTATGGACAAGTAAAGTATGCATTTTAGGAACATTTAATTAAGGTACCTGGGCAACTTGTATACAACACATGCAAATGTGATCATTGTACTGGCAATGAGAACACTACCAGGAAAAAGCGTCTGGACTTCAATGATATATAGAAACCATCAGACAAATACAGCTCTCAGCCTAATGGGCTAATTCAATTAATTCTATTACTTTGAAGTGAAATATGTGGTAAAATTAACAACTGTTAGATTGCCTTCTGCACAGAGGAACAAGAGAAGGCTTTTTCCCTAATTCCCAGAGATTTTTGTTCTACTTTTCCTAAAATCCTACGTTTTTCCTACAGTTCCTTCACTATTCCTAATGTTTTCCTCCCCCCAGCTAGGGCTTTTGGCTGGGTCGAGGGACTGTACACAGTTGTGGCAATGGTGCTGTTGATGCCAAAGCTGCAGAGCCAACATGCGTGATGCTGGTCTAGGTGACATTTGCTGCTCTGGAGGGTTGAGAGGCCCAGTTAGAGCTATGTGATGCCAGCAGGCCTTTATTCACTTTGCTCTTGCACTTTCAAAATACAGTTGGGAATTTAGTGTCTCAGAGCTCTCACTAATTGCCTTATCAAATGTAGCTGAAAAAAATCTAAGGAGACTAAAAGGCAGAACTGTATGGAGATCAGTTGTCTTATCTGCATGGTAGATGAAGGGAGATATTAGGTGATCCATGAATTCTTGTGATTTTTCTCTCAGTTAACTCCCTTAGATTCTCCATTAACATGTCAGAAGTTGACACAGATAATTGTCACATATACATGCCCACATTACCAGCTCAGCCTGTGGACACAGAGGAAACAGAAGGAAGCTGCTTCCTGCACTCAGAGCACTTGCAGTCTGTGCCGAACAAGGTATCCAAGGTGCTGGTTCTGTGTCTAGGAACAGGCTTATGGCCTGTTTTGGGGCACAGACTAACATGGACACCAAGGCAGAGCTATATCATCTGCATGGAAGTCAACCCCTAAAAACAAGGCTGAGGCTTAGGCATGTTGCTCCATGGAAAGTGTATCCTGACATTTAATCTGCTGCTTGTATACCTTGTGGTACAAACCTATTTGTATGAAGTCCAGCAAGGGGAGAAAAATGGGAGGCTGGACACTGGGATTGGCTAGTGAAAATGTATCTCACCTCAGAATCTTTGGCCACCCCTGAGTGATTACAGGTACTGTAGGCAAAATATTAATAAAAACTGATAATAACAATGATGGTATTACTAGCAGCACTTCATAGGTTCAGCTAGGAACACAAATAGCCAGCTTGGCTATGAAAGTCAGAACTGGATAAAACTTGCTAGACTTCCAGCTTACTGGAAAAATGTGACAGTGTTTGAAAGTAGACAGACATTCCCATGACTCTCTCTTCTGGCATATTTTTCCTTCAGAAGAAAACAGGGACTGAGCTAACATGGTGAATGAATCACTTCAAATCACTAGAGGGTAATTCTGAAAATACAGCAACTTCATGTTGCAACTTGCAATCATCCACACTTTTCCACTGCTAACCCCCTTGAGACTAGAGGCATAAACCTTAAATTCACTGCAGTTTCACACTGGTAGTATGAATTTAACTTTATTGAGTATTTGAGATTAAAGCTATGGTAAATAAGAGGAGAAAGTCAAACACATGCCATCTTAAACATACTAATGTACAAACGTTTTATTTGATTTTTCCATGAACCATTTCACATGTGACAGACGTTTTTTTCATAACCTGAAGGTTGTGGGTGTGCATTTCTGGCAAAGCTACAGTTCTGTGCTGCCCTTCTACCATGGCAATAAGTTAACAGTCATGAGTCACCAGTTAAACGCAACCACAAAACTGGTAGTGTCCTTGCTAAATGTTTTGTGCCCCACAAAGTTAGATTTGAAGTATCTTCCATCTCAGAAAGAGCACAGCAAAAGCAGGACTCTCCAGCTGTAGCTTTTGCAGTCTGCAGGGAAGGAGGCAAAATAAAAAGGCAACTAGAAAAATCAGTTTTGTTAAAACAAGCTCTCTGCTGTTGGTAACAATTACAAATATGTGACATTTGAAGAAAAAGTGAGTTCCAGTAGCTCAAGCATTAATCCCTGCTGCTGCATCCACCTGCTGCTGCCCTCCTTCAGGCTTTTTCACCTGCTGTTGGCTTGATGCTCTCCTCTTCAACCCCAGCACCAGCTGGCAGCCTGGTGTGACCCTCTCTTGCCCTGTATGTGTTTCCATTTGAAAAACATGCCCCTTTTTCAGTTAGAAAGCAACAACATAGAAGCTCTTCACATCAGGGACATGGCTCCAGTTCCAGTTCTGAAGTTCTATCATCTTCAAGTTGAACCTCTCACCAGTTTTGGGTGCCTCTTGTGTTGCCTGACAAAGGCATCCAGTCACTCAGGCAAAGCCATCTGCTGCACTCTATGGGCAAGCATCACAAAGTCATATAAATTGCAAGAGGAGAAAAAGCTCCACCAAACTCTTTTTATGAATGTACATGAAAAAGTAGGGCAGAGGCACCCTCCTTCAGTGGTGAGTGGGTTTGCAAACCCAGTCCATGCCTCCACATAGGCATCTAAGCACCAGGAGTGCTCTAGGTCTCTGCTCACAGTGTGCAGCCTGCTCCCAACCAGCGCAAAGTAAGAAAGATAGCCCAAGGTCAAACAGCAACCCAGCGGCGCATCTGGTATGCCAGATCTCCAAAGTCATGTAATAATCTTTTATTCACGAGATAGTATTGCCTCCCTAAAGCCAATATAATGATATTCACTAATGAGGTTGTTAGGTTTAATTAAAGCTGGTAGAGTACATTACGTAGCAGGAATGAAATTATTGTTTCATTATTGTATATTACAATAATTGCAGAGTAGCTAGACTTCTGCATTAATCACAGAAAAAGACTACCCAAACTCTGTATCCTATACATTTTTGGACACATCACACAGGAATTGTGAGGGACAAAATAACTGATGTTCTGCATGTCGTGTTGAAGTACTTGCTTGCAATCTTCTATCACTATATTTCAACAGCACAGATGTAGGGTCCTTTGCCTGCAAATACGTAACCCAGGAGTGCAGCTCAGACTGGGATCCACCTGGCTGGATTGCAGCTCTGTGGAAAGGGACCTGGGCATCATCAAGCTCAGCATGAGCAAACAATGTGCTATAGCAGCAAAGCAAGCCAACAGATTGCTGGGTTGCATCAACAAGGGCAATACCACCAGAGATAAAGAAGTCATCATCCCACTTTGCTCAGCACTTGTCAGGCCACACCTGGAGTACTGCATGCAGTTTTAGTCCCTTCTGTACGAAAAAAAAGATGTGGACAGGCTGGAAATCATCCAGAGAAGGGCCATGAGAATGATCAGAAGACTGGAAGACCTTCTATATGAGGAAAGACTGAGAGAAATGGATTTGTTCAGCCATGAGAAGAGAAGGCTTAGGGGAAATCTTTTTACCATGTACCAGTACATAAAGGGTGGCCTGAGTCTCCAACTTGTTACTGAGGGTCTGTTGTGCTATATCTACTGACACATCATAAAATATTGAGGGTGGGGAGACTTCAAAATACTGGAATATGAGATAGGACATTATTTCATTTTTTAATAAAAGATTCAGCTTTGTTTCCAACTCAGACTCCTAGCTGGACAATGCAAACAGAATTTAAAGGAAAATTGAAGATAAAATGACTAAAATTGAAATGGAAGTTTCCTAAGTTATTTTATTTGGATCTGTTTAGACCTCCATTATAACTTTGCGATTGCATCAGTGTGGAGTGACGTGTGTTCTTTTACCAAATGGATTTCCCCAAGGACCAGATTTTGATCCTGTATGAATATCCTCAAATAAGGTAAATAAAATCTGCCTAGGAAGCTCTGCAGTCTTAGCTCATGCTGAGAAGCACCTTATTCCCCAGGAATCTTCCCTGAGACTTTTTGTGCTGCTTTACACTTGCTAACAATAATTTCCTCATATATTATTCCTGAAATTATCCATCAGACAGACACAGCATGAGATACAATCATTCACGTATTTCTCCCTCTCCAAGACAATCAGGACAATAACCATAGCCTGGAGGATGAGAAACTGTTCCAGGAGTCTCGTTTGGGTACAGCCACAATAGCGAAACAGAGAAATGCTGCTTGAACCATCTTCAATTTCAGTGAAATGGTGTGGAATGAAACAGCACAACTAGTTTACAGCCAGCAGACTGAGGAGCACCATTTTTTTTTGTTTGCATATACAAGAAAAGTAGTCTACACAAGCACAACAGTCATAAGGAGTATGCAGAATAGTAGTACACAGGTTTGGTTTTGGTTTTGTTTGTTTTATCTCATTGTAGCTAACAGCACAGCCAATTAGAAACTGCAAGTGAGACTTCCACCCTGTGCAGAGTCAGTGTTGATATACTTCAACCTTTCACAACAAGGCCTAAAAATACTTTCCTTACTATCACTTTTGTTCATCTCCTTTCCTCTGTCTATGATGCAAATGGAACAAGGCTTTCTGTTTCTATATAGCTGCTTGAACTTTTCTTGGTTCAGAAGCGAGCCCTAGATATTTGTGGTCTATCCTCTCTTTTTAGCAGATCCCTTTCTTCTCCAAACACATTGGATTATTTCAGTAGATAGCAGCACTCACAGGCATGTAAATAAAGAAGTTTGTGTTCCTGGGTACAAAGGTAATTATTTTAATAAGCTTTTCCAGAAGCACTTAAGTTTTCATCTTAAGAATATGCTGTACTCTCCATTTTCTGCAGAGTTGAAACTTCATTGCATATAAATATGTGGGGCAGAAATACTCCATAAATACCACACACCTCAAAACATTTCACAGAGGCAGTGGAAAACCAGAGAATACCCTTACAGCCTCAGAAAGGAAGCAGAAAGCAAGGCAGAGACTCTGCCTCCAGCAAAGGGTGATGGTGTAACATTAAGGTGTGCTTTTGCAATGTTTCAACCTAGAAGCCCAAGTGGGATCCAGGTGTGTCACTGATGGTTTCAGCATCTATGTCCCAAAGCCAGAGCCTCAAAATCTATTTTCTCAGTTCTGGCTGGTTTTTCAAGCTAATATCACCTCCTAATTGTTTCAGCACAGACCTGGCTAGCAAATGCACTTTTGGGAAGGTCTGTGTTCTCGCAGGGTGATGAGAAATCCCATTCAAGTAGTCACTCTTTTTGACCATGTGAAATCAGGGCTTTGGACAAATGCATCTTCATTTCCAGATTAGTGTGGCCACAGGTCTTCATGACTCCCCAGGTTACATGGTGCTGATGACTCACTGTAGCACTGCCATTTTCCCCCATGCACCTAATCAGGGGAGCCTGCTGGACATAGCCGGGCTGATGTTTGGTCTGGTGTGTGCATGAAACCCAGTGTAGACTAATACATCTTCAAGGAGAGATCCTGAGAACATCACACCCTTGTAAACAGTGAGGTCAGCATAGGATTTCCTGGGGAAAGCGAGACCCAGGGTGCTGGAAGATTCACAGGAAGATAAACACCATCACTTTCTGCAAGAAAGCACCGATCTAGCTTGAGGGACAAGCTCACAAATAAGTTTACTGCCTGACCTTACTCTCTATTTTAGACAGTGTCTGATTGGTATGTCAGCTTTTGCTGATCTCTTTCACAGGTGCTTGACTCACTGCATAAGCTCAGACCTCTCACTGAGTATTTTCCATTGCAAGACCCTCTGCTCTGGGCACAGGGCAGGAGTCAGGCCACAGCGCTGTGCTGCAGACAGGGTGAGATGTTAGCCCAGATAGAGCTGTGAGGGTGGAAGAGGAGAGAGACTGCCAAGCAGGACTTGTGCTCAGCACCTGACCCTTGCCAGGTCTGTGCATCCTAGCTGTGAATTCCAGCAGGGCACCTGAGGTTACAGAACTGAGCCCAAACACCCACACAAGCTAAACCTTCCTTCTGCCAAGATCACTATCAGCCAACACTCAGCCCATCTGATGGATCTGTACATTTAATCCTATTACCTAAACACAAGGAGCTTTACAGTGTGTCATACCGAGCCAGGAAAGAGCATTAACAATTTGTGTTCATCCAGGAAATGTTTCTGTGCCAGTGGCAAAGCCACATCAGCCCACAACCAAAGACAAGCTTCCAAGAGTGATGAAGATAATATCTTGTTAGAAGCAAATACAGAGACTTAATTTAATTAATTATAATACAGCAGTTCTTCAAGATGTCTGAGATATATTACTGGAAATGAAATACAATACAAAGGAGAGAAAAAGTGAATCTGTATGGATAAAACAGGGGGAATTTCAGCTATCCACTCTTTTCTTATTCTCCTCTGTTAATGCTTCCCCTTACTTGCTCTCCTTTCACTCTCATCTTCTCCTGAAACTAATTGCATCATCACTGAGATTGAAAAGAGAGAGAAAATGTTGATGAAGAGATAGAGCACTCACAACTAGGTACAACAGGAGGAAGGTGTGTTCAGCTTCATATTAAGCTTGGTCTTGGTGAAAGTGTTGATCTGTGACCTGAAGGAAACCCTGGAAAGAAAACAGGCCAAAGCAGGCAAAGAATCAGTATAATACTTTAATTGAGAGTGAGTGAGGAATTGATGGATTTCAAATTGCTCAGAAATTTATCTCAGTTTTTAATGATTTATCTAGCAAGGTTGTGGATGGAAAGCTGATGTAAATAGATGCTATTCTATCCTTCTCAGGGCTTCCTGGCTTCAGTAAGATAGGGGATTTGCAGAAAATAATCTTCTTACAGTATTTCAAGATAATTTTCATAGCTGGAGCCACAAGCAAGCAGACATATCTAAGACCCATGTATATATGTAGCTGTTTTCTAAGCTCAGAAGTACTTCGGGCTTCATTCCAGCTCTAAGTAAATATCCTTTGCAGATATTATGCTACCTGAGGGATTCACCTTTCTGCATTTCCTTTTGGTTCCACCCTAAGACTAAGAAGAAAACTTTCCTGTAAGATTTACACCTTAGATATTCAATGTCTTGTACTTCAGTGCTTGATACTTATAAAAAGAGCTAAGTATTGCAGTGAAGATACATTGTGTGGTAAAGATCCAAGACCGAATTTAAATTAATGACAGCTGTGATGTATGTTGCTTTTGTAGCTGGATTTCCTTTTTCTCCTGAAAGCAAAAAAACACAAAAAGCATAATAAAATGCAGACAAAATTGCTTTGCTAGAACTGGGCCACCAGTAGCTACTTCATCCAAGCTAAACTTTCACCTAAAGAGATCATTCAGCAGAAGCACAGGAAAAAACTTTTCTTACACTGTATGATACCTCCAACAGACCAGTTCCTTGCAACTGTTTGGTTTTGCATATAAGACATAATTCTTAAGTCCACGGGGTGGACTTAAGGGGGCTATTCTTCTCTTCTTTTCTGTGCTGCAAAGCAGCTAAATTATGGCAACAATGAAGTAAAACACAAAAATATTATGACTCTAACTTTGGATGACATTTCATTTTGCAACATTAACTACATGTACTGCTTTCAGACCAACTCCAGGCAGATGGCTACACACATATGAAATGTCACCAGACTAATGCTATAGGTGCTAAGAAAACATGCCTGGAGGTCAGCGTTTTCAAAGCAGAGTAAAGATGCGTTGCTGGGGCACCAGATGCATAGGAAAAAGCCTGCTAGGCTGAGCCAACTCAGTATCTAATCCAGCACAGCCTCTCTTAGGAGGTCTACATTTATCTAAGTAAATTTCTTAGAGGAGTCTCTCACTAAGTTGCTACCTCTTGATGTAATTCAGTGAGGTTTAGAACCAGATCCAAGTTTCTCCCCATCCTTATTATTTCACATTTTCACATTAGGCTTCATGATTATTGGTTTGGAACATTAAAATGCAAATGATAGAGTGAGCAATACATATTTAAATGTACAGTGTCAGCTTGGTATAAAAGCTTTCCTGGAATAGAATGACAGTATTTTCTTCAGCAACTTCTAAAAGTGGCAAAATAAAAATGAAAGTGGAAAAAACCTTCAGGCCTATTTGCATTCATGCTTTATTGGCCATGCTGAAAGAAAAAGCTTAGTAAGCCTGGAGCAGGGGGCAGGTGGAGAAAAACAGTCATTAGTGTAAATGCAACGTGCAGCTAACTGTGACTTCCCAGACAGCATGATGAGGAGGAGAGTATGGTGAAGACATGAGATTTGAAATAAAGGTAGCATACTCCCTACAGAAAAACAAAGAGGGGCTTTGACTTATCTTGTCTTTTTCACTTTGGATTCAATATCATCTTTATGTAAACACAACGGAGAAAGGCTGAAGAAAGGGCAGAATGTAGAAAGCTTCTCCTTCCTATCCCATCCTTGTGGGATGCTTTGTTATTTTCCAAATTCAACTTCTGATTAAGGAATGACAGATCATTTATTTTCATGATGCTTTTTTTCAAACCTTGCATGGTTATCATGGAAATACAGAACATTTCTCATGTGACTTTTTTAATACCACTTTGCCACTGACATATTTAATGTTTCCTGAAAAGATAACCCAGGATGTAAAAAAATGTGGAAGATATGTGCTTGTACATTCCCCACTTTCACTCCAAACTCAACATTAGGACCATAACATTTAATGTTATATATTGATGGGTAGAGACATGTGGCTGAGCTGTCACTACAAGCCACTTCTCCTCCCTTTACACATGCTCTCATAATATATCCATGCTAGCTCCACTTTCCCTCTAGGGCACTGTTCTGCTGCCCATGGGATATGTTTGAGCAATATCAGGTGTGAATACAGATTATAGACAGTTCCAAAATGTAAGTTTGTATTTAGTCTCTAAATTCTGTGAAGCAGAAGAACATCTGAACACAGGCCTGAACCGGCTCTCTGCTATGAAACGCAATGTGTTGATGTGCGGAAAACTTAATTCAGGCCCTGCTCCTGTGTGCACTCACTAAGGCATACATATCATAGAATCATAGAATTGTTAGGGTTGGAAGGGACCGCAAGGATCACCTAGTTCCAACCCCCCTGCCACAGGCAGGGACACCTCACACTAGATCAGGTTTCCTGGAACCACATCCAGCCTGGCCTTAAAAACCTCCAGGGATGAGGCTTCCACCACCTCCCTGGGCAACATGTTCCAGTGTTTCTCCACCCTCATGGTGAAGAACTTCTTCCCAACATCCAATCTGAATCTACTAATTTCTATTTTTTTTTTCCATTCCCCCAGTCCTATCACTATCTGACACACTAGGTCCCTCCCCAGCTTTCTTGTAGGCCCCCTTCAGATACTGGAAGGCCACAATAAGGTTTTCTCAGAGGCTTCTTTTCTATAGGATGCACAAGCAGTCTTTTTCAGGTAAAGCTTAAATCAGTTCCCAGAATGTAGTCAAAACTGTTTTTGCTAGAGGAATTGCATCTGCATTAGCTTTTGGCAGGACTGTGAGAAGAGATGGAAGACTACCACTCTTGGTTGAGAGAGAAAACAAGTTGGTAAAACTTTTGTCACGTGTACCAGTCTTCAGTGAGAGAAGAATCAGGAGCTTTGAAACATGTAGCCTTTGCAAGTATTTGCATTTCAATTATCACCATTTTGGTGGTAAACTATAGCAAAACAAAACTGAATTAAAAAAAAAATAAATAGGGAAATCTCTCTTTTTAGAAAGCTTGACATTGTTGCAGGTTAAGTTAAAAATTTCAGCAAATTCCTGAAGTGAAAAAACACTATTCATATCAGTCAGTTTGAGATAGGATTGTGTTACTTTCACAGTTTCTAAGTTGCATTTACTCCTAGGTTGTAGATAATCAAGCCACAAAGTGAATTGGCATGTTCACTGCTTGCGTTGCCCTTTGTTACCGCTTAGGCCATCTTGTGCTCTCTCCAGTGATGAGGTCACTACACCAGCGCTGCAGCCAGCAGCTGTGGGTGGGGGACTGGGAGGGGTGCTTTGCTCTTTTCCTTTGGAGCATGCAAAGCTTCTGAGCCATAAGTGTGCTTTATGCCTCTTAACCTTCAAAAAGTCATGTTCCATAGTGTCAATTTATTTAAAAGAGAAATTCATTCCAAACATTGTCACTCACGTCTTTGGCCCATCCCTGTGTTGGCATTATACAAGTGAAAGGCTGCCTGTTCCCCACTGTCTGAGCCCTGGTCCCTTTATCAGGGTCACCCTCAACTTGAGACAGGCAAAATTGGCTGCTCTGGGATTCTAGTTTCCTGTGCCAGTACATGAATCACCCTGGAAATTATTATGAATGTGAATTAAAATAAGCCATGGAAACATATTAAAAAGCTCTTCATCATTAGCTGAATGTCAGCAACAGGGCAATGGTCACAAAAGGGAATCTGATGCTACACCCCAAAGGATCCAGTCAGTTAGCTAATGCCTTCTGGCGGAGATGCTGCCCATAAACAAGTCAATTACTTATCTGTGTTCTGATCAGTAAGGGTCAAACTGGGTAGACACCATAACTGTTCCTTTGTAAATTAATAATGACCTTCCAATTTGGTCTGTTATGTATAATTTTATAGTTTTGTATTAATTGCTGGCAATAAAACTCCTTCTGAAACTTAATTGCAAGTAGCATTGCCTAGAGTGAGGTTCAACACCAAGAGAGAAGATACCTTCTGTTTCCTTCATCTTAGAGCATCCACAGAGAGCAGGGAGCATGGAGGTATTACCCTTCATTTCTACTTTTACATATAAGCTGGACTTCTTAGACATATGCATATGAAGTCTGTAATATCAGTTTAATCCTTCTCTGGACATTCCTTAGTTTGCAGGGACTTTATTCATCTGAGCATCTTCTACAGCATCTCCCATCCAGTCTTTGGTTCCACATCGCCTGACCTTTTCAACCACCTCGCTTGACTTCTCCATTATTCCTTCTACATATTTTGCAGATCCATTTTACTTTCTGTTTCGTGCTTGCTGCTGATCTCTTTACTCAATAACTTGCCTCCAATGCTAAGAATGATGAAAATGAAAAAAAAAAGAAAAAAGTCTACTTTGTGTTTGTCTAACAATCTCCAGACTTATCAGCCTCATTAGCAAAATGGAGCAAACTACTATTAACTTGAACCACTCTGTAATCCCATCTTGCCCTACTTTAACAGAAATAGAGAAGAAAATTAGGCTCATCAACAGCCAGAATGTACAACTGGGATAGAGACTCTACACAGGAAAACATTGAGGGTGTAGTACCAATTTGGTACCACGTCCTTCTTCCATACAATACCTGTTTTCATAAATACCTTGTTACAGTCTTCCAAAGAGTAGTAGACTATGAACTGTGGTAAATCTTACCCTTGGGGTACAGATTTGGGAGAAATATAATGTAGGTAACAATTAAGAATAACAAGAAGGCAAACTAGATGTTCCTCTTCAGCTTTCCAGGATATGGGATGAATAGGACATCTGAAGCTGCTAAACGAAGTATTAGTTTTGCAGTATGCACAATAATCTGATAGAAATCTAGCCACAGGATACCACTGAAACCTTGATTTTAGAGCAAAGAAGAAGTGTCTAGGTGTGTTTCTGAACAATAAAATCACTTAAAGGCACATTAGATAAGTTTGGAGTTTTTAAAACAGGGATATACAGCTTCATGCTTCTGTGGGTAAGGCAATGATCAGCACAGGTAGGTTGAAAGATTTCTACTATGAGTAGCTACAGTTCAATTACAGAGCACAGGTACTGACCCCACTGTGCTTGAATCCAAGAGTCTGACAGTATCCTTCACAATCAAGGACCTCCATGCTCTGATAGTTTGGGGACTGCATGCCTGTATTACCCAGCAATGCTGTACTTCTCCACCTGCAGCCTGATGTGGCTTCTGCTCTTGTGTAGCTTATACCTCCTCTGGGAAAAGCACTTAAGCCTGTTTTTTATTCCAGGATCTGGCTCTGTTTCCCAGACATGTAAGGAATTGGCCCATTGTGGTATGGGAAGACACATCAGTCTACACATTAGTTGGCCAAATGGGCTGGCTCAGCTCTCTCTGCTACTTTAATCAGAGGAGACACCCAGTTTTAATGACATGGGGAGTCTGGCCCGTCAGTCAGTACACACAGGGCTTCACCTTACCCAAATGCACCTGGCCAGAAGCGAGGTCACTCATTTGAACTAGTGTCTGCACTGCCTCTGTAGCCAGCAGAAGTGGAGGGAGGCAACTTTGATGAATCCATTCCTTTTTTAAACCAGGCATATGAGTAAGTGGGATGAATCACTGTCTGGCACTGCCTGCATTGACTGTAGAGAGAATTAGACAACTAACTTAGGTCAGATGCTTAATTTCTAAGTGAGTAAAATTAGGTTAAATTAATCCCCCTCTGTGTTGTCTAGTAATGGGGAAAGCTAATGATTGCACATTATTTGGAGATTGTTCCTCACCCCAGTGAAATAAAATCACTTTGTTTTCCAGCTGTGCTATTTGTTCTGATGAGTGTACCATTGCTTTCTAATATAGCAGGTAAAACAAGAGGAGACAACTAAATCACCGATGCAATATTGCCAGTTGTTTGTATCTTATTGCTGGTCGCTCACAATATGTTCTGTTTCTTGAAGCCTTGGGCATTGCAAACAAATGAGAATACCACCTTCCTTTTTTAATATAAACCACAAGTTCATGCTTCTAGTCATCTGGAAAACAAGTGTGAAAAAGCATGATTTGAGTGTGCTATACAAGAAAGAGAAAAGACAAACACAAATAAAAAGCACCCAGGATATACTAAAAAAGAACAACTCTGCTCCATTTCAGTCTGGTTTTCAAGTTAGACCCAAGATTTCCTTCCTTTTGCTGTCAGTAGTTTTGCTTTATAAAAATGAACCCTAAGATTTCATGTAAAGCCTTACTTTAAAAAAGCACCTGAAAACAAGTCAAGCTTTAGTATCCATTACAGCATGGTCAATGAATGGCACCAAAACCAGCATCTTTACCATCTGTTCCTTCATAAGGTAGACCCTCCAGGATTTTTCTTCTTCTTTTCATTTTTCTTCTTTTCTTCTTTTTCCAAAAAACAGGGGCCACATGCAAAGCTCTGAAACTCTCTCTGGCTATTACTTGTTAATTGATCCATTGTGTGGAAATAGAAGAGCATTCCAAAAGGTTCCTTAGCTGTTGTGTTTCCTTATGCTGCAAAAAAATACAACCAAGGTTACAGGGGTCCTCAGTCACATGGAAGAGCCACACAGAAGTGGGCCAGACAAAATAGTCCTACTTTGACTTGTTACTTCAGTATTATCCATTCCTTCAGGCCACAAGGCTCCTACAATCAGTTGCAGGTCAAAGCCTTTTTCCTTTCCAAAAATAGACAATATTCTGTTGTATTTCAGCATGTGACTTAGGGTTCTTTCTAAATCTTGAGGGCTTCAGTAGCAGTAAGGCTTTAATAATAGGAATTAATGAAAAAGTGTACTTTAGATATTAAGTGATGGTTCAAAAAGGCACAATCATCTCCACAGCAAGCAGCGTTCTTTGCTCAGGGATTTGGTAGAGAGGAAGCATATAGAACTGCAAGTCTCAGGAAGCAAAACTTCCTAAGCATGGGGATGGTAGAGTAGGAGTCAAAAAGACTTTTACTATTTTGCTGTTTTCTGAGTAGGGTTGCTGGTATATATCATCTTGGAGTGAAATCAGGAAGAGACTTGGTGCAAAAGGAATGTGCATATTGCTCAACAGTTGGAGATTCAGGACTTAGGCATCAACACTTCTGTTTTAGTTGGGCAAGTCGCTGGTCTCTCAACCTTCATTAGGTAGCTACACTTCACATGGACTTATTCCACTCAGGCTTTCACAGATAGTGGATTTAAAAAATCATATTTGAAACACTGAAATTCTGCAAGCCAATGCATTATTATGCAGTGCAAAGTATGACTGATGTTTGGGTGAGTCATCGACTGTGTTACCAAAGATAGTTTCAGATAAATGAATGTGCACAAAATAAGGTTGATTCTGCAAACCCCAAAGATCTCCTGCTGTGTGTCTGTGTGTATGTGAGCACAATAAATGGTGTACTGGGATTTTCCCAAGCCTGCTTCAGCCTGCTTCTCCTGCCCTGGGAGAGAAATCACTGACTGCTGGGTCAAGGCTGAATGCTTTGAGAGTCCTGCCATGACTCCTTAGGATCCATGGAAAAACAAGAAAGCCTGGGAGTAAGAGGAAACAAGCATCTCTTGCACAAGCAGAGGAAATTTCTGGAATGCTGACCTAAGATGCCCTGTTTGGCCATGTGGCATACAGAAGCATGCTGATGGAGAGCTGACCCTGATGAGCTGGCCATCTGGTACACAGAGTGTGCTGCAGCAGGAAGAAAGGGGTGTTGTTTGCCAGGAGTACTGTGGCCAAACAACCAGCAGTAGTGGCAGCCAGGCAAATAGCCTTATTCTTTGGGCAAAAGCCTCTCCATCTATACATATGTCTGTTCCCTCACTCATCCCGTCTGAATGAGAAATCAGGGCCTTCTTTACATGAGGCAGTGCACGCCAGATGCTGAACAGTCAACAAGAGAGACGCTGCCAGGGTGACAAAAGAGGTAATCATATAAATACTTGAAAGCTCCTTTAAATCAAAATGTTCATTGTGCTTTTTAAGAGTAAGGTACTTTTTAATAGCTATTTAATTCCTTTCAAAGGCAAGGAAGGGGCGGAGGAAATATCTCTTAACAAGGATGAGGCATTTTTTCTTTTCGTATTTATGGTAACCTAATTGAAAATTTCTTCCTTTTCTTTTCATGGTGTTTTTCCCTGTGGAAGCTTATAAAGAAAGTAAACTTGGGATTACTTCTTTGCTCATGCATATATGGATTTTAGAAAGAGTATGAACAGTGTGTATCTTGAGGAAAAGTGATCTCCTGACAGGATGGCAGAACCTAGTAGGACCTGATTTGTCATAGTGTTCCCCAGCCTTCTGAAACACCCTGAAATCTGCTGGTTGCATTAGACCCATACTAATCTGCCTGGCGGCTTCCACTGCCCACTTTTATTGTTAATTTCTTGTATTTATTTCTAATATGTCCATCTATGTCTAATATGTACACTGACTCCCAATCCTGCTTTTAAGGGCATGTGAGCGTTTCCCCCATACAGATTAAGCACGAAAGGGAAATGCCTGCCTCACCAAGCAGTACCTAGACTATCAGCAGGCAGCATTACCAGCACTGTCCTGACTCCTACAACCCAGGTCTTCTATAGCCAGATACATTTAGAGCAGCTGCCAGGGCTACCAGAGAGGACAAAGGCTCTAGCAAACAAGAAGTGGATACAACGCACAGGTCCCTAGAGCACCTCCTTTCTCTGAGGAAAGCACAACAGCAGCTGTCTAAAAGTTCACTTTAATTTTAAAGTGAAGCTTTACCCACAGTCTTTGGGAATGGCTGCATTGGCTTTTCCCTTCTCAACTGCATGGAGGAAAAGCAACTACGGATGGTAGTGAGACTTGGCATCCCAAATAAAATAACTTGTATGGTTTCTTCTAGCCTCCCCACACTCCTTCCCTCGCCCTGCGAGGATGCTGGCACCAATTACAAGCCTTTCAAGGTCCCAGGGGATAGCACCTTCTGCAGTGAGACTGATGAATCAGATTCTACATGTCAACAGTAGGCAGCACAGACAACACCCTGCCTACTTGGTTGCTGCAGAGGTAATGATGAGGGAAGAAACCTTGTTTTATCATTATGTCTTTTCCTGAACACATTCCAGACAAATGTTTCCCTACATCTTCTTGTTTATGAAGGCAGCCCCCAAGATGACTCCCACAGCTAGTGATGCCAGCTTATGTGCAGTGGTTCTTCTATGAATCCTGTCTCTAGGGTTCTGCAAGGCTCAGTTAGGCTCTGATAAAGTGTCTTTCTTCAGATACTTAAAACAGCATAAGACCGGAGTCATGCCTTTTTTCTCATGATCTGTCTCACCCTAAGTACCCCTTTAGTGTGGCACAAATAATGCAAAGAGGTGTCATGTGGTTAATAGTCATGGTCTTGTCTAACACAAGTGCTCCTCCTCAGGTTTTACTTTGCCTTTCATTTAGAAATAGCTGCCAGACATTTATTTGATAGTGGCTTTTGTCAAAACTGAGGGAATCTTGGCAATGTGACCCCAGATGATTACTGAAGAGCATGTCATGGTCTTGTGTAACACAAGTGCTCCTCCTCAGGTTTTACTTTGCCTTTCATTTAGAAATAGCTGCCAGACATTTATTTCATAGTGGTTTTTTTCAAAACTGAGGGAAACTTGGCAATGTGACCCCAGATGATTACTCAAGAGCATGTCCCAGATGTGTTGTATCTCCATGACTGATGGCTGACAGATGGTGGCTGTGGAGAGGGCAGAAATAGGTACCATCTTAGCATGTTTTTGTGTAACATGACCCCTTGATCCTCAGGAGAAGGCAAACACATGGTATACAAGAGATGGTGTCCCTGAAGATAGCAGATTAAATATAGAACCCCAGGAATACCTCATGATTTTAATCTGTACCATTAGCACTTTCTAAATTCTGTCCCAGGATCATGAAAGTTGTTTGACTGCATAAGCAAAAGGAGAAAAGCAGGGAGAAGAAGCTGTTTCCATTCTGACAGGCGCTGAATATTTGCAGTACACAAACCCTAGGAAAACCATTTATAGTGAGAATTGCTGCTGGGGCAGATGCAAACCTCAGGTGCTGAATCACTTCTCAGCACTCAGTGGGTGTTCAGATTCTGTGGCAAAGACAATTCTAGCTCCTGAAGGTCCTGTTATCCAAGACAACCATGATCCAGCTCTGTGTTCACGCTGACCTGAGGGGCTTCAGCCATTGTAGTTCAGGTTTCTTCACAGCATCCCTCTGTGTATAGGAAATGTCATTCGCAACACATTCACAGAGCAGGAAACTATTAAGAAAACACCAGCTGACATGAATAATTAACATATTTAACTATCACTGCTTGATTTCACACATGATACCCTCTCTTCTGAGATGCTGCCATTCCCATATTGCTCAAAGTCTACATGGAAAAAAAAATGCAGAACATTTGTAAGAAAATTTCCTTGATTGCTGTTCACCAGAAGGACCAAGTGGTGATACTGCCAGCTAACCACACCAGTACTGAAAAGGAGTTTGCCTTTCTGTGCAAACCTCACCTGCTAGTAGCTTGGGTGAAGAAACCAACTCTCTTAATTAAAGGCATCATGAAATAATGAGGGGCAAACCTTCCTGTGGCAGAACTTTCCTGTGGTCGGTAACTTTTGTGCCTGCTAGGTAAATACAGAAAGAAACCTTTTACCTTCAGTGACCAGTTTGGTTAACAAAGAGTAGAAAAGTGCCCATTGATAGCAGAGAATCCCATTGTACATAAGCAGTTCCCATAAAACCTATCAGGTGATCCTTTTATCTGCTCTAGCCCACGCCTATCTCATTGTGTTGGTGGAGAGAGAGGACACCTCCTTTTTGTTTCCAGTTGCAGTCCCTTGGTAGCTTCTCTCAGGGTCAGAATTAATTCTCTGTAACATGAACACTCAGGACTAGAGCACGTTGAATTATTTACTATTTCTAAGGTATATAATGAATGCAACTTTTTTTTCCCATTCATGAAGCCTCTGCAATGAGAAAATACCTTTTACAAGCCTGTTCCTTCTTTACAAGAGTTTGCTTTAGAGCTAATAGCTCTAAGCACTGCTGTGCAACAAATGGCCAAAGCTGCTATCCAATTTCTTCTTTGGCTGGGACAACAGAATTGTAACCAGGAGCTGCCTTCTCTCCCATTTTCAGTTGCTAAGTAAATCTCAAGTGTTTTTTGGAGGATTTTAAAAACAGCCCCAGGAGTGCTATGTGAGCACCACTTTTTTTGACTGTTAATATTTATGATGTTTTGATTTCTACAAGTAATTCTGCAAGTCAGAACCCATTCATGCCCATAAAAGGTAGTAAAAGGGATTAGAGGCACCAGCAATGTGAGTCAGCAGCTTTTATTTTTATAGGCATTTGCAAATACTCTTTTATTTTTTTGGTGGGGGGGTGTGTGTCTGTATATTAACTAAGGGATCTCTCTTGCCAACTAATTAAAAGGTGGCAAGTTGTAAGGCAAAGGAAATGCAATCACAGAGACTATATGAAAAACTCATCCAAGCAGATGGTCAAGTTAACAGTGTACCACACTCCTCTGTGGTATTGCAAAGTATCCCTCTGGCCTTTCTGTCTACTATCCATCAGCTTCACCTCACAGCACTCTTGATGACTGGGCACACACACTCCCATACATGCACACAAACATGGAGGAGACAGTTGCATATTGCATCGTCTGTCCTCCTGGTAAAACTGACTGGATTCAGTACAAACAAGTCACACTTCTTGCTTCTCCAAACAGCACAAGAGAAATGTCAGTGATTCTTATAGTAGCCCAGCATGGACATTGTGAAATCTCTGTCCTTCAGTGGGAGCTGGATCAAATCAGATCTTTCCCCGCTGTTGGCAGCCTTTCACAGTTCTGAAATGTGTCTCTTAAGGCCTGTTTTCAGGTGCTGATGTTCAAGCCAGTGTAAAAACAAGGACTGCAGAATGCAGTAGCACATAAGATATTCAGCTACTCTTTGTAGTAGGAGCCAGCTGACTCACGTTTCATCAACCTGCACAAAAGTTTCAGTCTTCCCTCTATCCCTAAGCAATAATTAACATCTGAGTGCTGTAATGACTTCATGTTTTACTAAGATTTCATTTTTTACTAAATATAAACTAGCACATTTACTAGCGCATTAAGGAGTATTAATACCAATAATTAAAAAGTGAACTACAACTGTCCAAATAAATGAAAATAGTATGTCTTATAACACATGATTCTTGCTTTTATATTGCATTTAGTTGCTTCCTAATTTCCAACATCTAGTGATTCACTGCAAATTAGCACATGCATTTTACCAATGACTTACTAAACATCTGTTCTCTCGCTGCAAAAAGGTGCCAGTGAGTGTAACTGGGAGAAAAAACAATGGGCCATCAGAAAAGAATGAAGGGTGAAGAGACACATATGAAAATCCAAAAGACACAGAGGAAAAGTCCTGCTTCACCTGTCTTGTCTTTCAACCACCAAGAATCACCAGAAGATATTTTTCCTTGTGTGATTTCTGAGATATTTCAGAAGCACCCAAAAGACTGACTAAGCTTCCTCGATGCTGTGCTAGTAACCTAGAGTATCAAGTGAGGAGAATTCTTGGGTTTCAGGGTGCTGCTGTAGAACATCTGCAAAGGATGGGTGTGTTCACAAGGCTTAGTTGTAAGACAGAGTTTTGACATTGCCACACTACAAGATGCATTGCAGGGCCATGGAGTTGTCCATTCACACAAATGGACACCAGCTGCAGGAACTCAGAGCTGGAGTGCAACAATGAAGGGGTAGAAGGAATGGGGTCTCATTTCACTTCCATCTTCATACCTTGCATCCTATGTCATGGCTGAAATCATGGGATCAGGGATCAGTGCTGGGCCCCATCCTCTTTAATATCTTCACTGATGATCTGGATGAGGGGATTGAGACAGGCATCAGCAAATTTGCAGATTACACCAAGTTGGGAGCAGATGTTGGTCAGTTAGAGGGTAGAAGGGCTCTGCAGAGGGACCTTGACTGACTGGACAGATGGGTGGAGTCTAGTGGGATGGCATTCAACAAGTCCAAGTGCCAGGTGCTGCACTTTGGCCATGGCAACCCCATGTAGAGCTAGAGGCTGGGGTCAGAGTGGTTGGAGAGCTGCCAAACAGAGAGGGACCTGGGGGTGCTGATTGACAGCTGCCTAAACATGAGCCAGCAGTGTGCCCAGGCCAACGGCATCCTGGCCTGCGTTAGGAATAGTGTGGCCAGCAGGAGCAGGGAAGTCATTGTGCCCCTGTACTCTGCATTGGTCTCTGAACACGTCCAGAGAAGGGCAACATGTCTGGTGAGAGGCCTTGAGCATAAGCCCTATGAGGAGAGGCTGAGGGAGCTGGGGTTGTTTAGCCTGGAGAAGAGGAGGCTCAGGGGAGACCTCATTGCTCTCTACAACTACCTTACAGGTGGTTGTAGACAGGAAGGGGTTGGTCTTTTCTCCCAGGCAACCAGCACCAGAACAAGAGGACACAGTCTCAAGCTGCACCAGGGGAAGTTTAGGCTCGAAGTGAGGAGAAAGTTCTTCACCGAGAGAGTCATTTGTCATTGGAATGTGCTGCCCAGGGAGGTGGTGGAGTCACTATCCCTGGAGGTGTTCAAGAGGCAATTGGATGTGGCACTTGGTGCCATGGTCTAGTCGTGAGGTCTGTGGAGACAGGTTGGACTCGATGATCCTTGGGGTCTCTTCCAACCTTTGTGATACTGTGATACTGTGAAATGCCATGCAGCTTGGGCAGAACATTCAAAGGAGTGCCTATCCCCTGTTAAAAATTAATTGGGGTCTACAGATTCTAAGCTTCATAGAAAATTACAGCCGCTTTCTTGGGACAGGATCTGACTTTGCCCTATTATTTAGAGAGCAAGAGACAGATTAACACATGGGCGAGAGAGAGAGAGAAAGAGAGAGAGAATGACACAGAAAAGAAGATTGATCATCACAATTAGGAGTCTACGAGACACTCATATATGATGCTTTGTTACCAGGGTAGGTTATATTGTTTCCATGCCGATGGAGCTTAATAGCAAGGCATTAGCCATCAAATCACTAATACCAATTTTTAATCAAATAATACCTCTTTGAGATTTACCTGTAAGAGCGTGAGTATCTGAAAAATAATGTGCTACTTAATCATTATACCAATTAGGGGCTGCAGGTTAAATATGCTACATAAAGGAGAGTTACAGTTTTCTGCAAGACAATAGGTCTGGTTCTTATTTCATTTAGTAAGCCCTCTCCCCCCTTCTAAATTGAATATTTGAGTCAGACCCATGAGATCAGAACCAGGCCTAGCCTTTCAGATTTCTATCTTCTTTTCACACAGTGATTAAAGACAAGACCTCCCTACATATGATCAGCTGCTGTGGCATACTATTTTAAATGTAAATCTTTCAAATGGTTAGAAAAACAAATTATCTTACATAAAAACACCTGCCTTTCTTTTTTGCCTTCCAGTACAATTGACATATACTCCTGTTTATATTGCAAAACCAGCCAAAACTAATGAAAATAAAATCATTTCCTAGCTAGCACTTTGAAAGGATGCTTGAGACTGAAGGGCATTTCACATCTGAGCTATATGCTTCTGAGGAAAAAGAGGCTTTATAAACACAAGTGCGGCTGACACCACCTTCAAGGCAGCGATGCTGGCAGTTCCTACAATTTGTAAAAGGTCTTTTAGTCTGAGAAGTGCTAAAAATCTCGAAGATCATTTGTTTCCAAAGACATCACTTTCCATCTTTTCATGGGCAAGTTGCAGTTAGAGGGATGTGTATTTACAGTCCATGATCTCTCTAACCAAGCCCTCTTTAACTCTTTTTTGTCTAGACAAAATTTCTTTGGAGTGAGAAGCACTGACCAGGGTATAGTTATACACAGTTATACAGCAAAACCCAAATTACTGATCAGAATGGAGAAGAGCATAAAATGCAGATTCCTGCATTGAAAAGAAGAGAGGAAATGTAGGTGAAGTAGCTTCTCTTTTTCCAGCACCGTATAGGTTTTCCTATAAACTACATCACTACAGAGGACTCAGTGCACTACAGTAATGAAGCCTGCTGGGTTCTTGCTCATTTGGGCCTTACAGTCCCTATGCATCATATTGTATGACAGGTTATTATAGCAGAAACCAGAGGAAGTCCTGGCTCCCCTTGAAAAAGAGGAGGTCAGTGGAAAAATTCCAGCTAAGCTTTTCATCCCAAACGTCAGACTCAGGGAAAAACAGAAGAATAAATGAGGGCTTGTGAGTTTCATACTGTGGGCTCAATATTAGGGCTGGATGGTTCAGGTTAATACAAATAAAGCACATTTTGGTGCCTTCAAAGACACTACAATGGCAATAGTTGGCACTTCCCATGCTCATTTCTTGTGGGTATCTCTAAGTGGTTTAACACCACCTCATTGGTAATCTGCAAGCAGTTCTCCAGCATGCTTCTTCCTACAGCTTTCAAGGCAGTGAGAAGGGTAGGGAAGTGAGATGGGTGACACAGAAGCAATCTTATATGATTTTAAAATGAGATCTTTGGAGAGTTCAATTGAGTCTCCATGGCAAAGAGTTAGGCTTCTGCTGTGTGTGTCAGAGTATCATTAATAACCATTCCCGTGCCACTTCTTTATAGACAAACAGCAACATCAGGCACTGAGGGATCCCTATTGCCCTCTGGGTTTGCTGGTCTAGTACTTTAGCATGAATCACCACAATCATTTTCCACTGGCACCTTCTTGTTTGTAAAGTGCCTGTTCTCATGAAAAGCGTAACAAAGAAGATGCACCTGACGCAGTGCAGTGCAGTGCATGGTACACAGCATGAAACATGCTCCTTTTAATACCACACAAGGCACTTTCACCCAAATGACTTGCCATGCATCAGACAGGGGCATTGCTTCAGGCCTTATTCTTGTAGGAAGTCTTTGGGTCCAAATAGAGAGCTGAACTTTGTTAAATTATAACCATCCATTGCCAAACCCACACTATTTTTCATGATGTGGGCTGTGATTCTCTTACTCTGACATTTGTAATCTAGAAAGTAGAAATTAAGCACCCTCCTTACCTACCATTTAGCCTCCAGGTTCAAAACCACTAGCTTTTGCTTTCTTCACTGTTAACTGTTTCATCACTATTTACCAATTACAGCATTTTTTTATGTGGAGAAACATTAATCTTTTGCACTAATGTGTCACAGAAACCACAGCAAAGCCCTGAGGGTATGTCTGGGACACAGGCTATGTCTGCAGTGTCAGTTGGTTTCACATCTCAAGAAGGTCAGGAAGCGGTGAAAATCTGAATGGAAGCACCCTTCCCCATGCCTAGGGATTATAACCCCATCTACTGCCAAAGCTCCAACTCCATGCACTGCCAGCACTGCGGAAGGATGGGCAGGAAGCTCTGCTGGAGCTACTGCCCCAAGGACGTGATTACAGATGGTTTGTGGAAGTCATCCTGCCTCTTTCCCCTCTTGGCTCCATCCCTTCAGGGAGGAATCGCTGACCCTGAGATGCAAAGATTCAAGGACATGGTTCATCCTTTTCTTAACTGGGAAATGCTGGAAAGACCCAGCCATCTGTCTTCTCCATCAGGTTGCAAATGTTGTTTCACAGAGAAGTCTCTGAAGTCAGGAAGCTATCCTGGATCACTGGAAAGGAAGGAGATACTGGCCAAGCATTTATGATTTCATCTTCTTCTGACCCAACGAATACCAAAAATCTTTACTGAGGGTTAAAAATCACCCTATTGGAGAGATTACTTTTATTCAGACACCTAAATTACTTTAAAGATCTGGATTCTGGAAGGGCATGAAACAAAAGTGAAAGATGCATAGTGCAGATCCCTTTTTTATGTCCATCTGCAAGAAGCCCAGGAGTTAGTAAATCTGTCAGAGATGTTTTAATAACTCTCAGCTAAAGCTTAATTCCCTAATCTGTCAAAACAAAAAAGCTTTATTGCTGCAGAAAAATAGATCCACTCAATGCAAGCACATATTTTACTAAATGTGAGAGGATTATGGACACAGACAATCTTTTGCAGCTGGCTTTTATTGTTTATTAACTGTCCTCTATTCCAAAAGCTCAACTCTTGCGCCTTGCCAGCTTGCAGATGACATTTGTAGTGTATATATAATTATGAGACACACAGAGCTGCATATATATATATATATATATGTATACACACACCTATATGTACAGTTTTTTACACTGCAGGAATTGCTGTCCAGGCTTTTCCATTTGGGGAAGAAAAAAAAGTATTAAAAAATCATGTTAGTTGCTGAAAACTTTCTTTCTCAGTAATTAAACTTCCTGGCTGAATTGTGGCAAATCTGAGCAAGTTGCTTGATCTAAGTACTTTATCTCTGTGGCTGGAAAATGGGGAAAATAGACCCACGTATACAGCTTTTCAAGGTGTCTCAGGTGCTGGAAGGAGAAGGACAAAATCCCCCAGGATAAAAGTAATGGAGTGTGGGGCATGTTCAAGGTTCATAAGAAGTCCTTGATGTCTGATACAAGCACTTCATCAGGCTCTGCATGAGACACTGGATTATGCATTTTCTGATAAGGCTGAAAAGAAAACTGGAACAGGTACGCCGCTCATAGCACAGCTGCACACTGTCCATCCTTCCAAAGGAAGAGGTGAAGGTCCTGACAAAAACATTATGTGACAGTGCAGTGAATGTCTGTATTGTAATGGGTAGACACAAATACACACGCAGTGTTAGGGATGTGAATACACCAACAACTCTTTATCACAGTCATTTCCCTGCAGCTGGTTTCGCAGCCTTGGAAAGCTAAATGTTCTTCTAATATTAGACTTTTGGTATGGTGTTTTATGACTTCATTTGTCATTTAGTTTTATCTTAGGTACTGTCTTTATTTGTGCTTTTAAATGGAGGATATGTGGAGAAAGGGCAATAACTTGCCTGTAATAGGGGGCATAAAATAATTTCCTTGCCTACTTTTGCACAAAACAGAGGCAAAATATTCAGCGTAAGAGAGTTTTGATGATACCTTATCTTTCAAGTCTTTCTCATATTTTACAGTAATGGTGCTATTATGTATCTTTGATTTTTTTTATGATTACAGCTTGTGACAGTGCATGAATGTATTTGTTTGCAATGATATTGAAGCTTTCATTTCCACTTCACTGCTTCTCTTATCTCCCAGCTGCCCATCATTCTCTGTCTCTTTGGCACTTTCCCTTTCTCCTCACTCCCCTTCACCCCAAAAGAAGTAATCAAATTTCAGCTGAAAAATAATCTTTGTATGATACCTTTTTGGCCATGGGTGGAAATATTTGTTACAAATGGAACCTGCATGTCAATGAAGGAGGAGGTAATTTAAAGACAGCACCTAAAATCCGTTAAGTCCAAGAGATGCAAACCAGGGCCACACTGCACAGGACTGGCAAGGCTGGTGAAAATGTGTGCCACTGCTCACACAGGTTCTTTAATCACAGTGGCCAAAACAATGTTTTTCTTTACAGTCTGGTAAGGACGCAGGTGGCCTGGAAAGGCTATTACTTTGGTGATAGGTTATACAGGAATAACAATGATTAATAATAGATCAGAGAGCTGTGATGCATCCTGCCTAAACCTGGATCACTAAACTCCCAAGACAGCACTGTATGCAGCTGGGAGGGTAGGGGATCAGGACAGCAGGGCAGGGCCTTTTGAAGAAGATGTAGTATGTAACATGCATGTGGCCCACAGGCATGTCACAGAGCTGGAAGCTGACCTGCTTCAGGGTGATTGCACTTTCAAGCTCCATGCTGCTCCAGGAGAAAAGAAAGAACATGCTGTTTTCCCAAACTGTATAGAGATTTGCAGAACCAATGAAATGGAATAAATTTATCTTTCTATATTCTGTTCAGCCCCTTTAAAACGCCCATCGAAAGGCCCCCAGTGTCTGTCCTTACTGCTGTGTTACTGAACCCTGTCTGCTCACAGACGACAGGAGAATGGTGCAAAGCACAGAGGTCAGACCAACCACCATGTTTCTCTGGTTCACACACCTAATATGGTGCCAAGGTAAAAGCAACTGCAATATTCTGGCCATGGAGCTCCTCTGCTTTATCACTCACACATAGCTCTCTATGATTCACTTAGTAGCCTGCCAACCACAGTCTCCCCTGCTGTAAAAGCCTGCTTCATTGATTTCTGTAAGCACTTCAATCCTCTCCCCAGATAATTTAACTACAGGTGTATTTTGCCTCCACATACTTTCCTAGAGTTACACACGACCTTCCCAGAAACAAATTTGATTCACTGAGTTTTATCCTCTGATATATTCCCTTATGCAACATAAAGCTTAGACTATGTGTATTTACCACTTTCTCAGTAAAAGTTAAGTAGAAAAGTCACAATTTCTTCTGGATTAAAATTATATACTCATCTTAAGTTTTAGGATCATAGAATCATTTCAGATGGAAAAGACCTTTAAGATTATCAAGTCCAACCATTAACTAACTCTGCCAAATCTGGTGCTAAACCATGTCCTTTAGCACCATATCTATGAGTATTTTGAGCATCTCTAAAGGTGATAATTCAACCACCTCCCCGAAGATCCTGTTCCAGTGTTTGAGAGACCTTTCAGTGAAGAATTTTTTCCTAATATCCAATCTAAACCTCCCCTGGTGCAACATGAGGCCATTTCCTCTCATCACCTGTTACCAGTGAGATGAGACTAATGCCCACCTCTCTACATCCTTCTTTCAAGTTGTAGAGCCTCCTTTTCTCCAGAATAAACAACCCTGGTTCCCTTAGCCACTCCTCACAAGACCTGTTCTCTTCCCTTCCACAGAGTATTATTTGTTTTGCTTCCACAGAGGATGTATAGATGATTCTCATCAGGAAGCCAGGAAGAGCACATTAAAGAAAAAAATATATAGTGGATTGGGGTTTATGAAGAGAAGAGGCAGTACCTGGATGATCTAACCATGAAACATTGTCTGGCTAAGGTATTGTTTAATCTTCTGCTCTACAGACAGCAGAAGCAACTTCTAAGCAACTTATCTTCTCATGGGATGGTTTTTATAGCCTTTTTGGAAACAATTAATAAGACCTTTCTCAGTGTCACACAGTGACCAGTATACTGCTGATCATTCCAGGTATTAGATGTGCACAGACTTCAGGAATTTTACATGTAAAATAAATATTTGCTCAACGAGACTTGTTTAGGGTTAACCATAAGCAAATTACTGCCTTTGTTGATGCAACTTCCATTTAAATAGATTTTTTTAAAAGGAGACAAGGTTTGCCTTCCCATCCAGATGAAAAGCATACCAAATATAAGCAGCATTTGGGTTGAAGGCCTTTTTAAAAACACACAGTAGTCATAGTCAAATATAGTCATAGCTCAAATAGAATTTTGAATAGCTAGTGGTCAAACAGGAGATGTTTATGTCTAATTTAGGCATAGTATTGAGGTTGACCCTGTTTCTGATGAAATGTATAGCCATGTCCTAGCAAGCGAGGGAAGAGGAACAAAACAACAACTGTTACAGCACAAGCAAACCAGAAAGGCTCTCAAGAAAGATGTGTGCAAGAAAGATGCGTGGCTCTGTCTCCGCTTTCCCTCCCGGTTTACTTCCTTCAACATAGATCTGTGAACTTCGGCTCAAGAAGAAAGCCCCTCTGATAGCACAGCACAAAAGCTGACAAAGGTACTGGGTGGTTCTTGCGGTTCTACCTTCAGCTTGTGCTCCCACCTGTTTCAGGGAGCAATCTTGTGCTTGTGCTAACAATACTTGAGAAAGTACTACAACATGTGCAGCTGGGAGAGCTACAACTGGGAGGGGTGAATGGACCACAGATACTGCCAGGCCAGCAACTCCTATCTGGTTGGTAAGCTCATTTCACCCAAGGAGCAGGAAGATCTATTTAATTACAAACACCCAGTGTCCTTGCTCACTTCATACATAGCTGTCATTACCAGGCTAAGACTGGAAGAGAATCGGTTTTTAAGCAAAACTCAAAGTGGCATTTATGAGCTCAGCTTTTTCTCATCTTCCTGCTTCCAGAATCCTGAGTTGGATTAATCTGAGCTAGTTCCTCACTTTATGCCCTGTGGAGAGAAAGAGTCATGTTAGGTTAGCTAGGTTTCCTCTGCTCCTGCTTGTTGACACCATTGAAACAAACCACTGGTGACAGGCTGCTGCTTTAACTGCTACCTTCAAAATGGAAAATTAGTGTTGGAGGTCTCCACTTCCCAAAGGTTATGCAAGATTTAATTATTCCATTCATCTGCTCACTCCTCTTGTAAATGGCTTCAAGATTCCCCAAAGGGAGAAATTAATGGGTATGCATAAGTTCAGGTTAGCTCAACCACCCTTTGTTGTGATGCAGCTCAGTGTGATCATCTTTTAGAGGAAATATTGTACTCAAACCAGTGCTAAACTCAACAGGAGTGAAAAATCTTGCAATGCCTAAAAAATAATATTTCTCTTTGGTCATAGTCTAATATGCTCATTCTTCCTAATGTTCATGTGATTAGTTCTGCTTGCCTTGAGATCTCAGTTGCAACTGAAAACATTGCAAGAAGGAAAACAAAAGACCTGGACTGATTTGTCGTTTGCACTCTTGGTGCTGCAGTCTCTTTGTGTGTTGAGGCTTAGATGTTTTCCCTGAAAATTATTATTTTTTTTAATAGAGCATCATTTTCCTGCTATATCTTCATCTTTACAGCTTGCTGTGCACTCCCACTGCCAGTCAGGGACTGCATGAGTGCCAGCAACACCTGAGTGGGGCTTTCACTCAGCCTCCAGAGGGACCTGTGCTGTTAGCAGGCTGGCACCAGTAAGACACCTTCAGCAACGCCCAGAGGAAGTTAATATCAGGAAGCATTTGCAAATGTTCCTTTGTGGGCTGCAATTGTTGGTAAGGACACAGGCACACTGGCAACCTGTGAAGCCAGGGGAAGCACAAGCTTCAGTGACTTCAGCTCATGCACCTTCCCTCGCCTTCCAGTCCTGGTGTTTTTTCCCTCCAGCAAGGGCCCTGAGCTGTCACACAGGCAGCAGTGGCTGCCTACCTTCCCAGCTCTCATACAGTTGCCAGCTGGGACCCACTGAACCTGAACCCATGCCTCAAGTTCTCCTGAGGGGACTGAGGCATGGGAGGAACAAGTTCATTATGTGAATTGTCCAGGCTACCTACTCCTCAAGGGCAGTCAGGTGTTGCTTTGCCCTGGCACAGACCCTTTGTAGGGTTTCTTTGGATCTTTGTACATTGTAGAACTTCTTCCTTCCCCCTCAGCACTTTAAAAGAAGGAAAATGGCAGTGTTGTGTTTCTAACCAAGGCAATTCTACACTGGTGCCAAGTTATAGCGTCATTCCTGTTAGCTTGTTATGGCAGAGCTACCAAGCTGGGTCCTTCAGCACATGTGTAGAGAGTTCCCATTGGCTTCACCAGGGCCCTGGCAAGTACCCTGGGTATAGGTGCTACCAGAAACACAGCAAGGACATGGTCACAAGCCTTTATACTTTTGTAACTCCAGAAAAATGCATAGCCATTATTTGAAAATACAGGATCACAGAATGTTAGAGGTTGGAAGGGACCTCCAGAGATTGAGACCAACCCCTTTGCCAAAAGCAGGATCACCTAGGGTAGTCTGCACAGGGATGCATCCAGGCAGGTTTTGAAAGTCTCCAGAGAAGGCGACTTCACAGCCGTTATTAACATCTTTCTACTTCTGAGTGTTTTGTTAGCCTTTTCTTCCAGCAGGTCTCACACAGTCTAGTTAAACTGACTGTAGTGAGGGAAGGAAGTGCATGGTCACA
Source organism: Dryobates pubescens (assembly GCF_014839835.1). NCBI lineage: Eukaryota > Metazoa > Chordata > Aves > Piciformes > Picidae > Dryobates > Dryobates pubescens. The sequence goes on from NC_071617.1 coordinate 31,322,040, forward strand.
AAAGGGCAACAAGGCTGGTGAGAGGCCTTGAGCACAAGCCCTATGAGGAGAGGCTGAGGGAGCTGGGATTGTTTAGCCTGGAGAAGAGGAAGCTCAGGGGTGACCTCATTGCCCTCTACAACTACCTGAAAGGTGGTTGTAGCTGAGAAGGGGTTGGTCTCTTCTCCCAGGCAACCAGCACCAGAACAAGGGGACACAGTCTCAAGCTGCGCCAGGGGAGGTTTAGACTCGAGGTGAGGAGAAAGTTCTTCACTGAGCGAGTCATTCGTCTTTGGGATGGGCTGCCCAGGGAGGTGGTGGAGTCACCGTCCCTGGAGGTGTTCAAGAGGGGATTGGACGTGGCACTTGGTGCCATGGTCTAGTCGTGAGGTCTGTGTTGAGAGGTTGGACTCGACGATCCTTGAGGTCTCTTCCAACCTTGGTGATACTGTGATACTGTGAAAACCAAAAATGGCCAGGACAGGGCTCTGATAGACTGTATGTCTCTTGGCTTCCCATGTACATGAGTGACGGTCCCCTTCTGACAGCATCTGCTTCTCTGTGAAAGGAGGTATGGTGCTTGGGCACACCTTGTCTTTTATAGGGGTGGGCTCTGGCTATTGGCAGAGTTCCTAGAGTTTGGCTTGTTCCTAGAGTTTGGCTTGCTCCTGCATAGCATGCTCAGGGAGCACTGTTAACACACTGAGTTTTCTCAGGAAGAAAAGAATCATTTAATCTGAAAGTACCACTAGGAAACTTTCGCTGCCAGGTAATATAGGTCTATGTGTATATGTATTTAAAGTGCCACTGAAAGGAAATATGCTAACATGAAGAAAATGTCCAAGGAAATGATGATGCACACTAACAGTATTCTAATTAATTAATGGTAAGTGACATGGGAAGGAAACATTTGATGTGGGACCATCTGCTTAGATCTGTGGCAGTTCTGCAGCATGGGGCGAGCTGGAGCACAGGAGCCATGAGTAAGTGAGGGCTCCCCACTGCCCTTTGACGCAGGTGGCTCCTTAGCATGAAAAGAAATTTTTGAAGGACACAAGAGTTTACTGATTAAAAAGACAAATCTCCTGAATTGCACTCCACTAATTACATCACCATTACAGCAAATACAGCTAAATTAACTTAGAGGAGTGTGGCTTTTACCTTGCCCCACTATGTTTACATACAAATCTCTTCATGTAGCAGCCCCTTGACTTTGTTGACTTGTTTAGTACCATATGCTTTGTCCTGTACACTCCAATGGGCAAATCCAGTCATCTTAATAATCCAAATAACTACATCACAACGTTCAGAACATTGATTTTGGTCATATGGTGCTCTCTCTCCCCAGTAAGGAGGAAGTCGAACTCACTGCCTAAGCTCAGATCACCTGTCAGAATTAATCTTTTCTTTTTAAATCACTGCATTTGGTATTCTTCTCCCACAGCAACACACTCAGACCTTTACTCCTTGCAAAGCTCAGCCCTTCTTCCCGACAATTCAGTGCCTTGGGATTGCTGTGTATGGCTCTTTTTGACTGTGACTTAAGTGAGGCTGGTTTGCACCATGGGAAACAATGTTGATTTGTACTGAAGCTGGGAAGAGAGGAATATGTTCAAAATAGGAGCAGAGGAAAGAAACAGTAATAGCAAAGCCTGGGGCTTTGCAATGAGAAACACAGGCATGGTTAGTAACAGCCCTGTTTCTTCTCCCATGCCATTTGAGTGATGTTATTCTCACTGTTGTCAGCCTGTGAGCTGGTAGGAAGGTGAAGAGGTTGTTCTGCAAAGAGCACCATGTGGGACAGAGAAAGGGAAAACCATGTTAAATGTGTTCCACTGAAAGACACACATGACAAATAATAATACCTTTTCAGTCCTTCTCACTGCAAAGATTACTTTGAAAATCTTGATAGACTTAAACCATTTGTTCTCACCCCAATAAAAGGTGTTAAACTTGTCTTGGTCCAGGATTGTCTTATAAAGCAAGGTTCTGCTGGAAGTTGCCAAACTCATTTAACCACAGGAAGAGTAGGTTTAGCTGTGGTCTGTCAGCTCACCTAGCAGCTACCTGCAAGCCTGGGGCATCCAGAGGCAAAATCTCTAAATTTGCCTCACCATAACAAGGCATACTCGTTGCTGCAGGTTTGGAGCTTGGACATGAGATGAGGAGTCACATGGACCACAGCTGAGCTCAGTGCCTGAGCTTGAGGCTCTGGGGTCTGCTTGTCCTCATCCAGCCAATCTAGCTGTTTACTGCTCATCAGTTGAACCAGTATTTTTCTTCCCAGGGCTCTGCAATTTTGTGTGACCTCAAAACTCAAATCAGGCACTAGATTAATTTGATACAAAGGAACAATCATCACTGGTTGAGCAACAAGAACTGGGCTTTGATTACCAGCCTACACACACCAGACCTACACACACCAGAGGGCACACATGCTTGTGCTATGTTTGCACTGCCAAGACCGATACGTGCCATCCTGTGCTACCTTGCAGCATGGGACAGTTAATAGTGCAGTGGCTCAGGGTGAAATGAGTGGCCCTGGCATGTGGGACTTGCCTGTGCTGCTTAGCAGGAGAGCATTGAGGCAAACATCTAGGTCTGCTCCCAAGGCCTGGTGGCAGCCTCCGACCATAGGAAAAAATGCCAGTACCCAGTGCTTGCTGCTTTGATAAGGCCTAGAAGAAAACTGCTAGAAGGAGAGAAACAGATGGAAATTGCACTCTTTTCTCCCTCCCCTCCTTCACAGTGCACCAGCAGCACCTCAGTCCTCATCTCTGCTGAGCACGGTGAGGAAATGCACTTACACCAGTAGCTTAAGCATGCCTGAATTAGAGATGGAATGGAGTAGGATGGGATAGAGCCCTCAAGGGGAGAAACACAGAATACATCTAGTCTGAAAAGACCTCAAAGATTGTCCAGTCCAACCCTCAACTCAGCACTGAAGGGTCAACACTAAACCACGTCCCTAAGTGGCAGGTCTACACACTGCTTGACCACCTATAGGGATGGTGACTCTACCACTGCCCTGGGCAGACCATTACAATGCTTGATAACCCTTTCAGTGAGGAAATATTTCCTAATATCTAGCCTAAACCTCCCCTGGTGCAGCTTCTAACCATTTCCTCTAGTCCTGTTGCTTGTCATGAAGCAGAAGAGGATGGCCCCTTCAGGTAGTTGTAGAGAGTGATAAGGTCTCTCCTCAGCCTCCTCCAGACTGAACAACCCCAGCCCCCACAAATGCTCCTTGTAGGTCATGTGCTCCAGGCCCTTCCCAAGCCTTGTTACCCTTCTCTGGACATGCTCTGGCACCTCAATATCCTTCCTACAGTGAGAGGCCCAGAAGTCAACAAAATACTCACTCAAGGTGTCCCCTTATCAGTGCTGAGTACAGGGGAAAGATCACCTCTTTGCTCCTGGTGGCCACAACATTTCAAATACAAGCCAGGATGACATTGGCTATTTTGGCCACGTGGGCAGAAGCTACCAGACCAAAGGAGAATGAAATGCAGAAGAAAGCGTGAAGAAGACGTGGCTGGTGTCCGTTACTCTGGCCAAAGGCAGGTGTCCATTCCCTTCACCAAAGCCGATAGAGGCTGTAGATATCTGGTGGAGCACTGTCTGAGCAAGAGATGCCTGTATCCAAGCTGCTCTTCCTTCTCAGTGGAAGCAAGGGCTCAATTCACACATACTGAGTAGGACAGCTTTGCCTGTCCTTGCTTGCCAGGGCGACTAATGGATCCTAGATCATAGAATCATAGAATCAATAAGGTTGGAAAAGACAGCAAAGATCATCAAGTCCAACCTGTCACCCAATACCTCATGACTACTAAACCATGGCTTCAAGTGCCACATCCAATCCCTTTTTGCACATCTCCAGGGACAGCCTCTGTTGATTGTCCACCATGGTCCAACTGCACCCCCTGAGCCAGGAGCAGTGAGTTCCCAGAGGTTTCAGAGCCATGGGGAGGGTGGAAACAAGCATGTCAGAGGCTCAGCCATTGCCAAGCAGTTTTGAGGGTACTGATGGTTGTGCTGGCCAGAGCTGTATTGGAACAGAGGAAGGTGCTGCTCCGATAGAGCCAAGCACTACCTTCCCATCAGCCCAAAGGGCAGCAGCTCCAGCTGTCTGCTACTGCTTTTCACATCAAATGTGAGGCCTGGGACTGAATCTTGCCTCCTTATCTCCTCTGAGCAGCATTCTGATGAAGCAGATATTAGAGTTGCTATTTAAAAGCCTTATTAAGCTACCCAGGGTCACAGTCTGTAACAACATGAGGGGTTCAAAGTCAAATACAGTTCCAATCCCAAGCTTTTTAAATGCCTGGCACTAGCGAGGAGTCATTACTTTCATGTCACTTTGTAAAATAAAACATGAACGCAACAACATCTTCAACCTCTTTGCAAATTCTTTCTTTTCTGAAATGAAGCAAACCAAAAAGGTAATTCTCACTGTTCAGCTGGCTCAACAACCAGCTACACATCAGAAACATCCGTGGGTCAGGCAAAAAAAAGCTTGTTGCCATGGTTTAGTTGATTAGACAGTGTTGGATGATAGGTTGGACTCGATGATCTCAAAGGTCTCTTCCAACCTGGTTAATTCTATTCTATTCTATTCTATTCTATTCTATTCTATTCTATTCTATTCTATTCTATTCTATTCTATTCTATTCTATTCTATTCTATTCACACTTAGGCAGAAGGATACACCCTCACTGGCTCATTTATAAGCACAGATTCTTGGTCCCAGGAGGCAGAATGTCATCCCTTGCATAATGCACTGTTAATAGTCAACAAGGTCAACTGTTGCCCTGTTATATATATATATATATATATATATAGCTATATATTTTATATTTAATATTATATTTTTAATATTTCAGGTGGGGATATTTTCAGACACCACCATAACCATTTACAAAGTACAGGTACTGATACTTGGTTGTGGGTAATATATTTCACATACAAGGAATATGAAGACAATTTAAACTGTTTAAGTAAAAATCTGAGACTGCAATACAGCCATTCAAACAGAACAGAGAGGTGCTGTGATTTGCAGTCCATCTCCCCTCCAAGGGACTCCAGAGCAAAAGAGCTGGGTTACTCACGGCTTTGTGGCTTTACTCCGGTATCTTTCCCTGCTCTGTAATTACAACCCAGGAAGTGCAGTGCATGTTTGGAATTCACAGGTGTAAACAAAGCAAAGATGGCATCCCCTGGGTGCCACACCGTGCCTGGAAAAGGCTTCTGGGTTTGTAACTTTGCTCTGTAGATGAAGGTCACATCCTGGGTGCACAGCTAGGGAGGTTGTTGCTGCCAGGGCTTCTCCAGGTGGCTCCTCAGGTACTTTCTCTCGCGAGTTGGGCTGCAGAGGCTCTTTCTAGGATTGTGTCCCTCGGCACATTTTAGGCAGGACGGCTGATGTGTCTGGCCAGATAGCTGCAGCTTGGGGTTCCTTCAGTTCTCTCGCTGCAGCAGCTTCTGGGCACTGGGAGAAGCTCATCTCCTTGCAGCTCTTGGCTCAGACATGGTGTAGTTTGCCTGCTAGGAAAAGCATTTCAGCTGCAACTTCGGCAGCATGTTGGCTCTCGCTGCTTTCTTGGTGAGAACAAGGCAACTTGCCTACCATCTCAGCTGGTTTAAATACTGTCCAAAGACAATTAATGTCCATTGGTAACAGAGAAAGATAAGAGACAAATCTGATAGTTTAACCTATAGAATAAGGCAAGTCCAAACATGGCCAGAGGGGCGCACAGTTCACAGGTGTGTTACGAGGTCAGTCACACGTGTCACGTACTACACGTTTACCTGGACTATCTGGACCCCAGCAAATGTACAGGTTTGCAAATTCGCAGGTGCATGGCCCATTGTCTGGTTTAGGGCATGTTTTGTGGCTTGTCCCTTCAGGACATCCACTAAGATGGGATTGTGGGTTAATTATGGCCTTTGCAGCCAGGTTTTATGATCATTGACACTGCTCTCTATCCCTTGTGCTGACCTGCACAAAATGTGGATATATGGAGAGAAGATCACTAGATCAGGTTGTTCAGAGCCACATCCAGCCCAGCCTTAAAAGCTTCCAGGGATGTGGCTTCCACCACTTGTTTGGGCAACCTGTTCCAGTGTCTCACCACCCTTGATGAAGAACTTCTTCCTAACCTCTAATCTAAATCTTCCCTCCTCTAGCTTGGATCAATTCTCCCTAATCCTATCATTGCCCAACACACTAAACATCCCTCACCATCTTTCTTGCAGGCCCCCTTCAGATACTGGAAGGCCACAATAAAGACTCCTCAGAGCCTTCCCTTCTCCAAACTGAACAACCTCAAATCTCTCAGCCTGTCATCATAGGAGAGGAGCTCCAGCCCTCTGATCATAGAATTGTTAGGGTTGGAAGGGAATTCAAGGATCATCTGGTTCCAACTCCCCTGCCATGGGCAGGGACATCATCCTTGTGTCCCTTCCTTATTTCTTGTATTTTTTTCCTAGGGGACCCAGGAAATAAGATCATCATAAAGAGCACAGGGATCATCACCTTTCCTTTCAACTGGTGGAAAAGACTATACATGGCTTACCTTGTTGCCCATAAGTGCCCATGACAAAAGCATACAATATATGAAGCTTTGCTGCACTGGAGGTGCACAGGTAGCATAAACCAGGTACTCCTGAATGCAAATTTCAGTGCCTGTTTTCAGGAACCACACACAGAAATTAAATAACAGCTGTGCCAGGCTCTGGCTTCATATTTCTTCTCCATAAGTGAATCCAAACAGGTTAACAACACAGACCAACACAAGTTTTTCAGTACTACCTGTAAATAACCTGGAAATGCCGAATTGCCCTGCTGTATTAATTCCCAGCTTGACAAAGCAGAGACCCTCACAGTTCCTTACACTGCTATTATGATGTACTTTTATGCAGTTATTGTATGTCTGCATTGTCCCTCAGCTCTCCTCATTAATCCCACATTGTTAGCACCATATGGATACAAAATAAAAGATGGTCTGGCATACAGATGGGAGTAAAAGGCAACCACATGTGAAAAGTCTGCTATATGGATATAACAGAAATAGGATGCTGGGCTGAAAGGAATCACTAAAGGCATTGTTCTTGTTCATCCTTCCTGCCTGAGGTCAGGAGAATGCTCCCAATTCCTCCTGGGCTATTCAGAGTAAGAAAGTGCCCCAAGGCACAGTCTGCTCTCTAGTTACCTCTGGTCCCTGGAGGATCCACTCTGCAACTGTCCTTGGCCAGGTAGCAACAGCTTTCCTCTTTGTTCAGCCCTGCAACCAAGCTCAGCTACCAAGCTCAGCATTGCTGAATGCTGTAGCCAGTATCAACACATCAGTCAAGACATTCCAAATCATTCCCCACTGCTCCCCCAGCCCAGCTGTGTGGTAGGCTCAGGAACCAGGAATCAGAATGGCAAGCCCATCCAGCAGTTACCCTGCTTTCTCCTCCCCGGCAGCATAGTAAAAGCTTATGCCCCAGTCACATCATATGAGAGAGCTGCAGAAGCAACCACAGTGCTGAAACCAGATACAGCACATCACAGACTAAGGTGAGGGAACTCTTTTCTGAGGAAAGTGTCCATGTGCTAAGATAAGTATATGCTTCTGTGAATACTCAGGCAATGCTGTTGCTGTCACCCATGAAGACTGAAAAGAAAAAAAATTGGGGGGAAACAAAACCAAGCATTTCCATGCCCAGCACCATCCAGTGAAGCAAGCCAGTTTCAGGCCTGGGTATTCCTAGATCATTTTTCTCACCTAGAGCATTTCTGCTTCATTTTGACTGTGTCACACTGGCAATGGGAGGAGCGATGAGTTCACATGCTTGTCGATGATACCTTAAGCTGTTTCAGGGACCTTATGGAGATAACACCTTACTGTAAACCTTTGGTTTTTAGCATATTGTATTTCAGTTGGGTTTTATTGGTTTTGTGCTTAGGTTTGATTTTTTTTATTTTCTTTAAATGTATTCATGGGTTACTTCTAAAGTAAGAGTGTACCTGCATTGATGCCATACAACAGACTTCTCTATGGGCTGATTTGGCCTGCACCAAGCTCTCTGTCATCACAGCTACTTAATTGCCACTGCTAAATCCAGTCAAATTAGTCCTGGCTCAGGAATTTGCACACTAAACTGTGGCCATATATATGGATACAGCTGAAGGTGCTACCAGCCCCAGTCAGATGTTGCAGGAGCACACAGTGGCACAAGGAGCACACTCTCACCAGGTATTTGGACTTCCCAGATCAAAGGTGAGAGGAAGACTGTCTTCAAGATACTGTGGCTATAGCAGCAGGGGAAAAGCATAGCCAACTCCCCCACTCACTGAGGCAAGGAAAGAATTTGTGCTGTGACCTTCAGGTGAATAGAGGAGGCACACCAGCTTGAAGAGGATTTCCACCCCTCTGTCCTCCAGTACATTCATGAGCTGCCCCTGGTGTGGAGATCCAGCAACACTGCTGGGGCTCCTCAGCACATTGTGGTGGTCATTGCAAAGCCCCAGGGAAGAGTTTCAAGTATGCATACAGCTCTACCTTGGGTATTGTCCGTAGCTGCTGTTTGCCAAATGATCTTCTCACATCTATTCAGCTCAAGTTTCCAGACTCTATAGTCACAGCTCACAACACCTGGATAAGCCATCGTGCCTCTTCTCATGAAGGCTTTTTAAAGACAGAGCACAAAGGCGTTTGGAATGTGTTGAAGACCTGTGCCATAACCGGAATCTTGGGAAGTGAAAGGCTGGAGACAGAACTGGTAAAGTTTCACTGTCATGTTTACAAGGACAAAAATATGCAGAGCTGTCATGCTTTCATCTTGCTTAGCAAGCAGCAGTGTGCTGGAAAGGGTTTGGGTTTTGTTTTGTTTTGTTTTGTTTTTTAAATATTTGCTGCAGAAAGGCAGAGCTCAATAATAAAGAATGATGCTATATTCAAGACACCTCCACCAAACTTTGATTACTATAGATGCTTCTCCTTAATTTGCATTCTGTTGAATCTATATTTAACAGGTTTTTGCATTATTGCTATTGTCATACAAAAGTTCTTGGCAGCTGCATGGACAAGGGAGAGTTGGTTCACTGAAAAGCAGGGCAGTGTCTCGTTCTTCTTTCACCTCCGTCCCTCCTAGCTCATTTCTTCTCCTGATGGAAACTCACACACATCCCTAAGGGGTGAAGTACACTAGTCCTGTAGAAACACAATCCTAAAGAGTATATGAGGCCTAATAAAGTACATTTTAGATGTATTTTAGGCTGAAGTGGTAGTGTCATTTATTATTGAGACCATCTGGTGGTTCCCAGTATAGGCTTTTTTTATCTACTGATTGTAATTTCAGTGAATGCTTTACAGCTTTAGATCCTGAAAAATTCCATGCCCCTGTGTCCTCAACACAGTAAGGGAGACCTTTGGTCAAAAAATCTTACCTGTTTTCAGAAAAGAAACACAACCACCACCACCCCAAAAAAAAAAGCATAGTCAAGAAAAAGCATTCAACTCAAAAATTACCTATTTTTGGTTTGCATACAGAACTCACAACAATATAGTTCAAAGTCCAAAACCCTCAGCAGGAGCTGCCTTCTGTCAGGAACAACTTTTATTTTATCATTTCCATAAAAATCTACCTCAGTTTAACCATAATCTCAGTTTGACAAAGGTCATTAAAGGCTGCTAGCGTGACATTCCTGCCATGGTGGGTCTGTGCTCACAACTTTGGCAAGGAGCAACAAGCCCTGTCCGTCTCAACATCTGGCTGCCTTATGCCGGCATTGTGTCCTACACTGAGTCCCCTGCCTTACTCTGTGTGACCCCCGCAGGGCTGATGGGGCTGAGCTCCTGCACAGTAGGTTTTGTGCTGGGCCACTGCACCTCTGAGGCTCTGGAAGAGCCTTCAAGACCCAGACACAGTACTGCGAGGAGAAAATCAGGGGGCTGGGCTATGGCAGATGACCCTCAATTTCTACAAGCCCTATCCTCCAGCTTAACTCTTCAGTAGCATCCTTCTTTGGGTCATGGTCACTAGAAATCAGAAGCTTGCCTCTCCTATCCCCTCCAGTTAGTTTTATGCCAGTGTATGAAACAAGGTCAGGGTGTAGGCTCAATACCAGGCTTTGATCACCTGTGAACAATAAATTTGCATGCTCCTTGGCTTGATGTTGGTACATAGGGACGGTTCTCCACAAGCAAAGCCTGCACAGAGACAAGAGAAAGTTTTGGCAGGCAATACAAGCTGTGCCATATCTCACAGCCTCAGGAACCAGGAGATTTCCCCAGGCTGCATTGATACAATTTGAGTGGTGTTACTGCTGCGCCCAGGCAATGCAAGGCTTAGGGGGTACTGCCCAACTCCAATCTAAATGTTCAAGGAAAGTTACTTGACAGAAGAAGAAGGGAAGCCAGAAAAACTAAAAAGAGTCCACACTCTGCAACAAATGTTCCTTAACACACATTCCCCACGGACAGTGCAGAAAGAAAAAGATTTGGATTGCAAGTTCCAGATACTCAAAATCTAGAAGATGCACGCATGAACCCATTTTTTCTTTTACGTCCCCCATTAATTGCATACAGACTTTAGAGACATTTATTGTGTCCCTGGAGCACAAGGAATAGGGATACATTATGGATGCATCATGCCTGAGTAATGAGGGTCTCTTTTGGTGAAGAAATTGCATAGTGAATGAGCGAGGAAAGAATCTTCAGGAGGAGAAAGAAGCAATTTCATGGAGGTTGACTGGACTGAATACCATCCAGCAGCACTGGATTTTAGTTCAGCTTTTGCTTCACGATTGCCATGCAAAGCTGGGTGAGTTACTTATCCCGGAGGTCATCACAGTTCCTTGTTTTCTGTGTATCTAACTTGAAATTTGGGCTTGGTTTGCAGCAGAGATGAGCCCTCAGAGACACAAAGATTTTCCTCTTGTTTTGCCCCACTCAGTCTCACAGGGTTATTCTGGAAGAATTTAATTGATGTCTGAAGTTATCCCATGTCATAGTGATGAGTCCCATAGAGAAGCCTGGAGGAAACATATAGCTCTGGCTTGACAACAGTGCTTACACAGCAAACTGCAAATAAGGCATGAGGCCACACACCGAACAAAAGACCAGCCAGTTGCTTCTGAACCCAATTTTGTTTCTTCTGCACACTCAAGCAGGCAGGGGTGTGTAAAAGCAATTTAAAACTTCTATTCCTTGCAAAGCCTGCAGGAAATTTGACAGCGATAAGGAAGCTGCTGCTCTAGGCATTTGGCTTGCTTTGTTGACAGGTGATTTCTTCCTCTGTTCCCTTGTGTATTTGGATCCATCATTTACCTAATCTACCACACTGGAGCAAGGACACAGAGGATACCTCTCTGAGCATAAGGGGAGCCCCAGCCGAAAACCTGTTTCAGAGGCTGCTTCAATGTGTATTGTAAATGATTGGGATAATATAAACATGTCCACAAAACTCATGCAAGTCTTCTATGTTCTTTGTGTAGCTTCCTCTTTGCCTCCTATTTTCACTCTTTGTTTTAATGAAGCTGCAGTTCTGTAGTGTTGTAACTTGGATCATTTCATTGCCCTGGCTTACAGACACCCTGGAAAAGAGTTGTGATGAGAGAGCTGACAGGGTATTGCCCCATAGCAGAGAGGTGGGCATGGGAAGCAGGACAGCTCCTTCTGCTGCTTACAAGCAGTACGTGGTAAACTCCTGGAGTGAGATTTGCATCTGACAGCTCAAGGAAGACTAGATGTGGGCCTCAGATCTTGACCCAGTAGAATGTTATATCTTTTGTTTGTTTTAAGAGCACTTAATACATGTCAAAGATTTCACTACCTTGAGCTGGATGGGGAAGTTAAAGGATCAGAAGGGCCAGCACTGAAGGAGATGGGCACGTGCAACTCAGGATAGAGTTTCTAAAGTATTTAGTTCTCCCTGAAATGTCTCCTCATGAGTCAGATTTTCAGATGGATACTGAAGGCAGTTCCAGACTTGCAGTGGGCTTCAGCAGTGCATCCTTCCCTCTGCTGGAAGGTGACTTCTGAGGCTATTTTTCTCTGAGTCAGATTTGCACAAAGAGGCAGCAATGCCACCTCTCACAGGGCCACTTGTCCTTTTTCAGGTAGAAGTCTTAAAGTTTTTTTCTCTTGTCTTCTCTGGTTCTCAGACTGGGAACCCCCTGCCCCATCCAGCTGAGAGGCACTGACCCCACAAGCCAAGCACTGGCCTGTCCTGAGCTTTATTAAATGAGTGCAATGCTAACACCAAAAAGCCCTCACAGTGAGAAAAATGTGCCCTCTGGCCCCTGGCTTACCCTGCCCTTGTCATCGGAGCGTTTCCTCTCCTCCACTCATCAAACTGACACATCGGCAAGGCAGAACCTCATTGTTTCTCCCAGTTTCCTGAAGCCTATCTGCCTTCATGCACAAAATGGGCTCTCACACTCAGCAGCCAGGTACACAAAGGGGCCCTTGCTCTTCCCACCCTGCTCCGCTCATTCAGCCAACACGACATGGGCAATGGGAACATGTTCATGCCAGAAATATCCAAGCCAGGGCTACAAATGCTTTGGAACCCCTATCCAGCAAGAAGCTATGGATTTTGCTGTCTAGTGCTGCTTGCTGTTTGATGAGTTGACTTCTGTCTTTCAGCAACCTAATCTTTTCCCCACCATGTTTCCCTGCCACCTGTGAGAGTGTGTTTCAACAAGTCAGTTTCCTTTCCCAGGCTCCAGGTCTCCCCTTATCGCCACAGGCAGGGTGCCCTCCTGCTGATTTCTGCTAAGTGCCGGTGAGAGCTCCCCCAGCCTACCTTTCACCAGCACTCTTCTGGGAGAGCTGCAGTTAGCACAAGGACTTTGTTTCTTTGCTGAAAAAGACAATGTGTAGCTGAGTCATGCCCTGATACATGGTACCCTGGGATGCTCACTTGGGCAGTGAGGGAATGTCATACGCTATCCACTTTGCAGTGAGCAGTTCATGGAAGGGAGAGACAGGCCTTCTGCAGCCCACACACAGAGCAGCACATTTGGGATAAGCCTCTTCACCCTCAAACAGCCCACTGGGAAACTGCCTTTCTTTAGGAAGAATAGCAGGATATGCCTCACAGTGGCTTTACACATCAGACCAGACAAAAGCCCATGACTGAGGGATGTCAGAGGCAACTCCTCCCATTACAGAAAACAAATGAAGACCTGATAGCTTGGAGGTGCTCTCAGAGGCCCAGACCTGGATAAGAGTGCTCTGATGTGCTTCACCTGCCAGCACGTAAAAATCTTGCTGGTGGTGCTTAAATAGAGCACCTGTTTTACTCCCCTGTCCACAGGCTGACCTAACAGTGGTGAAGCAATTTCTCTTTCACTTAGTAGCAAGACACCTTCCTCTCAGTGCACAGCTTGGCAGCTGCTCACCAGTGCTGAATCCAGGATTCTGGCCTTTGGGAATGATAACAAGTTCCAAATTATTTTCCATTTTGCAGAATTCATCCTGAGCATGCAGCCTGGCTCAGGGCTCTTCACATAACACCTGGGGCCATTATGTCCTCCAATGCTCCCCAACATCCCAAGAGCCTCCTCTGAACAATGCCCCAGACAGACAAGGAGATATTTCAAGGCCCTGTGTGTTCTCTGAAGTGTTAACTACATTTCATCTGCAGCTCCCAGGGTGTCGTGGAGTGAGAGCTTTTTCACTAAAGAGGAGAGTAAGCTGAGGCAATACACAGCTCCTGGCCCTTCCTAAAAAAAAAAAAAAAAAAAAAAAAGAAAAGAAAAGAAAAAGAAGAAGAAAGGAGGGAAAGACATAACCAGGAGATACACCTCGGTAGGACACAGTAGGTGGGATGGGATATTTGGGAATATTGCAGTACAGACGAAAGGACAAAGCAGGAGGGGGGAGATACTGCGAAGTGTCACAGCTTCAGTAGTAGTGCATGGATCCAGCAAGGCTCTCCTGTTTCTTGGGTGATGTACACGGACCATGCTGTGGATGTGGGAAGGGTGACACTTCCAGTCAGAGACCTGCCTTTCCTCAATATGTGAGACAAGAAAAACAGCAGCAAGAGGCGGGATTCCCTTTGCCCGCCAGAGATCTCTGTGTTGCACTTAAGCAACCACAGACAGCTGTGTTTGCTCTGCTCGGGCACCAGTTTAATTGGTGTACTCGTTGTATATCTTTAAAAATACACAGTTGCACTTCCTGTGCAGCCTTATGTCAAGGAATACAACAGATCCAATCTGACACAAAACACTTTTTGCCTTCCAGGTTATCAATAAAAGCCTTTTCCTTGCAGTTCCTTGCTCCCTGCCTCCTGGGTGTGGTGCTTCATCCTAGTAGGCCAAAGCAAAGTCAGCTCTACAGCTCTGCTGGAAAACAATTTTGCTGGTGTGCCTTTTGGTGCTGCCCCCAGGCATCACGGAGAACTCTGTCAATGCCTGTCATGATGGCTCTGCTTTCATTCAGCCCACAACTTATGGATGGATTTTTCAGAATTGCTTAGAGGTTACCATTCACAGCTAAGAAGTACAGGTTTTCCTGAACATTTCCATGGCATCTACCTGCCCCGAACTCTAAGGTTTCTAAATGCATTTGAAAACACTGGCCCAGAGACATTTAAACAGCAGCAACCCCCCCACACACCTCCCCTAACTAGCTTCCAGGCATTTCTCAAAGTGACCTTTGGCAGCTCTCAAATGGTCTGAAATGTGTTGCCCAGGCTCAGATTTTTAAGGAAACAAAGCAGCAGCTGAGAACATCAGTCAAAGCAAGGACTGTTTTGGCAACACAGAGATTCTCTGGGTTAGGTCATGCACAAATTGCACACATGTAATTACTCCTTTAGTTACAGACCAAAATTTGTATACTTCAAGCAAAAAGGCCCTTTTTAATTTTTTTTTTTGTTTCCCAACTAAGTATTTTAAGAGTTTGTAAGATAGAACGGAAGAAGGGAAGCTGAGATGAAGGGATAACCACCATGTAATAAAGTGGCAGTCCTGTCACATATCACACATCTCGTGAGAGGGTGAGGAGGAGAAGAGGAATGTGGAAAGAAGTCTTCAACAGGAGACCATGTCCCCAGACACAAATGCATGTATGCATGTGTATGTATATGCTAGCAGGATCCAGCTGTGTTTGCTTGTCCTCCCAGAGGTGCTGTTACAGCAGCTCTCCTAACCAGGACGACCCTATAGCTTTCAGCTAACAGAGAGACAGGCAAGCCAGGCAAGGGAACTGGGATTGCTTAACGTCAGAGCAAAGGAAGAAAAGGAGTTTTGCTTTCCTCTGTCTTTGCAGTAAGGCTGGCCTTGCACAATGCAATGCAATGAGGTTTTGCAGTGCCCCAGTAGGATCAAATTAAAGTGGCTGGCAGAGAATTGTAGAAAACTGCAAGATCTGCTTATAAAAATAATCTCCTTAGCAGAAATACATTACTGGCAAATATCTATTAAACTATTGTAGCTGGTATGAGTCAAATATACAAGAGATACCTGAATCACAGAACTATTTCTAGCAAATGCTACTTCTGTTTCACCATTCATTAAAGGTGTGCATCAAAGTTCCTGCATTATCTTGATGCTACTCAGGCAAGGACAGCATCTTTAGTCCCCAGAGAATCTAGATTTACAGCATGGCACAGAATCAGGCCCATGGGAATCTCTGAGAGGTGGGCAGGAAGAGAGCAGGAAAACAAAGTATGTTTCCAAACCCCAAGAGAGCCACTGCATGGAAAATGTATCTCCTCCAGTCCTGGCTCAGTAAGGACAAAGTAAATGAATTGTTACACAGACGAGTGCAAGAGAAAGATAACTGAGTAAAATCAGTGCTCTGTCATGGTACCTCCTTAGGATGAACTTTTTTTTCCTTTTCACTTCCTAATTTTGACTATCCAGATTTCATATGTGCTCTGTACAGCCCAGTGGTGCCACTGTGCTACTTTCTTGAAAGGCTCTGGATTCTAGCACTCACAGACCTATATATATCTTTGCCCCGCTTGGAGTCACCCACCTCCATCATCCCAAGAATGCACAGGGCTCCTAGGAAGCATTGTTAGCCACCAAGAACCCTGTGGGGCCACCAAGTTTCCCAATGGAGGCATGGCAACTGAATCAAATGGGACCGCAGGACAAGCCTGGCAAATTAATGACTCAGCAAGTATCTGATGTGCATAGCTCAAACAGGAGGTAAATATGCTGTCTGGATAAATGATGGCTCCTCCTTATGATCACAGACAAAACACAACTGAAGCCTCACAGAATGAAATTACTGTCTAGATTTCTTGGTGCTGAGCTACAAAAAGATCTGTAATTGCTGCAGCCTGCAAGGATCTCTACCATGCTGGCAGGTAAACAAACTCCTGAGGCTACATACTAGTAGTACAGCAAAGGAAGGAGGGGTAGGGTCACTGAAATGGGACAATAGGATGAGAGATGGGGAAAGCACTAGTGCCTCATCAGCTCTGCCTGTTTGTACTTCCCTCTGGTGTCATCTGCAAACTTACTGATGATGGACTCAATACCCTCATCCAGATCATCAATAAAGATATTAAAGAGCATGGGGCCCAGCATCTAATTCTCTTCTTCACTTCCTCTAAATTAGGGAAGAACAATTAAATGACTGCAAAATCAAATAAATAGCAAGGAAAAGAGAAGAGGTTTTAATTTGTTCTGCTTGCTAGAAACCCTGAGACTCCTGCGGTATTAGTGACAGACAGATAGGCTTTCTGTTTGCCTTGGGAAAATAGCTTCACACAGTAGACAGACTTCAGACAGGACAGCAAAAGGTGTGGGCTTAGCAGTACTACTGTGGTCACACTGGCATGCACAGTAAAAGGTCAGCAGTAAGCCTACTTAAGGGGAGAAAAGCAAAATCCAGGCCAATTAGTTTCTGAGGTACCACAGAAAACCTGGCAGGTGCACAAGGAAAGCAAAGAATCAAAAGAAACACCAGATTGTGAGGGACCAGCTGTGAGAAACACAAGCCAGGATAAAAATCTTCTCAATCCTGCTCTATGTAAGACCCTGGGAACAGAGTTAAGCTGTAAAATATTGATCTAATGTAATAATACTGCGCTTCTGAAAGTATTGCCAGCGATGGCTGTGCCTGGGACTGGAGAAGAGCTGCTGTAAGGCAGTGTGGACCAGCTCCTGGTCTGCACACCACTGAGATGCTCCTAGGAAGAGCTGGCTCAGGAACTGGAGGTGAGAAAAACAAGGCTTTGAACACATAGAGTACTTATTTGTCATGTGGAAGGCAGTATGGCAGCAAAAGCTGCTTCTTAATGTTTCTCTCTGACTTTGGACTCCTAATACTTACTCTATAGCACAGTTTTGCTACATCAAATTTTGCTCTCACTGGACTGCTGCTGAGTGCAGACATGCAAGCAGAACAGGCCATCTGCCTTTCTTGGTGGTGACATAGTCTTTTCTCCTCTTCACCATACTTCTGGGAGCTTCCCTCTTCTGCCCCCTCCTAAGGGTCAATAGTGCAGGATATTTGGGAAGAGCAGCATGTGCTGTCTCTCTCTCTACCCTCCATGGGACTGCATTTAGGGTATGTCCTGGGCACATCTGCAAACCCCTCCATGAGAAAGGCCCACCTACAACACAGTTAAAGAGTGACTTTGCAGGGAACTAATAAGGTCTTGATTAAGAAAGACAAGTTGAACCAAGGAAGAGAAAGCTGATGGGTGGACAAAACCAGTGAAATAGAGAAAAGCAAGAAAAGTTCACACTGCAAAGGCCACCTGACTTGTGTACCCTTGATTCCATGCTGCACAAAGGCTGTGCCCTGGCATAAGTCACCGCTACCTGAAGGCTGTTATAATGTATTGTGGGCTACTAACAGTCCCATGAAGCAGTTACAGCAGGTAATACTGCACAAGAAAAGGAAATCCTGACTGTCAGGCAGAAAGAGCAGGGTGGGAGACCAGTGCTTGGTAGCATTATGTAAGCCAGTGTGGCATTTCACCATGACTACAATGGTAATGATAAGTTTGTTATTTGCATCTCAGTCTTAAAAACACTGGATAGCTTCAGCTCCTGGGTCATTACATCACTTCGAAGGCTCTAACACTTGTGGGATGCCAGGCTGCTGCATCTAGCCAGAGACAGGTACTTCACACCACTTACCTCAGCATGTCAGCACAAGAGGCATAAAGGGATATGACTCAGACTGAAATGGAGGCATTTACCTTAGGGGAAACTGAAAGGGAAAAAAGCACAACAGGTTTAGAAAGCTTTTAACATCATAGATGAAAGGTGAGCTCACCACAACAGAAGTTAGGTAAGTGCTGGTTGTGGGAATGTCCCTAGAGAGGAGGACAGTGGTGCAAAGGCAGTGTTTGGAAGGGCAGTTGCAGTGTGCCCCCACTAGTCCCACAGCAGGCAGATGAAGGCAGGCTGCAATTGTGAGCAGACAGCATCTGACTGACTGTGGGCACCCCTCTGTCCCAGAGACAAGCAGGGCAAACTACATAAACTGCTTCTTGGGTAGAGTAGTCAGTTACTGATGAATTCAAAGAAATTAAGAACACTTTTTTCCTTTTTTCTGCTGTTCCCAGGAGGCAACAAGGGTTGAAGAATGTGGTGGGTTGAAATTACTGCCCCCTTCCCCCCCCCCCCCCCCCCGACTAATTGGAAATTACCCCCAGAGTAAATTCCACAAAGAACCAAAACAGACTCAGAACCCGGAAGCAAAATGAGAGTTGTGTTTACAAAAGGTAAGCTAAAATCCAGGTGTATAAAATGCAATGAATATGTACAAAATGCATTAACACATATTTACAATTCAACAATCAGAAGTACCCCCCTGGGCAGTCCAGGGAGATCATTAGCAAACTCCTCCCCTCCCTCCCTTCTCTTCCCAGCACCTCACACACAGTAGTCAAAACAGAGATTATCCCAGCAAGGCCATGGAAGAGAGAGAGAGAAAAGTTGCAAGCAGGAGCGACAGAAGAAGAAAGAGCTATCTGTGCACCCAAGTCTAAGCCATTCAGCAAATGAATGGAATGATATATACCTATCAATTGTTATTGTTCTGTGTCCAATGGTAATTTATTTACCTTTTTTACTCTAAGTCTGTGGAAAATCCCTACTCTTATTTTGCATTAGGAACTAGGCTAAAGTTCCACCTTCAAACTATAAAAAAAAGCCAGAGCCTTACTTGCTCTGATGTTAACTCTGTTGAAGGAGCTGGCCTGTGCCTCCAGCTGTAGATAATGGCAGCTCATTCCAATGCTACAAAGATGGTGCAGAGCTTCCACTAATGTTCACCAGCTCCTCCTCACTCGTGCAGAAATGAAATGCAGAGAGCCTACCTATGTCCCTGAACTTTGCTGAGTTGGTGCTTTGAGTCATCTGTTTCCTGAGGACTTTCTTTGCTGCTGTTACAAGAGCCATTTACTTAAGAACACAAAGGATTGTTGTGCTTTCCAGGGGAGAGTGACAAGCCATGCCTGGCAGCTCTCAGGGGACAAGAGTCTTGTTTCACAGAGGACAGGCAGATAAGAAAGTGAAGATATGAGTGTCAGCCCAGCCATCAGACTCAAGGAGAAGAGGTCCCTCTGGACCTCATGTCAAAGAAGCAGCTCAGAAAACTCCAGAAGAGAGCAGGAGCACTGACCTCAAAGGTACTCAGCTCCTCTGCAGAGAGGCAGCACAAGCAGGAAGGAGAAGGGAGGATGGCTTCAGAGGATCAAAAAAATGTCCATGCTGTGTTTAAATAGTACTTGCTGCCTCTGTAGCACCACATATGAAATGTTCAGGTTTCTGCAACTGTTAATTAATTTCACACTGTTCATTACTGCAGCCTTCATCTACAGCTGAACAAACACAGTTGCAAATGGGCTGTGTGCAGCTTCCATGAAGAGCCGTTGTTGGCTTCCTGGGGTTGAGTTGAGCTTGTGGACGTGGCTTCACTTGTGTGGTAACACCATGCTAGAGTATGTGGCAGCACTTTGACCTGCCATCCCTGACATTCTGGTTTTTGGGAAGACACTCAAGGCTCACTCACAGGAGGCCTGGGATGAACTTATTGTTGCTATAAGTGCTATGGCTTTCTTCCCCATAGCCCAGCAATTGAGGCTCAAGCACCTCAGCAGCTGGGACAGCTGCCTCTGGTGGGCTGGCTGATGATATTTTCCTATCTGTGCATGCTTTTGTGTGTATATTTACATGCATCTTCATCCCAAACAGGAGGGGGTTTGTACAGATACTGAGAGAAGAAAACACAATTTAAATTAAGAAGGCAATAGCGATTTTGAAGAGAAACAATTACAATTTTAACAGTAACTGACATACTGTTTGGAAAGACAGCAAGGACATTTGTTATCTTTTCTGACACAATGGCCAGGTCCTGGTTTATTGATGTTATCCTGAAGATGCTATCTGAAATGAGAATCTAGTCTTTGAGAACAGCAGTTGATGCCTTCTGAGGGACAGTGATTGAAATCAATCACATTTTATAATTCATAGTAGTTTTGGTAAGCAACTTGAAGATGCAGCTGCCCTACTACTCCAATGGTTACAATTCAGCTGCCAGAAGCAGCTCTCTCAGCTCAAGTTATCTTCGCAGCAATGGTGGCAAATGAACAAAACCATATGACCCCACCACACAAATGCATCATAGAATGCTATCAGGTTAGTCAAGCAGGACTTCCCCTTGGTGAATCCATGCTGACTGCTCCTGATAACCTTCTCTTCCAAGTGCCTAGAGATGCTGTAGGAATACTGTAGGAATCCTGTCTACAAATCCTGGATGCAAATCACCTTGTGATTGTATCATGAACTGAGATGTGCCCCAACAAAGGATAAAGATTGCTCACCAGACTGCGGCTGCCCTGAAAATAATGGGCAGATGCCACTGCTATCGATACTCTCTGGAATATGCATAAGACAAGATCATCTCCACCAGGTACCCCAGAAAGGGAGGATGGTGAAAGGAAAATGAATTCACCACCTGGACACATACCTAAAAAAACTGTATAAAAGACCTGAGCAACTACTGGCTCAGAAGAAGGAAAAGAGCTGGGCAACGTCATTCTGAAGAAAAAGGAAGCAAATACCAGGAGAGAAAGGGAGAGACACATCACCATGTAGCCTGGAAGAAGCAGACCAGGAGGAACCCCCTCCCCATGTCCTAAATTCTGCCTTCTGCAACTCCTGGAGCTGAAGAGGCTTCTCTGAGAAGGACTTGGACTTTGGGATCTCTCCTTCCCCTCTTCCAGCAGAGGACAGCACAGACAACAAGGCAGCACCCTTCCTCCACAGACCCAAACCATCTCAGGGAGTGGGGGGTGGTAATATAATTCCTTTCCTCTTCTCTCTCCCTCCTCTTTCTCTGTCTTTTCTCTCTCTCTCCTTCTGATCCATCCACTTTATTCTGTTAATAAATAGCCTAACTGTTGATATTTTGGCCTCCTTTGTGCCTCTAATTTCATAACATGGGAATATTCAAAAGACCTGAGTCTCTTACCCTCTCTAGACTGAGACAGCTGCCCTCCAGAAGGAGCTGCTATGTCATTTTTCCAGGGATGGAGGTGAGGCTGACTGGTTGATAGTTCCCAGGAACCTCTTTCTTGCCCTTTTTGAAGACTGGAGTGACACTGACACTCCTCCAGTCCTTAGGCACCTCTCCTGTCTGCCAGGCTTTGGCAAAAATGATGGTCCAAACAGAAGAAGCTGTCTTGATACTCTCCTTTCCTCTGTCCCAGTTTCTGTTTTCCTCCATGTGTAGTCTTTTACCCAGTCAATACTACATGTGAAGGTGGGGAAGGTGACTGACAAGAATGTGAAAATGTATCCAAACATCACACATCTTTCCTCCAAAGTAGCATTTCCTTTCACATGTCTGGCAGCACTGCTTGCGCAATTCCCTTCTGATTTATTAACACCATCAGTAGGAGACATCAAAAATTCTGAAGATACAGAAAACCCATGACAGTTCCATATTCAGCTCCACACCATGCAAGATCTTGTACTTCCACTGGTGTCATTAATCAGTGCTTTGACATCATGGTGATGTGGGGCAGAATCAAGGAGAGTGCATGAGCAAAGGTGCCAGTTAGTGCTGGGGAGAATAAGAGGTCCTGTTCAGCATGACAGGGACAGGCTTCATTCCTTCTTGTTTGTTTAAAATGCTGAATTGTGCTACCTGTTTGTACAATGCATGTCTTGTCAGGTGTACTGATGGAGCTGATGGCTATTTGAGCTGGCCTGCTGTCAGATGTACAGCCACAGCCTGAGCTGAAGGCTCTGGTAGTGTTCCTCTGACTCCTGTCAGCAAAAAGTGACAAGGAGAGCATCATGGTAAATCCAGAGGGTTAGCACAGAGAGCAAAATATACCTCTGTGGCCTGATGCATTTGTGTATGGCAGATCTTTATCATATAGAGTTACTGTGCCTGCTGCACTCCTCTTCTCAGCAAAGATACACTTGTTTCATACTAGGCTGAAATCTGAGATTTGGAGGAACTAATTTTCAGTCCACATTGTGGTCTGAATCAGCTTTGAATGAGCAAAGGCTTTTTATCCCAGACCCTCACCCTGAGCACACAAGGAGGAATGCAGGAGCACAAGGATGAAAGCCTCCTCATGCCTGGGCTGCCGCATGCTCTGCAGCTGGTGGGGTGACACACAACCATCTCAGCTGTGTCAGCTTTGGTTAGCTTTGAGGCAGGACACTGGAATGTTGAAGTACTTGGATCAGGACAAGATATGTGTGAGGATGTGAGAAAAGTAATGCAGGCATCAGCATGCTGCTGCAGCTGCCTCAGTTCAAACCTCAGCCAGCTCAAATGTACACACCAGCCTGCTCACATCCTCCACTCTGAGAGCTTCTCTGAGGCATGTAATTGATTAATTACTCAAGAAAAATATACATTTGGTTATTGTTTGTTAGTCACTAATCATACAGAGCTGTATTTACCCAACACCACTAGAAAGATAACACCAGAAAGACCTGACCCCACCCTGTTGATTACTAACCTCAAAAGAGATAGCATGAGTCTTAGGAACTGCTGCATATCCTCATGGCCAGCCGCTTTGCCTTTTGGGAATGGCTGACCTAATCCAGACCTTCACTTTGGGGAGATACTTCCCTTAGACATAGACCTGTTTTTCTCAGGCAAGCTAGATACCTTGAAAACTTCCTGCAGCAGTAGCACCCAGCCTTTTCTTGCACTTGATGTATTGGCAAATGGATGCCAGATCTTAATCTGCCATCTCTTTCCATCAGTAGTAGTTTTAAAGAGTGATGCCAATCACTCCTCTACCCAGTGCTCCTTTCCCACCTACACAGGAGGATCAGCTCCACAACTGATGACCCTGGAAACTTAGAAGACAGAAAAAAACCTTGTTACTTCTGTGTTCTGATCCTGATGCCTCACAACTGAGGCTGTAGTAACTAAACATTTTAATCCTTTCCGTTGTCCTTGCTTTGAAAAATGCTATATTACTTATTAAGTTTTAACTTAAATAGGAAGAACGTGCTTCTGAATGCAATTCTTCTCATGCTCTAATGCACTCGCTCAACTGTAATATTCAGAGAACTCAGTATTAGCAATATATAATAACACCAGCAATGTATAACCCAATGTATAACTGTTTAGTGCAAGGGGGATCCAAATTGAGTTTCTGAAGCTGTTCTTCATTAAATGCAGCCAGGAACAAAAAGTAGTTTTTGGTTCACTGCAAAATAGTTGGCCCAGCACTTGGCCTTGTAAGTTTTGAGTTTCCTTTATCACATCCTTGAATGCACAGGAATTTGTTGACTCTTTCAAGAGCAACAATGGTTATCATCTGCATTCACTGTTTTCTGAAGAGTTTATTATGCCCCCACTACCATTTTTGATATATGACTTGATTTTGTTTATGACTGTTTCTGCCTCATCAAATGGAGTTGATCATGTTTTTTATGGTTCAAATCAGGCAGAGTTTTCAGAGTGCTTTACATGGACTTGGTACACATGATTTCCCAAGTAATTGCTCTGGATGGGCATGCCTTCAAGCATAAGGCTTCAAGTACCTCTACCCTCTTTGCAAGTCTCCTCATACACATACATGCCTTGTCATACCACACATCAGAAATTGAAGATGACTCTACGAATTTGGAAAAGAAATGGCAAGATGCCATGACATCACAGGCACAGCTAAGCAGAAGCTTAACAGACCATAAGTCATCAAACCTGAAGCAAGATAAACTCTTTGGCTCTGTTTGACAGGAGAGGTCAAATGTGGTATCTGCTTTGTTCCTTGGAATCAGAGCCCAAGCCTAGAGCTTAGTAAATGCTTATGTCAGGATCACTACATCCATTCTGAACATAAAACAAAGATCTTTTAGCCAGGCCTACTTTTTCCACATGCCCATTTTTCCCATGTGTCCATTACACCAGGTGGCAAAAGAGTGTGGCCATCAGTGCCTTGCCAACGGTCTTACTTTTTCTTTTGGGGTGCTTCAGAGTCTAAGATGGTGTCTTTAAGTTCTCTGAGTCTTCATATCTACTAAGCCCACCCTGATCCCTGTTTCAAACATCACCCCAAATCCTACTCTCTATATTTCCCTCTCCTATCATAGAATGATAGGGATCAGAAGGGACTTTAAAGCTCATATAGTTCCCACCCCATACCATTGGCAGGGACACCTCCTCCTAGTAGACTAGGTTGCTCAAGGCCCCATCCAACCTGGATTTGAACAGTTCCAGGGTTGGAGCCTCCACAACTTTGCTGGGCAACCTGTCACAGTGCCTCACCACACTCATGGTGAAGAATTTCTTCCTGTTGTCTAATCTCAATCTAGCTTCTTCCAGTTTGGAACCATTAGTTCTCATCCTATCCCTACATGCCTATTTTAAAAGTGCCTCTCCAACTATCCTGTAGTCCCTTTTCAAATACTGGAAAGTATCTATAAGGTCTCCCCAGTGTTTTCTATTTTCCAGGCTGAACAACCCCAAACCCTTTCAAGCCTTTCTTTATAGGAGAGGTATTCCAGCCCTCAGATCATCTTTGTGGCTCTCCTGTGGACCCATTCTAACAAAGGAATGATTAAGCAGATCTTGCACAAACTAAACCAGATGGAGTTTCCTGGGGGAGTCTTTCTGGAACAGTAAGAGGTCTAGGCCCTGGGTAGAGGCCAGCCTGAGGAGAAGCACAGTGTCCAAGGTTAAATAACTTATAGATGAAGAAAACAGCATTCTGAATCCGTAAAAGAACATTTACATTTATTAAAGTGCATGATAAATTGCAACTGTGAAGGATTCACAATGATTATATCCATCATCTCACTGATATGTCTCCAGGGATCATGTAGGAAGCTGCTTGATTGGGAAAAACAATTATTATTTTTTGAGGTCATTCTGTCTTTCTCATCCCCTTTACCATGCTACATGCTGTTAACCTATGTTGAAGACAATAGTTAGTGTTGTACCACACAGTCATTAAAAGCTAAAACAAAACACAGAGCCTGTCCTTAACTATGTTATTTCTGCACTTCTACCTTGACAGCCACTGCACTGTGGGAGGCAAAGGTCCTGGGACAAATTACTGTGTTTGTCCATGGACCAGATCGCTGTGCACCCACAACTCCAGGCAGGCAGAAGTCACTTAAACTGGTCAGTCCTTTCTTCTGGGAACCCTACTAGCTTTCTACATTTTTTTAAAAAGAGGGTTCAAACAATTTATTCCATTAGACAGCAGTGAGCCTTCCTTCCCACACCCTCCTCTTGCCTCTGTCTATGGGTCTGGGCTCCTGTATTCAGTCAGAGTGGTGCTCTCCCAGCCAGCACATTGACAGCAGTGTCCCACTGCAGCAAAGGCTGCTACCTCTGAAAGACAGCCCAGATGCTCAAGCCACATCTCAGTTGCCTAGAAGGTATGAGATGTGTAGGAAGACTTAGCTCTCTCTCCATCCTTCACCAGTCCTTGCACCTGCAGGTGCTGAAACCTGAACCTTGCAAAGGCCACATTCACTTATTATTTTGGAATGATGCCAACTAGATTTTTGTGGGTGAAGACAGGGTCTATCTGTAGATCAGCATCTCTCCAGAAGCCTAATTCTAACCATCTGCTACTGGCAACAGATAGATACCAGCAACACCTAGGCTGTACTATCTAAAATAAAACTTAGGAAACAGAAGAATAAAGCACATCACAAAGGTCTTGCTTTATTTGTTTCTTTGTTTCCAGTAGCAGGCAGAAGAATGATGTGAAAACCTGTCAGTGAAGAGTTACTTGGATATTTATTTTTAAAGAAATGCAGGTCAAATTAGTGGAAGTGTTGTCTTTGCTGGAAAACAAACATTATTGCAAGGCATTGCCATGTAGATGTGAATGTTTTCATTGCTGGCTCTTTTAAACAGCCTTGTTTTCCAGGGAGGTGGTGGAGTCGCTGTCCCTGGAGGTGTTCAAGGAGAGATTGGACATGGCACTTGGTGCCATGGTCTAGTCGTGAGGTCTGTTGGGACAGGTTGGACTTGATGATCCTTGGGGTCTCTTCCAACCTTAGTTATACTGTGATACTGTTTTGCGCTAGCTATACACTAGGTGCTGGGCATCTACTCCATGCTGACCCCAGATGGGCAGTATTCAAGTGTGAGTGGCGGCAAAACCCTCATGTTCAGTTTTCACTGTTAAAGAAATGTTCAAGGACAGAGTTCACAGTGCTGAACTGGAGAGGAGCTCTTGAGGCTGGCAGTGAAGTAGACTAAGGAAAAAGAAAAAAAAAATAACTATTGCAATTTGTACATCACTAAGCACTTAACAGTATTTTTAGCAAGGATTCCTATGATGGATGTGGCAGATCCAACTTTTTGCATATCCCCCTTGGTCCCCCCCAGCACACACTCACACACCCCCCCGATACATGCTGTATTTTTCCATAGTTGTCAGATCACACTGAAGATTACAGCATGTAACTTTACTAATGTATTATTACTGCCATTATTCCAGCACCTCCTTCTTCAGAAGTTTTGAAATATGGATCATGAATAAGCTCATACTTTCTTTGTTATGTTAATGGTGTGGCTGAAGTCCAGCACAACAGGCTTGTGTGTGTGTCTGATTGCTTTGCTTTAAACCTCTGGATATTTCATACATACTAGCTATAAAGAATGTGCTCAGCACCGACCTGTTCATTCAATGCTAGCTCAGCCGAGCCCTGTTTGAAAACTTTTATTCCTGACATTCTCACACCAATGAAAATAATTTCATAATTAGCACTTGGAGAAAAACTCTCCTAGCAACAGGCAATGTGAGAGATGTCTTTGAGCTCCTCCTGTTAAGCAGCACATTTCTTAAGTTTATCAAAGTGCAATCCAGTGACAAGAGATAGTTCACTGAAGTTACAGATTAGCATGGATGAGTCAGTCACTCTAGCAAATTCTAGTTTCCGTGCTATGAAAACTTACCCAGATAATAAAATCACACTTAAAGAACAAGCTAAAGAGAAGGGTGAAATGTCTAAAGGTTAGCCACTAACTCCATTCAAGGCATCCCTAGCACCCTGGTTCAGAAAAACTGCTGTAAATAGAACTTCCTCCAAGATACACAGAGTTTTTTGGCTTAGTTTGAGTAAGATAGCAGTGAGTATATTCTCATTGTTTCTGACTCCCATTCTGAGTCTGCATTTTAGCCCTTAACCTGATCAGCATCCAGGCCTATAATTATGTTTTATCAGGATTGTGGCAAAAGATCATCACAAACAACTTTTTCCCAGTAGGGAGCTGGGCAGACTGTACATAGAACTAGAGGACACATAAGCTGGCCAAAATAATTTAACTGCCCTTCAGAATTCAACAGTTTCCAAGAGGAAGTGAGATAGTTTACTGAACAAGGCCTTCTCATCCACAAACTAGTCCCATGAACCCCAGGCATCTGTCATAGCCAGATCAATTTGCTTTGGAAGAAACTCCCACGACATGATTGCCTCCAGCTGGATCAGTAAGAGAAACTATCCCAGATAATCTTTCTTGACACATGTGTTGTTCACTTCTTTACATGCATTTACAATGAACCATCATAAACATCTAATCAGAGCCTCTGGTTGCCAGTACTATGGGAATTTAGACTGGCAAAGACACCATCAGCCTTCATTTCTGCTTTGTTTTACTGACATGGATTTGGACCTTCAGAGAGCCTCCCCACTGCCAGCCCCGACACAGCAGCACTGTGCACAGCCACACAGGACACATGGACCTTGAGCAGCAAGGGTATGTGTTCCCTCACTCCATTCAACAATCACATTTCCCATCTGTATTGGATGAAGCATGCCTGGGTTGAGTCTCCTGTCCAACTCAGCCTTTTACCTCTCTTTCAAGACCAACAACAAAAGCTCCTGCTAGAGTCAGTTTTGATATTAATACCTTCTGGAGACACCACAACATACTGCCTCACCACATGTAGGCTACCAAAAAAAATGCTGCTTTCTTTGCTCCCTGCAGCAAAGAGAGCAGTGCAGGGAGTGAGAGGAGGAGGAAGAACTGCTGTTCTAAGCATGTAAGGTACAAACAAATCCTTGAGTTCTCATCTTTCCCTGTCCTTTATTCTTAAGCCAGAAGTAGTTACTGTCTTTCTGAGCACAATGTTAAGTCATCAAAGATGTTGCAGCTGCCAAATTGCTCTCTGAAGATGGAGTTCCTTTGAGCAGTGCTTCCATGGAAGCACTGCCTTCTCAAAGCACAATGCTGACACTACACCAGGTAACCAGGCAGGGGAACTAGTTCCCAAGAAATTGCAGGCTATGGAATCTGGCATTTGACTCTGCTTTTATACCCCTGTGTAAATCAATAGTAATGCCTGTGTGGGAGTGACCTTACATCTGGGCTCCTGAACAGAAATACTTAACCTTGGCTCCTAGGAGAAGCAGGTGCAAGTTCTAGAGCTATCAAAGTACAAGGACCTCTCCCATAAAAAAGCTTCAGAAGACATAAATATAGATCTGAAATTGTACTTTAGGGCTGGCCAGAACCCAGCTGCTCAAGGGAGGCAGCTGGAAATAAGTAGCATGAGAGAGGAGGAGTGAATCCAGGTTAGACCTTTCAGCCAAAGCAAATGCTATCTGCTGTGCCAAGCCTGCCGCTTCGCTTGACACATCCTGCCTGCCTACCTGTTCTTTTCTCCTTGGAAGATCCCAGACTGGAGCTGGCAGTGAAACTCTCTGTCTGAGCCATCCTGTAGGTGAGAAGCTTTCTTCAAGGGAGTTTTCCTACTCAGGGAATCTGTCACTCCATAAATCACAAGGCTAATGTTAATCATAAATTAGGGCAGAATCAGCCAGGCAGAACACTCCAGTGGCTGAACATTTCACGTGTTATAAATAGGAGTAGTTGCCTTGTACAGAATGAAATTATGAGGAAACAACAGGACATCCCTTACATTGTGGCTGCAGAGACTCCCTCTGTGCACCTGGAGGAAGTACACACTGTAATAGTATCATATATTATATGATCAATGTTTACACTTCAGAGACAAATTCAGCTCCTTTTTCTTGGCTACTCTCAGGTGAAATTGAGTTTGTTGTTCACTTCCTGCACTAGAGAAGGAAGAAAGCTCTGTGCATGGTTCATCTTTTATCAGTGGGGAAGAGGAATAAACATTTCTGTGGCTCTAATTCACATCACAGTACCTTTAAACCTGCTAATAGATTGAGACTTAATGACATACTGACACAACCTATGTTTGTCTCAAGGCTTCTCCAGGGTCTAGAGAGCCCTAAGAACCAGGCTTGGAGCAGGCTATCAATGGAATATCTGGTGTAGAATGCAGTGATTACAACTTCCAGGACAGATTGTCTCCATCTTCTGCTTCATTTAACCTGTTCCCTTTTCCAGGTCCAGCTGCCCAGGGCTGTGACACAAGAAGAGAAAACACAGACAACACTTGTCTTAAGACCATTGTTACCCCAGCTGCCTGTGGCTTGAAGCAGCAGAAATCAGCTGCTGAGGAAAGAGGTATAGCACCAGAAATATTTCAGATGTCCAAAATTAATGAGTTGTATCACTGGGATTTCATTCTTAAGCAAAAAATTGGTATGCTTTCATGTACAGTGATGGTGCTTGAGTCACATCTGGCCATGGCAATGTGCATGTAGAGCACTCCTGGGAGGTATAATAGCCTACTCCACCTGGGATGGGAAGCTATATGGGACCATAAGCAGATGTAAAAATACATCAGCCCAGAGCTCCAGGAGTTGAATGGAGCCTGTCACTCCATCACCTCCCTGTTGCTGAATCTGCATTCATGTCCCTTTAGCTTTCACTTTTTATTTTTTAAAAAAGCTCTAGACATTCACAGCCACCTGCCTTTGAAGCTCCCTTGACTCTCCTATTCATGCACAACTCTTGCTTCTTTCTGAAATGAAGAAGTCAGTGGTCTGCAGTGTGAGCAGCCAGGTCAAAAGTCTTCACTGCAGCAGTTCTACTTAAATGGTAGGGAAATGCCATTCTTGCCAGGAAAATATCATTCCTCCTCATTCTGCAGGGGGAGATCACAGTTTAGGGATTCTTCATACTCTTTTCTTACTTCTCTTCATGTACCAGATATTCAAGCTTTGCTCATTCATGAACAACATTGAGTGAAAGAATGCTTAAGGTAATGAATGTCATAGATTCATAGAATGGTTTGGCTTGGGAGCGACCTTAAAGATTATCTAGTTCTAACCTCCCTGGGCAGGGACACCTTCCCCTAGACCAGGTTGCTCAAGACCTCATCCAACCTGGCCTTGAACACAGCCTCTCTGGGCAATCTATTCCAGAGTCTTACATCATGCTTTGCGCTCCTTATTTGCGTCAGTCTGCAACTTTCTCCCAGTTGATGGCAACATCAGAGGGTCTCAGGCTGTTTGTAGCTGTTTGTAGGTGGGATAATCCGCATTCCCTGCCAAACTGTGGGTTCTTCACAGACTACCCTTCAGTGCCTTCAGTCCCTTGCCTAAGAACTGATTCATTCAAGTCATGAACAAACACAAGAGCAGCTCAGCAAAAAAAAACCAAATGAGCACCCTTCAGACAGGCAAAGGAGAGGCAGAGTGTTTTCATTGCAGAACATCCAGAGGACATGTAAGTATAACTCCAAGATGAGCATTCTGCTAGCACACCCATCAATGTCTCTACTGGTTTGCATCAGTTGCAGTTTGTCCCCATATCTTGAGAACTAGTAGGGTGCACGGAAGACCTGCAAGTCAAAGCAAGCAGGAAGGTACCCTACTCTACTACAATCCGTGGGAAGGAAGACCACAGAGTTCAAATGCTCCTGTTATAACATGTGCTACATGGCTTTACACAACTCCTCAGGATCAGCATGGAGCTCCTCAGATCTGCCAGCTGACAAATGTGGTGATGCTACTCACCTGTGGCCACTCAGGCTACATGGCTGCAAGTGCAGAATGGGAAGTGTATAGGACTCTGTACCCTCACACAAGATACAGAAGTGGTGAAGGCTGCAACTCACTAAATCTGCTTGATCATTTACAGATTCATAGAGCAGGGTTCTTTATAATTCACACTCTCTTTTATCATTGAGTGTCCTGTTTCCCTCAGCAGTGATACCACTTACTCCAAAACTATAAATGAGCATTTATTTTTTAAGGCCTCAGGAGATGCAGTCACGCTATGAAATCCTACACTCTTTAAACCTAAAAGGACATTTGATACATGATTAGAGACTATAATAAAACACACATGGAAAACTCTTGTATTCCTTCCCTAAAGCATAAGAACCAGATATAGACTACAAGCTGGGGACAGTGTAGTTACCCATTCTGAAAACAGGTCTCCTCTGCCATGAAACTAGTAGTGTGTATTCATATCAAACAACAAAATCGGGGGGGGGGGGGGGGGGGTATCATTTTGGGAACCCAAAATATAGCATTTAGGCTACAGTTGGCTTGTGACTTTGACTGTCATTTGTGTATAATGAGGCAAACAATAGAAACAGCACGTCTTCTGCTACTTACGCTTTCAGTCTGTCAACATATTCGCCTATACATACCTGCCACCATCCTGTGTATATTGGCTCAACCACAATTATTTAGAAAATCTATAGAAAAAGCATGTGACTGAAAACCTAATAACTCCCCAGTAACCCTACATAGTTCTTATCACCATCTCTCCACTCATTTTATTCTGCTACTAAATCCTTCACGCATTCTCAGGCTACTTATCCTTGCAGTCTGGAGGTCAGGTTGCGCCCAGAATGGCAGATTCTCCTCTGATAGCATGTTCAATATGTGGGAGATTCCCTGCCTTCAGCAAGCTTTTCAAATGAGATTATTGATTTCACTTTGCAAGCTAATCAAAGTAGATCACCTGACAGACCACTGGGATTTCATTTGAGGAGTAAGGACAAAAGGTGAAGGTTTTTCTGTGGAGTGTTGAGCAAAACAAGCAAAGAAAGGCTCCTCTGGTTTTGAAACTCCCAACTCTGTCTTAGACATTATCAGAGAAAACAGACAATAACAGAAGTCTCTGTTCTTGGTTGCTTAAAACTATGTAAGACTTCCATTAAGACATTCACCTAATATGAAATTATCTTCTCCATATTAATTGTCAGCTCCAGCCACTGAAAACTTTAAGGGCAAAAGAGTCCTCAATCTCTGAGTCTGTGGAGCACATGGAAGGAAGGCTGAATGACCTGAAATACAGGAGAGCCCCAACAGGAGATCCTCCTCTGAGGTTTGACATACAAACAGTTGCACTGTCTCTTAACATCACTGCTCCTAAACCTGGGCAAGCTACTGGAGAAATACACTTAAAGGCTAAGGGTAGTCTTGTAAAAAGCAACTCAAAAATGTCTTCTTGGGGGACACCACACACATTGTACCCATAATCACTGTTGGATTAAGACAGTAACCCCTTAAGACAGTAACTGGCACCAGTACATTCACACCTACAGTAAGACACTCTGCCTTGTGGTTTCTGGAGTGACAGAACGCCAGACTCCATAGCACTGGGCTAGTTTTCCTGCTACAGCAACAGTTTGCATCAGAAGCAGGATGGTTTCTCCTGCCAGATTGAAGGCAGTGCTTTTCTACACCTGTTTCTGTTTAGGGAATGAATATAGTTCTCCCCAGGCTCTGAAGAAAAGCAGCTAAATTCAGCCAGACCTGCAGTGTGGCCTGCCCCAAACTCAGCCTCAATAAGCCAAAATAACAACATTCTCAGCCAAACTCTTCCATAGGTATAAACAGGAGAGGGCCAGGAGTCTTCGACCTCTCTGCAGATCAGTGTATAAGGCACTCCAGCCACCTGGGATTCACATCTATGGCACATATTCCAGGCCTCAGTAAGAGAGCCCAGAGGCAAGCAGAGCTGTTGCTCTTACAGCTACTCTGGCTCTTGAGATCCTGGCTCTGTTCACTAATATAATTTCCATTACCTTTAAGAATGATCCAAACTCAAGTAGCACAATCAAAAGATTATGAAAAAGATTCAGAGGTGATTCAGTATGTTGATGCCACGGAGGCATAAATATACTGACATGTCTCAGCCATCCCCATTCTCCCCTGTCTCCCACACAGCCGAAGGGCTGCAGAGCACCAGCTCCTCTTGCAGTAACAGAGAAAACACAGCGCCTCAACCCGTTTCCTAAAATTGCTATGTTTGCCCATCAATGTCTTCTGTAGGAGATGGCAAATTCAGGAGTGTTTCACTATTGCACATTGCTGTGCATTAGAAATAGCACCCTCTGGAACAGCAGGAGTTAATTTCCCCACACAGTTACTGGGGGTTGTATACTTTTGCTCTTTATAAACTTTCATCTATGAAGTGTAAGGCAAAGGCATAGGGAAAAAAAAAATCCCTGTTATTGCCTGCTTTACTTTTTTCTTTGATGATGCTACTCTTTCACTGCTAATGCCTTTTACAGACTGATATAATTTTGGATTAATGTATTAGTTACCTGAATCATGTAGCATATTGAGTTTATAGATACAAGTATCCAGAAAACATTTCTATTCAGATAATCCTTTATGGCCTTAACGTTTGAGGATTAGTTATTCTCACAAGATGAAACAGAGGCCAGATATTCAGCGCAGTGTGGCAACATTCTGTTATTCCCCTTACTGTTATGGCAACATGCACTGGTACCACAAGTGTTAAGACTTGCATGAACATTCCAATTTTGAATCTTATTTTTAGAGTTGTTCAGCTCAGTCATGGATATTTGCTGTAGGCAGAACTTGTCATACAAATATTCAGCTTAGAACTAATTTTCTTTAACATGTTTTAACATCTTCCAAAACAAAGACTTCAGCACTTTTAAAACCACGGTTTTCTGTGCCTTGATCAAAACATAGGACTTGAGTCAACAATGAGCAGGTCTAATCTGAAGCTAATATAAGATATAATAACATTAAGTGAGTTGAGCTACTGTATAAGTGAACTAGAACAACACACTGGTAGATGAGGCTCAAATATCTTTGCTTACTCTATACTAAAGTATCTACTAGATCCTACCTTAACACCTGCTTGAATCCAGCTGAATTCTGCTCCTCATAACCACCTTTCTAAAAAGGACAGAAATACTGGTTTATAAAATATGTTTCCAGATTTTCATGCCATTTACTGAGGCATTCATCTTGTCTCAGTTAGGTGAGTGCATCTCACATCTCCTGTTCTTTTTCAAAATGAAAAGTCACCTTTGAAAAATAATACCTTGCATACAACATAAACCAGGACTGACTTCAAATAATCCAAATGCTGCAGGTCAGGGCATTTCTCATTTTGTTCAAGATGTTCATAAACTTTCATTTTAAACATTAAAATAAATATGAACAGAGAAAAAAATGTGGAAATCAGACTATACTGCAGAACTCTACACCTTAGTTTCTTTATCAGTGCTCCTCTCATGGTGAAGAGAAAGAGGGCCTACCAATGTGTGACTCACTTCACAGAAGCTCTGTGATGTTGTTCAGATGAACCAGTCTCTGCAAACCCTTGTTTTCCTTCTTCAACTGTGAAGAAAATGGATATGATGATTTTGGATGTAGGAGGCTTCATCCAGTCAGATCTTCCTTCTGTAGTAGAAAGACAAGTGAGAGGACTGCTACCCAACACTCTCCGTGGATTTTCAGCAAATAGCAACAGTGTGTTTGAAAACAATCTAAAACTAAAGATTATTTTGCTTTCACTAACCACAGTAGTCTGAGGAGTTACAGCAAATGTGGATCTCACAGAAGGTGTACATATGTGGTTTTCACTTCAGCTTCTGCCCAACATCACTGTTTTTTACTGTGTCTATTAGGACCACATGTGCAGCTGTGTATGTCCTTCCTCTTGTCGCCACCTCCACAGATGACATAAATAGCAAAGCACTTCCTGTTCTCATATCATAGCCAGACAAAATCCCATATGCAACATAGAGAGAAGAAGCATAGCTACATCTCCAAAGAGCTTTGGGGTTGGTGGGAAAATGATGGAAAGTGGCAGAAACTACAGGTATGCTGCACATCCCTGGATGTGATTAATTGTCCTTGTGAGGCTTCACCTGGAACACACTGTGGTCAATTAGGGACTCCATGTATGAGATGGATGGTAAAAATCTGGAAAGAGAGCAGAACAGAGCCCTGCTAAGATGGTCAATTGCCTTAAGCATAAGGCCAAAAAAGGAATAGCTGATAGAACTGGGCTTGTTTAATTTTCCTTAATTTGATAAAGCAGAACTTAAGGGATGATTTAATACAAGTGTAAAACTGTTTGTAGGGTGTTTATAAACTCAGCACAGCCCAAATTTTGGTACTACCAGATGATAACAAGGGGCAACAAAAACAGATTGTGGCTTGGGTAGACATGAAAAAAAGGGAAGAAATTTTACTGGAGGATAATACAGAGTAGTGAGGAAGCTTGCAGAATCCCCCTCCTTGGAAGTTTGCAAGACTTGGCTAAATAAAGCCATACCTATCCTCGTCAAGTGGCAGTGCTAGCTCAGGAGGTTGCACAAGATGACCACCAGACACTCCTTCCAGCCAACATTTCTGTCACAAACTTCTGTAAATTCTGTTAATTGACAGTAACTAAAACAGCTTCAAAAGGAAATGTGGTTTGTGCATAGGGGAAGGAAAAAAAGTCTATGCACATATCAAAAATGGACTTCGGACTCTGTAAATCCATACAGGCCAAATTAAGAAAATGCAGTTAGAGGTGAAGGAGAGTGCTTACTTTTCTGGCAATGTTGCCTTAGCAAGTTTAAGGTCAACAAGGAGAACAAAAAGAGCCTCACTAAAAATTGGAGTTTTACGTATTTCCTACCCCGAGTTGGAAGATAAAGCTGCCAACTTCCAAGGTTCATAGGGGAGGGAATTTTTTAGACAATACCTTACACATATTGAGGGTTAAACATACTTTCAAAGTCTTCAGTTATACAACTGACTGCCTTAGATGCCAGGAAAGATAAGTGTGGCCCTCAGGTCCTCTAGGGACATTCTTCTAGCTCTCTACTCTGTCCTGGTGAGACCACACCTGGAATACTGCATCCAGTTTTCGGCTCCCCAGTTCAAGAGAGACAGAGACCTGCTGGAGAGAATCCAATGGAGAGGCACAAGGATGGTTAGGGAACTTGAGCATCTCCCCTATGAAGAGAGCCTGAGATCCCTGGGGATGTTTAGTCTTCAGAAGACTGAGAGGGGATCTGATCAATGTGTATAAATATCTGAGGGGTGAGTGTCAAGTGGAAGGGGACAGTATCTTTTCAGTGGTGCAGAGTAATAAAACAAGAAGCAACAGGTTCATGCTTGAACATAGAAGATTTCACCTCAACATGAGGAGAAACTTCTTTACAGTGAGGGTGATGGAGCACTATGAAGGCTGCCCAGAGAGGTTGTGGAGTCTCCTTCTCTGAAGACTTTCAAAACCTGCTGGGATGCATTCCCGTGCAGAGTATCCTCAGTGATCCTGCTCTGGCAGGGGGTTTGGACTCAATGATCTCTGGAGGTCCCTTCCAACCTCTAATGTACTGTGATACTTAACAGGCTGGATTGATTGGCTAAGGTCAATTGTATGAGATTTAACAATGATAAATGCCATGTCCTGCACTTGGGCTGCAACAACCCCACACAAC
This sequence comes from Dryobates pubescens, assembly GCF_014839835.1. Taxonomy (NCBI): domain Eukaryota; kingdom Metazoa; phylum Chordata; class Aves; order Piciformes; family Picidae; genus Dryobates; species Dryobates pubescens. The sequence continues at coordinate 31,359,036 of NC_071617.1, forward strand.
ACTACAGACTTGGGGCTGAGTGGCTGGAAAGCTGCTTGGCCGAAAAGGACCTGGGAATCAACAGCTGGCTGAGCATGAGCCAGCAGCATGCCCAGGTGCCCACAATGGCAAGTGGCATCCTGGCTTGGTTTAACAATAGTGTGGCCAGCAGGACTAGAGAGATGGTTGTCCCACTGTACTCAGCACCAGTGAGGCTGCACCTTGAGTGCTGTATTCAGTTTTGGGTGCTGCAGTACAAGAGAGACACTGAGGTGCTGGGGTGTCCAGAGAAGGGCAATGAAGCCAGTGAAGTCTTAGAAGGAGGGGCTGAGACCACTGGGGTTATTCAGTTTGAAGAAAAGGAGGCTGAGGTAAGACCTTACTGCTCTCTACAACTACCTGAAATGAGGTGAGCGTTGGTCTCCTCTCACAAGCCACAACAGATAGGGCAAGAGTAAATGGCATCGAATTACTCCAAGGCAAGTTTAGGTTAGACAGAGAAACTTGTATATTGACAGGGTTATCAAAGACTGAAACAGGCTACTCAGGGAACTGGTTGAATCACCATTCCTGAATATATCTAAAAGCTGTCTAGATATGGTGCTAAAGGATATGATGGAGTAGAGGTCCTGTGTCAGGTAATGGTTGGACTTGATGATCTTAAAGGTCTTTTCCAACCATAATAATTCTGTGAAGACCAAAAACCCAACCCAAAACAAACAAACAAACAAAAAACCGTAACAACAGGCGGGGAGCTGTGAACAGTAGGAGTTTTGAACACTGGGAAAAGGAGAAAGATCTTCACCAGAAGATCACAACACCTGGGAGAAATTACCTTGCTCTCTTTTGTATTCTCATCAAACAAAGCATTAAAAACTGGATGACCTTTTGATATTTCATGCGTATTCCTTTCAAGGAAAAGGTGAAGGTACCTTTGTGCCTCTGATGCTGCTGAGCATCTCAGGTTCCTGTTGGCACAGTTTAGCAATCCCACTCACATTCACAACACTGTCTAAGGGGCTCCTACCATTGAGTATTTCCACATCACTTCAAAAAAGGCACTTAAAGGTATTTCTGAGAACTTTCCTAATGATGAAAACCGGTGATTTTTATGGAGCTCATTTGTAATATTTCTTGTAAAACATATGGACAAATCGTGATTACCATATTGTTAGTCATTCACTGCAATGTGGTTTGCTGCCTGCACAGCTTGACAGAGAATCTGTGGTGCATTCAGGAATTATACACTGGTCTGTTAAATATGCAAACCCAGTTATTTATCTCTTTTTCTAAGAGGATTATTAAAGCACTTCTATGACATTACAAAACCATTTTTAAAAGGATGCTCATCTGTGCTGGTCCAAAGATTGATTTCACTTTCTTTCTTTCTGTCTGTTTCTTTCAGAGTCTTTATGTTTGGTTTATATATTAAAAAAACTAATAATTTTAAAAAATAATCAGCAGCTGAACAATTCTGGGTTGCTCTGTAATAACAGACTAGCACAGACTGGAAAGGAAGGTACTGACACACATAGTCTTAGCAAGAATTCATACTTCAAGAATCTAAGAGGATTTTATGCATGAACCTTCATAAGGCTATTTACAGATGATGAAATTCTGTCAGCATCCCTTTAAAGTTTCTCTGTATAAATACCAACAATCTTGCTGGACAATTGGCGAGACATTAGGAGGCTTACTGCATGCTGCGCTATGAAGCCATCTAGTTTTAAAGAGCAAATGACTCATTTAATAGATATGGTTCTGTTGAAAGAACATTCTTCAGAGCTTACTAAGAAGTTTAAACCACATTAACATTAGAAATCAATGAGCCAAAAAACTGTGGACTACTGAGGTCATGGTTAATAAAGAAATTCTTCAATTTTAATATCCTGGCTCTGGTCTAATCATTTGAGCTCATTTTTAAACATGGTCTGGATGTAATTCACCATTCTACACAAAGAGACTGATTCCCACTTTTACTCTCTTCAGTAATTTCCATTATACTAAACCTGATTTACACCAGACAAATTGAATACATTTGCTGGTATTTTCAAATAAATTAGCCACCTAGCCCACAAAGCACGGGTCTATTGAATGGTGCCATTAGGAGCTTTTCTGGCTGCATGACACACCTTGTGTTGGCTTTGTGACATCAAAGTATAGAGCAATGAGCCCAATTTTTGCTTTCACCTTTGAAGGACATTTCTCATTGTCCAAGCCAATGCAGACTGGAATTAATGGAATGGCATTTCCCTCACTGGAGACAAGGTTGCCTCTGGTCTATATTCAGACTTGGAGAATTAGCGTTCAGCATGCTTTCAATCAGTGATTATGTTTAAGATCCCATATTCACAGACAAGCATTAAATTGTTCTAGTCACCCTACATTTCCTTTTTAAGCTTTCTGATAGGAAATGGCACGGAAAAGGCAGGACATTTGTACCTTTAAAAAACCCCACTGTACTTGCTACAAAAGGAAGACATTGCAAGTGTGAAATAGCTTTTTGTTTTGCGCTTATTTTTACTGAAACCCCTACTGAGGAAGTCAGCTATGAGCAAATGGAGGGAAGACCAAGAATCTGGGAGCTGTGTGGCAGAAGATAGTCAACTTTGAGTGCAAACAGCTTTAAAGTTGCACTAGTGCTAGAATACACTTCCTGGAGTGTGTAAGAAAAACACAAGAGAAACATGTCTTGTTGAAACGCTGTGTCTTGGGTTTGTGAAAGGCACATCCATCATCTTCATTAAAATGTCTACGTAGAGGACACAGCATTGATGTGAACACAGATATCTCAGGTTTCCACAAAAAATTCTTCAGAAACATTACCTAACAATGTCACACTGGAGCTGAAAGCAAGACTACAACATAGTGGTAACAAGAAGCTCAGATGCCTAGACTAGTTGTCCAGACTACTGCACAACTCTAGGGTCACTTATTTATTCTCTTATTAACACCTTCAGTCACTCAAACACTAGTTTCAAAATAGAAATCAAGGATGAAAAGGACTCTATACCTCGAGAATTGTCTCAGTAAGAATCCTTTCAATAAAGATCTACATCTAAAGCAAAACATTCTGTAATTTTGCCATGATTTTTATTTGTCCCTTTTACAGAAGCAAACACCTGTGTTGGCTCAGATGTTTATTTCTGCATCTCAGTATTTCACAGCACAGCCTGCTGTGCTGGAAAGACTCTGCTGACATTTAAAACCCTCCCATATTACTGGTTTAATTCAGATTGCAAATACATCTCTGAAGTGAATTTCCCAGTCATCTGCACTTTCTCCACTTTGGTTGATGTGGGTTGGTCTTAGAGCACAGAGCTTCCAGAGGAAGGTAAGCAAGAGCTCATTTAACATGCCACTTCAGCCCCTGAAAGGTGTCCAGGCATTGGACTGGACAAGAAAGAACCTGAAAGATCTCCCACCTCCAAAACCAGGGTTAACAACACTACATTTCCCTAGTGCTCCACACTAGCTGCTTATATAGACTTAGCTTTTGCTTCCACATGTCCAGGGGAGGCGTTTCTGTTAGCAAAACATCTCTGGGAAGATTATTCTTAAAAACTAGTGAATTACAATGTCCAATTCAATGTCCTTTACCTATGTCAAAACTGTAAAAACGGTCTCTGATAAATATTGTATTCACGTTACTAAAGCAACTCTAACAAAAACAAAACAGTAACAAAAGCTTTTTCCCATGGTGAAAGTTATTAAGGAACAACCATATGCCTCTGACAACTGTTTTTGTCAGCAAAGGGAGTAAGAGATTTGTAGACAAAGCTTTTTGTCAGGTTTGGAAAGAAAATGTTTCTACTGGGTAAAAAAAGAAGGTAACTACTGAAAATCCCCTTTGTGTAGGTAGTTTTCAATAACCTGTTTGTCTGCTTCTATTACTTGTCTTCAATAGCTGAGAGATAAAGAGCTAAAATAAACATGGGACTATAAACTCGTACAAACCGAATAGCGTCCCTTCAGAACAGGCTTGTTCTCAAGCTCATTTCAGTTAATGTGGCTTTTCAAAGTGGGCAAACCAGTCCTCACAGAAACACATTCACAGCCAAATTGCCCAGGTTGTTCAGCACTGTTACTTGGCAAGGTCTCCAGCCAGATGGGTTTGCTAATGACTCCTGTAAGGGGCTTTAAATCAGAATCCAGTGTAACACATGACTGCCATGTTTAATTACTCTGTTAATGCAGCTTAATGGATATTGTTTTGTATGTACAAGTCAGACTTTTTGGATGAAAAATACAAAGACAAAATAGCCTTTTGCATTTGAAAGTAAGGAGAACAAAGGCTGGATTATCTGCCCACGTATAACCTTTCCCAGGAGCAGTCATTCAGAAAAATTGTTACAGCAGAGGCAGACATTTGTTCAACTCATGAAATATTTCTTTGCCAACATGCACCAGCGATGGACACAGAACTTAACTTGCACTGGTTGAATATTGTCTCTTTTTTAAACTACTCAACAATTTTCTGTAGGATTGCATTCAGCAGCAGAAAGGAAACTGGGACACAACCATGACCTTGAACTACCCTTTTCCCTCCCCCCCACCCCCAAACCTGCTCATTAGTTTAATCTCATTTTGCAGAACTACACTTTTCTGATGAAGAATTTAAACTCGGCACCATACGCAAAACATCTCACACATGCCGACATTGCAATCAAATCCTTGACTGCAGGCACAAGATGACGACAAACTATTTGCTGCTACAACAAACATAAAGCAATATGAGAAAACTAGATGCCTTTTGAAAAAAATCTTCAGGAAGCATTTTTGGGTAGAGCAGGCTTTTTTTTGCTTAGTTGTGGGTTTGGTTTAATTTTTTGGCTTTTTTCCCCCTGTGACTATTGAGCGCCTGCGAACAGTCAAAACAGCTTTTGCTCCTTGACTTGTGAAGCTACCTCATCAGATATAGGGCAGGGCATACCAAAGACATTAACTCTGATAATGCTGGTGGTCCCTCATTGGTACCAAGGGATTGTGGGGGCTGGACTGTCCCTGGGATTGAGAATTTAAAAGAGTGGGCTGAACAGGAACTCAAACTGTTACTTAGGCCAGTAATTATAGATAATACAAGGGTAAAATGTTTCAGGTTTAGATTTTTAATGTTTATTAAAAAAGCAGGATGTATGTTCATTTCAAATTAAACAGTTAAAAATGTTAAAGCATACAAACAAATCAATTGTGTACTAGCAGCATCCAATTGTTAGAATTTTCTAGAACTCCTTAGTACAGTCTTGGCAAGCTAAAAATATTACAACTTGCAACCAACTGACCTCACCATAGTGCAGATAAATCAAATCTTATAAAAACAACAATTTAAGGTTAAATAAGCTTAAATAAGGGTGTTAAATACAAGACACTTGATCAAAGCTTCTGTACAAAGATAAACAAATTTGGCATTGTACAATAGATTGGCTGGCTCACACCATACATGGTTTCAATAGTTAAGCAGTGTAACTGTTTAGCTGAACATCAACTATACAAAAGTAACTGAAGTTGGGAGCAGGCTAACCCCAGTGAGCCATTTACAAGGCATGTGTATTTTTAGAAAACCAGAACACTGTTTATATTCAGGCACCATTTGTTCCTGCAAATAAATAATCTCTAATGTATCTGCATCCAAACTAGTGTTAAACACATCAGTGCTAACATTTTATAAACACAGCTTTGTGACTATTCACTATACTTCTTATTGCTATGACAATGTGGACTGTGGAAATAAAACTACTGTACATACAAAAAATAGAGCACCTTTTAAACATTAAAGTATATGTCTGGTTATTCTTTTTCCTTACAATACTGAAGCCCAAGCTAATGTAAATTGCTTTAACATCTTCACCAGTGCACCTGAAATGCAGGAACTAAAACCCCAAATAGTCCTCTTCAGGCAAGCCCCAGACAGAGCATCTTCTAAAAATGTCTAAAATGACACTAAAGATTTTTTACATTCATCTGCACACAAACAAATATCTGCTATTCTCTGCTTTCTTCATATGAATTTAAAGGCGGATTACCACAGTCCACTCTCCTTTTTAAATGAACAAAGCTGGATAGAGAATGTGGCAGAAACACCTAAAATGGATTGTGAACACAGTGAAAGTATTACCCTGCTAATTCAAGAAGTACAGCTGTTACATTGTTTGAATAAGTATTTTCCAGGGACCCATACGTTAGGATTTTTTGTCTATTGTGTTGAAAAACCATTCTGTAAATTTCCTCAGTTGAGCAGCTGCTGTTTGAGACTCCTCCTGAAGTCTCATGTTATCTTGTCTCAGATGCTGTACCTCTGCTTGGAGAACTGCCTTGTCCTGTTTTTCCTGATTAACAAAGATACAAGTTGGGTAAAGTGAGTAGTTGTGATGCCAGCATTTATTTTCATTGTTCATATTTCTGTGCAAGTCATAGAGCCATATTTTCCTGAGCTCCCCAACTCATCCTGACAACTACTGTAATTCCCCAAATATGCTCCAACTACGTCATTCATTCCGAGAAAATACTGCAAACTAAAAAGAAAATTAGATGTTCCTTAATAGAAAAATTATAGTTTACTCCATTTAACAAAAATATTCAAGCACATAAGGAGCTTTTAGCTATTAGCAATCCTATGTGACAGTCTAACTTGTAAGGAATTGATTTCAAGCATACACTAATGAAAAAAAGCATCTATTTTCAAAATATTTCCTTACATGATTACTATCTTGCCAAAAGCAGTCTCATTTCTACCAGTTCTGGCATTGTCTCCAGCTCAGAAATTAGACAGCGAGTGAAATGCAGAGGAATTGTTACATGACCAAAATACTACAAGGCAACAAGAATGACAAGACTAGAGCAATAGAGCCCGTGTCGATATCCCTATTCTGTGTTAAATCCAAGGTACCACAAATGGAGAACAAGTGTCTCAATTCTTTCTAGGGTATGATTCTATGTAGGACCGTTATTCTGGATTAAAGACCTATAAGCCAGCTAGCCTTGGGGCAGCTTGTTCACGTAACCATTCCCAGAGGATCTTCTATATCTCATTCTGATCAACCACTGGGATCTACCATTCATTAATTACAGTATCTAGGTAAACTGATGTACTTCTTTCAAGGCCTTGATGAACTCCACATAAAGATGTAACTATTAAAGCTGAGGAGTAATAAAATAATGCATGACTCTCACCTTTCTCAGGTCAGTTTGCAGTTGCCGGAGGATTACTTCTAGTTGGTTTACTTTTCCAGTCAAAGTACTTGGAGCATGTTCCCTGTAAAGGAAACCACTATCTTCAGTTTGGGTTAGTTAAGATTTTTCTCCCCAAGCTTTTGCAGAGGAATGATAGCAAAGGAAGCAAATAATTTCAGACATAGCTAGGCAAACACAAACAAAATGAACATCAGCACAAGACTGTTACGGGAACATAAACCCGTTGCTGCAACATCTGAAACATGAAACTGCCTCTCATGAACATCAGGTAGAAATTATCCTCATTTTAAGAAGAAATGGTTTAGGATTTATTTGCACATACCCTCACAATGCAAGTCAAACTGGCTGCTCAGCGGTATGCCAAGCCCATGTGTTAACAAGTACTTTCTGAGGAGGACTAGATTAACCTGAAGCAAGCTGCAGCAGCAATTAGTGTAAACCAAAAGATCTGTCAAGGGTTCCTTTGTCTGATCTGCAGTTATATAATTTCCAGTAAAGGACAGACATATGTCTTCATGGAAACAAAGATTTTCTTTAAAGATCAAGACATAAAAACTATTGCCACAGGTTAATCAATGCACGATTGAAGGGAAATACTGAGAATAACTTCCCTTTCCTATGTGACAATGAGCACTATGGGGGGCAGTTTCCTATACATTATAGATTAAATCAGCCATACTGTGAGTAATTTTGTCTAGCAGAAAGATGCTTAATATACAAAGCTGAATCAGCAGCTTCATGCAAGTGCACAAATCCAGCAGATTTGCCAATGCTCCAAGTGGAACATCATCACAGTATCACAGTATAACTAAGGTTGGAAGAGACCCCAAGGATCATGAAGTCCAACCTGTCCCAACAGACCTCACAACTAGACCATGGCACCAAGTGCCACGTCCAATCTCCCCTTGAACACCTCCAGGGACGGTGACTCCACCACCTCCCTGGGCAGCCCATTCCAATGACGAATGACTCGCTCAGTGAAGAACTTTTTCCTCACCTCGAGTCTAAACCTCCCCTGGCACAGCTTGAGACTGTGTCCCCTTGTTCTGGTGCTGGTTGCCTGGGAGAAGAGACCAACCCCCTCCAGTCTACAACCACCTTTCAGGTAGTTGGAGAGGGCAATGAGGTCACCCCAAACATTAACAGTCATTAACAGTCTTTTGCAATTGTTACTGATCACTAGGCTGGGGAAAGATGTGAACTTACAAGTCATTACAACAAATGCACTTTGCCATGTAAATAAGTTAATTTGTATAAAATTGGTTCAAATCAAAATATGCTAGTCTGACAAGCAAGATTTTTCTTTCCATTTCTTGTTCCTGTACTCCTACAGCTGAAGAACAAAACTAATCAAGATGTGTATTTCTTTTAAAGCATGATAGCTTGCAGGGGGGAGGAAGAAAAAAAAGAATAATTTTCCTCAGAACTCTGGGATGAATTTGAAGGATTTTGAAAAATTAGGCAGGTTGGCAGAAAAGTTTCCTGCAGTCCTCAGTTACAGGTTCTTTTGATTAATTTACCTGTGTATAAAAGAGAAATTATTGATTTCAGTTCTAGTCAAATTTTTCACCGTATTCCCCCTTTGTAATAATAATTTGCTATGCTTATTTCTCTTTTCATTCGATTAGCTGAAGCTGTGCATCTAACTGTACTCTGCATTAGAGGTCTACTCTAGGGAGAGAGCTTTATCTGCCTATACTGGCTGAGAGAAACAAGAAGAAGAAGAAACAACATTCTTCAAAATTAAAGACATAGTCGGTCAAGGTAACAGGTCTGCCATCAAGTATCAGTGAAACATGCATATAGACAATTTGACATGCAACATTAAGAGAAAAATATTTTCTTATTGTAAGAAATACATGGTAATTCTGAAATACCCAGTAGCCTCAAGGAAATCTTTTCCATCCGGGGGACTCTCATCCAAAGGTAACTCTTGTGCTCCTTCCAAGCCCTGAGCTTGCTGCATGTCATTCAAGGTGCAAAAAGATGCTACTCTCTGATCTGTAAAAAAGTAACATCAGGATACGCTTAAAGCTGGACATATGTACAAAATAAAAGGTTCCACTACAGCTATCATCCTGGTTCAGACAGAGAAATGGATGTAGGTTTCTACATCACAACTTCGGAGATAATCAGCAGATACAAAGTATATTGCGACTAGTTGGCTTCCCCACACCTGCATCCAAAGGCAACCCCAAAGACAATTTTTGTGTCTGTCAGCAGAATAAGACATATTTGTTTGGACCGGTTAATGCTAGTATGAACAGTAAATTGGTCTTGAAGAAATCTGCAGGAAACCATTGAGGAATTCAGGGCCCCAAACAATGACAATAATAATTCATTGAAATGGTTTGCATTTTCCATGGACTTAAAAGCCACCAGATTGCTCAGAAATCTGCACTTTTCATCTTGGGCTGTTTTACCGTCTCAAGGATTTGCAGAACCTAATTGCAATCTGCATACTTGAAAAACAATAAATTCACACCATTTTTATCAATTGAGTTTTTGTTATATGTTACTAAGACAGGCTGTTTTCTACACTGGGTTCCATTAGAACATAATCTAACGAGCACAGATGTAATTACCTATGGATATACAGTGTGGTTGCCAAAGTATGTCAGTCACCACGTAATAGAAGTTTGCCATGCAGATCATCATTGCACAGAACAGGAGTAAATGATGCATTCATTAAATTTTTCTTCTTTAAAAAAAACAAACACAACCCAACTTATTCTGTGGAGGTTGATTTAATTTACTTCTGTCAAACAAAATCCACATCTATAGGCTTGCATAAATTCTGGCGACACATGCCTGCCTTGCCCTTCCTCCCCTTGCTCTACCCCCCCGCAGGCCCAAAGCTTGCATTATCATGCAAACGTGCAAACATAGGAGATATTAAAGAAAGTTTACAAAAGGCAAAAGTCATCAATCCCAGACCATCACCTAGAAACGGCGTGTGATGACAGAACGGCCCAAATTCTTCATCTGAGTCAAAACCTGGAATAAGATTTAGAACGTTCCTATAAACAAGACGGTCCATTTCCACTGCAGCAGCTGTGGCCCTCACATACAGTGCACACGGTGGGATGCTCCCCATGCAACGCTCGCTGGCTCTCACTCCCAGCCACCCAATGCCATTTTTACACAACGTCAACATTAAAAGCACGAGATGCCATGAAAAGTGTTATTAATAGCAATACCCTGCATTGTGAGCTGGCACAAGACCTTGGCACAATACATAAAAGACAGCCCTGCACCCAAACAACTAATAAAGACCAGGTCATTTTAACTAGAAAGGAAATTTTGGTTTAGAAAGCTCTACCAAACAAAAATTGGAAATCACTAAAAAACTCTCTAAAGAGATTTTTTTAAACTAACAGTTTTAGGAATAGCTAAGATTGACAATTCATTCCACAATATAATGAAGAAAGGCTGTATGCAATTTTTTGTCCACTTTTAAAGATCACAGTTCAATGTCCCTACTTTAATACTTATTTCTGAGTAGCGATGGATCGCAGAAAACATAAACTACTTTTTGATATGTGCTGACAAGGTAAAAATACAATTGCAAACACATAATCAATGACATCACTTACAGATTTGAAACTTAAGTTAAACAGCTATAATTAGTTTAGAAAAAATAAATCTAGTTTCCCAGATCAAGCAAAGTATGTAGGCCAGAAACAAGACTGTGCAAACAATCAGCTCGAAGAGCATATCTAATTATTGATTTCACCTTTATACTGTTCACATTTTCATTACCACTTGACTGGAGAACACAAAGCTAGAAACAAATACTATGTTATTGCAATTTTTTTTTTATGATCAGCAACATGAGACATGTAACATGTCTCAGAGGCAATTCCACTGTAATATTAAAACCAAAAAAATCTGCATTTTTCTCTCTCTGCTGAGCAAACTTAATTAAAGAAAATGGGCACTTGGCTGGTTTATTTTGCAAGCTGAGAAAATGTTTTTGTCAGTTTGATCTTTGCAGTAGTACTTAAAAGCATCTTTTTCTTGACAGAAATAAGCAGATGCAAAACTAGGTACACAGAGCTGTTAATGAAATCACATGAAGCCACTTCTAAATGTAGTATTTCACAGTATTTTCATATTGTTTCAACACACAACAAAAACATGGGTGCTTGCAATGAAGTACAATGTGTGGAGTGACTTTTCCATCCTCCCACAGTTCAGGAGGTTGAGGGCAGCCTTAGCTGCAGTGACCAGGAGATGCTGGAGTTCAGGATCTTGTGTGGTAGGAAGAAAGTATCAAGCAGGATTACAGCTGGATTTCGGCAGGGCCAACTTTGGCCTTTTCAGGCAATTGCTAAGGGAAATCTCATGAGACAGGGTACTAGAAGGCAATGGGGCCCAAGACAGTTGATTAACATTCAAGGACCTCTTCTTCCAAGCTCAAGATCAGAGCATCCCAAAGAGTAAGAAATTGAGAAAGGGAGGCAGGAGACCTGCATGGTTAAGTAGGGAAGTGCTAGGCACACTCAGCTGGAGGAAGAGAGTCCACAGATCATGGAAGGAGGGGCTGGCCACTTGGGAGGGACATAAAACAGCTGTCAGAGGATGTAGGGAGGCTACTGGGAAAGCTAAGGCCTCCTTGGAATTCAACCTTGTGAGGGATGTCGAAGACAACATAAAGGGCTTCTTCAAAAACATTGCAAGAAAAGCTAAGACCAGAGGCAATGAAATGAGACATTTTCCTTTGTTGATGAGGACTGGGTTAGAGAACAGTTAAGTCATCTGGATGTCCATAAATCCATGGGTTCTGTTGGGATGCACCCAAGGGTGCCGAGGGAGTTGGCAGAGGTCATTGCCAGACCACTCTCCATCATCCTTGGTAAGTCATGGGAGACAGGAGAGGTGCCTGGGGACTGGAAGAGGGCAAATATGTCTCCAGTCTTCAAAAAGGGTAAGAAGGAAGACTCAGGTAACTAGAGATTGGTCAGCCTCATCTCCATCCCTGAATAGGTGATGGAGCAACTTATCCTTGGCACTGTCCTTACACACATCAAGGACAAGAGGGTCATCAGGAGCAGTCAACATGGCTTTACCAAGGGTAAGTCATGTTTGACCAACCTGATAGCCTTTGATGAGGACACAACCAGGTGGATAGATGATAGCAGAGCAGTGGATGTGGTTTCTTTTCATTTCAGTAAGGCATGTGACACTGTTTCCCACAGCATCCTTGCAGCAAAGCTGAGCCAGTGTGGTCTGGATGATCAGGTAGTGAGGTGGATTGAGAACTGGTTGAAAGGAATATGTCAGAGTTGTGGTCAATGGGACAGAGTCTAATTTGATGCCTGTATATAGTGGAGTCCCTCAGGGGTCAGTACTGGGATCAATGCTGTTCAATATATTCATCAACAACCTGGATGAGGGCACAGAGTGCACTGTCAACAAGTTTGCTGATGACACCTAACTGGGTGGAGTGGCTGACACACCAGAGGGTTGTGCTGCCATTCAGCTTAGACAGGCTGGAGAGCTGGGCAGGGAGAAATTTAATGAAGTTCAACAAGGGCAAGGATAGAGTCTTACACCTGGGAAAGAAAAACCCCATGTACCAGTATAGGCTGGAGACTGACCTGCTGGAGAGCAGTGAAGGGGAAAGAGATCTGGGGGTCCCAGGGCATGGAAGGATGACCATGAGCCAGCAATGTGCTTTTGTGGTCAAGGCCAATGTCAATGCTCCCTACTTATTTTCTCTGCAGCTGCCACCAAAGTAAGAGAACTAGAAGCATCCACATATGAAAGAACAAGCATACCCTTTATTACTGACTGCTTGCATGTTAAAGATGACCTCTGGAGAAAATATGTCATAACTATTCCTATGCAGTGTGAAGACCTAATGTTGCACTGTGCTCCAGCTTGTGGACACTGATCCTCGACAACAGAGCTTAAGTAAAATCCATTACTGATGCAGTTCTGAATATTATGGAGTTAACATCTCCATAACTCACCATTGCACAATGAAGACCTATTTTAGGAATAACAGAATTTTCAGGGGAAGTTTGAAGTAAATATTCCACTGCCCATAAAAGTTCTTACCAAGCAATGGTAGTGAAAATTAAATCCCTGAGAAGTGGGGGGAATCATTATACTTTCAACAAGAACAAAAAAGTAACTCTGTCCTCACAGACCCCAGTTTAAAATCTCCTGCTCTACCTAACACCAAAGCTTTTGTTGGATAAAAGCTAATACTAATTAATAAACATCCTAGTCTAATGCTCAAAAATGAGACCTCTATTCTTAGTAGACCCGTGAGTAAACTCTGAGTACAGATGATGGTAGCAAAAAGTCATGCTAATATATTTAATTCTTAATCAAAATAATGCCAACATTACAAGCACCTACAATTGTACAATACAATTGTATTTTAAGACAGATGAAGGATTGAGGGGCCCACATTATGAATGTTGTACTGATCAACATACAGAGAGATACAGAGAGATCACAGAGAGATAACTTTGGAATCAGAATGGTAAGTGTAAAACTGGTATTAAGACAAGACCTTTTACAAAGGAAAAATTGAAGTCTTATTTCTGAGTTCTACAAGAGAACACATTCTGAAATACCAGTATGAAACAATTCCTATCCTCTTTCTGATCTTTTTCATTGAAGGCAAGGATGGCATTGTTTATATTGAGAGGTTTCGAGATTATAGATGGTCCTACATAAAATGTGATCACATTTTCACCCATTTTAATAAAAAGATCAAAGCAGTTTTATATTCAGAATTAGACAAACTTATATTGTCCACAGTCTCTTCACTAGACAGAATTTGGAATGTTAGTTCCAAGCTATTTTTAAATAGTAAGCTGAAGCAACTCATAAGTCAACAACACTGAAATATGTGAGGGAACTGCATCTGCTAATTCACATCATAACACATTCCCTCCTAGTGATTTTTTTTTACAACATGGTGTTGTAGGTTACAGGTTAACTGCTCAACTCCAAGGTGGAATTCAATTCCAGTGGGTTGAAAACCCACTGGACCTCTATTTAAGAGGCAGGAACTTCTAGAGAGCTTTCTATTGCTTTCACTTTTGCTGTATGGTGGAGAGCTTCTTGCTGGCTGGGAACCGTTTTGCCACACAGTGGGGCCTACTCCATTGACAATTCTGGTTTTGCATCTATTTCTGTATCTATTCCCTACCCCAATATCCATGTACATCCCTTCTTTTATAACCTTCTATTTTTTGTTAAAATTACTTTTTAACTTCCAATTCAGTTCAAGACTTCTTGGCCGCTTTTACCTTCCCCTGCCTCTATTCCCTATGGGGTAGAGAGGTGTAAACCTACATACAGTGGGGCTTTAGCCTTAGAAGCTCAAACCAGTCATTCTTTTTTAAATGCCTTTCAAATCGCAAGACACAGGAGAAAGGAAGTTGAAGAAGGGATTAAGACTTCCATTCCTTGTAAAAATGTCAAATTACAGCACTATGAATTTAGTAACACCATTTCCAAAACATAAATACACAGACGTATCTGTTGCAGTCCCAGCCAGAAAATAATTACAGTCCTTCATACTAAACAGATTATTACTACTACTGAAATTCTTCTAATAATTAAAAAAGTAAACCAATTAAAATTATCTGTGTTGCAGCTCAGACCATCGGTTCTTTAGCAAAATGTACATACATGTAAGATTTTGCAATTAAAACCCAGCAAGTTAATACTGCTCCTCTCTAGGATAGTCTACTGTGGACAGCTATATTCTAACCCTTGCTCTCAAATTCACATGGAAATAACTATCACATAGCATTTACTAAAGTGGAATTTTTTTCATCATGATCTTAAGTAGTGAAGCTCATGAAATTCTCATGAAGTTTTCAAAGAAAGCTAAAAATACAGGAGTACAGAATGATCTTTTTGTCAGCTGAACTGGAACTTGAACAATCACTTATGACAGTGATAATACAAGATAAAGTAATTCATAGAATGGTTTGGGTTGGAAGGAACTTTAAAGATCATCTAGTTCCAACTCGTGTGATATTGGCAGGGACACTTTCCAGTAGACCAGGTTGCTCAAGGCCTCATCCAACCTGCCCTTGCACAAATTCAGGTTTATTGAAAGAAAACAGGATGTATGTTCATTTCAAATTGAACAGTTAAAAATGTTAAAGCATACAAACAAATCAGTTGTGTACTAGCACTAGCAGTATCCAGATGTTAGACTTTTCTAGAACTCCTGTTGGTACTGTGTATGTTCTTCAAGTGTAAGATTGCAGATTTAATTGCTCACTGATCCGAGTCTATTTTCAGTTAATAGGTGAATAACAAATAGCAGGATGTTCCCTGAGATTCTCAGCAGCATGGTATTTCCTGACAGCTCCAACAGGCACGTTTGAATAATACTGAATAGCAATGAATGCACACAGAGTTGACCAGGTTAGGAAACAATACTTTAGATTCCTAATCATTGTTGTTAGGTTGGGTTTTTAACAATGTCATTTACATTAGTATTGAATCAAATTGAAATTTAACTTCTTAATACTTAGGGAAAGAATCAGGTACCAGAAAACTGATTACTCGTGACTGCTTTTAAAAAACCCAACTGAACATCATCCCATCATTCAAACTGAAGACCTGTATTTTAATATACTGATGACTGTGGTAACATCATACTTATTCACAGATACCTCAGATTTCTCATACATTCACTAATAATATCAGTTGAGAAATGTCACAAAAATCAGAAAAGCACAGTGACCTAGCCAAAACACTCCTCAGAAACAATAAGCCAAAAATATTTAACTGTATATATTCATATATATACACACAAGCCAACCTTCACCTTTCTGTGTTTATACATTGTGCAGGGGTAGCTCTCAGAGAGGCAAATAAGAATTTTTCTTAGTTAACCTGGTCTTATAATTTCATAATGCAAGCCTGGTCTATATCCTGCATCTCAAGTTGTGCTACTGGAAAATATAGTGTACATTTTTGCTGGTTTTCAAGGGCTTATTATGAAAACAGAGAGATTGCAGTATCATTTGGGCTACACATACCAATTCATAAACACAATAAACTCAGGGGAGTGTTACTCCTAATTTCATTTTAAACATCTAACTTCGGTGCTTTGAATCTGCCCCTAAATGGATGAACTCTATCTAAGAAAGATGCTGAATGAATAACCTAATTTTCAGTGACAATCTTCCATACTGATAAGTGATACTGCCAAAAAACCCTAAAGGGCTACGTAGGCAAACACTGGATTTTTGTAATTCAAAATGTGGCTATACAATATATATATAGATAGTTGAAAGTTCATATACTGAACATTGATCTGTAATCAAATTTTCCTGTTACCTTCAAACGCTCGTGCAGCATCTACCAGGTGAGACCAGTCTAGCCCTGTGGCAGTGTCTGGCAGGGGCATCAGGCCAGGATCATTGAATTTGGCTTTATCAGATAAGGACCCATCTGAGAACCAGAATTCATCTAAACAATAAACACAATAATTAGTCTTCCTATAACAATGACGTACAATTAATTTTGAAGCTATTACAATGAACTGTAAAAAAAAGAGTGCTTATTTAATTCCTCTTTTTTCTGTGTTTTTCTGTTCAATACTCAATATGGGTAGAACAATTTTCAGACTTTGTCCGAGTAAGATGGGAAGGGCTTTTAAAGAATTTTTATGCCACTTTGCACACAAGGTGGTCTTTACATTTTTGTGTGAATGCTGTCTGAGGAGCAGCATCCATTCTTAAAGCATATCGTATTAAACCTAAGCACTGAGCAGAAAAGTTGTAAGACACAGGCTGTGAAATAACATACGAGATATTCATATGGAGAGTTTTACAATGAAACAAATATTTCAGTTTCAGAAGCAGCTTTAAAAATATCACTTGTTTTTTAATTTTAATGCATTGATAAATTTTAGGCTATATCCAAAGCTCACTTCCACATTGAAAATACTACCTTATCAGTTTAATATTTGCAGCTGTATATCCAAGGACATAAGCTGTGTGCCAATCTCTAAGCTCCAGAGAGGGCTGTAATGCACTGTATACTGTAGACAGATTGCATATTAATTGAAATGTATACACTATAATATTAGTTCAAACACAGCTCTCTTGTTTTGCCCTTTTTTTTAATGCAGTCTTTTAGAAAGGTACCACAAACATACATCTTGAACAGTTTTATGCTCTCCTTATTATCCATGGCAATCTTCACTCTGATCAATGTGAACACATTAAAATGAAAACCGCTGAACAGCCACATAAACCAGACACGTTATTTGTAATGACATTTCATCTTAATCATTAAGTTAGTGGTACAATTTTTCTTCAGATGTATCTATTTCTATTAAATAGAAAGGTCAAAATAGTAAATTTTTCCTCAAACATTTCAGAAGGACATTTGTATCTAGATATTCCATTGATTCAGACTGTAACATTCCTGAGGAATATTTTTTTCCCAGGGAAACACCTAACACCGAAGTCAATGAAGGAAAAAATGCCCACGTACAAGTGGAACAGACACTGTAGTTTAAGAAAATGGCATGCTGTCATTGTCCTGATACCAGTGAAAAAGAAAACTGAAGCCCACTTGCACTTCAGATTTTGAGCTAAAAATCCCAAACCTGTAGGCTGTAACAGCGCATTGTACTGCACAGAGCAATGACTACGGCATCTCATATTCTTTGCAGAAAGCTTGGATTTTTATTTTTGTAAAAATAACATCAGGAACAGGAAAGTAAAGGAGTTGTGCAATATTCTGTCAGCACATATTAAATATGTATTTGTAACAGAAATTGCTCAGTAGGAGTCCAACAATAACTAGAAAAAAAAAAAAAATCCGAAGCAGAAATCCTGCTTACTGTGGAATTTATCTTGTGCTGTAACTTACAAGAAAGATGTGGTAGTGTTATATTGCTATTGGAAGTAGCTTGACAAACAGGTATAGAAACATCTTTCTTGATTCCCACTATTAGTATGCAAAAGTGGATGTTGTATGAAATGGAAAATGTAATGTAAACTATATTCTACCCATACATCTGTACTAAGATTTTTTTTCCCAGTTCCTTATAAAGATACAAAAATAGTATCTAAGGTTACCTTAGGTTGCAAATACATTGGAAGCTCAACATCAGAGCATTCTCTGTGCTTTTGCATATGACCTGGGAATTATAAAAAGCTTATATATGAAATTACAGATGCTTTACACACCACCGTTGTGGAAAACAGAAAGAATGCCTTATCTGAAAAGCTGGCAAGTCAGCTTTTTGTTCTAGACCAGTAGGCAGGCCCCAAGGGACAGCCCTTGCTTTTGTGTGATCAGCCTACAGACGCTGATTGTGAAACCTGTCAGGAAGATGCCTGTTCCCAGTGGAATTCCGCTGGCTTTCCAAATTAAAGTGTAGAAATGATACATTAACCAGTAGTCATCCTTCATTATGCACTGTCATTGTGAGACCCTCAGTTCATTTTAGGGTGGATCCTATTTGGTCCTCTATAAGACCTGGCAGAGCAGCTCAATGCAGAAAGCCTGCCAGAGTCGAGGTTTCAATACTGATAGCTCTGAAAATGCAAGTGCTCATGCTGATGACTGAAACTGTAAGTGGAATACCTGAACAGGCATAAGTGTGTCACCACAGAATAATTCATTTTCAAGATAAAAATTACATGTTCTCATGCATGGGGGTGGGAGAAGGGGAAGAAAGGAGCTCTACTAACATAGACCACTTTATACTTTTGATTTTCAGAGAATGTTGCTTGCATTTCAGAAGCGTTCTTGTCTCCTGTATTTGCATTTCCTCCCTGATCCTCTTACACTACTGTTACCTCTATTTCTTCTCTGTATGACTGCTGCATTCTGATTTGTACAAAGCTGGCAAATTATGCTTGAATGTGTCCACCTCTGTGCGCCCAGGAGGATACAGCTAATCCTGTAGGCTGCTATCTTGATTGCCCACAAGACTGGTTTTGAAGCAACAGAGACTTACCCATTACTTCCTTTGGAGAAACAGTGTAAGCGCTATCTTTCAGTTTTAAAGATTGTTTTCTTTTCTGTACTCCTTTTGGCAGAAAAGCATCTCGTGGTTGTTGATCCTTTCAGTCCACTACTCCCTTCCTACACTCAGGAACTGTCCTTATTTTTATGGTTGGCAGTAAAACTATAAGGTAGTTTTCAGCCCTTATTTGTGCTAGAAATATATGGTCAATTCATTTTCCAGAGTTCAATCCGCCTACCATCAGTCCCCCAGATCTCTGGATTAACTAATTATACAAGATCAAGGATTAACTAATTATACAGAAAGATTCACCTAACTTAACCATTTCAACTTTCAAGGCAAGTATCCTGCTTCAACTGGAACTGCTACATTTATGTAGACTGCAGACCATGAAAAATGATCTAAGTACTCCTCACTTAATGTGCTCAATACAGATGTCGTTTAACAAGTAGATCATCTAAAAAGATGCTGCAGATGAACAAACATATCAAGTCACATGCAGACATAAATCCCATTGTCTGCTTTCTGTTCTTTCCTTCTGCAATCACCAATTATATAACCAGCAAAGGGAGATTAAAGAAAGCATACCCACTCTAGTGAGCAGGAATGGAGAGCAAGTGTCAACAGATGAGAAGGCGGCTGAGTTACTCAACGTTTTTGCCTCAGTCTTCACTGGCAACCTCGCTCCTCACCCCGCCCAAGCTGTTGAACCACTAGGGGAGGACCAGGAGGGTAAAGTCCCTCACACTGTAATGGACCACCTGAGGAACCTGAACATACATAAATCTATGGGACCCGATGAGATGCATCTCAGAGTCCTGAAGGAATTATCTGACATAGTCCAAAGCCACTCTTCATATTTGAAAAGTCCTGGCAGTCAGATGAAATCACTGGGAAAAGGTAAACATTGTGCCCATTGTTAAAAATGGTAAAAAAGAGGGCCCTGGAAATTACTGACCTGTCAGCCTCATCTCTCTGGCCAGGAAGATCATGGAAGGTATGCTAAAGCACATGGAGGACAGGGAGGTGATTTGGGACAGCAAGCACAAGTCCTGCCTCACCAACCTAGTGACTTTCTACAATAGAGTGACTACATCACTAGTAGTAAGCCAGACTTGAATAACTTTGTTGAAGATACATTGCCTGCACTTCTGGCAGCCTGTTCCCTATTGCATTACGATATGAGAACTTTTTGAATGTGTTAGTGTACCATTGCAAAATACTCCCTTCCTTATGACTCTTCTCCAAATTATACTGCACCTACATCTGTTCCTCACAGCACAGGCATGTCATGCCAATATATCACTTCCCAAATTTTTCTTTCTGCTTTTTGTATTTCATAATAGTAGAGGACCACCTGTGCCTGTGATGTCAGCCAGACAGCCTCCATGTGTTTTCCCAAGTTTCTGACTTGTGTTAGTACAGTAGTTCAGTGTCAGTATTTCTCGTTCTTTCCCTGCTAGTTAAGATGCCGTGAGCTTGCGAAACGGGGATAGATCTGAACCTGCAATCATGTATGGCATGCTAGAATCGCTCAATGTGAAGTGTGTGGTCTCTGTTAGGGAATCTTTACTGTCCCTGGTTAGCCTTTAATGTAAAATTCTAGAGCTCTCAGATATATGACTTCTGCTAAATTAGAAGTCATAGAATCAGAACTGTTGAGGCTGGAAGAAACCTTTGAGATCATCATGTCCAGCCACTTGCCTCGAGCTTGCAGTCAGACCACTACTACTAAGCCACATCCCTAAGCACTACATCCATCTTTTAAATACCTTCAGGAATGGTGACCCCCACCACCTCCCTAGGCAGCCCATTCGACTGCTTGATAACCCTTTCTGTGAAGAAATTTTTTCTGATATCCAACCTGAACCTCCCCTGGCACAACTTGAGACCATTTCCCCTTGTCTTGTCACTTGTTGCATGTGAAAAGAAAATGATCCCCATCTCACTCAAACCTCTTATGAAGTAGCTGTAGAGAGTAATGAGGTTGCGTCCTCAGCCGCATTTGTGTACTGTGTGCAATCAACAGCACGCAACAGGGCTTGCATTTGAAGCTTTACTGAAAGCAACTCCTCTTTCACTTCACTTTAACTCCAGTGATAAAATAAAAAAAAATAAAAAAACAAAAACCAAACACCCCTATAGCTCCATTTCCTAATGTCCTCCTAACAGTCAACACTGTACACAGTTAAAGTTTATTCTTCCATATTTGCATGCTCATACTGTTTGACTGATTTCCTAGTAAGGTGAGACCCTTGAGGTTACCTATTATGCTTTAGTTTTGGTGGTGCCTTGCTAGAGGTATCTCACAAGATTAGGTGCTGGCTGCCATGATACTTTGTGTACCACGTGCTGGGTAATAACATGCAAGAACATACTTTCCTGAAATTAATTCCAGCCAAACCCACACTATTTACACTGGTTTCTGTAAACCTTAAATATCAGTAATTTCCTTTAAAGATCAGAAATGTATGCATTTTGCAAAAGACTTTACTATGACAACTAAGAATCCTGAGACATGAAACTAAGACCTCAAGCTCAAATTATAAATGAAAAATAAACCTCTCACATCATGACTGCTACAGAATGCAAATACCTGCTATGCACTGATTACAAAAAAGCCTTCCTCACAAGAGCCACAGTTAGTTTTTTTATATGAGGATACTGACTAATTTTATTTTGAAAACAAAGGTCAGCAAGTCATGATGTTTGTTTTGAGAGTGTATTTAGGAAAACAAATTAAATCATCCTTGAAATAGCCATTACAAAGGATCCTATATTGCTGTCATTGAAAGGCACTTTTGTAATACAAAATAAGGGGTTTACTGGAAAATAGCATGAACTACCATAGATACCAACAAAACAGCTTCATTTTGATTGACAGGATACTATTTTCATGTTCCTTCCCAGCTATGTGTATAAATAATTTTCTGTATCTAAGAAGCAGTAAGAATGGAAAATAAGGTGTTCAAGACAGAACTAATAAACTGAACAATAAAATTTCACTGCTGGATGAGCACTGTACAGCTTGAGTGTACACCATTAATTCTTGTGTCAATCCCTGGAATGGAAGCATGCTGAAGGTTTGATCCCACTGCACACTAATATTTATAAGACAGGTCTCTAAAATCACAGGTCTAACACAGTATAAGAATAAAATGCATTCAGGATGCCTGATTATATATGTTGCAGACTACAAAACCTACTGAATTAATCTCAATAGAAGAAAATGGGTCTTTATTCTCTAAGTAGAAGCAAATGATCTTGTAGTATTGTATTTATAGTAGAGTTTTACTCTGATAAAGGAATATTTCTAGAATGGCAAAAGGTACACCAAACTTGTAGTCCCATCTGAAGCAGCAATTTAATGGTATCAGTTTAAAATTAACCAGTGGTTACTGGCCAGAACTCAGTCTCATAGCTGCCGCCACTATGACTTCTGAAAGCTAAGTGACTGCTAGTTCCTGAAGGACAGGATAAATAATAGGTCCCTTTTTAATTACTATTTCTCTATAGAAATCTGCCTAATAAAGTCCTTCCTATTTTCAAGTAATCTACCCACTGCTTCTTCACTATGGACTTCAGAGTCCATAAGCACTCTACAATTTTTGTAATTGTGGTGAGCTCTGATTCAATACTAAAGTTAAAACTTTAAAAAAGTTTAATACTAAGAAGTGTGTGTGTGTCCCCTCCCCTTTTTTTTTTCCCTCTAGATTGATCAACCCAAAATAACTGAGAGTTGAAGAAATTCAGCATTAAAAAAAAAAAACACCACAACAACAAAAAGTCAACATTAGCATGATTAAGAAGCAGTATTGGCAAATTCAGTTTTGAAATTGGAGATAAGAACTATTGCACATTTCCTTCCAAGATGTTATCAAAAGGATCATCTAAAATAGAAGCTGTCCAGTTTAGCTGTTGTTTTGAATATATTTGTGAACATTTCAGTATTTTGGATGCACAAAACCCAAATAAATAATACCTAGCTTAATTAGGTCACCACTGGAGAATAAAACGGTAACAAGAAATATCTTCAGAAAAATGTTTGTTGCCTATCACTAGTCTCATGAAAAGCTTTTGGGAAGTAAATTCTATCTCCAAACATGATAAATTTGAATTGATCACTGTGGCAAGAATAAGCACATACTGCTGACTAAATATGCTTTTAGTGGGACATCCAGAATATTGATTTGACATCTCATAATTTCACTTTAAACAAAAATCTAACGATACTTGATGATTTGTTTGAGTTTGCAACAAACATTCCAAACCCGGCAATGACAGGAGCAATCACTTACTTCTCAGATTTCCCATCCCGGGTGTCAGGCTCATTCTGGGAGGCAATGTACTGTGATATGGTGGAGTAGTGCTGAACAAGATATCATTTGGCAAGGCCTGGTCTAGCATTGAACTTCGAGAGCTACCATATGAGGATCCTCTTCGATTGCTACATATACTTTCATCAGACAGGGTACGGTAAAGTGTCCTCCGTGGAGAAAGGGTTCCATAAAATGAAAACTAGACATCAAAATAAAAAGATATAAAGCCACATATTAAAATAATTCACACAGTCATATCCCATCACCAGTTCTTGGTACTACTTTTCCAGGCAGGCATTCTGGAATTCTTGAGCTAATACAGTAAGATCAGAGTTTTATTCCATTGTATCAGATCTACTGGGGCCTCAAAAGGGTTACTGAACTGGATTTTCATCCTTCCTCATCACATTTAGAAATGTATCACCATAAATTTATGGAAATTGTATAGTCTCATTAATTCTGAAATGTTAAATGAAACCTCCATAGCCTTATGACAGCAGTGTTTTTCAGAAATACATACAAGGTTACCCAGTCTGGCAACGTTTATTCAAGACTATACACAGAAGTGTTTGATTTTCATTTGAAATGACTATGCTTTACTGTAAAACATTCTGAACTCGTATATGGCACAGTATTATTCACTGGATGACAAAAGTGACTGGAGATGTGGCTCCTCTCCCAGTATCATACAACAGGCTTAGAAAAGAGGAGAGAGTTCAATGAAAACTGTTTATACATTTCAAAAAATAGCTGTAGTAAAGCAAGATGTTACTGTATTGTAAAACTGGGTCATTCCACTTCATAAGTCATCCATCAGCACTGCAAATAGTTACACTTCACATCTACAAAACCAGTAATTGCCTTCATTATTTTAACTGGTTTATTCTGCACAGAACAATTTAGTGTCCTGACCTGTTTTCCTTGTAATTAATTATGAGTTGTACACTTCCTATGCAGGATGCATGTTTAAAAGCAGTAGCTTTTTCAAACAGTAAATAATGTAAGTTTGAAAGTATTTACATTGTTATACTTCTGACAAAAGTTGCTCAGTTATAAATGCTTTAAAAAGGAATACACTCAGTCACACCACAAGATGCAGTCTTTATGGAATGCTTAAATACACTCCATAGTGCTAGTTCAGGAAAGCATCTGCCTTGATGGCAATACAGAACATGTTCAATTGTTTTAAGGCTTAACTATGTCCCAGAGAAAACTGAGGGAGATAGTCAGATTCTAATCTAGGCAAGCATCAAAATACTTGTAATGGGTTCACCACCTGTTTCTCTTCAACACAGAAGTGTGAGAAAGTAACACACACAATAAAACCACCTGTGGCTTGAGATAAAGAGCTTTAATGAGAAAAATGAGGTAACAATGCATAATTTGCAGATTGTCTATCTGCAGAAACAGTGCAGCAAAATGTACAAAGCAGCAGTAAGCAGAAGGCAGCAAGCTAACCTCTCACTCCTGCCATCCCATGCCAAATCTAGCAGAAGAGACTGACACCCCAAACCCAGATACCAGCACAAGAAACCTCTCATGTTCCAATCTGAACTTCAAGACCCAAGATACTTTGCTCTAGCCAGAACTTTAGTTTTGAGCTGCTGTGACGGCAGCATGGTATGAACAGCAGAAGATTCAACATAACCCATGACAATACTATGTCAGTTCCAGACATCAGCCTGAAAGATATATGAGGTGTGGGAATAATTAGACAAAACCTAATTTTAGTGCATTCATACAATGACCAAAAAAATAAACACAAGCAGCATCCCTAAATGAATGAGGACATATACAGCATCCTTAAATGAATGGATATATGTGTCCTTCTATAAGCAGTGGTTAAAGAATTATCAGAAGATTGCAAGCTTAATTAGGGACCACACTGGGCAAAAGCCTTCGCCCTCCAAATGGAAGGGTCTGTGATCCTCTTTTCTGCACTCAAGATTCCCAAAAAGCAGCCTGCTGCAATTCTTGGCTGTTACTCAAGACTCCTCCACCTTACACCACATCTTCTGTCTATGAAAAGTATTCAT
The DNA here is from genome assembly GCF_014839835.1 of Dryobates pubescens. Lineage (NCBI taxonomy): Eukaryota > Metazoa > Chordata > Aves > Piciformes > Picidae > Dryobates > Dryobates pubescens. The sequence goes on from NC_071617.1 coordinate 31,384,541, forward strand.
TAGCTATCAAACAATGTTGAATATCAATTGTTGCACCTTTACAGAGTTTCCTTTCAGGATGCAGCAAAAATTAAACATTACCAAGAGGGCTCATTATTCCTTGGTCTATGAAAAAGGTAAAATCAAGTCAAATTAAGAATGCCATTTGGTTCTGAAGAATCTCACCTATTCAGAAAATTCTTTCCTAGCTTTGCTGTCAAAGACAGCTGACTCATCTACACCAAGACGTGAAGGCATAATCTAAGACTGGATACTACTGAGTCCTGGAACTGGAGATCCTCTGTGATTCAGGGCCTACAGTCTCTCTCACTTAGGGAGATTTTGTTTGGGTGTCTTGCAAGGGGAAGACGATAGCAGAAATTTATCTCAGGATGGCTACACATCCTCATTCCTTGTTGTTTCTTATTCAGGTAGACAGAAACATCAGCAGCTCTTGAAATCATCACAGAAAACCAATTATTGTATCAATCATACATCATAAAGCCCTCTAGGACATTACTCGTGAGAATTCGAACACATAAAATGCATGCTTAACATAGTGCACATTTAAAAATACACATGATCTGAATTTTAAATTCAACTCTGCTCTTCCAGGATTCCCACACAGTACTCTGTTCAGACACAATGATTATGTTGTTTAACACACTGTATAAACATGGTGGGTTAAGAGAGCATTTAGTTAATACCAAAGTGTGACAGTTATCACAGGTCATTTAATTGCTCAGTGCTTTATTCCACATTAAGCACAGAATTCATAATCATGTACACTTTGGGGAGTATTAAATTTTAATTTCTCTATCCACTTTTTGTGAACTTTTTATGTATTACCAATTGTCTTCATACTATAAAGATTTGATGTATGCTCTCCACTAGCACTGACAATTATGTTTCTTGAATAGGCACCACCAATATGTTAAATTGTGATTCAGACTTCAAAAAGAGCTGTCGGTACTGAGTATCAAAAGGCAGGAAAAAGTGGGCTTCTATTCATGTGCCTTCATATCATATGATGTGTACATATTTAGGCATCCAAGCTTGAAAATGTTACTTTTAATCTTTGAAATTATAATTAAATTGCTCAACTGCAACTGCCTGTGCTCAAGCTAAGCAAAGATATATGGAATTATTGAATCACTGGTAGGGGTTGGAAGGGATCTCTAACAAATACTCTATTTCATATATATTCAAACTGAATATCATTTTTATATTGTTGGAAATTATATTTTGGAACTCATGATCAGTATTCATAGCACCCTTATAGATTATACTTAGCTTGCACAAAATGGTATTGCCTTCTCTATAATAATTTTGGGAATATCAGAAATTCATTTCTAAGGTAACTATCTAAGATACAGAGAGATGAAAAGGCAAGTAGCTAACCTTTCTTCTCCCCTCCTCCACAGAGAGGCTGTCTGGCAGCATCAATTTCAGAAAATCTTCTTTGGACAAGACTTGCTGGTTTTCAACAATGGCATTCCTCACAGAAGTTTGGAGTGGACTTGATGTAGACACAGCATCAATATCATCATACACTCTGTTGAGAGAATTGATGTTTTTAGCAAGAGAACCAATAGTGCTCTTGTCTCCTGACACAGCATACTCTTACTTAAATTGAACACTTTTCTCCAACATTTTATATTTATGAAACTGTTTGTGGGTCCAAAGTGAAATTCTTAAATCACTGAAAAAAAATCTATTTTAGGAATTCTGAACAATTTAAAAAAGCATAATGCTTGTTTCTCCTACCCTGCCTCTCTCTTCAGTTCTTCACACCACACTTCTCTATTACTAAAGATGTATTTATATTAACATTTCCAATAGTTCAGTACCAAATATTTTAACTTTTACATCTTTACCAAATAAGATGCATATTTTGTAGCATGATATTAAATCCGGCTTCACAGTCTGACAAAATTACTATGGTCATCAATAGGCAATTTGAAGTGTGCTGGTAATTGATTGTGCCACGTGCCAAGTGTGTTTTGTTACCAGAAATGTCATAAAGCTCTGAAGATAAAAAGCTACCTTCCTTAATTATCAGCATATAAAGATGCATTTACATTCAACAAAAGACTGTCTAACAGAATTGTTATCTTTCAGCTTCCTTTCAGTGAGAAAGGAGAGAGAAATTGAACAAGTTTACTCTTGATATGCACTTGAAAGAGTCACACAGAACGTACATTTGAAGCCAGTACTTTCTGCCAAGTGCAGCATTACCAGTGACTGTCTTCAACACTGAGAAGGCAAACTTTGCTATGGTAAAGCATAATTCTTAGGGAATTATATCCTATGGTGGCACAACATTCAGCAACTGACCTAATTTTCATTATTATCGCTAATTACAGATGTTATTTTATTTCAACGTAATTATCTTCAGAGACATATTTCCTCCCTGTGATGTACAGAAAGCTTTACTAGAACGAGAAGTGAAGCAATGATGCACAGCATGGAAAAATCTGAAAATATTTTTTGTTATATGAAGTTCTGCCATATCCAGTTAATTCCTTAAACAGAACTACTACAACTTTTCTAAATTGCTGTGATTTCAGTATAAATACATTCATAAATTCATTATGCAGTTTTATTATTATGCAGTTCCATTCAAAATAAAGAGAAATTGTTCCAGGAGTTAATCAATTACAAATGTAAAATCTTGTGGAAATCAGTGAAGTTTCCACTTTAAGTACAACTACTACTAAGACTGAACAATTTAAGCAATTAAAACACTGGGACACACACACAAGGTTCACCAGTAAAATAACAGAAAGTAACACAAATAACCAAGACAGGAAGGTAATAATATCTACTATTTAAAAATACGAAACTTGCATAAATATGAGCATATATGCAATATGAGATACTAGATGCAAATACCTCATTCCCATTAAACAAAGATTAATCTTACATTAAACATCGGAAAGTCAGGTACTGCATGTCATCTTGTCAACTTATCGAGCTACATAGGACTGACTATGATTTACTGAGAGGTAGAACTAGATAGCTTATGCAGAAAAAGAAAAGAGGTTATCCGAGATGATGATTTTGAAGAGAACAGGAATTTAACAGTCTTTTAACAGGAGATTCAAACATCACTTATTATTGCAGCAGCACTGGAAAAGCATCACCTCTATCTATATATCAGATAGAATCACAGAATCAATAAGGTTGGAAGAGACCTCAAAGATCATCAAGTCCAACCTGTCACCCACAACCTCATGACTACTAAACCATGGCACCAAGTGCCATGTCCAGTGTCCTCTTGAACACCTCCAGGGATGGTGACTCCACCACCTCCCTGGGCAGCATGTTCCAATGGCTAACAACATTTTTGGTTTTCACAGTACCGCCAAGGTTGGAAGAGACCTCAAGGATCGTCGAGTCCAACCTCTCACCACAGACCTCACAACTAGATCATGGCACCAAGTGCCACGTCCAATCCCCTCTTGAACACCTCCAGGGACAGCGACTCCACCACCTCCCTGGGCAGCCCATCCCAATGACGAACGACTCGCTCAATGAAGAACCTTCTCCTCACCTCAAGCCTAAACTTCCCCTGGTGCAGCTTGAGACTGTGTCCTCTTGTTCTGGTGCTGGTTGCCTGGGAGAAGACACCAACCCCCTCCTGGCTACAACCTCCTTTCAGATAGTTGTAGACAGCAGTAAGGTCTCCCCATAGCCTCCTCTTCTCCAGGCTAAAGAATCTCAGCTCCCTCAGCCTCTCCTCATAGGGCTTGTGCTTGAGGCCTCTCCCCAGCCTCGTTGCCCTTCTCTGGACACGTTCAAGAGTCTCAATTTCCATTAGAATACATAGAATAAACCAGGTTGGAAGAGACCTTCAAGATCATTGTGTCCAACCTATCAACCAATCCAACACCACCTAAACAACTAAACCATGGCACCAAGCACCCCATCAAGTCTTCTCCTGAAAACTTCCAATGACGGTGACTCCACCACCTCCCCAGGCAGCCCATTCCAGTGGGCAATCACTCTCTCTCTATAGAACTTTTTCCTAACATCCAACCTGAACCTCCCCTGGCGCAGCCTGAGACTGTGTCCTCTTGTTCTGGTACTGGCTGCCTAGGAGAAGAGACCAACATCCGTCTGTCTACAACCCCCCTTCAGGTAGTTGTAGAGAGCAATAAGGTCACCCCTGAGTCTCCTCCTCTCCAGGCTAAGCAACCCCAGCTCCCTCAGCCTCTCCTCATAGGGCTTGTGTTCCAAACCCCTCACCAACTTTGTTGCTCTTCTCTGGACTCGTTCCAGCAAGTCAACCTCCTTCCTAAACTGAGGGGCCCAGAACTGGACACAGTACTCAAGGTGCAGCCTAACCAGTGCAGTGTACAGGGGCCTTCTTGAACTGAGTGGCCCAGAACTGGACACTGCATCTTTCACAATGATTGCGAGACTTTTTCTTCCACCTGAGAAGAACACATTTCTTATGAGCTATTGCTGGGTTAAGCTGTACAATTAGCTGTTTGTTAGAACTGCTCCTTTTTTCTAAATGTCAGTCGTTACAAAAATGTGCCGTTTTATTGAAGTCGGCACCTTTTATAGAGTCTTGTAAAAAGAGCGAGTTGGATACACCCATACTTAATTGATCTTTTACGGGATACTAACCACCAGTTTGTACCTACTAATTAAAAACAAAGTCAGAAAATATACCAAAGAATCACTAAAATACCCCTAAATGGCAATAAATTAAAAAAAATTATCTACCATAGGTCACCAACTCCTTTGTGGCCATGTTTCTCCTCTGTAGCGGATTAGGTGATGTAATAGACAGTATGGTACTAAGGTTTAATATAGAAACATCAGGAAGTAAGCTTTTTTTCAAATAATTAAAGCTCCTGAAGATTTGTAGAAAAAGTCCTCAGGGCATTAATAACATTGTACCTTTCCAATTGTTCCCTAGAGATTCCAAGCGGGAATTCAGGCTGTCTGACATAGCCATACATTTTTGCCTACACGCACTTTCAGAAATTTCTGCCAGTTTGCTTTATTTGACATGTGGAAAAGATGCAGCTGGATAGAACAGAGGACAAAACAGCATCTTGTGCACTCTTTTGTACCTTTTTTTTTGGTATGTACATTTGCTACATAAAGGGAGAGAGGAAAAAACCAAACAAGCATACATTTAAAATTGAAGCAGAATTTGTAATTTTTCGCCTTTTCTATCCTATTTTAAAATTCATTGTCATTACCCTTCTTGCTCCATAAAGTTAAACATAGCTCTTACTCATGGCATTCAGAAACTTCAGATTCTTCAGGCGTAGGGCTTCCTTCGGATTTTTTCCATCCAATGACATATTTATTCACTGCTCCTTGTCTATGGTATGGTTTTGAAACTGACCCAGAAATTTGTTGACTACTATGCTGCGACACTATGTAGACTTTGGAGGTATCTAGGGAGCCACTCTTTTTAGAGCAATGTGTTGATGGACTTCCTGAATGGTGTGACCCACTAAAAACAAAGAAAAAACACAAAAATAAAAGTTGAATCAGAAATGCTTCATATTTAGTATGCAGATACTGGTACAGTAATTTTCTATCTACTGGCAAGAGTATACGCCCTTTGAGAACTTTAATGTACGTATGTTACTAATGACATAATTCAATTTTCATCAAGAACTATAAAGGGAATTACCTCAAATAGCCTGTTAATTATAAAAATTAAATGCTTTTTAACTTCACGTTTCTTTTGCCAGTTCACACCCGTTTAATCTGTGTTTTCATGCATTGTTGTTGAGAATTTAACAGAAGTAAATTTCAGTTCAAACAGTCCTCTGGCTAATTTTAATACCTCTTATTATTATCAATAATAACACTAGTAAGCACTAATGAAACCTCTACTGAAGACTCTCAAAATTATTTAAAATTAACTAAAACAAACACTTCCCTGAAGAATAAATTTCTTCCCATCTTGGATGTGAAGTAAGTAAAGCATTAAGAAACCAAGTGCCTTGCCTAAAACTGTATTTGGAACCTGAAGTATCAGCTCCTAACTTTTGTTGTTAGTTTACAAAAATCAAACACAGTACTGTCTTTTAATCTAAATCCCAATTCACAGAGAACAAATATGGATACTTTGCTGACCATGCAGAGCCAAATACAAGCAATGAACATGCATAGATGTCTCTGGATCATATTAAAATATCTACTGTGGAATCAAGATGAATCATTAAGGCAATAGATCAATAATTCTGACCACAGTTAGTATGTGCATTTAATCTTAAAGGTAATTTATTTACTCTCCTTTCCTCACTCTTCCTCCCTAAGAAGTATAAACAAGATTATGAAGTTTTGCAGGAAAAAAAATTAGCTGAGTGAAGTTAAAAGCTTGTTTGCTTACAATCCTTGCAAATATGTGATGAAGAAAATAATTCTGCTATGAAAAACTGAAATCTAAAGATGAAGCAAACAGTGAAGCACAATGGGACATATGTATCAGATGAACAATATGGACATTAAGCAATGGATTTTAAGACTTCTATTGTAACTGTTTCAAATAAGGGAATATTTTTGATGTAAAGAAATTAAATGCCTGTGAAAGCCTGGGTCTATACATTCTTCTATAACTTGTGTACAAAAAAAGTACAACTTAGAGCAAGTACACAAGATTAATTCACTCATGCCAAGCACATAAAACGAGAATATAAGATATTTGGTTATTTTCCTGTACTCATTGACATGGCAAACAAGAATCAGAGGGAAAGAACAACTTCCTTCTTTGTTTTACAGAATAAAAATCTTAATACATAGACCAAAGCTTCAACTTCAAATTCACAACAAAATAGAAATTGGGAGATGAAGGCAACCAGTTGTAAATGTGTACTTTCCAAGTTTGCTTTACAACAGAAGTACCATGCACACATTCCATTGGTAACAAAAAGAGTTGAAAACCAACCAGAGATTAAGTTCAACAAACAAACTCATAAAGCATACATCATCACAAGGATGTAAATTAGGGGGAATAGTATGTAATGCAGTTCTACTATAGGAAAAAATTGTCCATCACTATCTGTAATAATTGTCCACTGCAATTTCTCTGATTTCCCATAGCATTAACCCCCAGGCAATCTGTTGCACTTTCCTAAAATATCTTCACATCTGCTGAGGGATGTTTTCCAACTTTAAAACCCAAAGCAATATGCACAAGGTCACATATAAAGTCTCCATCAGATTTGGGAGCGGGGAATAGTTACACTTTTGAGACAGACTGATCTAAAGTTGCCCCAAAATTGCTCAAACAGGCCTTTAAAAACAGCAGAAAGTCAAAATCAGGTAAGTGCACTTCTAAATAACAACAACAAAAAAGTTCTCCATATGTTAGCCTATAGCCCATGATCTTTAATAGACACATACCTGGAATGAGAAGAGATTTCACTTAGGTCTCCCATACTGCCTTCAGCTGTATGACTAGTAGACATAGCAGAAGCATAGGTATGAACAGCATATATTTTAGCTGGATCATCATCTGGTCCAGGAGTTTCAGAAGACTCAGTCCACTGCTCAGGATGACAATGTACTCCAGACCTGCTGCCAGCAAGGTGCAAAGGGGCCAGAAGGGGAGCAGGCATGCATGGAGCTGTATCAATTCCACTGTCAGTAGAAGCCCCCTTTATATATGTTAATCCAAGCAGCTCAGGATCCATCAGATCTCCAGAACCGAAGTGTTTTTCATCACTGTTGCTGGAGGTATTACTGGATAGCGTGTTGCTGCTTGAGTGGCTTGAACAGCTTTTGTCTCCAATCTTAACAAGAAAATAAGCAAAAAAAGAGCCTCCTCAAGTTAAATATTTATTTTAATATTACTGGAGTTGTGCTACTCAAAGACCATTTCATTATTTTTTACAGCATGCTGCAATTGCAAATTATGAAAAGAGCTAATTACACCATCCGTTTCTATGGAATTAATTGCATATTAAAGGCTGATGCCACTGCGAATAAGAAGGCTCTAGTTCCATCTTCTATCGTAAATTTAAGATCACACTTGAATTTTCTGATTACAGGACCTGCCCAATGTCCTCAGCATTCAATTTCTGAACAGTTAAAATAAGCACTTGTTAAAGCTAGAAGCACTGGTAACTATTTGTTTCAATAAGAGCTACAGCAAATCTCAAAACCATCAAACACTGGATTATCACTGGCTTTTTCTCAGTGTGTGTAAAACATGCAGCTTATTGGATAAAATCCATTTGGATGTGTGGCTAGTTAAATTGAAACCAGTTGCAACATATGTGTACCAGATGAAAGTAACTGAAGTCGAGGGCTGTAAGTGAAGCATGTTGGCTAACTACATCTGGCACTTGTGTCAATGAAGTTGGGGGGTTCTGTGAATTTCATTTTAAAGAAATTTTATAGAGTTGAATTAATTTATCTATTTGACAGAACAGCCAGAATAAGGGCACATGAGACATCTATTAGGTACAAAATAAATGCAAGGGTGACTATCTTAGAGATCATCCTCCTAGCAGATGCATATAAACACAGCTGTGGCTCAGACAGTAAAGAAATTAGACATGACAGCCTTTCCAGAAATGATAGTTCTATTCCATATGAAAATTAACAGGTTTCAAAATCTGAGGAGAGCTACCTTTACAAGATGCCTGTTGCCTTAAAAGCAACAGAATAACTGATAACAATACATTGAACAGTTTCTCCAAGGAGAGAGACTTGGAGAAAGGTGTCTGGGTAAGACAGATGTCACTTTGTACTCTAAGTGAAAACTGGAACCAAAGTGGAATGACTCAAGGGGGAAAGAGTTCCAAGGCATAACATGAGTCTCAGAAGATGTATTGCATGTATGAATCCCCCCAAAATTGCACCTTCCTGATGCTGCAGGTAGCAGAGAATCTGAACAACAGCTATTTATACAGATATCGTGAATTGCTTGAAGTTCACTGTGGCCATAGCTTAGGATCACTTTACACATTTCCTTGTGCCAAGAGAAATTATTGCATGAAAGCTCATTATGACTCTAATTGTTACATGTTGTTAAAGACCGTATTGTGGAGCAAGATTTGAAACAAAACCAAGTAAAATCAAAACAAGCAGGAATGTATTTATTCCAGGAGAACAAAGGAAACCTGAAGATAGCCAGTGAAGCTCCTTTCCCTCTCCCTTCTTCCCCCAAGTTAAAACTGATAAAAGAGAGAGCATAGACTTCTTTTCGAATGGTTAAATAGAGTTCTTGTACATTTGCTTGTAGGCTGCAGTGTGAATTTCACTGGTTGTCAGGGTCATGTGGCACATTGAGCTGAACAAAATAGGGGATACACAAGATCCTTTACAATGTGATGGCCAATTTTCTGGTTTACACCATCAAACAAATAGTCTCATTTTGTTTGCATTATCTTTATAAAAATGCTGGTTCTTTTTACAGTATAGTTCTTTTGCACCTGAACTACATAGAGGTATATGCAGGCATACACAAATAAAAGCCCCTTATGAGATTTTCTGTGCTGATCGCCACCATCCCAAAAGCATGAGAGCGGCCACTAGCATAAAACTGTAAGTTACATGAACTCATCACTTAACTCTGGTATTGGTACTCTGTGCTCATTGTTATAGACACTGTAGCTCCCTGACACCTTTGGCTTAAAGTAAAAGAAAGTATTTTTGTCCTCGTGTGCGTAATTCTACAGCATGATTCTGCTTATGATAGCTTGGGGTGTTTGAATCAAGCTAGACTCTCCTAATATATAAATGGACATGAGAAACTAGACTCATATTCTTACCAATGTAAGGCTACAAACAGTGTACATATTCCTACTCTATATAGCAGGTTTTTCCATGTAACGAACATTAAAAAAAAGGACTGCACATGTCATTAGGGTCCTTTCCAACCACTTGGTCACTGAGGGGTTTGCCATTACTGAAGACAAGCCACTAAGTGAGGCTGCCTAGAAATCTGGGCAGAATTCTCAATACAGAAAGTACAATTTTGTAGAGCTTACTGATGGGTATTTTGCACAACATGAAAAACTGTATGGTAAATACCATTTTATTTTTTAAAAAATAGGAAATACAGATCAAGAAAGTCAGTATAAATGAAGATGTAAATGCACAGCTGAGTGTAGACTACACTAGTTTTATCTCTTTAACACTCCAGACCCATGCATTCTTGGAGTTCTTAGTTTAAAAACACAGATTTAACATACCAAATTCACCCCACATATGGGTCAACCTACACTTTGCTTCCCAAAACACGCAGTTCTCTTCACAAATTATTAAAATGTATTTTTAAGATGTATTTCTTTAAGCCCATGGTGCTGTTTTGGTTTTCACATTTTTAGAGTTTAGAATGACATCAAAGTAAGAGACTTACATGTGAAAGTTTGTTTGGTGACTCCTTGCCACTACCCTCTTTCTGTAAAGCCCGGTCTTTGTAGGAGCTCAGGACTTTTGTCGATGGTGCATGCCACTTGGTTTCTGCCATAAATAATTGTGTTTTAATTTCTGAATGCTAAAAAGATAAGTATACCATACAACAAAAAAATGTACATGGCTTAGCATCAGGTTTCAAGCCTGCACACTCATTGGAATCAGAGATGTATATCTTTACAGCATTTACGAAGATCTAATTTTTCAATGATAATTAAACAAAGCTCAAACAGCTCTTCATCATTCATGAGGCTTTCTGAAGTTCAGGAGTTTGTTCCAAGTACTCTCAGTATCCCACACCACATTCTGTTAGACTGTCTCCAACAGCCCCTGTTTTCAGTGTTATGTTACATGCTTTTTGTGTATCAAACCCCTGCATTTTGGCACTGTGTTGCAAAGAATATTTATTTTTAAGATACTGTAGGTTTTATTACCAGAATGTCTGGATCCTTCCAAAGGTTCATCTCGTTCCCTGCCTCCTTCACATTCCAGTGAGCCTGAACCTTGATGGTGTTCATGAAGCAAAGGGGACTGACACCTTATAATGTAAGCAGAAAATTAAGCTTTTTTTTTAACCCCTAGCCCCAGGAAACTAGTTACATGATGAGTAACAACACTTTTTAGTCTTCAACCCAAATATTCTGCAAGTGATTTGTTTAAAGAATCATCATCCCCTCCCACGAAGCAAGTACACTAACATTTCCAAACACTGCATGCAAATATTTACATCCTTTTATTCAACAGCACACTGTTATAACTTAAGCATGAACAGGCCAAAAAGACATTGAACTTTAAAGAAAGAAATGCATTGAGGCTATATACCCAAAAGTGTTTATACTTAAGAAGTATGGTTATATATATATATATATATATATATATATATATATATATATATGCTTCACCACTTTTTGAACTAAGCCCCAAAGAAAGTAGCTCTGTTTGAGGTTTTCACTCTTGGAACACATAAGGCTAGTGCCAGATCCACTGTATTGCATTATATTGTGAAAGTTAAATTATTTGACAAAGCAACACACTAAAACCAAGGTTGCTATTAGAAATAGCTGTGCTGGAAAAATTACACAAGATGCACTTTCATGCATTTACTGGCAAAAAAAAAATAAATTGCTATAGTTTTATTTTTATTATTGGTATCTGTTCACCTGCCAGAGATTTCATGGAATATTCTGCAATTCCTTGAGGAATCTCCATGATATTGCACATACAGCTCTTACATGGAGTATCTTATCCACAGTCATGCCAAAGCAATATTAAGCTTACAGACAAGGAATCAAGCTGATATTCATATTCTTTTTTCTGAAAAGTAGCTTCTGAAAGCTGTGTGGCAAATCTAGAATGCTTCTGTATTGTGCTATGTGGATACTGCCATACATTTTATAGCAAGAGTGGGTTTAGCAGCTATATTTATACAAGAAGGAGATACATTTAAAGTGTTTTAGAACAGATGTATTGCATAATATTCTTATTACAATGACAGTATACTGGGGTGCTGTTTTTTCCATACACAGCCTACTTCCGAAACTTCAGCACGAAGAGATTAACAGGGATGTGAAACAATCACCTATATACTTCAATAGCCTTTTACAGAGAAGAGACCTCTGAAAGAGCAGTACTTTGTTGAGCAGAGATGCTAGGGACTGGATGCTATCAGAATAAGCAGAGTTGGAAATAAAACCTTTCAGAACTAGAAAGGTAATGTTTTAACCAAATACTCTGCCACAGAAGCAATAGGAGAAGATGCTATTTTATTCCAGTTCTGCAAACCTAAGAACTGTTTCCTATTTACTTCAATTGTAACAATTTGGTCCTAAAGAGTTAAAGCAGTCTGTCTTTAAAATGCAGCATTTAGGACAAGAAAATGTACATCTTAAAATATACTATTGGAGTTTGAAAATAAATCTATGGTTTACACAGAACTTCGATATTCAGAAAGACGTGTGGGAGCTATAGCAAGATTTAAAATACACAAACAAAAAAATAAATATCACCAATACCCATCATATCCAACTTGCTGTCTCCACTGGCTGCTCCCACTGGGTCCTGGGTCACTGGAGGAGGACTGGTTGCTTGGAGAACTTCTGCAACATTGACTACAGTCATTAACACTGTACTGAATTACTTGTGGGGCTTCAGATTTGAATTGGGCTGTGCTTCTTGTGAAAAATATATTCCTTTTCATAAATACTGCAGATGCAGTATGGACACTCAATTGTGCACATTTTTGGAATTCACAGTTTTAGCTTTCATAAAACTTGAACAAGCATACTATTTATTATATTTGTATGTTTTAAAAGGCACAAAGAGAGAGACATTAAATGCCAAATTATCTTTTCCTCACATCTAGTTTTACTTCAGAACAAGTGGGATTACTCAGAAGTCAAAGTAGCTGAATTACTTCTCTAAACTTATGTGTGGGAAGCTTGTGATGGATCAGAAATTACTTGCTTTGCAAGTACTCCAATTTTCAATATAGTAATTACTAACTTCAAAGAAGTAATAGGAAAACTTTTTTTTTTTTTTTTTTATTACTTCTTTAACATATTAGAGCAGTAAACTTTTATTAAACCTTTGAGCCTGATGTGTTAACAATGTCTATAATTCTTCTTCGATTGCCACACAGTTGAAACACAATGCTCAAATTTGGGTTTTGGTCACCCTCCTATCCCTCACTTTTGTGTATCTCAGTCCATAACTGTAATACAGACTCCTTCAATGATATCACCTTGAATTCCTTCTATTTCCCTTCTTTTCTTTTTTTTTTTTCTGTTATTGATTTTTGGTGGTATTTTTGTGGGTTTGTGGTTTTGTTTTGGTTTTATCGTGGGTTTGTGTTTTGTTTTGTTGAAACTCAGGGGAGAGGTAAAAAGAGGTAGTTTAGGATTTATGCACTTTCCCAAGGACATGACATTCAATAAGCAGCTTCACTCTTCAGATTGAAAATTTTAGAGACAGTAGCTATTATATTTTATTTCGCAGCCAGACACATACAAAATGCATGAATGAGTGTAGTGCCCAGTTATTCAGCATGTCTTTCTGATGTGCACTGACAGAACCAGGCTTCTCTCAATCAACTGAAATAGTCTATGGTCTATAGTTGAATTCAGTTGCCTGTTCTTGCTTCTTATCACAAAGAACTTCATATTTCTTGCAGAGATTGAGTTGATGAGCACTAAGGTATGGAAAAATTAAGACTCCACGGGTTTCCAGTGTTCAGACTGATATTTAGGGCATTGTCCTCAAAACTGGGACATTGGTTTGTACTGTCCCAGGCTGAAGAATGTCTAGATCCCAGGCCTCCCATTTCTGGAAAAATGTCTAACCACAGTAATCTAATCAGCAAATGCTTAACACAGTTGCTTTACAGAAGAGTTATAGCTTCCTCTTCTCAGGAATGGATTCCAGACTCTAGGTGAAAGCATACACTCGCCTACAAGTATAACTCAAGCACTCAAGAACACAGTGAGTAAACAAAAGAAGAGCAAGTCTTAAAGAGTCAATATTGGGAACTCACTATGAGCAGTTGTCACTGAATAAGGCATTTTGTAAAAACAGGAGTAGAGCTCAAGGATATCCTTGCACTTCTGAGTACAAGGATTAGAAGAAAAAACATTTGGATAATTTTTCTCACAATGCTTAGCTCTCCTCAGGAACTGTATACTAGAGCATAGTTGTCCAGCTTGCAGTTTTTAATTTCACATCAGGAACCGGACACCTAACAGTTACAAGACAGAGCAGATTAATTATTGCTCCTTGTCTTTTCTTATATCGAGCCCATATTTCTGTTGCTGCTGCTTCCTTTTATATCTAACCCAAACCACTTTATCAGTGAATTCAACGTTAGCTCATTTTCAAGTCAGTTTCTATAACCTTGCTGTTTTAACAACTTGCTTCTCCCTGGTTGCACTCTTCAATTTGTCTAAACTGATAGCAGGTTTCTGACCCTCTAAAATCTCTTTGTTGTTTTCCAAGGCTGAGTATACATGTTCACTCTTGCAAGACAACTTATAAGTACTAATCAATCACACTTCAAACTCCTCTGATTAAAGCCCATCTCTCTGCCAAGCCATAAACTGTGCCTCATCCCACATGGAAGACCTTGTCAATTAGTTACCTTTCACAGAATCACAGAAACATTCAGGTTGGAAGAGACCCTCAGGATCCCCAAGTACAACTGATAGCCCTACTCTGCAAGGTTCACCTTTAAACCATATCCCTAAGCACCACATCCAAATGACCCTTAACCACATCCAGGGTTGGTGACTCAACCATGTCCCCGAGCAGCACATTCCAATGCCTGACCAATCTATCCATGAGAAAATTTTTCTTTATGCCCAGTCCAAACCTACCCAGTCACAGCTTGAGGCCATTCCCTTTTGTTTTATAACTAATTACCTGGGAGAAGAGACCAGCACCAGCCTCTCCACAATGTCCTTTCAGGTAGTTGTAGAGAGCAATAAGGTCTCCTCTCAGCTTCCCCTTTTTCAAACTAAACAGCCCCAGCTCCTTCAGTCAATCTTCATAATATTTATTCTCCAAGCCCTTCACCAGCTTTGGTGCCTTCCTCTGCACTCACTCCAGCACCTCCACAGCTCTCTTGTATTGAGGTGCCCAAAACTCAACACAATACTTGAGGTGTGGCCTCACCAGCGCTGAGTACAAGGGGACAATCACCTCCCTACTCCTGCTGGACACAGCATTTCTAATACAAGCCAGGATGCCATTGCCTTTCTTAGCCACCTGGGCACACTGCTTGCTCATATTCACTTGCTTGTCAATTAGAACCCCCAGGTCCCTTTCTGCCAGACAGCTTTCCAGCCACACTTCCCCAAGTCTGTAGCAATGTTTGGGATTATTGTGACCCAAGTGCAGGACCTGGCATTTGGTCTTGTTGAAGTTCATCCCATTAATGTTAGCCCATGGATGCAATCTATTCAAGTCCCTCCGTAGAGCCTTCCTACCCTCGTGCACATCAACACTCCCAACCAACTTGGTGTCATCTGCAAACTCACTGATGACACACTCCATGCCTTCATCAAGGTCATCAATAAAGATGTTAAACAGAAGTGGTTCCAATACTGAGCCCTGAGGAACTCCACTTGTGACCAGCTGCTAGCTGGATTTAACTCCATTGACCACCACTCTTTGGGCCTGTTTGCCCATCCAGTTCTTTATCCAGCAAAGCCGGTGCTCATCCAAGCCATGAGCTGCCAGTTTGTCCATGAGAATTCTGTGGGGAACAGTGTCAAAGGCTTTGCAAAAGTCTAGGTAGACAATATCCACAGCCTTTCCCTCATGCAATATACAGGTCATGTCATAGAAGGACATCAGGTTGGTCAGGCAGGACCTGTCCTTCATAAACCCATGCTGACTGGGCCTGATCCCCTGGTTGTTCTCTATATGGCATGCAATGGCGCTCCAGGTGTTCTGTTCCATGACCTTCTCTGATACCGAGTTCAGGCTGTCAGGTCTATAGTTTCCTGGATCCTCCTTTTTTCCTTTCTTGTGGATGGGTGTTAAATTTGCTACCCTCCAGTCCATTGGGACCTCCCCAGTTAGCCAGGACTTCAGGTAAATAATGAATAGTGGCTTGGTGCGCCTATCTGCCAACTCCCTCAGCACCCTTTGATGTAGCCCATCTGGCTCCACAGACTTGTGTGTGTCTGAGCAGCACAGCAGATCACTGACCAATTCCTCATTTATTGTGATGACCTCATTCTGATTCCCATCCCTGACTCCTAGCTCCTGAGGTTGGGTGTCCAGGGAACTGGACAGTACGAAAGACCAAGGCAAAGTAGGCAATGAGCACCTCAGCCTTCTCCTCATCCTTAGTCACTATGTTTCCCTCTTCATCCAATAAAGGATGGAGATTCCCCAGTCTTCCTTTTGTTGTTAATTAATTTATAGAAGCAATTTTATTATCCTTAAAGGCTGTAGCTAGGTTGAGCTCTAGCTGTGCTTTAGCTCTCCTAATTTTCTCCCTGCATAGCTTCACAACATCTTTATAGTTCCCATGAGAGACCTGTCCCCTCTTCCAAAGACCATAGACTCTCCTTTTGTTCTTGAGGTACAGCCAAAGGTCCCTATTCAGCCAGGCTGGACACCTTCCCTGCTGACTCATTTTTCAGTACACAGGGACAGCCTACACCTGTGCCTTTAAGACTTCCTCTTGAAGTATGCCCAACCTTCCTGGATTCCTATATCCTTCAGAGTGGCCTCCAAAGGGACTTCGTCCATCAGTCTCATGAACAGGCCAAAGTTTGCCTTCTGAAGTTCAATGTGGCAGTTTTACTAATCCCTCTCCTTGTTTCCCCAAGGATAGAGAACTCGATCATCTCATGATTACTGAGCCCTAGATGTTCTCCAGCCTTTACTTCCCCCATATGTTCTTCCCTGTTCACAAGAAGCAGGTCCAGGAGGGCACCTTCCCTGGTTGGCTCCCTCACCAGTTGTGTCAAGAAATTATCCTCCACACTCTCCAGGAACCTCCAGGACTGTTGTCTCCCTGCTGTATTTTATTTCCAGAAGAGATCTGGGAAGTTGAGGTCTCCCACATGAACAAGGGGAAGCAATTGTGAAGCTTCTCTCAACTGCTTGTAAAAAATTCATCTAACTCTTTATCCTGGTTGAGTGGTCTATAACAGATTCCCACCAGGATATCACTCTTCATAGAATAGAATCATAGAATCAACCAGGTTGGAAGAGACCTCCAAGATCATCCAGTCCAACCTATTACTCAGCCCTATCCAATCAATCCATGGTACTAAGTGCCTCATCTAGTCTTTTCTTGAAGATCTCCAGGGACAGCAACTCCACCACCTCCCTGGGCAGCCCATTCCAATGGCCAATCACTCTCTCTATGAAGAACTTCTTCCTAACATCCAGCCTGAACCTCCCCTGGCACAACTTGAGACTATGTCCCCTCATTCCCAGTTGCTTGGGAGAACAGATCGATCCCCACCTGGCTACAACCTCCCTTCAGGTGCTGTAGACAGCAATAAGGTCTCCCCTGAGCCTCCTCTTCTCCAGACTAAACAACCCCAGCTCCCTCAGCCTCTCCTAACAGGGCTTGTGTTCCAGGCCCCTCGCCAGTTTCATCGCCCTTCTCTGGACACGTTCCAGTACCTCAACATCTCTCTTGAATTGAGGGCCCCAGAACTAGACACAGTACTCAAGGTGTGGCCTGACCAGTGCTGAGTATGGGGGAAGAATAACCTCCCTTGTCCCTCTGGCCACACTATTCCTGATACAGGCCAGGATGCCACTGGCTCTCCTGGGCACACTGCTGGCTCACATTCAGCCTACTATCTACTGGCACCCCCAGGTCCCTTTCTGCCTGCTCTCCAGCCATTCTGACCCCAGCCTATAGCGCTGCTCGGGGTTGTTGTGGCCAAAGTGCAGAACCCTGAAGTTAGCCTTGTTAAATCTCATCCCATTGGCCTCTGCCCTCCCATCCACTCTTGCTGGCCTTACTCCTGATTCTTACCCATAAGGACTCAACCCTATCATCACCTTCATGCTTCAAGACCCACAATTCATCATTTTTCTTACTTTTCATGACTTACACTTTGTACCCTGTCTTCTTCAGACTAACACTTCTGCATTGCACTTCTTTTATTTAAGTGATACAGGAATTTCTTCATTACAAGTGATTGCTTCTGTCAGCATTTTTTCATATGCTTCACTGAGTGTTATAGGAGAAGCAAAACTTAAGTTTGTGAAGTCTTTTAGAAATGAGTGTTATGTCTGCAAGCTCTCCTTTTTTTCTCTGCATAGGCATGCAGTATGCTTAATAAAGCTCCATAAATCCTGAAGTATTTCTAGACATTTGATACAGTGTTGGCTTTTGCTAGATGTTAGAGAGAATTTCAGTAACACAGCATTAGGAAAAGTTAAGCCCTGTAAAGGTACATACATGCTTACAGAAATGCACATCTCCTTTTTTTGAAGGGGTAAGGAGGAACACAGGGCAGAAGGAGAATATACATGATCAAATGTTCATAGCTAGGAGTCTGCCTTTCCCAGACCAGGGCATAGACATGTTTTCAAATATGTACTACTATTACCTGTCTATGTTTCAAACAATGTAAAAAGTTACTAATTCTTTTCTGTTAAATAAGGGATATAGTATAGCAATAGAAGTATTCTTATTATTTCATCCAGAATTTGTAAAAGCTGTTTAAGACACATATTTTTGTATCAGTTAGATATTTTCAACATGTAGTATTTATTTCCTTGGAAATAGCTCCATTAGTCAATGGGAAAAGGACATAAGCAGAAATAATTGCAAACAATAAAGGTCAGAGTTCTGCTCAAGATGTATGGTTTCCCTAAATAATTCAAAGGTCAAATGTATTTACAAGTCTGTAACTTAATGTTATATTTTTTATCTTATGAAGAATGGTGATTAAACTAGAAGAGAGACAGCATTTAAGGATACTGTCCCAGCATCTAAGAAGTGTTACATATTCAAATCAAAAGCTCTGTTTTCTTTAATTAAAAGCAAAGCAAAGCATAAGGACTGGTAATGAGTTACAGAACCCTTTGAAACTACGCCAATAGCCTGGTAATGAGATTAAATAATTCATTATTAAAGGGATGAGTTAATTCTATTTACATTCATTATTTGCCTCAATAGGCTACCCAAAGGTGGGGGACAGGATATTGTTTAGATCAAAAAGTTACAAGGCAGTTTCCCACTTCACTGATTTCAGACTAAACAAAAAGGTCACTTGTCCTCCATGGTAGGAACCTCAGCACTGTGCGCTTCCATCACAAACAAAAGTCACTCGTTTCAAGTAGAGGGAACTTGGCTCAGTGAATGCTCTCTAATACAGCCTCAGAATTAAAATTACTGCAAAATAAGGTTTAAAAACTAAGTATACCCAAGTTCTAGAAAGCAGAGACACCTAAATTATGGCACACTGAGGAAATGACAGGAATTAAAACAGAGTATATTACCTTGCACCATCTGGCAGTTTTCTATCAAAGGAAGTGCTGCGAGGAATGGCTGTCTGAGCCTGCTGGAGAAGCTGCTGGCACTGCAGTCTGTCAGATGTTCCTAGGATTGGAGAGGCACGAGAGAGAGGCTGCCCAGCGGGAGTCGGCACCCGATGCCAAGTGGTATTCCTTCTGAAAGGGGTTTTATACTCACATGGGGTGCCTTCACTGTCAAGTTTGTATTCCACCATGGGTATACGACAAAGTTCTGAACAACCCCTGTGGAAAATAACAATGCTGATCAGTCTCACTGTTGCGAACAGAAAAAGACATCTCGCATTCTACAGTCAGAAGCACATACACAGTTTTCTTCTAGGTGCCCAAAGGTGTTCATACAACCCTTTGAATGTTTCAAAACTATAATGCTAATAATTTCAAAAGAAAAGATTTGCTCTCATGCTCCTTTAAAAAGGAGAAAATACCATGCTCTTATATAGTAATCTCCAGCTTGTATTTTACCTAATAAAAAGTAGTAGAAACAAAGCATTCAGAAGTCAGAAAGCATCAACTTCTAAAATCCCTGTAGTTTGTTTAGATTTCATAAATACTAATGATTTCTTAGTGCAAAAGTGTGCATAGCCAAAATAACATGACAGGTTTGTTGCTTTGCAGCAAATTACACTTTTCTTAGTAGTACTGAGAACTCCTTTAGAATCCCGCCTTGTCCTCACCAAGTGACAGTGAATATATGCTCTGATGAAAATGATTAGGTGGCATCTAAATATTTTTCTATTTGTTTTCCACATGTACTTTCTAATTTCTCTCTTCCCATGGGTCCCTATGCCTGGAAGAGAAATGGGGAAGTGGAAGGAGGAGACAAATCTGCCTTACAACCTCCGCTCGAAGCTTACAGTGTGGTTAAATACTAACAGTATTTCCAGGAGTTTAAACTCAGGATAACGTATTGACAGTTTGCCTAATGACAAAGAAGTTAGTTGATGGCAGTTGCACACCTGCTTTAAACCAGCACTAGTTATGATTATATTCTCACGTATCTTCATTTTTTGTCTGATATGCAATGTGTACTAAATTAACATCTATAAAGAAAACATCCTCAGTAATTCCAATGCAATAAATCAAGTTTAAGGGCAAAATAGGGAAAATTTTCTTCTCTGTCTCATTTACTACTCTACCCCTTGAGCTGAGTCTTGATCAACCTCTGTTTTTGTTGAAAACTCAATAAACTTCCAACTATGGTAAAATTACCTAGCAAAACTGTAATAAGGAGTGTGTAAAGTGTTTAATCTTAATCCTGAAAAATGTTCTGACACAAATGGATGGCTTAATACAAATGTGCAGTTCAAATAAATCACATAGATTCTCATACACTAAATTACTGTACCCCAAAGCTTCTGAACTGAACATCAAACCAGCATTTTTTTTTTAATTGTCAGTGTTCTGGAAAGAATACTTTAAAAGAAAGAAAAAAAAAAGGGTATTATAAAAATGCTAACTACATTACTCAAGGTTGATGAAGAGAAGATACATGTGCATCTGTAGCAGTTACATTCTAGGTACTCTCTATGTGCCCAGTCTGATCGAGGCAAATCCTTTAGGCACAGAATTTTGTGGTAGCAAACAAGCAGACTGTTTATCCTATAGCACTAAATCCTAAATCTCAGACCCTGATGGCACTCAAATATATGAAAAAGGTAAAAAAAAAGACTTATAAAATAGAAAGGATAAAGTACTAAGAATGGAGATTTGTAGCCTATGTAGGACAGAAGACAGCATGAAGATGAGCTGAAAAGGGGTCACTACAATGTTGCAGAACTCAGTAGAGAACTCAAAATTTCTCTTTTTTCAAGTTTATTCCTTGATCAGAAATATCAGTATTGAAGGCACTATTAAAATTCAGCATGTGTAAACTGCTGACAAATCATAGCTGAACATGCTGAAAGCATCAGAGAATTTCACAATAATGATTTTCTGATTTTAGCTTCCCTGTAGAGGTAAGACTACTTCAACAATCTCCTCCCATAGACAAGGAATGGAGCTAGAGGGAAACCAATCCCACTGTCTGTATCATTGATAAATATATTAAACAGCACAGGTCCCAGTACAGACCCCTGAGGGACACCACTTGTCACAACTCTCCATATGGATCATCCAACCAATTCCTTATCCACTGAACAGTTCACCCATCAAATCCATCTCTTCAACTTGGCAAGTAGGATGTTGTGGGGGACCATGTCAAGGGCCTTGCAGAAGTCCAGACAGATCATATCCAGAAGTTGTCCCTTATCCACTGACAGTCACTCTATCATAGAAGGCCACGAGGTTACTCAGGCAGGACCTGCCCCTAGTAAAGCCATGCTGGCTTTCCTGAATCATCTCCCTGTCCACCATGTGCCTCAGCATGGCATCTAGGAGTATCTGTTCCATGATCTTCCCAGCCACAGAGGTGAGGCTGACAGGTTGGTAGTTCCCAGGGTTCCCTTTTCTACCCTTTTTAAAAATGGGTGTGATGTTTCCTTTCTTCCAGTCTCCTGACTGCCATGACTTTTTAAATACCATGGAAAGTGGCTTGGCAACTACATCAGCTACTTCCTTCAGGACTCTGGGATGTATTTCATCAGGTCCCATGGACTTGTAAATCTTCGGGTTCCTTAGATGATCACACACCCTCTTTGCTTAGAGTGGGAGGGACTTTGTCATCTTGGTCTCCAACTTGTGGGCCATCAAACACAAGAGCCAGTGAAGACTGAGGTAAAAAAGTTTTAGAGAATCTCAGCCTTGTTGATACAAGTTCCCCACTGCTGCTCATCTGGGGGGGTTATGCTTTCTTTAACCTCCCCTTTCTGGTTAATGTACCTGTAGAAACCTTTCTTATTTTTCTTTACACCCCTTGCCAAGTTCAGTTCCAGCTGCGCCTTGGCCCTCCTGACCTTGTCCCTACACAGACAGGCAACGTCCCTATCTTCCCAGGATGCCTGTCCCTCCTTCCCTTTCCTGTGTAGCCCCATCTTGCCTTTTAGTTTGACCAGCAAGTCATGGTGGTCTCTTGCCCTCCTTGTCCAATTTCCTACATGTGAGTATATACACAGCAAGTTATCTACTATGTAAAATTTCTTTGCTAATTGTGGTGGGTTGAAATACCCCTGCAACATAAAGTTGCCAGACCTGCTCAGTTGAAAGCAAATGAAGCTGTATTTACAAATGAAGCAAAACTACAATCTAAGATATGAATACCATGAATATGTACAAAACATGCAATATTTACATATATTTACAATTTATAAACAACACAAGAAACCCCCTGGACAAAACCAGAGGGTTACCAACAGCTTCCCCCTCTTCCTCCCCCCTGTACAAGGGACAAGAGGAGAGCAGAGAGTCGCTTGTTAGTACTTAGCCACAACAAAGAAATGCTGCCAAGGTCAGCAAGCCAGCAGAAGTAGTTGTTTGTATCTGCCAGAGCACAGGAAGCCAAAAAGAGAGATGGTTAGTTTACCAAAATAACTTCATATTGGTTTTCAGACCAGTGGGATTGCTTAGGCCTTATCATTATTTTCCTTTTGGATCCAATGGTGATCTATTTACATTCTACTACTTTCTGTTCAAGATCTGTGGAAAATTTCCCATGCACAGCCTTAAACTGCCACACTGACCCAGACATAAGTAGGCAATATACTAAGTTTCAAAACGGCAAAACCATCTGGTTCTCTTGATTTTTTCAATCATGTTAAATAATAGAGAGAAGAGAGGGAAAAAGTCTGCAATTCATATTTACATATCTCCATAGAGACAATCAGAGCGTTGCCTTGCCTTTTTTTTCCCCTGCTTGACTTTAACAGCTGTTAAAAAGTACAGTAATTCTGACTAAAGAAAGCTAAGCATTTATACCATTGTCTTTAATGTTGGATACAAGGGATCAACAAGCAATATGACTTCCAATTAATTTCATTGCATTTTCTTAGTGCTAGTTCTTTTAGTTACCTCTTTGAAAACATCATGATCTAGTTTTCAGCCTTCTTAAGTTAGTAACAGGGCTGGTAATTAAAAGCTTTGGTATATCCAAATTCTACTTTTACAACCAAAAGTTCAGTTTCAGGTTTTTCTGCTTTAACTTGCCTCAAGTGTTGTTAGTGTGGCAGACAGCAATTCTAGATCTGACTTCTTTCACCCGCAGAAGAAGATTTTAACTCCTCCACACAGTAAACCCTTTAACTTTATAGAAACATTTTTCCAAAGCAACTGGGATTATTTAGTCTTGAGAAGAGGATGAGGGGAGACATCATTGCTCTCTACAACTACCTGAAAGGCAGATGTACTGAAGTGGGGGTCAGTCTCTTCTCCCTAGTATCAAGTGACAGAACAATAAGAAACAGCCTGAAATTGTGCCACGGAAGCTTAGATTGGATATTAGGGGAAATTTCTTTGCTAAAAGAGTGGTCAGACATTGGAATAGGCTGCCCAGGGAGGTGGTGGAGTTACCACTCTTGAAGGTGTTCAAGAAACATGTGGACATAGCACTTCAGGACATGGTTTAATGGCCATGGTGGTGACAGATTGACAGCTGGACTCAGTGATCTTTGAGGTTGTGACAGTTTTAGGCTGTGCCTTTAAGGAAAGGACAGCTACTGAATACTCTAGCTGAATGTTTTGGTGTAAAAAGGAAAAGATAATTCTAAACTAATTTCATTGGTAGATTAGTAGGAATGTAACTTTAAGGATTTTAGTTTCAGTTCAGGCTGTTCAGCTTTTTCTGTGCTGCGCATTTGCCTTCTTTCTTCTGTTCTTGGCGGTGCTGACCTTGAACTAATGAGATAAGAAACTAACTCTTTTTTTCCCCTTAACATCTGCTTTGAACTAACAGAATTTCCCTTAATATCCATTTTCTCTCTTTAATCCCTTTTGGAAAAAGGGAGGAAGGGGGAAAAGGGGTTTGCGGGGGAACCCTCCTCTGGAGGGAGTTTTCTGTGTTATGTTCTTTCCTGTATGTTTTTGTATATACTGTAAATACTGTCTATTTTGTATATATTCATTGCATTTCATTCTGCTTGTAAAAATACAGCCTTTTCCATTTGCTTCTCCTATTGAGTTAGCTGTGGTTTGTGTGTGTGTGGAGAATTGAACTTTCTCACTACCACAGAGGTCTTTTCCAACAAATCACCATTCCATGATTGTATACTCTGCTCTACAAACATAATCGTCTAATGATCGTGATTGCTTAAGAACAAGCATCAGGACTGGAAAATACAGAAAGTAATGACACTGATTTAATTTGTATCAAAGTTTGGAAATTTCAAGAGAATAAAACAACCTCAAATGAAATGTAGCAGTACTCAAAAATGGCTCACAGCCAGTTTCAGTCATGAGAATTCAACTGTGAGAACTCACTTCAAAATTTGATCCCAGTGAGGAGCCAGTGCTAATAAGCAACCTAAAGAGAAAGTCCTCATTTCTACATATTCCTAAAACCCAGCAGAAAAAGCTAAGTAGAAACTACTCTTTGAAGGAGTGGAAATCAGGTGATTATCTCAGTAAATGAAATACAGGCATTAATAAAATGATATGTGGGGATTTTTCATGAAATTATGAAAATTTTTATTGCTGTTAAAATTATCTTTATGCTCTTGTAAATGTCAGCATTTAATGCAACTGATTCCTGTAGAAATAAAGATTAATCTATTTTTGTATCTATGCATTGGGGACAAAAATTTTGCAGCTAAACTTAAAACCCTAGATTATATAGTATTTAAAGTAAACATGTTTTAGAATTTAAATCAGAATTAGTTCTGTTCAACGATCTTACATTTCACTTCAGCAAGGTCCAAGTTCCTTTTCTGATGTCTATATGAGTGAGAAGGGTTAACAGACAGCATCTGTCACTCATTTATTAGCCAGCCCAGCCCTAACCCTTGCCAATATCTACCTTGAGAAAAAAGGCTGAAATACACTGGGGGGAGGGGGAACCCACCAAAAAAAACCAAACCCCCACTCAACTGCCAAATGATCACACATTCTGTATGATGAGTCATATTTTTAAGGCTCAACCTCAAATTTGCTGCTCAATATACACTGGAGACTGAACTACAATTTCTTGGAAGAAAATGTCTAAAACCAGCTGTTAAATAGGACCAGCAATAACTGGAGCATACATTTGAAGCTTTCTCCTGCTTCTGAACCAACATTCAAGACACATGCAGTGTGTTGATCAAGGATTGATGGACCCTGTATGTCTGTTTTGAGTGTTGATAATTATTAGAGCTACTGTCAGCACAGAAGCTCTCTCCTGATACATTAGCACACTTTCCTTAAGTGCTGCTCACAGATATGGTTGGAAATCACTCATAGAGACTTGATTCTACCCTATATAGCCACACATGGATCCTCCTATGACAGTGACATTTCTCATTAAATGACGATGAAGTGTGTTCCAGGTCTCCAGATACTCCTGTTTTACTTCCAAAATGACTGCCTGTAAATTTCTGGGTAAGGCTGATACCAGAGTACAAGACAGACCTGTACATACATTGGTGCAAGCCTGGCAAAGGACCACAAAAATGATTAATGGATCTGCAAATCTGAAACACAAAAAGAAGTTGAGATTGCTGGGACTGTTCAGCCTGGGAGAAAGAAGGCTTCAGAGGCATCTTACTGATGTGTATAAATGCCTGTTGGTGATGGGGAGAAAAGATCAAGGCTATTTAGAGTTGTATCCAATAAAAGTGGAGACGAGATGAACAAACTGAAATACAGGAAATTCCATTTAAGCATAAAACATTTGTTGCAGTAAGTGCAGTTGAACACCAGAACTCAAGCTGGGGAGTCTCCATCATTGGAGACATTCAAAACCCAATGAACATGTCCCTGATCAATCTGCTCTAGCTGACCTTGCTTTGAGCGATGGAATTGGACTCAACAATTTTGAGAGGCCCCTTTCAACCTCTACTATTCTGTTTCTACGATTCTGCAAGATAAGACATTGCAGATGGCTAAAACAAGCAACTGAAGAGACAAGGAGCCATACTTGCTCAAGTTGTAGCTATTAAGTAGCTGTCATAGACCATCTTCTTTCTCCAAACCTCTGGTGATTTAAGCCTTACTGCTGCCTTCTCATTCCCTCACTCATTCATGTGTTTTACAAACAATGTCATAGGTCATGCTTGTCACCTGAAATGCTCAGTCTTGTCACCTGATATCTATACTGCTCTCTGTCTGCTCTGTTTAGATTATAAATACCAAGAAAGGCACGCTCAAAACTCTCTGGATATCAGATCCCTTTCAAGTTGGGTAATCAAAATCATTAATCGTATTTTGTGAATATGAAAGGGAAAATGAGGAGCTTTCTATTTCAATGACAAATTGATATTTGAAAGAAAGAGGATTTCTTTTCAGATTAGAGAAATGAAACTGAAAAGAACCTAAACATAAACGCTTTGGTGGGTTTGTATTTTAGAACAGAAACATCATTTTCCTAGTAATTACTCATGCAGTATTAAAAACACAAAAAAATTACAAACAAGAACAGCTTTTGCAGGTTTTTCCCAGTTTGGTGGCACTCACTTAAAACAACTCCTACTTATACACTGAGTGCCATGTTTCACATTGATTTGGGGATTTAACATTTTACTTCTAAAAATATATCAAAGAATATATAAACAGTTCATGTAGTATGTATGTTTCCACCAGGGCCCATAAAACACATATTTTTACCTTCCCCATAATAGGATCAGCTCATTAGGCTACTATTCTGTAAACAGCTTGGAAATGTATACCAAACAAATCAGTGAAAATTCATATCCAGAAGCAGATGGTGAGAATAGCAAAGCTAAGCAAAGAGAGGCTTAATTGCAAATTCTATCCATCTAAGCAAAACAGTGGTATTCACAGTCATTTTCTTCAGAAAGGAATGCACTGTATCAACATGCAGGTTGAGGCAGGGGAGGGCACTTCTGTGTCATTCATCAGGCCAATGAGTACTTGGAGAATTTCCACCAATTAAACAGTATTCGTGTACAGTTGGCACCAACTTCATAGTGCTGCATGCTACATAAAATTTTATGGCTTGTTGTCTTGCCAAAAGCAACACATCTAATGTTTTTTCTGTTAAATTAAAAATCAATACGAGATTTAAAGTTGGCCTTCTACTAGAAGACAAGTAATTCAATTTACTCTGGTACAGTCCTCATTCAGAATGAGCCAAATTAACAGTGCATAGACACGGTATGTGAGAAACAACACCGTATTATTCTAAAGTTCTGATTTGTTTCCTCCTACTTCTCTATCAGATTTGAAAATTAAGAGAAAAATATTTTGTCACCAAAAAAGAACACTGAGAAAAGAAAACTGCTTTTAATCCCAGAAACCAATGGTACCGTACTTGTATTAATATTTAATAGTTTTTGCTGAGTGTGTGAGCATTCATTTCATACTTCTTATTATTTAACATGACTAAATTAGGTATCTGTAGAAAGTGAGGAGAACTCCATGTGAGGAGGGACTTGATACCATGTGGCTACAACCTAGCATTTCACTACTTTTTGCTAAAATTTCCATGAAAGACCAAAAAAAAAAAAAGTTATCTTTTTTCAATACACAGGAGTCAGAGAAACATCACAAACAGAGAAGGTGCAGTTTCACAGAAGGATTAGCAATTTTCAAGTTTAGTATTAAAACTCTCCTCTGGAGAGCTCAGTTGTAAAGCCACAGTAAAGTTTACTTCTTACTCAAAACCATATAAAAGCACATTTCCCGTTAAAATTCTTAAAGGATCCTATTTAGTCTTCTATTACAAGCCAACAGGGGTTTGGGGGAAAAGATTGCTTTAAGCATCTCAATAACATTACCACCAAGCATGAGAGACAGTATCCATTTCCTCCAATAAAAGAGCTATTGTTTATGCAGTAGCAAGGAAAACAAACAAACAAAACAAACAAAAACAACAACAACCCAAAAGTCCCCACTCAACAATATCACATTGAGAACTGTTGGTCATTACCTTCTAGGTGCTCCATCCTCGTGTGGTTGAATAATCACCACTTTTACTGTCACTGATGTACGTAAAAGGTCAATCATTTGTTCATGAGTCAAAGTTGCCACAGCCACTTTACAGATCTCAACCAGGCGGCTCCCTTGCCGTAGACCTGCCTTCCAGGCAAAACCAAAGGGCTCCACATCTGCCACTATTCCTTCAAAGTTTACATGGAATCCAAGTTGGCCCAAACCGTTCCTCCGAAGGGTCATTTCTGTGGTTTCACATCCTCTTGTCACTATCTGAAGAAGTACCAGATTGTTACACTATTATCCAGACACTCTCTTCTTTGGACACTTTAATAGATGTCTTGTCAAACACTATAAAGCCATGTACGGCTTGACATTACATACATTTAATGTACATTTGTGGTTGAATGAGCTGTTAAAGACTGGAGAAAGATCTTGCAAGGATCTGCCAAGTGTCTACAGACAAGTCTTTATGATTATGACACAGTTAGAGAATATTGCAGAGTGAATGCACCAGCATCCATTGTATGGATTTCCCCAACTCAGTTCCCTGAAAATGTCTTCAAGTTAGTTAACTATTCAGAAGTTAAAAGACAAGGAAGATAAACGTTCCTGCCAAAGACTCATCTATTCTCAGTGGAATGGATTCCAGCAGACCAAGTCCTCCACAAGCTATCCCCTAAAAGGTGACACCACATGTTACACAGTAATGTAACACAGAAAAAGAGTGCTGCTCTACTTCAAAATAGGCCATTCTGCTCACTTGATTGCTGCCTCATGGAACACCTGGCTGTGCATGAATTAAGAGCCAGCTTCTCTGAATGCATTTAATCCAGATTAAATTAAAAGATTAGAGATCATTTCAAAGTCCCATAAAAACAGATATTTTTTTTTCAGTATACAGATTTCTAAGCAAATTTTCTCCATTCAGACTCTTGTCTAAAGATCCATTCAACATTTTCATATAATTGTATCACTCTGCCATTCTCTGTTATCATAAAGCTCAGAACCACTCCATTTTCTGCCTTCAAGCACAGCCTGCCAAGCTCATCTACAGTTTGACAAAGATACCCTCTCAGTCTTCTTTTCTCCAAGCTAAACAACCTCAAGTCTCTCAGCCTCTCCTCATAAGGTAAGTGCTCCAGGCCTCCATTGGTCTCTTTCCAGTAATTTCCTGTCTTTCTCAAACTAGGGAGCCCATAACTGGACACAATACTCCAGATGTGGCCTTACTAGGGCAGAGTGGATGGAAAGGAGAACCTCTCCTGACCATCTAGTCACACTCTTTTTAATGTATCACAAGATACCATTGGCCTTCTTGGTAGCACTAGTGGCTCATGGTGGCCAGAAGTCAGTTCGAGTTCTTTGGAACAGATACCTGAAGCCAATATTCAGTTTAACTTGGCACTAACTGATGCTAATTTTTTCAGTCTTAGTTTGTCATTATTTAACTCCAAATCTGACCATTATAAAGATGAAGCATTCAAGTCAATATATACAATAATTTCATTTGTGGTTTTTAATTGTTAAATTTTAAAGATCTGTGCTCAGCAGCTGGGATATTTCCATACCTTGTAGAACTCAGTAATGAAAACTGCAAAAGAAATTGTTGGCACTGCTGACAACAGAAGTTTTCACTAGAACTTTGAATCCTGTTTTCACCTGTGTTAGCCAATTTAAATTGTTAGCAACACTCAATTTATATTGTTAGCAACACTTAATAGAAGTGAACTACATGCAAACTATTTTTCAGAACCTTTCCTGTCTAAATAAAGAGAAACCAAAGATTATAATGGAAAGGATAGTAGAACACTTGCCAGAAGAGTTTAAGGACAGTCCATTGAAAGATTAATTGCACTACGGAAGAAAAAGGTTATCATTTAGAATCAGAATCATTTGCACTATTCTTTTCTGCTACCATTCACATGAGTGGTTATAAAAAGTCAAAGTGAGTGTATTTTACCATTTACATTAGAATTTTGTATATTTTTTTAATTAAGGAATACTTCTTCCTAAAAATGTGCAATTTGAGAAAAGGCTACAGCATGAGAAGACAAAAAAGCTTAACTTTTCCATCCTGATTTCAATATTGAAATTATCAATGGCCACGGGCAAGTCTACCAGATTATTTGTATCCGCTTCCTCATCCCTGAAAATGGGTTGGTAACACTTATATGCTGTTGTGACAATTATTGTTTGTAATGCTCCCTGAAGAATGAAAACACTCCCAAAGTATAAACATAGGGCAGTTTAAATTCTACCCTAAAGGAAATGTATACAAGCAATTCATCATAAAAAAATTGGCATTCCAGTTTAGAAGCATACTTACTTCAAGTCTTTGAACAATTTCTCTTATGTCCTCGGTACAATTATCTGCTGCAGACAGAAGAATACATTCTCCTCTTTCATAGAATATTTTTATGCTCATTAGTCCAGATGTCCATCCAATAACATCTCTGCAGGAGCAGTTAAATACAACATTTTTGGATTCCTTTTCAATCAACATGATAAATTCATTGGAAATTCCAAGGAGACATTCAATGTCAGCAGACTGGCCAAAATCTCGTGCAGTAACATTCCACATAATTGCTCCAACACTGAATAGATGTGCATCTTTCCTTGGTTTCACTTTTTCTTTTTTTTTTGCCCCTAAAGTAATAAAGCTAAATTTTGCTGAAGTATCCACCGTAGCTGTGGTAACAAAGTTTTCTGCTAGATCTTTCAAGTATTCTTGACGTGTCCTTGTGGCCATGGCTCGAAATTTTTCAGACTTATGTGCAGCATTTTCGGCATTAATAACTTTGGCTAACAGGAAGTCCCTAAAGACTGCCGATTTGGGGAAAGTGACTCCTTTGGGAATGGGTGGACCAAATGGAGGTACATCCTTTGACCGTGAAACACCGACACTGGAAATGGAAAGAAAAAAATACAATATTTAATTCCTAAAAAAAGTTAAAAAAAACCCCAACAAACAAATCAGTTGATAAGCAGAAATGTGATTTATGCAGTCCATTTACACAGCTGAGTTTAGCTTTGACGTGTCAATTTTTAGACATTTTAGACATACCAAACAGATTGAATTGTCTGTTCTAAAATCCCATTTATCTTTTAAATATGTAAAGCCCATTATAATGTATCTCAAAAAAAAAAATCAAGATGATATCTTACAGTACCACAGCCTCCCTTCTTTAATGGAATAAATACAAAAATGCTTTGAGACACACAAATGAGCAAGAAATTTTTTTAAATACTTTTCTGTGTAAGTCTGGCTATCATTTTCAGCTGCCACTCAGTTATATGATTTTAAAACTAAGAAATATACAATCAGGAAGAGAATTTATTTTAATTCTCAGACATTTTGTTACAATTAAGTGTGAAGACAAAGAAAAGGCGTGATGTTGAGTGTGTCTATAAGAGGAGCATTCTGCACCTGTTTAAAGTTGTACTTTCATTTCATTTCAAACAATTAAATAACATTTATACATGCTAAACTTGTACCATTATGCTCCAAGTCCTTATCATTAATTTCACAATTCCCAATCAGTTCAGAAGTATGTTTCCACTTTAGTTACCTTGCTCATATTCATGATGCAGTAACCAAAATATGAGCGTTAAGGTCATCTGAAATTTGAGATGTTATTATACATTCTTTAAGTCCTCATTCATGTGCTCAAAAGGCCATGACTCATCCTACTTGTATTCTCATAGTCAGGGATTTACACAGGTAAATAGCCTTCTGAAATAGTTCATTTTAAATCACTTTCCATGGAAAAGGAAATATATAATATGAATTCTAAAACAACTTCTATTACTAGGTCTGGAAATCTTACTTCCACTAACTCAAAATATCCCAATTTTGTACCCATAAATCAGCAACACAGAGTTCTGCATATACCCATTTAAGTCTACTCATTGTGGCCCATAACTGTAGATGCATGCAAGTGAGACCCTAGGGTTTCAAACTTGCAAAGAATGCAGCAAAATTTTTAAAACTATACACATAATATCTCTAGGAAATACAAAATTTTAGAAGATGAAATTCCATTGCAGTCTTACTAACAAACTTAAATAGTTATAAGGCTCTACTCACCTGTAGCACACGTTTTCAGTGCAAGGATTATGCACTTTGACTATGACAAACACATGCTGAAAGTGGGAACGAATATTTTTTGGAGTAAAAGGCAGTGCTCCAGGCTCTTGGAAGACAATGGTAACTATGTCATTTCCTATATGCCTTTTCCTGAGCAGCTAGACAAGAAACATGCATTGGAAAATTAGTTACATTAAAAAAAAGGTCTTAATTTTAGAGGGAAATAACCAACCAACACCACCACACGAACCAACTAAACAAAAATAAATTAAGCTTGATTTTTCAGAAATAACTTACTTAATCATATCCTGGATAGCTACAGATAAAGGATATTGGACTGAGCTGCAAAAACATAGGGAAAGAAAACTGGGCTAACAAAAATACTAGTGAGTTCTCTTACATCATCACACTGGTTCTGCATTGTCTCTGCTCACTTTCATTCTATGAGAAAAATACTTTTCCTTTACTTTTGTGCGTCGCTTTAGTAATAAAAAAATGTTACACAACTTGACAATTCTCACAACCCAGTAGCTCAGTTATCTCTTTGCATGTGCAATATTTGCTTCTATAGGAAAAACCTAATATTGTTATTTGTGAATAAAAAAATTTCCTTTTCTATGTTGTATTTTCATTAAACTCTATCCTTAATATTATAATTAAAATAAATCATGCATCATTAAAATTTTTAACAGCTGCATACTTCAGAAACAGAGCTGAAACTCATTGAAAAATAATAGTTATTAAAAATTCATGAATCAAAAACTTTCTTGAAATTGGTACCTTTTATCATCAAAGTATATTTAAGGAATAATTTAAAGTAGTAAATAATTTCCTCAGGCTAAAACTTAATAAAAAAACTAAAAACCACATTCAGCAATAAGAGACCTCTTCTCTCTCCCTCAAAATCCTCAACAAGACAGCACAGTATAATGATGTTCACTTTCTTCATGAATGTCTATTGCACCTCATGAATTTCTCACACTTTTTCCTTAAACATCTTTGCTTATAAAACATCGATGTATATTACTGTATGGAAAAAAGTACTCAAGCATGTGCTATGTTTTTAATACCCATTCAAAGTCTGCCAAAGACCTTAGCTCATGTGTAACTGGAAAAGATACAAGAATAAATGTGAAAATTTTCTGACAGAACAAGTAAAAATTGTTCTGTTGAAGTGATTTTACAGAATATAAGCTTGTAAGAGTATTTGCTTGTATTTTCTCAGTTCCATTAAGTGTTAATATCTCAGCTATCAACAACAAAAAAGTAAAGCTGCACGTTCTAAATGTTAAGACCCATAAATATGTTTCATTACATGTAACACAAAGGATAGTAAGAAGGCCAAAGCCACAATTTTAAAGGCACCCAGTATGTTTTGTACATAATCAAAATCCCAACTACAGATTAAAGAAATAAGAGGTCTCATGAATCTTTAGAAGAGGTGTAAGAACAGAAAATAGTATTTGGTATAAGTTATTATGTGGCTCAGTCAAGTTTTCAGATTTTTGAGACTAAAAATAATTAACTGGGTATTTGAGAAATTTAAGATACACATCCTGTTATGTATAAATTACAGTAGAAATACACTACATGGAACTGATCTCAGAACTCCGTGTGCCAGGTATACTTTCATTTACTCAGCTAGTGAACCATACAATTACATCATATTAGCAAAGCACTAGCTTGTGTTTAGAGGTTATCATCATCATTTCAGGCTGGAATTTACACTGCAGTCAAATTTATAAGAAACCTTCCAATTGTGAAGTACAAGGTGATTAATTTCTGCCTTTGTTATATAATTAACTGCTCAATTACTCTTTCTTGCTACAGTGGTTCATGTCTATGCCTATATATTTCCACAGAGCAAAACTACAAAAATTAGGAAGCAACATCCTGATTAAAGTTATATTCATTTCTCTGCTTTTGTACATCTCTTTAGGACATTCTGCTTGTCATTCTAGGTTTCTTAAGCAAGAACAGCTGTCTCCCAAGAAAAGTTAAATTGTAGAAATGCTTGCAATTTTACTAGCAAAAAAAAAAAAAAGTATTTTCAAAATTAAAGCAGTTCCCATATCCTATCAGTTTAAGAGCTTAAATTAAGAGGCACAAAACAGAAAATGGGAAGTCAGGTTATAATTTTTAAGAGCCTTACCAGCTTGCAGAGATCTTAGTGGCTTCTTCAACATTTTAGAATAAAATTAGTGTAACACTGTTATAAATGTCATGCATAAGTGATCAGTGAACTTCAACACAATGCAAGGGCAAAGCACAGCTGCAGCTGTGCACAGAGCATCATAATGCAAAGAACTTTGAAAAGGAAGAAACATACACTGGAGTGATCGGGAATATGGAAAGAAGTGTTTTGGATAGGATAAAGGAACGGGAAAAGAATAAAGTATTAGATGGTGAAGGAGGAGGGAATACATACTTCCCTGGAAAATGTGAGATAAGGATAGCATACTGAAAATGAAAAAGGAATTGAAGGAAACCAGAACTAAGCAAAAATATCTGTAAGAAACCCTTTTCTAGTTTCCATTCTATAACCTACTTTTTTTTTTTTCTTCCAAGATTTTACTAGGTTGTTTTTTGGGGGTTTTGGTTTCGTTTGTTTTTTTCCAGGTTCTCAGTTTCCCCTTCCTCTCCCATTTTGAGGTCTGCTCAGGTTTGGGTTTTTTTGGGGTTGTCATATAATTTTTTTTTCAATCTGCCTTTCTAACATACTCCAGAGTCTCATGCCAATCTGCAGCACAATAGGAACTCTCAACAGGGTGAACGATTATAGAGAACTACTTTCAGTAAGGAGACATCAAACACAATTCTACATCACTCTAGTATCTAATATTCTAAATTGGCAAGGTAGAATTTGAAGATGAACTCAATCAAGCATGATGAGCAGCCAAAAGGAAATCAGTGAAGTTTTGTGTAAGAAGACAAGACAAAAAGTAAAATATGTTAGAAAAGCAGCATCTGTGAGATTAAAATTATTTCTACCAATTAATAATTACGTTATTAATTGAGAGTTTAACTACTCAATGCTTTCAGATATGCATCTGCAAAGAAAAGTGCTGTCTTTAAATTCAGGACATTTACAGGTTATGCCTAGGAATAAAAATCTATCCAATTCTGTGGAATTTACTGTCCTGGTCAAATTGCAACACAACAAGAAATTTTGTGAAATATAGTCTTCATTCAATTAAAACAAGAAATATTAAGAGTCAAAGAAGAAAACCTTCAAATTTATGTTAGTACAGGTCTAAAATAAGTGGTTCCAAAAGTTTCATTTTCAATTTGTGTTCTTAACAAGTACCAAAACTGAAACCAAATGCCAAAAAGATATTTCATCAGAACTGGTTAAACAGCTTGGTATGATCACATGAATTCCATGTCTTGTTATCCCAACTGTTGTAGCAGTAGCTTAAATCCAGTAAGTTTATTTCATTATTGCATATCTGTTCTGTTATCAAGTTCTCATTAAAACAGGTGAAAACAGATTATTTGAATTGATTTGGATTAATCAGGTTGGACCACAAGCAGACTGTAAATGTGTAAATGGGAAACTTGCAAGGGAATGATTTGGAAAGGGATGTTGTAAAGGTAAAGTTTAAAGGGGAAAGCCTTGAACTGTGATTTTAAGAGGCCAGTAAAGTTAAAAATGCTGGCCACACCAGGGCTGGCAGTCTTTTCTGTCCGAGGGAAGGACCAGTTGACTTGAAAGTTCCCAGCCTATGTTGCAACCAAAGTGAAAATTACCTTGCTCTTTGGATCTCCTGCTGGCTCTAAAACTAGAGGGATGTCCTGATCTGGGACCGAGTAGGGCGTAGTTATGTCCTGGAAGAAGCAATAAACATTTCTGGTGTGGCCTGGTTTTGGCTCACAGATATTTGGAATCTAAGCAACGCTCAGTGCTTGCTCATTGAAGGCTGTAGTCTTAGATGATGAAGAATGACTGAATACCTTGCCCAGTTATCATCAAACAAGGCACATAAGAATAAAGTGCAATAATTTCATTGCCAGTATATATGCAATATGCTAGCACAAAATAACTATTGAATGGGGAACTTCATTGCTAACCTAGCTAAAAAGAAAATTCCATCAGGTCTAACTTCCCCTTACTTGGGGATGTAGAAGTACTGAGCCAGATCCTGAAGAGACAAACTACATTCATATTCCATAGCACCTGTAAGTTTCTCTGTCTTGAACACAACTGATGTAACTGAATTTGTGGTCTTCATCA
Organism: Dryobates pubescens; assembly: GCF_014839835.1. Taxonomy (NCBI): domain Eukaryota; kingdom Metazoa; phylum Chordata; class Aves; order Piciformes; family Picidae; genus Dryobates; species Dryobates pubescens. The sequence continues at coordinate 31,421,212 of NC_071617.1, forward strand.
TCTAAAATGCCTCAAGAGAAAAGACCCCACAGAATTAGATCCTAGCTTGTGAGAAATATCAGTTTTGATACATTTCATGCTTCAGTATGTATATTGGAGCTAAACAGTAATACAAGAAAATTAAATAATGATTCTAGATCCTTTCTGCACATTAAGGCTGGCTAAATTCTGTGCATTTGGGTGCATTTGTCACATTTCCTTAAGACAGTGTCCATGCTGTACTAGATCAACATCTAAAATAAAATAATGTGGTGGGTCTTGAGATAGGTACAATACTTGAACTTGGAAAACTGCCACATTATTTTCATGCCTAGAAAGCCATGAACAACAACACGGTGGTGCTTCTAGATATTGAACCTATTGAAGTGACAATGGAAAGGTGTGTTTGTGGCTGGGGAAAACCATGGAGTTAAAATTGGAAGACTGTTATACACAAGAATTGGCATTTGACTATAAAGGAAGACATAAGGAAAAGATGAGAATTAAAGGAAGGCACAGAAAGAAGTGAAAGGACAGTAACAGGAGGTGGCTGAGCAACACTGCCGTGATGCTAACAAACAACAATTATGAAAATTAGCAGATTGTGGCAAGAGGATATCTTGTTCTCACAAACAAAGGAAAGTCATGAAGGACAACAGAAGTAATAAACTCCAAGTAAGGGCATATTTGCTGTCAGTGCCTGTGATTAACTATGAAATTTATTTTCTTCCCCTTTTTAAGGCAAGCTCATTCAGTTATTATATCCTCTTAGTAGTGTACAATTTTCCCTATTTCTTTGTACTTTCCAGTCAAACATTGTTATGACTAACCACAGACAGAACTCCTAGTGCATTTACTGAATTAATGCTGTACTGTAAGAAGGTGTATGTTAAAGTTTAGACGAGCAGAGCAATCTCAGACAAGTGATGATGATGATCTAGTGACATAATTACTAGCTATTAGCACAGTTAATATGTCATATAGCCGCACATCTTAAGATGTGGTCACCTAAATATTCATATTATTCATATGGTGCAGAGTTTCTGTATTTGGATTCCTAATTTGGTTTCTTTTATCACATTTAAATCCTAAGTGTAATAGAGTAATATTTGCAATTGTCTTAACAGTTCACTTCAAAACATTCAGAATATATACACTATTTGAAGTGCATAAGTATATAATATTCTTTCTTCCATTTCAATTTTCACTTATCCTTTCTCAACTTTAATAACTGCATTTTATCTTTTTCTTGCTACCTCGCCATCTCTTCTTCCCACAAGACCTACTGATAGAACAGATATAAAAGATACAACTCACATACGGTTTAACAATCAGCAACTGTCTTTTGTATGCTGTTCAAAAAGAGTGAGATGGTGTCTTTATTTCATGACAATCCTTCACAACAACTGATGTCTTTAGATCGCACCTGACCATGAGAGAATATTCTAAATCTAACTAAATAATCCAACAATGATTTCTGCAGACCTAGAAAAATGCAAAGCAGTAGCACACAGAGTAATGAACTATCATTTGTCTGACCTATGAGTAATTCTACTGCCTTTTTTTTTTTAAGCCTTAGTGTTTATTTCTACTGCCCCATTCCCCCCACCCCTTTTTTTTTTTACAGCATTAATGTTGATATATTATACCAAATGTGCTTGTTTTTTTAATTCAGTCACAAGAAATATTCAGTGCAGGCAAGACAGTAACCTTACTGGTGCACCACATACTTTAGATGCTGTGCTGGTTTTTAGCCATCCTTAATGCTTTAAATAAATTCTGTACTATTACATAAGCAAAGAGAATTCTCCAAAAACAAAGTAAGTATTCTGCAGTTTTCTGTCTTCAGAAGCAGACACTTTGAAGGATACAGTTAATCATTTATTACTCTGCTGGCACATGAATAAACATTTCAAGATACGCAATATAAGGATTAAGTGGAATCTTTAAAAAAAAAATATTACATGCACATTTTAACCATAAGACTATTTTCAGTCTTCATTCTTCCAATGTTTAAAACATATGTAAGAAGTTGAAAGTGAAAATAACTCATACACCACAGGCAATATGACTTTTTAATAAAATTAAATAGGGGAAATAGGACAAATTCTTGAATTATATAATATAAAAATCCTACGAGACTTCTAATGCCTTATAATATTTCAAGAAAAAATTTACAATACATTATATAAAGCAATGCAATTTTTAAATCAGTGTCACTTTAAGAGAACAAACCTCAATGTCAAACATTCATAATGTAAAATTAGAATGAGTAATTAAAAAACCTACCTGTTGCCTGTTACTGGGCATGTATGGAAGCATTGTTGATACATGAAACATTAATTCATAATCTTTATAGGTAGTATAGAGGGAATGAGTTCCTGTTGAATCAGCTAAAAATGAATTTAACCACAAGGTCAGTGAAACAACATTCATATTATTTAAAACATCACTCTGCATGCTATGGTTTAAAACTACTCATGCAATTTAAAACTGTTTTCAATAGAAGAAAAACAGTTTGCATCAGCTAAAGATCTACTCTTTAGTTTCCTATTATGACAGAGAAGAGTTCTGCAAGAAGTTGCACAAAGACTTTACTTTCAACAAGACTGAAATAACTTTGAACTGAAATAATTTTGAACATACTTACATTTCATGAACAAAAGAACATTTATCTATTTCAGCATAGTTTTACATACTTGTAGTATTTAAAACATTAATACAGACAACTGACTAATCCCATACTATACTAAAAATAAACTGACGATATTACTTCAAAGCTGGTATTAAAACACATACAGCAGATCAGACATTTAAAAAACATCAAATTTTTACAGGATACATTGTAGAATGGAATAGAATAGAATTAACCAGGTTGGAAGAGACCTTCGAGATCATCAAGTCCAATCTATCATCCAACACCATCTAATCAACTAAACCATGGCACAAAGCACCCCATCAAGTCTCTTCCTAAACACCTCCAGGGATGGTGACTCCATCACCTCCCTGGGCAGCCCATGCCAATGGCCAATCACTCTTTCTGTGAAGAACTTCTTCCTAATATCCAGCCTAAACCTGCCCTGGTGCAGCTTGAGACTCTGTCCTCTTGCTCTGGTGCTGGTTGCCTGGGAGAAGAGACCAACCCCCACCTGGCTACAACCTCCCTTCAGGTAGTTGTAGAGAGCAATAAGGTCTCCCCTGAGCCTCCTCTTCTCCACACTAAGCACCCCCAGCTCCCTCAGCCTCTCCTCATAGGGCTTGTGTTCCAAACCCGTCACCAGCTTTGTTGCTCTTCTCTGGACACGTTCCAGCAAGTCAATATCTTTCCTAAACTGAGGGGCCCAGAACTGGACACAGGACTCAAGATGAGGCCTAATCAGTGCTGAGTACAGGGGCACAATGACTTCCCTGCTCCTGCTAGCTACACTATTCCTGATACAGGCCAGGATACGATTTGCCTTCTTGGCCACCTGGGCACACTGCAGGCTCATGTTCAGCCTACTGTCAACCAGTACCCCCAGGTCCCTTTCTGCCTGGCCGCTCTCCAGCCACTCTGACCCCAGCCTGTAGCACTGCATGGGGATGCTGTGGCCAATGTGTAGATCCCGGCACTTTGATGTGTTAACTCTCATGCCATTGGATTCTGTCCATCTGTCCAGCCTGTCAACGTCCCTCTGCAGAGTTCTTCTACACTCTAACAGATCAACACTCACCCCCAGCTTGGTGTCATCTACAAATTTACTGATGATGGACTCAATACCCTCACCCAGATCATCAATAAAAAAGAGCATGGGGCCCAGCACTGATGCCTGGGGCACACCACTAGTGACTGGCTGCCAGCTGGATGTGGCACCATTCACCACCACTCTCTGGGCTCAGCCCTCCAGCCAGTTCCTAACCCAGTGCAGAGTGCTGCTCTACTCTCAGGATCCAATATGCAAGTTACAGCAAAAGTAAGGATGGAAATCAAATCACAGAGTCATAGAACTGTTTGGGTTGGAAAGGACCTTCAAAGCTTGCCAAGTCCAACCCCTCTGGAGTAGATCAGGTTGCTCAGAGCTCCATTTAACCTGAACTTGAATGCTTCTAGGGTATCTATCATCTCACTGGGCAACCTGTGTTACATCACCCTTACTGTAAAAAACTTCTCCCTTATATCTAGTCCTCAAATCTAGAAAAATAGTATGCTAGTTATAAAAATCCCATTAAAACTACATTACACTAAGAATGATTTAAATTAAATTTAAGGCCAGTGAAAAGTAGTGCTAATAAAGTAGTGTGTTAATTTTTTAACAGCAATACTTCAGTTCCTATTTTTGATACAAAACCCAATACATTTGTACAATTCCATTATTATACAATTGCACTTAGGGAAACTGAAAGTCCTGAGTAAATGCACAGCAGTTTGGTAAACGAATGTTTATCAACCATAGAATGTTAACATGCTTACTTCTGGGTGTGTGGAAAAACTAGGAAACTGAGAAAACTGGATTACTCCTCAAATGTAAACCTCAGTACACATGATGATTAAAAAGATGTACAAGAGTTTAGCTGAAATAAAGAAAGTGGTCTCTTTTCATGACTCCATATTTTGAAATAATCTCTTTTGCCTTTTTAAGGATGTTAAAGTGTAGTTGTGAAATTCTAAAAAAAAAAAAAAATATCACTCACGTAGTAGGATTGCAAAGAAATGAAAGAAGCTGCTTTGGCTTTCAGTTCTACTAATGCCACAGAAAAGTAAATCACCTTTCAGACAGGGTGTGATACATGCTCTTTATCATATGCTTCATGTTCCTCACTTCCACATAATCTTATTCACCAAAATCCAACATCAAGATAGGATAGGATAGGATAGGATAGGATAGGATAGGATAGGATAGGATAGGATAGGATAGAATAGAATAGAATTAACCAGGTTAGAAAAGATGTTGACAAATATTTTTAGGACATCAGCTGGATAATTATAGTTTCTATTAGAGGTCAAAAACATAACTCACTTTTATTATCTAGTTGAGCCCTGTATTTACTAAATCCTTTTAGCCGTACTCTCTGGCCCAGCAGATCAAGGAATTCTTCAAAAGCTGGTCCTGCCATCTCATTGTTATACATTTCTTCCTCTGTGCTTTGGCCTGCTTTGCAGTAAAGGATACCAATCTTATGTTGAAAACTCAGCTGAAATAAAACAAACAAATGACACAAAAAAACCCAAAACAAAAACAACCAAAGACAGGAAAGGAAAAAAATTACAGAAGGAAAGTCAGTACCAGATCACATACTAACACTGTTATAACCCCTGACAGAAGTACTGATTTGGGAAATTAATATAGAAATATATTTTTTTTTAAATAGAAATAAAAAGAAAATAAAAGCAAATTAATAAAAAAGCAGCAGCAACAACAACAAAAAGCTAAGAAAATTCTATTAACTATCTTGAAAGGAAACTGGATTGTCACTATCCAAATGCAGATAAGAGCAGTACATGAGTACCTAATTCAGTCAGTCACCTACAAAAGCACACTCTACTTCTTATAATGGTATGGGACTTTAATACGAGATTTTTGCATAACTGTCTTTCTCAGATTCAAAACAAGGTGATCTTACTTCTATTTCAGTGCAGTTCAGTTAAAACAGGCCCTCAGAACAGTAATTTCTGTTATATGTAATCTTTGTCCTCCCCATAAAAGTGTGCATCATTAAAAATTAATCACCATTTTCAAGAGCACATGTTAAGCTAGAAATCAGATTTTAGTTATATAGTTTGGTTAAACAAACTAGAGTGTCAATTCTAGAACATTAAAAGATGACAAATTACTTCCATAAAGAGTAAGTCTAAAAACTATAAAATGTTAAGTAGAAAAACAGATTATTACTTTTTCAGTAATGTCTTCTTTTCTTAGGTTTTATGCACACTTCAGATGACAAATAGGAAACTTCCATGTGAATGGATTAGGTTTGTTATTCTTTGGCAACAACTTTTAGAACTTCACAAACTGTCAGTGATCATCAGTCACACAGGATTCCCTTAAAACTCACACCAACTTTCCAGCTATAGACTTTCTTTAGGCTTTTTGTTTATTTCAGCCCTTGGCCTAGACAGAAGTAAACCATCGCAGAAGTAAAACGAGTAGCAGAAGAGGGGTGTGTGGGGGGGGAATCTAGTGAGGCAACAGAGGGGTAGAAAATAAAGTTTTGTCCAGATCATAGATAAATAGTTGACTTTCCTTGTAAATTTACAGCCAAATCTAATGTTGATCATTGTGCACCAGAACAAATTTGGAACAAACGGGTGTTCTTTGTTTGTATGTTCAAATTAGGCCAACCATCCAATTTGCATATATTTTCTACTGTTATTTTGGAATGTGTGGCTAAAATTTGGTCTCTCTGTAATCCATACTAGATTTCACTGAAAACTATTAAGCAGATAGAAAACTGTATCTTTTGATTTAATTTGAAACAGTCTTCAGCCTGCTAATGCAAAACTAATATTATTCTGCTAACAGCATTAATCCTCTAGATGATGATTCATACATTTAAATTCAGTCCTCAACGTAGGATGTCAAGTATAACTGCATCCACCAGTTGATTCATCTTCAAAAGATAGGTACTAACTTTTGCCTAGAAAGTGCAATATTTAAGTGACTTATTAAAAAAGCTGTTTTAAAAGCCATCACAAGTCTGTCCTTTACAAAGTATTTAGAAGCTATAAATTTAATCAGCTTCATTAAAAACTAATGCTTAACTTTAATAAGCCAAATAAGTCTCACCATATTCTTTCCAAATTTAACCCACACAAGTACTTCACGTAGTTAATTCATTAGTCTCAATCACAATTTAAGTTATTTGAATCCAGAAGGATTCTGTTGTAGTAAGACTAACCACAAGTTAATCAGAAAATGTTATTGTGGAAAACACGAAATTATAGATGTAGAGACTTCATATGTTACATCCTTTTGCCTCATCTATATAGAAGAGAAATAAAATGTTACACATATTTACATTTGCAGTCAGCATTTGTACACATAAAAGTGCAAATATAGATGGATTGTGAAAATCACTTTTCACTGATGTGAAAAATTTAATCACGCTCTCAGTTTTCTAAAGAGAATCTCTACAGACCAATTTTTTTCCCCAAGCTGCAAGGTTGCCTACAACAGCAAACTTCATTTTGTCCATGAAAGTACACATGCCCATGAAAATACACATCCAAAACCAAGGAAGTGAATGGTTTGCACTACAAATCCATACTTATTAGCATTGTCTGAAAAACCTTTAAGAATTTTTTTTTTTTTAATGAGTACTATTCTTCAAAGAAAAGTCATGTGCTACATACCCCTTGTTCATCTAGTTTAAGCAGCTGTTCAGGTACTTTGGGAGAGTTGGAAGCTTGCCTCAGGCACTGAATGCTCAGCTCCGGTATCACATACTCTAGTACCTCTTTGAGAGGCAGACCCCTTGCTGTGCCATGCCGAGCAGTGGATGGTATAGCATCTTCTAAAATTGCTCCTCTAAGTGTAGTAAGCTGGAGTGAAGGTAAAACACACACACAAAAAATTAGTTCTAGTATTACGATGATTTTTAAAGATATAAACCTCAAGTTTTAGCAAAGGCATAGAAGAAAGAATGTGAAGATCCCTATCTCTTTTTTTTTAATCAGAAAAAGATTACTAAGTAATTTTTAAAGAGGAGACAGGCTCTTACAGTTTCTGTGACAAATATATCTTTTGTTTAAAAGAAACTCATTGATTTACTTATTCCAATTCCTAAGATTATGGCTTTTGTTTTGTTTGAGAAAGGGTAAAAAACCTATTTTTTTTAAAAATTAAATATTTAAAACACTATGTAAACTACAAACTGTTAACTTTGAGGCAATACTACCCTAACACAATTGTTCAAGGTGAGGTTGGACTGGTAAGCAACAGTGAATAGCACCTTCATTTAACCCACCCACCTATTTTTTTTTAACCATGTTGCTTTACTGATATTGGATTTGACAAAAAGAATAATTTCTTAGAAGTGAGTTAGCTGAATCACCACACCACACATAGATACAGATATCCCTTTTTTGGCAATAAAAGTAAAACCTAGCCAAAAAATAATAATAATAATTAAAAAGTCAATGGTTATGTATCTGGTTTTACATCAGTTTGTGTAAGCATGTGAAGTGAGAGATATCAGGAGATCTAGCTAACATCTCTACAGCCTAATCATAACAACAAGCAATAGTCTGAAGGATTATGAAAATTCATAGTTGCCTGCCACAATAATACTATTGTGTATTTTCATATAAATTAAAGCTAGTTGCTATAACAAAGAATCAAGTATTTTACTTGAAACAGACCTTGAGATGTTTCTTCACAAGAGATCTGTTCCTTCAATTAAGACAATTTTTTAATCAACATATCGATATTTCTTCCACAAATCAGGGATGTGCAAGTATATAAAAACACCTCACAGAAAAAAAGCCTTCTAAGAAAGTATTTTGAAACAAAACACAAATATACAAATAAGTCATAGTACTAACATTCATATTTTCCCCTACATTTCTTAGTCTTCTATCATAGAAACTTAAAATCAAAGTAGCTCAATCCAAATTTATCTTTGGCTTTGTTCTTATCATCTGTTCCCTTGTTTGCCCCTAGTATTTGCCCTCAGCCAATTTACCTCCTTTTGGGTGACCACTCAAACTAATTTTATGCAGTACAAAGGAAGACAGTTTTGTGTCAGGAGAATTTACATTTACTAATGGTACAGGAAACACCCTTTTCCCATTAACAGAGTCACTTTCAAAGTTAGTGAGCTAGTGGTACTGCAGGCTCCAAGTTAACTTTTCAGTTCCTTTGTAGTATCACTGAGAGAACATTACCTCACTTGTCCTGAAAACTATACGATAGTTGAATTGAGATCCTTCTTTCTCCTTGGCATCTTCAACTTTCTCCCTCCGGATACTGACTGCTACAGGTCCAAGATTTTCATCTGTTCCAAAGTAGTTCTGATGCTCTTTTGCGCACGAGTGAATGAAGAGGGAAGAGAATAATGAAATGTGAGTCTCCTAGAAAACATTCATCAAGTTGCATTAAAAAAATTCTACAGTACATAAATCACAAGATGCCAATTTTGATTAGCAGAACAGTCCTCATACCACGTAAGTCTACTGCAACTGTTGCTACTGTGAATTTTTTTTACATAGATTTTACTACAAAATGAATCATTCTACTTGATGATGTAAGAAACTACTTTAAAGAAGCTATATCTGCATAAAGTCTCCAACAAAAGCCAACAGTCTTCAAACACATTAGGTGCTGTATAGCTTCCTTCACTTCATTCAATTTATTCTTATTTGAAGCTTTATGTTCAAAGCAGCAATTCAGTTTTAACAAGTGAAAACTGAAGCTAGTAACTCTTCAGTCTTCGATGAATAGCAAAATTCATCCTTGAGCTAACTGGTCCAGCCTGGGAGAGTAAAGAACTACCAAGAGAAGAGAAAGATCAAGTTAGAGACCATTTAAGCAAACTAGACACACTCAATTCCATGGGACCAAACAGGATACATGTTGACAGAACTAGCTAGTGTCACTGTAAGGCCACTCTTTATCACCTCTGAAAAGTCAGTGAGTGGTTACACCCACCTTTAAAAAGGGCATGAAAGAGGGTCTGCGAAGCTATAAACTAGTCATGATAAACTTTAGTCCCCAAGGAGATTAAAGAACAAATTCTTATGGAAGACATTTCCAGGTACATGAAGAACAAAAAGATGCTTGGAAACAGCCTGCATAGATGTACCAAATCCTACATGACAAGCCCAGGTGTTTCCTAAAATAAAATGACTGGCTTTATGGATGAAGGCAAAGTATTGACTGGCACCTACTTGTTCTTTACCAATGCTTTTCACATGGTATCCCATAGCATCCCTGTAGCTAAACTGAAAACATGGACATGGAAAATACAAGGCGGCCATAAAGTGGCTGGACAGCTGGCCTCAAAGGACTGTGATCAGCAACACAAATTCCAATTACTGGGCAGTTACTAAAAGATTTATCAAAAGTTGATAATGGAGATGCTACTGTTTAGTTTTGGGGTGGGGTTTTTTGGTTTTGTTTGTTTGTTTTAATTACCTAATTCAATAGCCTTAAATTAGGAATAGAATGCATCCTCAATTGGCAGGCTTTCAAATCTGTGAAATGGGCACAAGGCAGATACTGAAACGCGTAAGTCTTGCAGTATTTTACAAGAACAGGTAAAGGAGACAACTCATACACACAAGAAGAGTCTAAGAGGTGTAAGGTGCCTGTGCTTCACTGCCCACTCCCCTTCCCTGGAAGGCAGCTGCTGCTGAGATGGTACTGTTGCCCTGCATGTGAAGCAATTCATCGAGGTTCTCAACCTGACATGTTAAAAAAACCTCTCCCTTTGACAATCTGAAAAAAACAAACTGACCAAAAAAAATATTAAAAACTCATGAAGGCCAACAAAAATCTGTATGTGGAACAGAGCAAGCTCATCCAATAGCACAGAATGGCGACCAACTCAGGAACAGCTCTGTAGAAAAGGACTGGGGACCCTGGTGAGCAACAGGTTGCACAGCAATCAGCAAAACCCTTAGCAGAGATGACGGCTAACCACACTGGGCTGCAGTAGCACAAGTATATCAGCAGAAGACATTGTGCCTCTCTATTTGGCACTTTTGAAACTGCATAACAAGGAGCAGTGTCGGGTTTTGGACAGAGCGGAACAAGGACAGCAGAAAACTACCGAGACAGTTGGGGAGCTGGAGCTGGTAACAGATGAGGAGAGGTTAAAAGAGGTCAGTTGTACATCCTGGAGAAAAGTAGGTTAAGAGGGAGAAATAATTACAGTATCGTACTAGCTGATGAGGAGCTACAGAGAAGTGAGAGGCAGACTCTTCACCACTATACAGAGAGACAAGACAAGATGAAGAATACATAGAAGGCATCACAAGATGCAGCCCTTCATGGTATCAAACACAGGAACAAGAGAGCTTGTGAAATCTCCATCCTTATAGTTAGTCAGAAGTTAAAGGGCACCTCAAGAGCAACCTATTCATAACCTACCTTTGAAGGAAGCTTTAAACAGAATTAGACTGGATGACCTGCAGAAATGTCTTCCCATTCAATTTACGCTATGACTTTACATTTTAAATAGCAATTAATTGAATTCTTTTAAGATCAGATTTTAAAAACTTTTTGCTGCCATATCTGAGCTAGTTTGATTTTTTAAAATTTATTTATAGAAACACAGAAATTTTTGCAAAATTTCTTTCACTAAGTAGTGAACCATAGTCTTAAAATACAGACAAAAAGATACAATTTATCTTGTCAACCCAAGTTTAAATTAACTTTCCAGTAACCTTTAAAAAAAAATAAAATCTGTCTACCTAAAACTATGTTGGTAGCTACAGTGCATCTCCCAGTAGCAGCACAGGTAGCAAATGCTGGGGTGGGGTTTGGGTTTGTTGTGGGTTTTTTCTGGGGGGGGTTGGCTGGTTGGGTTTTTTTGGTTGGGTTGGTTTTTTCAAGGAACACTTGCTCATGCTCACCAACTACATTCCTTTCCAAGCCCAAGCATTATACCTTCAAGGATAAATTATACTCTACGGAACACCTGACTTTGAACTTTAATTGTCAAATTTGTCCAATAGGACAGGACCTAAAAGGGTGAAAAAGTGGGGCAGGGAGAGAGATTCATAGCCCAAACACTTTCAACAACACAAAAACTCCTAACAACTACAAATTCAGACTTTGTCAAAAAGTACATTTCTCAGTTAGGGTTCTACATTAGGGTTCCATTTCAATGTAAATCTAAAAAAGGATATTACACAGTTATCAGACATCTTGGCTAAAGTATTACTGAATGAAAAATGCAAGCTTGGCAGATACTTGCTTATTTGTTGTAAAATATGCAGACAAAACACAAAATGGAATTGTTTACATTCATGGAAACAGATAAAACAGTTTCAATAAGGGGAATTAAAGAAGCAAATTAAAGAATAGTAGGGCTACTGATATTCTGGGACTTAGGGAAAATGTTTTTAATTTAAAATTTAATTTAAATTTTAATTACATTTAAATTTTAAAAAATCTCATAACATGCAAACTCATTAAGCTCATTTAATTGTATTTACATGGATTTAAAAGTATTGACTAGAGAGAAGGGAATAAGTGCCATTTTCTAGGTATGTATAGAGAGATGGTAAAATATTAGTAAGTTTTTACTTTCTCATTTTGAGAAAGAACTGTCAAATTTTCTTCTAAGTCAAAACTCTTACACAAACCCAGAGTCAATTCCAAAAGCTTGCTAAGCCTGTATATTTCTTCTAAGACATTTATTCAGTTTCATTGTAGCAGATAGACACAATAATGTATTAAGAAATGGTGGCAAGGATTCCTCAAATAAAAAGCATGGTTGTAATAGCCAAGTCTCAAGGTATTGTGAGGATAATTGACATGGGGAAAAGGACAAATCGTTGATAACAAAGGCATATTTCAATTACCCTTTTTAAAAACCAACATCGCTTTATTTTGTCATCCCCTCTTATCCCACAAAAATATAGTTTATTAAAGAACACCATTAATAAATTAAAACCATGAGATAAAATATTCTGGCTTTTACAAATCTTAACTGAAAACCGAGATGTTATTTTCCATAAATATTAACATATTTTACATCAATCGTGTTGGATTTGGCTTTAACAATAGTTACAAAGCTTATAAATATGCAGTATAAGACTACAGCTCATTTCAGAAGACACTGAATTCCAAATCTCTCATTTCTTGAAAGGGGATGGAATAATTAGTGCTACACATGCCAGGGTGTTTCTTCGGTGCATCTTAAAACAGAAATAAAAATTGCATGCTGACAAGTGCCAATTATAAAACTGTGAACTAAATCAAATGTTCAGAGAGTTATTTCTTTTTCATAGAGATGTTGTTAAAGGTAATGGAAATCAATGGCATTACATATATATCTATATACAAGTGAGTAATGTTTGCTAATTTTTTATTTCATCCTTCCACAGTTATTTGGCTAAATTCAGCTGTGCTGTTAAATATACAATTCAATGAACAATCAGCTAGGAGAGCTCACTGTCATGGAAAAGCATCAAGTAAAAGACTCAGTATGCATACAAATACAACTTTTTCTTATATGGTAGATCAGCCCAGCAGCAGGACATTTTGGTGCCCAAGGCAAAACACCTGTTTCCTTTCCACTATCCATAATGAATTTTGCTTAGGTGAGAACTGTGTTCAGCTGGAAGTAATCTGGAGTTTCCTTACATGCTTGATCCCTTGAGACAATTGGTATCAAAAAATAAAGATTTAATTCTGTCAGTATGTTTGCCTTTACTATCTGCCTCGTAAGAGCCATCCAAGCTCTCACGTAGGTTCTGTTACAGCTCTACCAAAAGATAATGTGGAAGAGAGCATAGCTTTTATACCATTGTAATGGTAAAAGAGTAACAATTTATCACTGAATATTAAATGCATCACACATTTACTCTACCTACTGTAAAGTAACAAGGACAGTAACAGTTCACATACACTATGCAGGATAAACCTCTCAGACAATTTCTTAACTTTTTAATACTATACCGATATAAAAAAAACCATCTTTAGCCAAAAGCTTATACATATATATACACACACATATATAAAAATACTAGAACAAAAGTTAAATAAAACTAATTACATCTGCATCAACTTTCAAGAAGAGTCATTAGGATGGTTTGTAGTATATGATTGGTTTGGGTTTTTTGGTTTTTTTAAATCTCTGACAAGATTTTTATTCACACAAAAAATAAATAAATCATACAATCACAGACTGGTTTGGGTTGGAATGTTCATCCCTTCAGAACCTGTAACTCATCCATGAAAAAAAGCTTTCCACAAACAAGACCTCTTTAATTTTGGCTTTTTCCCTACCCTCCCTCCTCACCCCCCAAACCTGCAACCACTTCTGTCCAATGACAGTCCTTCTTGCTTTTCTATTTACACCGATCATTTATTCTCTCTCCTCGTTCTAATACTATGCCACACTTCTGTTACAAATTTCCTTCATTCTCTTCTAATCTGCATCAATCAACACTTTATCCTTTGCAACATACTTATCTTAAAAGCCATTTGGAACTTCTGAATTTACTGCCCACTCCTTACTTAGCTCTGAGTCTTTTTCTTTCTGTTCCATGATAGATCTAGATTTCTTTTTACTTGCCTTTTAAATACAGTGGTTTTAACAGACAATACGTTCCAGTTCTCTGGTATAGAGTGAAAACAACCACTGTACCAGATTCTCTTTTGAGTCCCTTGTAAAAGGTCACAATGAAAAGGGGTACAGTACAGTGCTTGTTACCTGGTATAGTTTCAAATATAGTTAGAAAGCAGAGGAATTATGATTTCCAGAATACTCAGGCAGTAACAATCTTTTAAGGACAGAAGCAGATTTGTTTTCTTCTCTTAACAGCAAGATGACTAAGCTGCAATTGATAATACAGGCAGGACAGAGACAGGTGTTTTGGGGTTCTTCTCACAGAAACAGTGCACAATGCAGTACTGAATAGACAGGTAAAGTTGATCACGAAGTGGAAACGGTTTATTTGAATAAAGATTCAAGCCAAGACAGTTACTCTGATGAGAGTACTTTGGCACTTTGTAGTGTGAACATACCAAAAAAGAACAGAGTAAACGGCTAGGAGACAGGCATGAAACAACCTTCTCTAAGCTGAAAAATTGAGTATCATCAGAAGCTCTTTAAGAACTACATATATGTGTGTACAGTATGAAAGGCTCCAAGAGACACTCGAAGACAGCAGAACCTAGAAGAATGGAATCAGAAGCCTCAATAATAAAGCCTTCTCTTTTGGAGACACCTTTTAGATAGTAAGGATTTCCACTCTGTATATCAGCATTTCCAAGGATTTACTGGGTATAAATGTCCCCTCTTCCTCCTGCCCACCAAGAAAGTTTGGTTCCAAGAAGTTAGGTTATTTAATTTACCCCACACTTGGTGAATTAACACAAGTATTGCATAACTTTACATATAACCCACTGTTGTTGAATTTCCCTCCAGGAAAGCAAGAATAACACAGAATTTCAGGATCTTCTGCAATATTTAGGTCTCTCCATAGAGAAAAAGGGAAAGGAAGGTGGGGGGGGGGTGGTGGTGGAAACAAACCAACCTTTACTAAGCAACTTAAATCTAAGGCATGAATATCTCAGAACAGTTGCATAAGAAAAATTTACCTTTTCCATAGAAGAACTTGCGGTAATAATATGCTCCAAGATCAATGTGTTCTATGATGTAACGCTTCACTTTCTCTCTGTGAATGGACTGGTTTTCTCTTGGTACTTCCAGTACTGAAACACCAGCATTTGTGCAATGGGAACTCAGAGAGGACTCAAAAGAACAACTTTCACCTGATGAAAAAGATGCTGAATTTGCCCTAGAAAGTGCAATCCGTCTATCTCCTTCCCCACCAGTTTCGTTCCTGAAGTAAGGACAACTCAACACTAAATCATTGCTTTTCCCATCACCCTCATCAGCATCTAAATTCTCTTTTGAATTGAGGTCCTCTTTGCTTCCCAAAGGAGATTCACAGTTTCCTGTTTGACCTGCTGGCATCTGAGTTTGTGACGCAGCTGAAGCCCCAGTGGTTATATTTTTCCTTTTCCCTACATTTACTCTGGTAGCCATTGCTTCATTTATGTTAAACAAAACGCTCTGAACATCGTAATGTGCAAAACATTTCTGACAGTTCCAAGAACGAACACTTCTGTCAAGTCTATCATCTAGATCAGATGAAAACTTAAAAGTTTCATGCTCACTTTTAACTGTCCGCAATTTTCTAAACAGAGATGTTTCTACTGCTTCTGATTTTAGTCTCCTCTTGAAAGATTTCTCCCTGTCTCGACCAAGAAGTAGGGCACTATCCATATAATCCAAGCCAGAAATCCTGACAAATTCTCCCCTGGAAATCTGTGTAGCAGCACGTAAACTTGGAGAAACTGTAGGATCACAGTGGAAAAAGTCAGAAAATCCAAATGGAGCAAGTGGTTTATGTTCAAAATTTTCCACACGGTATCCTCTTAGCATTGCAAAAATATTTTCTCCAGATAAGCCTTGCCTATCAATTGAAGAGGTACTGCCATATTCTCTATGAAGAGCTGCTCCAGTATTTGGGTTAACAGCATTCTGGTCTAAAACATCTTCGGCATCAATATCACTTATTGTCACATCACTGTTGCTTCTTTGCCTTATGGGATGAAGTCCCCTTTGAGCGGAATGAACAAAAAGATCTCCAATCGAATATTTTCCCTCCGTAAATTCCAATTCCAGCTCTTCTTGCTGTCCATCGCTTTGGTCATTCTGTCCATTTGGAAGTACTGAGCCAACGCTTTCGTAACTGGTTGGAGGTCTGTTTTCCCAAGCAGCTTTACTCAGCTCTTTAGAGCAATCCTTTTTGGGAGGCCATTCAGATACCCTTGCTCGAACCCCCATTTTAGGCACAGCTGGTGTACCATTTGTTTGATTATTTTCAGTTTTGCTAGACGCATTTGAAGGAATAGGAGGACCCATGCTACTATTCAAAGCTTTAAGTTTTCTAGCAAAATAATCATCAGATTGCATGCTTCTTGAAGACTCCCTGAACTTTGAGGGAGTTCTGCTAACTTTGTGCTTATCTTCTTGCAAAGACCTTTGATCGCTCATGTCCAGTCAGTGGGAGAGGAATTGCTACAATTGCATAAATTCACTGCTACTTTTGTTTTTACATTGTCTCTTAGTGGTCAATAAACTGCAATATAAAAATACAGTCTTCTGAGAAGTGCAAACAGAAACCTCAGTGTACCATTTTTGTACAGCCTCTGCCAGGAGAGCAATCTTAAAACATTTCCGTCAGTTCAGATGCATTCAGTTCAGTATTAATCCAGAAAATTTCCTTGTATCTGTTCATAAAAAACAAAAGGGGGGGGGAAAGAGTATATTAAAATGTTTATAGTCAATAATGGTATAAAGTAAACTTCAATGTTTTTTTGTATATACACAACATTCCACAAAGTTGGGAATAATGAGACTTGCTTTACCTGGTTTCCTATTCTCTGCCTCCTTAAAACCAAGAAAATGCAGTAACTCCAGTTTCCCTCATGGTGCTCACAGGTTGTAAGCAGTTTGAACCTGCCTATCTCTCATGGGCTAACCAATACACACACAACAGAACAGCAGACCAGGTCCTGCCAAGAACATCCATGTGTAAATCTCTCTGCATTTCCTTCAGTGCTGACAGCAATTTAGATACCTATTCTCTGTCCAATCACCGGGGCTTTTTACACTACATGAAAGCATATAGCCATGCCTAAGACACTTGTTTCAAATTTGCTTAAAACTGGCCAAAACACATAGGAGTTACTGAGGCAAGACTGGTAGAAATTTAAGTGAAATATATGAAACAGATAGGACTCTAGACAAAGAAAAATATTTTGTCTCACTTAAAAGAACATTTTAAAGGCAAGTAATCGCTCCACTATGATTAATTCATTGAACAAATGCATTTAGCATTTTCTTTTACATCTCTCTCCTCAAAGGGAGAATTACTGACATTCCTGTTTTCTAATACTATTATTTAACTGTCTAAAACAGCTACAGTTGTTTCTGTTACATTATATTCCTCTGGTTGGAAACCTAGACCGTTAACTCAGGTACTGTGCTAAAGATCACATCTGTTGTATTCCACAAAAGCAAAGACACTAGTCCCATTGATAAGTGTTAATTTGCTTACAAAACTGGAGTTGTCAGCATACACAAATGCTATTCAATGGCTTTAATGGCCTTGAGAATGACCATGCTTCATACTGTAAAGGCTCATTTGCAGGCAGAACCTATCCTTTAACCCATCACATAGAACCAGACTAAAATGAGAGACAAGACAGCATATTATGTACTTCCTTTTCAGCTTTTGTTCCTTGAACAAAACCACCAAAAGTGTGCTCTTTTAAGATGCTGTTAATAAGCATAATATAAATTTACCAGAGTTGAAACAAAGGTCAGATAAAAACCAGCCTGTAATGTGAATTCTCCCCTTATTTCAGTCAAGGTATGAGGTGCAAAGAGTTGCTCAGAAGATGATTTTTATTGCCCTGCACATTTAATACCATTGAAATCCTAAAAAGAAGAAGAGAAGGGCAAGGGAAGAATATAAATGAAAACTTGACAGATTATTTTTTCTGTTAGAAATCAACACAAAGTTGTGTTTGACAGAGCAAGCTTTTGGACTCTTCTACCACCATACATTAATAAACAGGTTAGAGTTACAGTAGCATCATCACTGATACAGTTTCTAAATGACTGCTACTAGAAATTGATAATAACATGAACGCAGCTTACTTTCACTACATACAAATTCCTCAGAACTCCTGTTTGATGGCCAACACTGACATTTAAAGCAAAGCTTTTGTTTCCTCCTTACAGGGATCCAAAAGATTGTTTAAATTTATATATTCAGGGGAAAAAAAAATTGCAAGAGTTGCATGTAGGTTATGAAAATACAACACAAAAAGGAAAATATTAGTCAAAGAATCATAGAATGGTTTGGGTTAGAAGGGAACTTAAAGATCATGAAGTTCCAACCTCCTTGCCATGGGCAGGGAAACCTTCCACTAGACCAGGCTGCTCAAAGACTCAGCCAGCCTGGCTGTGAACAGTTCCGGAGAGGAGAGGGGGAATCTACAACTTCTCTGAGCAACCGGTTCCACTGTCTCGCCACCCTCATAATAAAGACTTTCTGCCTAATATCTGATCTAAGCCTCCCCTCTGACAGTTTAAAAGCATTACCCGCCATCCTATCATTACATGTCTCTATAATCTGTCTTTCCTGAAGGCTCTCTCTAAGTACTAGCAGCCAGCTATAAGGTCTAGCCAGAGCTGTTTCTTCTTTAGGATGAACCACCCCAACTGTCTCAGCCTTTCCTCACAGGGCAAGTGCTCTTATACCTCTGACCATCTTTACAGCCCTCCTCTGGACCAACTCCAACAGGCGCATGTCTTTCTTTTACTGAGGACTCCAGAGCTGGACACTGTTCCAAGTAGGGTCTCATGGGAATAGAGGGAGAGAATCACTTCCCTCAACCTGCTGGCCACACTTCTTTTGATGCAGCCCAGGATACAATTGGCTTTCTGGGTTGCAAATGCACACTCTTGGCTAGTATTCAGTTTCTCATCCATCAGTACCCCCAGGTCCTTCTCCACAGGGCTGCTTTCAGATATGTCAATATGCTTAGTATTTTGGGGGCACAAGTGATATTACAAAGGTGAAATACAAGAAATCTTTTGTGGGATAATCATTAAGATGAAAAGCTGATGGCTTTTTAAAATCATCTCTTAAAGTGTTATTTATCCCACCGTAGAAGTGTGGCAAACCTTTGCCAAATAAAAACACTGTAGGAAACTAAACTATTCCAGAAGCATCTTGATGTTTCTGCAAAAACACAAAGTGAGGACACAGAAAGGTAGATTTCATATATCAGGAAATTTATTTAACATCTCATTGAAGATTAATTCCATTTTCTTTGAAATTATGGTGAATTAGTAATTCAGTTCAGTATCGCTAAGGTTGGAAGCGACCTCAAAGATCATCGAGTCCAACCTAATTACATCTTGTAACCTTTTTGCTTTTCCTACACAACAGACATTCATAGCAATCGTTAGCAAATTCAATTGTTTTAAATAATAATAAAAAATCTCTTACAAAATGGGAACACACATATAAGGTAAGGAAATGCTATCCTGCAAAAACTTCATTCTTGCCCCGTGTTAACCCCTTTTATGTCACAACTGCAAAAGTAGAGAATTGGACCAGAACATAATCCAGGCTGAAGTTCAACTGGGAACAAGCAACAGATGCACACTACAATCCCATTTACCTTCAATCCAAAACCACAATGTGATCTGCTGTTTGGCCTCACAAAAAGCTGTAGTTGTGGAAAACAGGAGAGAGCCTGAATGCCACAGGGAAGAATGATTTCCCCCCACCCCCCTTCTGGTTGTAGTAGCTTAAATACCTGATTATTAAATAAAAAAAAAATTACATTGTAAAAGGTGGAACTTAAAAGATAATTATTTTTCATTACAGTGTAAAGCTGGTGTGAGAAAATACCAAAGCAATGCCTGTTTTCAAATTGTAGACTGGCATTACATTTGAAATATTAATATTTGAAGATCTGATGCAGTATGTTTAAGGTACAATAGTAATTTTTAAAGAATATTTGAAGTTGTCCTCATTGACAGACCCTGCCTGCTTCTAACATAAATAACAGTTTCTGTGAATTGCTGTAACTCAGTACAACAGTATGTTTTGCTTGACAGCAATCCTACACTGAAGGTTAGCACTACTTTCCCTGGTGTTTGTTGTTCTTTAAGGTTGTTCTCTGTCCATACTAAGAATTTAACAACTCACAAACAATCCTCTATAGATGTTGGTACTACTTATAATAAACTGACTTTGTTTTCAGAATTTAATAAACTACTGTTTCCACAAAGAATGTTGTCAATACGATCACGAGTACCCTGCTCTTCAGATCTGCACAGTCTATTTGATAAAGTTCTTCACTTCTCCCTCTTTTTGTCTCGTCCTAGCATTTAAGAATGGAATCACTGACAGACATGGTCAGAAAAGAAAAGCTGAGTGCCTACCCTGCTGTTGTGCTCCTGCCAACCCATCCCACTAAGGCTGCTGGATATTATGCAAATAACTTAAGTTCCTTCCACGCAGCTACAAAGACTTCCTTCTGAGCTCAATACAGCAGCTGGTTTGTTAGCCACAGTTACAGTTCTTTAACATGGAATGATTCCAAGTTTCCTGGGGACCTGGACACATGCCCATAAATGTTCCTATGCCAGTAGCAGAGCAATGAATAAGAACTGTACTATTGGACCATCCTGTCAAAAGGAGGCTGTTTGGTAACGGTGCCTCACGTCAGCCTTGATAGATGGAAATGAATTATTTAAGAAGTCTTTCTGTGATCATTTTGTTGATCAAGACTTTGGAAATCTGCCCCTATTATTATGTAATGTTATCATCCTAAAAAGAATGCATAATTTGGAGGAAAGCATTAATCTCTCCT
This sequence comes from Dryobates pubescens, assembly GCF_014839835.1. Lineage (NCBI taxonomy): Eukaryota > Metazoa > Chordata > Aves > Piciformes > Picidae > Dryobates > Dryobates pubescens. The sequence continues at coordinate 31,442,316 of NC_071617.1, forward strand.
ATTTATCAAGATCACAATTCTATAAACCATGACTCTCAAGCTCTACTAATCTTAAGAAATAGGAAGTGCAATTTGATAAAATAGGAGTATAGGCAGGAATAATATGCCAAAAGCTCAGACATTTAATTTGCATTCAATTGATTCTACACAAAATATTCTGTGCACTCAGTCTGATTAATTTCCACCCTTCAAAGAAACACATAGTAGGGCTCTAGTGTATGTAATTTTACCAGTATAGCAGTTACACAATGGTTACTTGATGGGAATCCAAAGTTTGCAAGAAAACTCTGCCTTCAGGCCCATACTTTTAAGTGCAATGAAAGAGAACGGTGCAAAGAAAAACTTAATAGAGGCAGTTTATGAAACATGCTAAGTTCTGAACCACGTAACCCACTGAACAAATCTGTTACTAGGTATTATTTCCTAAAACAAAAGTTGCCACTAGAAAAAAAGCACACACTTCTGTCAAATAAGAAAATCATACCAAAAAGAAAAGCTTTTTTTTGTGCAAGTTCAAACTTTTTTCCATTTTCCTTGTTTTTAAAAACAGGATACAACAAAAATTTTTTTTTTTACATATTTTCAGTATATTTATTAACCACACTTATTTCTTCATGAGACCTAAACCAGAACTATCCAATTTGAAGAAGCAAAAAGAGAGCTACATCTGGTTTTCAAGCCATGCTATTTGGTGTGTCCAAGCCAAAAAATTCTGGTCACAGTTAACTGTGGAATTATATTATTTGACAGTTGATTATGATGTCACATGGGAGAATTATTAGTATGGATAAAAGTATGGAAGAGGGAAATTATGTCTCCATGCGTCTGTTTTCATGAAAATATTTTTAGAATAATTGTTGTTAAACAGAGTATTTGTTTCAGAGTTTCTTGTAATCCACATTGAATTTTAAAGGATAACACAAAGTATAATTGAGCCACTTATTCAGATTGCATCTGTGGAAAATGGACTGGAAATAATAAAATGAACAAACTATGAGCAGAGCTCATGAGGAAAATAGTTCAAATTATACATCAGATTTACAATTACAGAAATAACTGCTACAGTACAAATGGTACTTCTCTCATGCCTATTTCAGATAATTAATATGCAGACATAGACAAGAGGCAGAAGGAGGATGCAAAGCCCCTCATTTAAGTAACAGAAATACATATGAACTGCTGTGCAGTGTCTATTTAAGGAAGTGTGCAACACTTCCTTACTTGTGCTGTATTTCTTCATATTGACATTGCTTGTGAGAGAAAGGCAAAAGTAGAAACTGAAAAGAATCCTCTGTGAAGCACTATAGTAACAGAAATGTATCTACAAAATAATCTACCAAGGACACCACAACCTTTGCTGATGTGGTGGTTGTGAAGGAGGAGCTACAACCAAGGCTGACCACAATCTACATGCATCTCAGTGTTGGCACAAGACCATCACATATCTTATCAAAACACTGGAATTGCACTAGTTTGGGACTGGAGTAAGATTTGGTATTTAATAAACCTCCTCAGATTATTATTAACAAATACCATTTCTTAGTATGCTTTACTAATTGCAAATAGAAAGTATATATACCTGTGAACTTCTTAAATAATCAGAATCCAAACTGTGACCACTTCCTTTTATTCATTCCATTGATGAATCTAGGTGTCAAAGGGCAGGATAACAAAAAAGAAACCTCCTTACTGAGCATTAACTAATCAATTTTCCACAGGGAGCCTAGAACTACACCATAAATTTACATGTCTGGACATGTATTTGGTTTGGCTGAGCTGGAGTCAATTCTCATCACAGCATCTTTCTAGTGTTGTTTTACAGCATTAGTTGGTAACACAGCAGTGTTTTGGCTACTGTTGATTAAGTATCCAGGCTGTGTCTTTTCAACATTTCCCTGCCCCAAGAGTATGCCAAGGGCTGGGCAAGATCTTGGAGGGGTACACAGCTGAGCCAGCTGACCCAGATTGGCCAAAGGGTTATTCCACACCATACGACGTCAGCTCAGATACAGGAATGAAGTGAAAGGAGGAAGTGGGGGATTCATCCCTGGTGTCTATCCTCCTAAGGAACCACCAAGCTTAGAGAGTCCTGCTTCCTGAGCCCGACCTTCATCCTGCTGATGGGAAGTAGAGACTAACTTCTCTCTCTCTGTTTTCGCTTCCACGTGATCTATTACCTTTGCTTATTATTATTAAATTGCCTCTATCTTATTTCTGGCTTTTGTTATATTTTTCCTCCTCTCCCCTGTCCATTTAAGAAAAGAGTGACAGAGCAGCTTTGGTGGCCATCTGGCCCCTAGGCCAGGGCCAAACCACCACATCATTATCTCTCCAGGACAGAAAGTAGTATGGAACACTGGATGGCTAAGACATTTCTCTACCTTAATTTATTTAGATGCATTTACCTCTATGCCTCCAACATTTCACAGTAATTACAATTTCCTTGTAAATATATCTATCATTAAAATACTAATGAAGAATTCTAAGTTTCATCTTTGAGAATGAAGAATCTTTAACACAATGATAAACGCATGTCAAAAACAAGATTCATACAAAGAAATACGTTATCAGTCAGCAGATATACACAACTAAACTTTGTATATATTCAGCATAGCTCAAAAGCCTATAAAATAGGAAGTAAAAATCTGTTTGCATGGCATGCCCTTTTCCTCAGCTAGTAGAATCTATTCAGTGAGAAAATTCAGATTAGACAAAGCATGAATTATTCTGGAAGAGTAGAGATGATTCACATTGAGTTACAATACTGAAACGTTGCATTGAAACAAGATCCACTCAAAAAAATCAACAAAAAAGTAATTTTCAGCATTCTTCTCAAGCAAGTTTGACAATCTCTGAATCCTCAGCAGAAACAGTACAATCTATAGACTCATATGCCCACTGATTTTTTAATTGCCCTTTCCTGCTTGAACGCATATATTCTCATTTAAATTGTATAATCTGCAAGGCGTGGACTATTTCTTTGTCCTGCTCAAACAGGATCCTCATACAATGGCCCCGCTGTATGGGATGCTAAATAGTACAACAATACAGTTGGTAGACAAGGGTAGAAAGTCACTTTCAGAGGCAAAGCTTAGGAAGAAAAAGACAGGACTTGTACACCACATTCACATCATTCAAACAAGGAAAAGGACTACCCTGTACTGACTACAAGGAACCATTTGCATAATGGAAAAAGAAAGTCAGTAGCTGCTGAATAATCTATCCCATGAAAATGAGCTTCAGCCAACCAACTGTATGCACTGGGATAACACTGAAGAAAGAAAATCAGCAGCTGTAAACCAACCAGCAGAATATTATATCAAAAGAAGAATATTAATGTTGTATATTAAGAAAGGAACATACTACATGTGTTTAATTTCAAAAGAGTTTTTTTACCTTCAAGTTTTTAATACACATTAACGAATACTAAGAATTCTAAGTCACAAAAAGTAACTCAGTGATTTACAAGAAATAATGGATGTATATTCCATTATTCTAAAACCATTGCAAGAACATATTCTACCTTCTCCCAGAATTAGGAACATCAGAAATTATTATTTTTTTTTTTTACAATTCTTAGCACAGTGGAAAAAATGGGTTTTGCCCTCACTATATGTAACAAATCAGTAGAGATGGAATGATGTGATAGAAAAATTAGATGCCATTAAGTATCACTATCCATACTTATCAATCTAGAAAAAACCACAAAACTTCAGGAACAGAGGATGATTTGCAACAGAAAATTATGTTCAGAATTCTTTCTGACTGAATGTGGTAACACTGTATTTTCTAGAGAAATGACCTCAAACTTTTTGGGGGGTTATGTGTGTATGCTTGCTTTTGCATACAATTTGATTATTCTGGAAAAAAAATGTAAAACAAATAGTGGAGTTAGCACTACCTAGGATATCTGAAGAAACAAGGTTTAATTAAAGGTTGACTTGAAAGATGAGATGTGTTAACATTTTGATTGTTATTTCACATTGGAGGTGGAAATTGTGAGCACTGAAGTTGAATAAGGAGTCAAGTACTGGACGAGGAGAAATTATTCAGTAAGAGAGAGTAAGATTGTAAGCTTTGGCTTTTCAGAATCAATATGCCACAAAAGTTTGTAAGAAGCAATTCTGCTTTTTATGAGTCTAGTACAATGAAGCCCAGAATAAAGTTTTTTCATCTACTCAGTGAAAAGATAAAACAATAAATCTATAAGCCTGCCCATTCCACAAAGCAAAGTCCAGATTCAGACACAGTACTCAGGAGAGCTTTCAAAGTGTAGGAAGCCATTCTTTTGTCAAGATGAGAAAGTTCTTTTATATGTTTCTATTATAACTGTGTTTCACAGTAAAATGCTGCTTCCAGCAGTCACAGAGATTAAACCTACCATGCTCACATTGGAGAGGTCAGATTATTTTTATTATCCTAAGTGCACACTTGATTCTATGGCTCACAAATCCAGACATTGCACATCATCTCCAAAGACCACCAAATTCCTCCAAACAACAAAACAGTTGGCACTAGATCAATACTCATGCTATTTTTACCTGAAAAACCTTCTGCAATGCATCTTGAGACATACTGCATATGACTTTTAAAGCCACCTAATTTCTTAGTAGAAAAAGTGAGCTTCCTTAAAAGCAAAAGACACACCCAATACATCCAATGGTAAAAGAGCTAACCAAAGATGGTGCATAGATTTCAGTCATGAGGACAAAATAGCTTGAGTTTCAGAAATAAACTTCCTATTCCATTCCACCACTCTTCTGGTCTGATAAATAATCATCAATAAGACTGTCAGTGCCCAAGGGAAACAGACATTCCAAAGTGGATTCAATGGTATGAGCTGTCAGGACTCTAATTCTAACTGAGAAGAGGCTTAACTTTTGTTCTGCTTGTGTTCATGAGAAATGGGTATGTCATCCTAGAGGTTTCCATATACTTCCTTGCAGTAGACCTCACTGGCTCAAAATAATCACATTTTGTATTTCAGACATATGTATAAATACATATTTTAGAGATGACCTCTCAAAGATCCATCAACTATACAAAACTTTGAGTACCACAGAACATCTGGATACGATACTAATGCTCAGCTCCAACAAAGTTACACTATTCTGTTACACATACTGTTTTATCCTGTTTCCTGTTGTATGCATGTATTTGACATAGAACTGCAATGATTAAAATAATATTTAACAAACTTTGCTCAGTACAGGTTTTACCTTAGATTTACCTTAGATTTTACCTTATATTTCCTCTACCCAGTATGAAAGACACGCTTACGTTCTTTGTGAGTTTTCCTGTAATAACAACACCATGTATGGTACTCAAGTTTGTCAACCACTGGACTCAAATTTCTGTATCTAGTACTAAGGCTCACAAAGTTAATTGCTGTAGCTTCTTCTGGAAAAAATATTATTCCAGAAGAACACCACAATGGTAATGCTCAAGAGAAGTCCTACAGACAGGTTTTGCAACTGTAGGCCAGGGACAGCAGAAGGTCATCCTCCAGCTACTGCTACTATCATGTGACCGAGCAAACACACTCACAGCCTCTCTACATATATAGGCATCATCACCCAGCGATTCTACAGTTTCCCAAAGAAATGCACAAAGGCAATATACTAATCCCCTTCCCGTCTTCTGCTAGACCTATTGCATTCACCTAACATTTCCAAACACCACTTGGCACTGAACAATGCAGCCTGGGCAAAAACCACCTCTGGGACAGCCAGCCTAAAGGTCAGTTCTATAACTGGTCAGCTTCAGACAGCTATTGCCTAGTTCTTACCAAGTATTTACAACAATAAACACAGTGTTTCTTAAATTTTTTCAGAGTGTGGCTCCTGTTAAAAGTCCTGTCTTTGTGCCATCCTGACCAGCCGCATTCCTCCAGGATGGATGAAAATAGTCTGTAATTACTAAATGACACTGCAGGCATTCACTTACGCACTCTTCAGAAACCAAGCTGCGGCAGCTAACACCACCTTTTCAACACTTTGCAGCCTCTAGGGAAGGGAATCACAATGTGGATAAATGCAGTTTTAGATGTTAGTGCATTTCTAGGGGAAGAAAGCCTAGGCCTACTTCATTGTCAAAGCAAAGGAGAATTTGAATAACGCCATCCATCATAAAAGTTCACAACAATGAACAGAAGTCTAAAAGAACATGCTCTCACACTAACTAATAAAGAGCCATTGAACACTTCCTATGACAGCAGACAGTGTTCAAACATGCAAAATATTCTAGTGCAGAAGTGATTTAACTGATTCAGTAAGAGTACAGAGGCACATTTTATGGAAAAAATAGATATACTAGCTTTGCTACTATTTCTTATGTTTTCAAGAAAATAAACCAGGAAGTTTCATGCCATATCATTTGGTAGTAGACTGACTCTCATGTCATAGTTCTGAATTATTTTTAGTAGTAATGAAGGAAGTGGTTGATTAAAATAAAGTAAGTTTTAAAGGAAAAGGAAACATGAGCCTTTATCTTCATTGTTTCTTTACTGAAACTGTTTTAGTTTGACCTTGCTTCTCTATGAACTGGCATAAGTTGTCAGATATCAAACACTGATTGATAATACTGCTGGTCAGTTTTTTGAATCCTTTGAACTGACTGGGGTTCCACAGTGTCAAATGTTAGAATGTAACTTCTCACATACTACTGCATTGTTTTAGAATTCCAAAGCATTATTTTGCATCACCACACATAAAGATCTTTTAAAGTTATTTTTTTGTGAAAAGATATTTAACATCTTTGCTGGCGACATGGACAGTGGCATTGAGTGCACCCTCAGCAAGTTTGCTGACAACACCAAGCTGTGTGGTGCAGCAGACATGCCAGAGGGAAGGGATGGCCTCCAGAGGGAACTTGACAGGCTGGAGAGACAAGTCCATGACAACCTCATGAGGTTCAAGAAGACTTAAGTGAGTGCAGGGTCCTGCATCAGGTTCAGGGCAATCCCAGGCACCAATATAAGCTGGGCAGTGACTGGCTTGAGAGCAGCCCTGAAGAAGAGGACTTGGGGGTGCTCATGGATGAGAAGCTCAACATGAGCCACCAGTGTACACTTACAACCCCGAAAGCCAATCACATCCTGGGTTGCATCAAGAGAAGCATAGCCAGCAGGTGGCTATGAATCAAGGGAGGTGATTCTCCCCCTACACTCCACTCTGGTGAGACCACACCTGGAGTACTGCATCCAGTTCTGAAGCCCCTATTACAGGGAGGATCTGGACATACCTGGAGCATGTTCAAGGGAAGGCCACGAGGATGATCAGAGGGCTAGAGCACCTCTCCTAGGGAGACAGATTGAGAGAGTTGGGTTTGTTCAGTCTGGAGAAGAGAAGGCTCCAAGGGGACCTTATCATGGCCTTCCACTATCTTAACAGAGCCTATAGGAAAGCTGGTAAGGGACTTTTTAGGATGTCAGGTAGTGATAGGACTAGACGCAATGGAGCAAAAAGAGGAATGGGTAGATTCAGATTGGATGTTTGGAAGAAATTCTTCACCATGAGGGTAGTGAGACACTGGAAGAGGTTGCCTAGGGAGGTGGTAGAAGCCCCACCCGTGAAGGTTTTTAAGGACAGGCTGGATGTGGCTCAGGGCAACGTGATCTAGTGTGAGGGGTCCCTGCCCATGTTGGGGGGTTGAAATCAGATGATCCTTGAGGTCCCTTCCAACCTAACAATTCTACGATGCTATTTCACTGTTTTTGTATCCTATACCTCCAAACCAAAATAATAGAAAATTCATACAGAACATAAGTTGAAACCTATGGTAACCATAATAAACTTAAGTAACAGCGTCTTACTATATAAAAGTACCATTATTCTTATTTTTACAATGTAAATTTGCAAAGCAGATTTAATAATATTAATGAAATGCAATAACTATCTTGGTAGTTACTAAATAAGTTGGTAACTTGTATCCACATGACATTTCCAAGCACATGCAGTTGAGCCTGGATGACACAGCACTGAAAAATACAGCTCAGCCAAACAAGTACTTCTGAGACAGCACAATTTGATAGCAATATCTGGAAGTAAATTGCTGCCCAGCCAAAGAACTTGTTATCAATGATACTTAAAAGCATCAAACCAGAATATATTTTGGCTAAAGTTTACCTAAAACTTTAGAGAAATCATCCTCCCACTCCTCAAAAACACCTCAAACAAGAAGTCCAAAAAACTACAAAATACCACACAAACCAAAACAAACAAATAAACCCAAGAAACCTCCAACCAAACCAAACAAGATCGGTTAGTCATTGCTCTACAGTTTTGATGTTAGTTTGTTAAGTTAAAGCATGTCAGAAAACTTCCTGGAATTGTCCTGCTGTGAAAAGATGCTACGTATTTTCATTTTAAATAGGAGGAAAACTGTCGTAAAAAATATCGTAGGGTAACACATTTTTCCAAAATTCTGAGCCAGATTAGTAAGACTTCATTTTCTTAAACTGAAAAGATGGCTTCTATACATTTTCCAGACAAAGTCATCATTACAACTACAGTTATGGAATGCAGATTCAATGCTATATTCCTTCCTGTTATGAAGGCATCCAATAAATTGTCAAATTTCTTGAGTCTAGGAATGACAACAAAGGAGTGAAGTAGCCTTTAAAAAGCACAACACTAAAAAAATAATAATTTAAATGATTCAGGAGTAATTCAGAAATCTTAGTTCCCACCGCCCAGTTTTGTTTTTTTTTCTTTCTTGGGATTCTGTAAAAGAGAAAAAAAAAAATCTTATATGGGGTGACAAGCAAGATGATAGCTACAAGCTACTGTAAGGGTGCTATCATTTTCCTAATTTTACTACTTTATAATAACAGGCCAAAAGGCAAAAAAAATTTAGAAAGAAAAGTCTTATTAGTTTCACTAATGAGAAATAACACTAGTAGGAAACGGGTGTAAAATAGCTGTGGTAAGCATGGGGAACGTTAATTATAAACTCACATTCATCTGGAATGGTTTTACTGTGCAAATTTTGATTTAACTTTTGCTTCTAAAATTATGATTAAATAACACACTAACAATTCAGACACTGAATTTTATATTCATTAAAGTTCTGCTCCTTATGTAAAGGAAAACGTTCAAAAAGGAGGGTACAGTTAACAGACCCAAAGTGTTCCCACAGAAGCACAGTAATGCAGTACAGGCATTGTAAAAGTATCTGCCTCGAAATTTTATTTCTGGTCAGCCAACAGGCAGGCTGTGCATTTCTGGAACGGTCTTTTACTTGGTGTCAGTGCATTATCTCCCTCTCTTTTGTAACATACCTGTGTAATAGGAACTACAGATTTATTTCAAAAGATGAACTTAAGAACAATCACATCAGTTTCTGATTCTTAGAAAGCTCCTCTTAGATAATAAGAGAAGTAAGTGGCATTCCTTTTCCTACCCAAGGCACACTCATCCGCTTTGTCAGTGAAACACACAGATTATTTTTCCCCATTCAAGACACTATCAAACAAATCTTATTTTCTTTATAACCTAGAGAAACGTTCTCTCCTGAACTGAGCTCTGACTGCGTATTTGTGTAACTTGAATATTTGCTGAATCTCCTTTGATTTTTAATAAATCCGACTGTTAATGCGTGCATCAGCAGTACTTCTGTTAGGAAATTGCACATTATTGTAAAAGCACACAAAGCAAATGCACTTTGATATACAATTAACTATTCCTACACAAACAATGACTCTATAGCAGAATGAGAAAGAATTGAATACACCATGCAAACTGCTTAGCACATTTTTAAAAAGTTGGGTAGAACTACTACAGTAGCATATTGTTCTTTAGCTAAACAGGACAGGCATTATTTCCATTGAACTCTATAGAACCCCAGTGACAGTGTGAAGTGACTGGGGAAAGAGTACACATTAACATAAAAATTCTGAGCCTACTGGAGAAAAGCTGCTTTGTGGAAAACTGTAGAACCAAAGCACAAGTACAGAAAAGAGTATCCAGAGCAACTACACAGTACAACATCTTCCCACCCTGAAATACTCTCAGAAGGATCTGAATTTGAGTTTGGGGTCTGTGGTGATTTTTTGTTGTTGTTTACCTGTTTGTGGTTGGCTGCATTCATTCTTTTGGAGGAGGTGGTAAGTATTTATGGGTTTTGGTTTTAGAAGGAAGTGATTTTATTAATTACAATTAATTAATTAGTAATTACAAAAATTACTACAGTCTGTCCAATATAACGCTTGTTTTCTAAGTAGTATTTGTAATTAGGTATTCCTCCTGTGTTGTAACACTCAGATTCCAGTTAGAAGTAAGTGCTCACTTCTCCATTTAATGCAAGGAAATAAATTAAATCCTATCACAACTCTACAAAACAGAACCTCTGCAATCAACACCCCACTGAAATACTGAAACAACAAAGCTTGAGGCTACTCTGAAGTTGAGAAAAGTTTGCAGACTTGGAGATCAAAATATTCCCTTAATGGGGAAAAAATAATATTCCCAAGTCTAGCTATCATCATCTAATAACTTTAGCTAAAACAATGGAAGTACTACTTTTGTGGAAGTGCTTGCTTCCAGAGAAGGAACGAATATCACAGACCATATATGTGGTCTGCTGAAACTTTTCTTAAAAAACATGAATCAGTATCAAAATCTGGTTCAAATTAGTCTTCCAATACAATTAATAAGCAGACCTTATAACTACATAAAGATGGTAGCATGCACATTACTGACTAAATTAAGTCTGAATGATACACTGCAATGATACACTCCATAGAATTTATACAGAGACTTCTATCTTGCCTTTGTAAAGGCAATTTTTGTAAGGGAGCACGTGAACTAGAAGTCCTTAAACAAAAACATCCATCCACCCCCAATCCATCATAACTGACAGCCTTCACAGGAGGTACGGGATACCTTTAAAGCCTCCTTCCATTCTATGAAACAAGGTCATTTGACACCTTCTATAATTCTCAGATTTAAACATAATTAAAGAAATGTTTATTTACACTATACTTAGCTGGTTGAGCTCAGTTCTCCGCTTTAGCAACTGTGGATCACATGTACATAGCGTGATTTAATTGAAGCAAAAGTAAAAGAAGCTGTTGGACAATTATTTTAGACAAAGAAGAAAGGACAGGGGAGAGTACTGCATAAGTGAGTGAAATAAAGAGAAGGAAAAAACACGAGAAAGCTCCAGAAAAGGGAGCATGTGGGTCATGAGGGGCACACAGTAGAATATATGTCCCCAGGAGAATGCATTCTATCACCAGCAGCCCCTCATCAGCCATTCAGTTTATGGCCAACACTCTGGTGGGAGATTAGTATGAGGGACTGGTTTTTCTGACAAAAGAAAAAAAAATAAATTCAGCTTAGTTAAAGGTTTGGGTTTTTTAAAATAACTAAAGTGTTAATACTACATGATCCACTTCAGCTGGATATTCACAAAGAAGAGAGATATTACGAAGTCTATACCAGAATGGAACTTCTATTTTATCCCAATATTCCAAGACCTCACTATTTCTGATAATGCTCCACACAAAGGTCAGTATCTCATGTGACCCTCAGCAAAACATCTTACATCCAAAGTATATTTTTTTTTTACAAGATCCTACTAAAACAGTTCATTTTTTCTTCTTTTAAAAAATAACTTTTAAGTTTAATCTCCTTGAACCAAAACTAAGATTTTAAAGTCATCATCCAGAAAAATTGAAAGTTTAGAAACCAACAAACTTTATCTCTGAAACAAAAGCTATTAAATACCTCTCTTGTCACAGCAGCACCAAAAATCCTCGTAAGATTTCAATTTCTGCTTCAGAAATACAGTCTCAGGTATAATTTCTGTGGGCCCTATACTTTCTGTAGCCCTGCAGCTGTTCCACTGGCAACTGTCATGTTGTTCCTCAGTCATGACTGTATCTGGTTTCAAACCACCCTAGTTTCTCAAACTAGGAAATCTAAAGCTTCCAACAATTAAACAATGACTTCAGTATATAGTTCTAGAAGTCATGCATACACCACCTCATAGTAAGCCACATACACCTAACATAATGTAGTATTGTATTTTTCTGTGAGAGCTTAATAACAAAATACACAAGAGCTCATGAATATAAATAAGGAGATTCTTGACAAAGCAATTTTATTTCATAAACCACACTTATCAAATACACCACAGTATCACTGTGTCAAATGTTGTATTTTCACACCTCTTTAACAAGATACTCTGCTACCCTCCACCCACCCCCACTAAAAAAATACAAAAGAAAGCAAGCTTAAACCAAAAAACACACTTAATTTTAACTTTGTTTGTGACATCACTTCATTACTTTGTCAATCCCAACAACTCACTATAGTGGTAATAATCCTGTGTTTCATTTCCACCTCATCCAGTAACACCACACTTTAGTACCTTAACATCTATTGTGGTTGCATACATTAACCTGTTTGAGGAAAAAGTAGTATTTCAAATATTTGTTTCTATTCTGTAGTTTAAGAACATTATTTCAAAGGCAAACTGTATCAAATGCAAAGTAAGAGAGACTCAAGATTACCTTGCTAAATCTAAAAGTAAATGCTGTCTGCCCTGGAGACCAAGATAGCTGAAATGCATACAGCTGTCATATAATCCACACTCTTCCTCCTCCTCAGACAAAGCTACCAACTGCCAAATGTAATCTAATAATTAGCATATGTAAAGGAAAAGGGCTACAGTATGACATCAGTTTATCTGCTCCTTAAAAAATAGTTTTGAATTAAACTCACAGCCCACTCTAGCCTTTAAAATTCTCAGAAAAGCTTGCCAAAGAGAATGAAACTTCCTGCTCATTTTAAAATTTATAATACAGAAAATATCTCCCTTGTTAAAAAAAAAAATCCTGCTTTAGAGAAACATGAAAAATCAAATCAAAGTCAGTGTCTTTGTATCTTGCTTCAAAATATGGTAAGAGGAACATTCATTACTAAGAAAGTGAAAATAAGTCAATATTTGTGCATGATGCACTGAAACCAATTGAAAAATAGAGGCAGGCAAGGTAGAAATAGACATTCTAGCTAATCTGTCAGTCACCCAAATATAATTCACTGTTCCTATCATTAATAATAAAGAAGACTACTTTTCTACAATCTCCCAGAGACAAATGACAAAAAGAAAGATGTCACCTGCAGAAATGGCTGAACTTCTTCCTTCTAAGGAGACAGTCAGTATATATACTTTAAAAGTACATGAAAGGGAAGCTTGTGTTCCTGCTCTTAGAAGCAATCACTTACAAAAATGTTTAACGTTTCATTTATATATTTGGGACAACTTTGTTTCAGCAGCCGACTTTGATCCTCAGCATTTGCTGGCACGTAGCCATTCCCTTTCTGAAGCTGTCCACAGTAGTTAATGTCACTGGTCTTAAAGATGATACAGAAATCTCAAGAAATTTCAAGAAGAAAATTGTCCTATGTGGTTTTTAAAGTATGAATCCTCTCCACGCATTTCACTTTCTTCCATTTGCAGCAAGATGAAACAGAAAAAAAAAATACAAGCAGAGCCTAGATAAAGCAGAGGGACTGGGAGGATTTTGTATTCCTCCTCCTTCCCTCCCCCCAGCCTCCCTGGGCTGCCATGCATGACACAGTACACACTCCATTCATAAGGAGGAATGTGATGAGGCAGCAAATCAGGTTACTAGGCTAAATGACAAGAGTGAGACGGCAAGAAAAAGATAACAACTGAGAAAAAAAATCTAACAGAGAAGAACCATGAAGTATTATTTTATAGCAAATTAATATTTTTTTAGAGGACTGTCAAAGATAGAGTACTTTAGAGATTTCTATTTTTGAAACTATATGCTTCCTCATTTCCTGTCCCCTCCTCCCCCATCTTTGCAAACAGACAGGGCTGAGAGTGTGCTGGGTTAATAACCAGACCAGGTCAGCCACCAAGAGATTATTTTAAGCTGTCTGCATTTTTTAAATAGGAGTGGATGTGACAAGCTACACAAGCGAAGACCAAATATAACAAGAGATCATCTGTATCATATTATCTATATTTTAAGACTAAAATTTACTGAAAACAATCACTTAGGGCATTCCACAAAGAGCGCAAAGATAAAAGAGCATACCCAGGTTCACAAAATTCAAAGCACTGATAGTTCTTTTAGACAATACAATTTGACCCTGAAAAATGCTTCCAAAACCTCATTAAATCTTTCCCTCCTAATGAACTGAGCCTGAAAAAGAAGTCTGATGTGTATTACCTTGCTACCCAACCTCACTAACCAAGGAATACATTATCTGTGTATTTTCCCTACAACTTGATTAATAATGAGCTGTAAGTGACCTTGACCTAAACTTCAATCCATGGAATTTATCAGTATGTTCTAGATTTTTCTGCTTGGAAAGCACACATCAATTTATTCTCTTTTCCTATAAATTTTCTCACAATCACTGAATAGTTGAGCTTGGAGGGAACCACTGGACATTATAAAGCCCAAGTCCTCTGCTCAAGCTTGGTCAGATAGATGGGCTGCTCATGGTAAATACCTTCAAGGATGAAGAGTCCACAAGCTCTCCTGAAAGCCAGTTCCAGAATCCAATCATCCTCACAGTCTTTTCTTATGTAAGAATGGAATTTAATGTATTTCAGTCTATGCCTGTTGCCTTATGTATTGTCACTGGACACCAGTGACAAGAACCTAGCTCCACCCCACCCTCTTTACACTCCTGAGACCCATCTGAGCCTTGTCTAGGCCAAACAGTTCCAGCTCACTCAGCCTTTCCCCATGAGAGATACACTCTGGTTCCTTCAACTTCTTTGTGGCCCACACTTTATATTGTCTAGTATGACCACATCTCTTTTACTGGAAAACCCAGAACAGGACACAGTATTCCAGGTATCAGTAGCACAGTACCCCTTCACCAGTCCAGAGGGGACTACCTCTTTCGGCCTCCTGGCAACACCCTTCTTCACACAGCCATTGCCTGTTGTCCTATCAATGAGCACCACTAAAAGGAGCCTAGCACCATCCTCTTGACCTCCACCCTTTATACTCTCTCTGTCATCTCCTCTCCAAGCTAAAAAGCCCCAGGTCTCTCAGTCTTCTCCCAGAAGAGAGGTGCTCCAGTCCCCTCATTATCTTTGTGGCCCTCCATTAGACTCTCTCCAGTAGTTCCCCATCTCTTAAACAGGGGAGCCAAGTCCTGGGCACAGTATTCCAGGTATGGCCTCAACAGAGCATAGTAAAGGAGGAGGACAACCTCCCTCAACCTGTTGGCCACACTCTTCCTAATGGCACCCTAGAATACCATTGGCCTTCTTGGTCCTTCTCCACAGAGCTGCTTTCCAGCAGGTCAGCCTCCAACCTCTACTGATGCATGGGGTTATTCCTCCCCAGGTGCGGAACCCCTACACTTGCCCTTGTTGAACTTCCTGAGGTTCACCTCTGCACAATTCTCCAGCCTGTCCAGGTCTTGCTGAATGGTAGCGCAGTCTTCTGGTGTGTCAGCCACACCTCCCAGCTTTGCATCACCAGCGAACTTGCTGAGAGTACACTCTGTTTTCCTTCATCCAGCTTGAAGACAAATATACTGAACAAGACTGGACCCAGTACTGATTCCTGGGGAACACCTCTAGCCACAGACCTCTAACTAGACCCTGGCACCACTGACCATAGCCCTCGGTGCTCTGTCATTCAGCCAGTTCTCAATCCACCTCACTATCCACTAATCTAACTCACATTTCCTAAGCTTACCTATGAAGATGTTATGGAAGACAGTGTCAAAAGCTTGTATCATCAAGACACTTGCTGAGAGTACACTCTGACCCCGTTTTTAACCCAACCAGATTTCACATTCAGCATATTATGTATCATATGATCATATAATAATTTAGAAAGAGAGGAGGTAGAAAGAACTCAACTCCCCCTTCTGTCCCCCAAATCTGCCTATTACACAGAAGGAAGCAACACAAGTACAGCACTTTCTGCTATGACACCCATTGAAGGATAACTTCAGTACTAATGTGAAAATGGAAAACTTCAAGAGCCTCTCTTAAACCAGTTTTCAGCATTTTACTTTCCTACTTTCTTTTACAGTAGCTGTAAAATTGTGAAATCCCAAGTTGTATCACAGTGTAGCCTTAAGTCTACAAACATATCCTACCTCTTACATTTAATTTTTGGTATGTGCCTCTGATATATGTGTGACACTAAACCATTCACAGATTGTTGAATGAGCCACAAGTCATATTGTGGCCCCACACTCTTCTATTTTCTCTTGACAAAAGGAATCACCCACAGCTACTTCTCCCTTTCACTACAATCTCTCTCACCTTGTAGTGTAAGAAATCCATGTTGCTGTTTTCACATATAGATAACTGCTTTTCTTTTAAGTTAGTTTTCTTCAGTTTATAAAAGACTGAAAGCTTTTTATCTGGACCACAAGCCACCAAGCATAATTTTGAAACTCTTACTCAGGTTTCACACAATTCTATACAATTTATTTTTTAACCTTTTACCATTATCAGTAAGATACTCCACTCCTCAAACAAAAGCAGGTACAGCACATACTTACAATACCTGACAGTGATCAGACTACTAGATATACTGAGGAATTGTTTATGTGGCAGATTTCTCTCTATAGTATTCTTGATTAATATTATACAGTGAAAATAGAACTAATTTGCTCAAAATTTTCAAGTTTCAATTGAAATATTTACCAAATGTTTGCACGTTGTTGAAAGTAAACAATTTATCTACAAAGCACCCAAAAAAGCTTTTACTCAGAAGTAAATATGCTTGCACACATGGAGAGGAAAACATTCATCCCTCAATAAATTATTCACCATTTCATGGTGCTGCAGGCAGCATGTCTTCATTAGATGACAGTGTTCAGCCAGCATGAAGTATTCTAAACCTGAGCCATATGCTAGAACTAGAGAACAATTCAGTCGGAGTAGATCAAGGAGTTGGCAGAATTAGAAGCTAAAGGAGAAAGACTACAATGCTTAATTCTTGTTGCAGAAAATATCAAGATACCATGATTTTCAAAAACTGGAGGCTCAGGATTTTCTACAAACAGCCTATTTAAGCCCTTACAAAGAACACTTTTTCAGACTATTATGCCAGTTTCTATTTCTGGTCATACTAGCTCTTTTCCAGAGGAAGACCAAGATAGGAATTTCCAAATCACCAAAATGATGATTTTATTTTTGGCTCATTCACTCTGTAAAGGAATGCAATCATTCTTCTGTATAATAACAGCTGGATAATAAGCATTGCCTCAAAATGCCTGTACCATATACTTTGAGATTAATGACAGGCCATCTGCAAGTTACAGATTTTTTAAAAGACTGAACTCCACTTGTATGCTGAGCCAAATGAATGATTCACTTATCAGTTTGTCAAGATGCTTTAGATAACCAAAGGAAATTCAGTTTGTGAGATATCAAGCATTAAATAAAATGACAGGTGTACTAATGCCTTTATTAAGAGGTAAGGTAATGCTAACATATTAAAAATATATTTGCCCCTGGTTTGAAATTATGCTTACCTTTGGCTAGAAGTATTCCCAAAGGATGCCAACTTGAGACACTTTTTTCCCCCGGGTATCAATAAAACGGAGATACCTGCAAGTCAAACAAGAAAGGTTTTGCATTTATTTATAGACTGATTTGTTCACTAAGCATAAGTAAAAAATTACTTACATGAGAACTTTTGTAAAATGAGAATTTATACATGAAAATACAGTATCAAGAACAACTCAATGGCTTTAAAATTCAGGACAGTGTAACACATACTATGTGTATGTGTTGTAACAGAGCTGTTATTTGTGTAAGTTACTGCCAATACCTAGGAAAAAAGCTTTGCTAGGGGTAAAGGTCATGAACCAGTAGCTGCTGAACCAGACTCTTTCATATGGCTGTGCTTCAAAGGTCATGATAAAGGGTTCAAAGGTATTCCTAGAATCATATTATAAAAAGCAAGTAGCTTAATTATATTTTCAGCTACAAATAGAGAAAAAATTAATGATGTTCTATAAAATGTTTTGAAGGAATGTAAGTAGTCAGTTCACCCAAAAAAATTAGAAACGTTCTATGAAAATCTGTGAGATCACTTACAGACAGTAAAGTACCTAAAACTACTACTTCTGAAGTAAAAGTGTATTTCTGATTAACATACAGAGATATAAACATAAAGACATCATGAAGCAATAGTGTTTTGGATTCCTATTTTATATCTGCGCTAACAAAGTTTCAAAGGGAGTTCATTTTAGCATGACCTCAGATAGTAAAATCGAGCCTGAAAATATACAATGTCACATTCATATTGAAAGAAAGGAAAAAGAAAGCACACAGAGCAGGAACCAATGTTATTTCCTGTATTAAATCACCACCACAGAGATAAAAATAATACTAGTAAGTATTTTACAGAACAGTGCATACAACGGAAAAGAACACAAAGCCTCAAAATCCTAAGTCAACCACAAATCTTTAAAGGTCCCTTTCAACCCAAACTGTTCTGTGAATCTGTAACATTCAAACAAACCACAAACAAAACATTAAAAAAAAAAAAACCAAACAACAAAAACACCACCAACAACCAACCACACCACCACACCAACAAAACCCCACACCAACACAAACCTATATAAATGGCATTTATATATTACACTATATCTTATACTATTATCCTCATTTTAGGCCTAGCCAAAACCAGGCAGCCACTTAAGTTTACTTCTGCAGTATGCTCACAGTAGGGAAAAACCTTCTTCTGTAGCTGTAATCTAGAGCTTGACCAAACACTTTCACTAATGCAGCTTTTATAGGAAACCTAAAGCAAAACTAATCTATACCAGCAGTAGTGTTGACCAGCATCACCAATCAGTTTCCCAACAGAAGAGAAAATTGAAATCTAAGGACATTAAAGAGAAAAATCTCATCCCTAACCAAAAAATTACGTCTGATTAAGACAAATATCAACCACAAACCTCACTAAAGCTAAAACTGAAATAATGTAAAATATACCTGAGATCCCATATTATGTTCATAATTATATGTAGACCAGCAAAACAAACTCCACACAGCATCATGAAGACTAGCTAATGCCTTGAGTCATTTTGTCTAGATTGTAAGATACTGTTGACATTTGCTTCTTCAAGACTCCACTAACTTATAAAAACATACCTTATGCCTTCCTCTGCACTTAAAAGTCACATTCATGACTGTAGTAGCTCTTTTGGTAACACCCTACATAGAATGAACAAGGGATTTAAAAACTACAGAGAGAAAGAAAATAAGGAGACAGATACTTGGGGCCTACAAGCACACAAAATGAAATACAGGCAGAAAAAGTGTCATTCCATTTCTTCTGTAAGGACAAAGATAGGGCACATGCTCTACTCATGATGACATACCAGGATATAGATCATTCAGTTGCCATTTACACACACATCCCCCCCACCCCCCCCAATACGCTCCAGTCTTATTTGCCAAATTAGAATCAAATACCTGGACATTAGGATTTCTGTGTGAGGAACTGGATCCACCACACTGGGGGCAAAACCAAAATTGAACTAAAAAAACCCCAACCCAACAAAAACAAACCACACCAAAAAACCAACTAAAAATTGTGGCAGTTTAGGCAGGGTGCCCCCTGTTGCTGCCACATGAGATACACCTCCTGTGTCCCGAGGGTTCAGCCCAGTAGGTGGACACAGGAAGCTGTGTATTTCACACCCATTATGTCCTGTGCCCTATACAGCTATCTGCAAAGTCTCTCACTTGCTTTCTTCCCTCGCTGCTCCCATGGGAAATGCTCCCTATCTGGTAATGGAAGGGGGTAATCTCACGGCCTCTTAGGTCTAATGCCAGGAGTAGAAGGGGGATGAGTGGTCTCAGATCTGGCCAGCTGAGATTAGGCTAACAGTGGAGGGGGAAGAAAGAGCCCTGGGGGCTTTGGGTATACCCTCAGGTGGGGAGAAGGGAAATGTTGGGAGGCTTTTGGGTATGCTGTAAGAGACTCAGTATACTTTGGGACCTCTTCTGTCACTGTGCTTGTAGCTCTCTGTAAAACACTAATTACTTTTCCATTTAAACTTTCCATCACTTCTGCAATCCATTTGTGTGAGTGTTATTCTTTTGCCCCCTTTGGAGGCAAGACAGGATCTGCCTGGCCTCAAATCGGGACAAAAATAAAATAATTTCTGTAAAAGGAAGCCCTGTGATAAGACTTCTTGTATTTAAGTGCCATTTTTGAAAAGGGGCTTCCCAGTCACTATTACACAAACAACATTTTTTTCACTTTCTTCATTTCCAAGCTTGCAATTGCCTTTTGTCACTATTAAGGAGTTAACTACTTTTAATATATGAAGGAAAAAAGATGACAAAAACTGCTACAATTGTCATGGTAGGGCACAAACCAGCCCAGCACAAAACCCAGACAAGGCCTGATGTGTCTGGACATGGTCCCTCTCCTCCCTCCTTCATGCAGAAAGTTGGGGTAATGTGGGAAAAGGAACAAAGGGGACAGGACCATGCACGTCTGGTAAACAACTCTCCTTCTGGGGTTAAGGGCCATGCCTTTTATGGCCACAGCCTGGCAGAACCTCTTTACATTGGGTAACTATGTGCTGGCTTCAACTGCCCTATTGGCCCAACTGAATCTCAGGCAAGATACATATATACCAGCCAATTTCTAGTTGCCTTTGCCTTGCCTTGCTTGATCCTGATTGGACCTATCTTGGTTGAAGTTGCCTCGAGTTGCCTGGCCTCGAGTTGCCTGGTCCAGAGCCTGGGATAAAACCATGAGCTTACATATTGAAAACTACAGAAGCCACGAACCATGGAGCCAGAGCCATGCCTGGATTCCCCTTGCAACTAGAATTTTGCTGTGCCTCAGTTTACCCAGGAAAGCTCAGTGCCCTTCACAAGAAGCATCATAAACTGCCCACTGTCCTGCGGGAGCCAGACCAGCCCCAAGACTGCAAGGCCTTTCTTGCTGGCAACCAGCTGTGCCTGGTGCATGAGAGCATCCCAAAAGCCTCAACAGCAAATACACAGCAGCAGCGCTCCCCACTTGGGTGGAATCAGCTATGAGTAATCACTTGATTGCCTCTTTGCCTTAACAGTTCTTATTGAGTCTCCCCCCACTGTGGTCGAGCACCATTTCACTCCCAGGGATTCTCTCTTTCCCTGTTATTTCATCCTGGTTTGCACAGAATTGTTAAAATCGTTGTATTTGCCTAAACATTGTGCATTCCCACTGTAAATATATATATTCTAACTGTACATCAAACCTATTTAATAGGTTTTGGCAATTTTTTCATATTAATAAAAAGTTGTATTTTTATTAATATCCATTTGCCATGTAGTTTATAAATTCATTAAACATATTCCATGACAGTATGTTTCCATTTTCAAGTGCAACTAGAGTAAAAGAACTGCTGATAAAATATAGATACATCTAATGACAAGTAATACTGTATGCATACTTTTCTCTACCCTTCTAGGTTTTATTGGCAAAGCTATTGTCTGTCCTATCAGCTTATAGATAACATCTGAGGTTTCAAGAAATCCAGGTTATTCTATAATGCTTTAAGCAGAATTTAAATTTAAGTATCTAATCCACAATTCTTACTCGTGATAAAGGTTCTTCATGGTGCTACAGAAGATAAATCAAAATTAAATAGCTATTCACAGAAATTCCTTTTGTAACACAGGCAAGAATAAGATACACCGACTCTGACCACATTTATAGTTAACATATTTCACAGGTGAAGCAGAACTTGGAAAATATGTACACTCTACATGTCCATTTAAAACCACTACTTTCAGAGACACCTCTAACAAAGACAACTGTATTTCAAAGACAGCCAAGTGCAAAAGTCACCTGAATTAAAAAGTATCAAAAGTCCTTGTTTTTAAATAAAAGCCACATTCCTTGAGCTCTTAGCTTTTATTCTAAAGTGTAACCTACAACTGACCAAGTTCTTCCACCAACCACAGGTTATACATACAATATGGGACCAATCCAAACCACTCTGTATCCTAACCTGCTTTGATTTCAGCAACTAATGGGGACATCTAACCCTTCTCAGGGTCGCAACTGAAATGATACATTTATATTGCCATTTACTTCCCTTCCAAACACTAAACTCAATATAACTGCATATAACTTCTAATATTCCCAACACAATAGGCTGATCTCTGCAAAGGCACTTTTCCTTCCTTTCATACAGAAAATATCCTGTAAACAGCTTATTTCCCACTCTTTCAGTGAGTCCTTTTGTTTACAGGAAGGAAAGGCAACAGAAATCTTGCCATGAAACAGCGAGAGATAAAAAGTTCTACTTCACTTCTTACTGTGCAGGTGTTTCATATGTGAAATCTACTGTAATCCTTCATTTCAGGGAGAAAACATGCTGCTTCATTTTTGAAATACAGACTGAGAAGGTTAAAGAAGTAGCAGCACACTTTACTGTAACAAAAAAAACCAGTAAACAAGCCATAAACAAGATGAACAGCATATTTTACCCTTAGCCCTGTATAATGA
Source organism: Dryobates pubescens (assembly GCF_014839835.1). Classification (NCBI taxonomy): domain Eukaryota; kingdom Metazoa; phylum Chordata; class Aves; order Piciformes; family Picidae; genus Dryobates; species Dryobates pubescens. The sequence goes on from NC_071617.1 coordinate 31,464,817, forward strand.
GACACAAAAACCAAAAAGGCACCAAGATTTAGAAAGTGAAATGAAATAAAACTAGAGAGTCGTGAAAACAACAGATATCCCTGATCAGGCATTCACTTGGTTATTATTCATGCCAGTTCTCCCCAGATTCCATGCTCTGTCTTTCCCTTTTCCATGCAGTTCCTGCTGTAAAACAATGCAAGTGTTTTTTCAAGGCTTGCACCAGTGGGGCAGTGTCCTTGTATTTGAGTGGACCAGAAGGCCTCCCACCCCCCCAGGGTGGAATTGCTGTACTCAGCTTGCTCCCTGTACATCAACACACACAGCATGAGGAATAAACAAGAGGCGTTAGAAATCCATCTACGGTCAAGGGGTTATGATCTAGTGGCAATTACAAAGATCTGGTGGGACAGCTCACATGACTGGAATGTGGTCATGGATGGCTGTGTCCTTTTTAGAAAAGGTAGATCAGCTAAGCAAGGTGGTGGTGTTGCTCTCTCTGTGAGAGAGCAACTAGATTGTGTTGAGTTCAGCCCAGGGGAGGATGGATGGCATGCTGAAGTTCAGGATCTCGTGTGGTAGACAAAAAAGTATCAAGCAGGATTACAACGTTCCATTTCAGCAGGGCCAAATTTGGTCTTTTCAGGCAATTGCTAAGGGAAATCTCATGGGACAGGGTACTAGAAGGCAAAGGGGCCCAAGACAGTTGGTCAACATTCACAGTATCACAGTACATTAGAGGTTGGAAAGGACCTCAAGAGATCATCAGATCCAATCCCCCTCTCAGTGCAGGATTGCCTAGGGTAGTCTGCACAGGAATGCATCCAGCTGGGTTTTGAAAGTCTCCAGAGGAGACTCCACAACCTCTCTGGGCAGCCTGTTCCAGTGCTCCATCACTCTCACTGTAAAGAAGTTTCTCCTCATGTTAAGGTGAAATCTTCTATGTTCAAGCTTGACCCGCTGCTTCTTGTCTTATTACTGCGCATCACCAAAAAGAGCTTGGCCCCCTTCACTTGACACCCACCTCTCAGATATTTATATACATTGATGAGATTCCCCCCCTCAGTCTTCTCAAGACTAAATCGCCCCACGGATGTCAGTCTCTCTTCATAGGAGAGAGGCTCAAGTTCCCTAATTATCCTCATGGATGTCTGCTGGATTCTCTCCAGCAGTTCTCTGTTGTTCTTGAACTGGGGAGCCCAAAACCGGACACAGAATTCCAGGTGTGGTCTCAGCAGGGCAGAGCAGAGGTAGAAGAACTTCCCTAGACCTGCTGGACACACTTTTCTTGATGCACCCCAGGATACCATTGGCTCGCTTGGCCACAAGAGCACATTGTTGTTCCATGGAGAACTTGCTGTCCACCAGCACTCCAAGGTCTTTCTCCATGGACCCGTTTTCCAGCAGGGCAGTCCCTAACCTGTACTAGTGCCTGCTGTTATTTCTTCCCAGATGCAAGACCCTGCACTTGTCCTTATCAAACTTCATGAGGTTTGCCTTCATTCAGCTCTCCAGCCTGTCCAGGTCTCATTGGATGGCTGCACAGCCCGATGAGGTGTCACCCAACCCCCCCAGTTTTGTATCATAAGTGAAGTTGCTGAGGATACACTCAAACCCCTTTATCGTTGATAAAGATATTGAACAAAACTGGACCCAGTACTGATTCCTGGGGAACACCACTGGCCAGAGTGACTCTGCTCTACTCATGACAACCCTCTGAACTCTGTTGTCGAGACACTTTTCAATCCATCTCATAGATCAATCCTCCATGCCACATTTCCTGAGCTTTTCCATGAGGATGATATGGGAGACAGTATCAAAAGCTTTACTGAAGTCAAGATATATGACATCCACTGCTCTTCCCTCATCTACCCATTTGGTCATAATTTCATAGAAGGCTATCAGATTAGTCAGACAGGATCTCCCCTTGGAAAATCCATGTTGGTTACTCCTGATCACCCTCATGTCTTCCATGTGGTTAGAGATGACCTCCCAGATGATCTGCTCAATCATCTATCCAGGGATGGAGGTGAGGCTGACTGGTCTGTAGTTACCTGGGTCATCCTTCTTGCCTTCTTTGAAGACTGGAGTGACATTGGCTTTCTTCCAGTCATCAGGCCTTTCTCTGGTTCTCCAGGACTTTTCAAAGATCATTGATGGAGAGAGGTTCAGCAACAGCATCAGCCAGCTCTCTCAGCACTCACGGATGCAACCCATTGGGGCCCACAAACTTGTGTGTCTTCATTTGGTTGTGGTGGTTTTAGGCTATGCCCACCACATTGGTATAGATCTCTAACCCAGTCCTGACTGACCAGTGGAATGTCCACATCTCTCCAGTTCTGCTCTCTTGCTTCTAGAAACTGAGGTTCCTAATGATGGTAGAGCAGTGGATGTGGTTTCTCTTAATTTCAGTAAGGCATTTCACGCTGTCTCCCACAGCATCCTTGCAGCTAAACTGAGGCAGTGGGGTCTGGATGATCAGGTAGAACTGGTTGAAAGGGAAGATGTCAGAGTTGTGGTCAATGGGAGAGAGTCTAGTTGGAGGCCTGTATCTAGCGGAGTCCCTCAGGGGTCAATACTGGGACCAGTGCTATTCAATATATTCATCAATCACGTGGTTGAGGAAACAGAGTGCACTGTCAGCAGCTTTGCTGATGACACCAAACTGGGTGGAGTGGCTGACACACCAGAGGGTTGTGCTGCCATTCAGTGAGACTTGGACAGGGTGGGAAGTTGGGCAGGAAGAAGTTGAATGAAGTTCAACAAGGGCAAGTGTAGAGCCTTACACCTAGAAAAGAACAACCCCATGTACCAGTATAGGTTGGGGACCGACCTTCTGGAGAGCAGTGAAGGCGAAAGAGACCTGAGCGTCCTAGTGTATGGAAGGATGACCATGAGCCAGCAATGTGTTCTTGTGGCCAAAAAGGCCAATGCTATTCTAGGGTGTATTAGAAGGGGCGTGGTCAGTAGGCTGAGAGAGGTTCTCCTCCCTCTCTACTCTGCCCAGGTGAGGCCACATCTGAAATATTGTGTCCAGTTCTGGGCCCCTCAGTTCAGGAGGAACAGGATGCTGCTTGAAAGAGTCCAGCACAGCACCACAAAAATGATTAAGGGAGTGGGAACATCTTCCTTATGAGGAGAGACTGAGGGAGCTGAGGCTCTTCAGCTTGGAGAAGAGGAGACTAAGGGGTGACAAGGGGTGACCTCATTCATGTTTATAAATACATGAAGGATGACTGCCAAGAGGATGGAGCCAGGCTCTTCTGGGTGATGCCCCATGACAGGACAAGGGGCAATGGATGGAAGCTGAGGCATAGGAAGTTCCATGGAAACAGGAGGAAGAGTTATTTCAATATGATGGTGAGAGAACACTGGAACAGGCTGCCCAAGGTGGGGTTGTGGAGTCTCCCTCTCTGGAGATAGTCAAAACCTGCCTGGATGCATTCCTGTGTGATCTGGTATAGGTGATTCTGCTCTGGCAGGGGGGTTGGACTAGATGATCTCCTGAGGTCCCTTCCAGCCCCTGACATTCTGTGATTCTGTAAGGTATACAAGGTAGTATCTTCGCTTTAAAACTTACAAAATCCTTGGCTTTGGACACAGTTCTTCCATGTATTGACTGGGATTTCCTATTAAATCTGTAAGTTCTTTCTTAGTTTTATGCTGCCCCCAAAAAAGTGTACAAATCAATGTTCCAGCCACCTGTGACCACCAAAAAAAAAACAACAACTGAAAAGAAACCCAACCAACCAAATAAAAAAAACCCTCTTCAACAATAAAACCATCCCTCTCCCTTATTTTACAGAGTTCTTTACTACATCACTGGCTGCGATGTTACAATGTCTATTTCAACTCCGAAGCGGGATTCCCCATTTAACGTTTTTATTGACTCCATATTCTGAATTGCTGTACTAACGCCACAGGCACAATGAAAAATAACTTGGGCTGGTTCGGGGTCTGTGAACTCGTTTGCAAGTTTCAAAAATGTCAACATCTATCACAATAAAAATTGCATTCATGTCTCTGAGATCTGTGTCTCTATTGCTCAGTGATGTGTGGAAAATTCAAATTCTAGAAGAAATCAAGCAGAGGAGGATTCTCATCATGCAGCAGGCTACATCAGTTCTGGGCCCCTCAGTTTAGGAAGGATGTTGACTTGCTGGAACAAGTCCAGAGAAGGGCAACGAAGTTGGTGAGGGGTTTGGAACACAAGCCCTGTGAGGAGAGGCTGAGGGAGCTGGGGTTGCTTAGCCTGGAGAAGAGGAGACTCAGGGGTGACCTTATCACTCTCTACAACTACCTGAAGGGAGGTTGTAGACAGGCAGATGTTGGTCTCTTCTCCCAGGCAGCCAGTACCAGAACAAGAGGACACAGTCTCAGGCTGCACCAGGGGAGGTTTAGGCTGGATGTTAGGAAGAAGTTCTATACAGAGAGAGTGATTGCACATTGGAATGGGCTGCCCGGGGAGGTGGTGGAGTCACCATCATTGGAGGTTTTCAGGAGAAGACTTGATGGGGTGCTTGGTGCCATGGGTTAGTTGTTTAGGTGGTGTTGGATTGGTTGATGGGTTGGACACAATGATCTTGAAGGTCTCTTCCAACCTGGTTTATTCTATTCTATTCTAATTTAAAAGGAAACTGATAATTTTATCACTATCATGTGCTATTGCAGCACATCTACCACAAACAGTCAAAATGTAAAATCAGATAAAACATAAAAATACTATCACAAAAATAAAATCTGCCTCTCTATGGAAGGGATATCTTATTTGATCCAGGCTGGCCTAACCTCACCAGCTTCATGGCAGTTTGCAGATATTTCACCATCACAGTAAACACTGTTGCTAGAGTTCAGTCCCTGTGCATACATCAAAAGAGGGATGCCTCCTCAGTGGATGCCTTTCCAACCGGAGCACCTAGCACAGGAAAGAGCATTTAATTACCAGATAGCACACTGCCCAACCACCCATCTTGTATCTTTAAAGCAGCAGCAAGCCAGCTGGAAGGACTGAGTGGGACAGGGCAATTTGAGGGTCATCAGATTACCAGTGTTTCAATCAAAACACTTTCAATGAAACACGCAAGTACTTGGAGTTTGTTATACACAGCTTTCTATACTGCTATGTGATCAGTTACCCAGGAAAACAAAATCCATCACTGCAGTCTGAATAATTAAAGAAAGATTTGCTAATTAAGCACAATTAATTACACAGCAGTAGCAATTTGAAACACAATATCCGTTCAGCTTTTCTCTGCCTAAATCTGATTAACTGCTGAAAAGAATTCCTGTGGAACCTGCTGAGCAACCTGCAACTTTGGATGATCCTTTCTCTGATACACTTGAAATAAAGAACACTTGCTAAGAAATAGGTATAGCCGACAGTGCAATAGACACTACTGGTTCACTCTGAACAGCAGTGTAAACAGGTCTATCCTTAGGCCATTATCATTTTCTTATACACACTCAAATGTAACCATATATTTATCATGAATATGAAAAAAGAGAGAAGTTCCATCACATTTTGAGTATCATGTTAAGTAACAAATAGTCTTCATTATAAAAACAGAAAATGTAAACTAGAGACTGCTATAGGATTTGTGGATTACACCAAAATGACTTTGTAGGAAATTAACAGAACACCAAACACTGCTTATCATTTCCCTAGATGTCTTTTTACTTACAATATGTTAGTAATAAATATTGACTGTAATTATTTTTAGTAAAAGGTAATGAACAAGGAGTTACACCTTCATCTTTTCACTTCACACACTGCCCTTCATCTATGTAACACAAACATCATCTTCATTCCCATTTTATTTTTCTTCTATGAAACAATGTTCATCTTCATGTTTTTGTTTTTCCATTGTGTCACACCATTTTGACCACACAGCAAAGGCATGGAATAATCAAGACCACAAAGGCAGCATGAAACATACCAATTTTGGCAGATTAAAAAAAAAAAAAGGGGGAGGGGGGCAAAAAACCCCCACCACCAAACTGCTAGATGATGTAATAACTGACATGTTCTCACTAAAGATAAGAGGAATGCAGCAAAGGTTGAAAAATTATCCACAGGTCATAAAGGAGCTATGAAATAAACTTAAGTAAATCACAGTGTTGTGAACACTATTGACAGAAGCAATATGTGGACCTGAGCAAAGCCTGTAATACCTGGACCTGAGCAAAGCTTTCAACACACTCCCGCAAGACATCCTCATCTCCAAACTGGTAAAATATGGGTTTGATGGATGGACCATTCAGAGGATAAAGAACTGGCTTGACAGCTGCACCCAAAGAATGGCTGTCAATGGGTCCACGTCCAATTGGAGGCCAGTTACAACTGGAGTCCCTCAAGGATCAGTACCAGTCTCATTTAACATCTTTGTTGGCAACATGGACAGTGGCATTGAGTGCACCCTCAGCAAGTTTGCTGACAACACCAAGCTGTGTGGTGCAGCAGACATGCCAGAGGGAGGATGGCCTCCAGAGGGACCTTTACAGGCTGGAGAGGTGGGCCCATCACAGCCTCACGAGGTTCAAGAAGAACAAGTGCAGGGTCCTGCATCAGGTTCAGGGCAATCTCAGGCACCAATATAAACTGGGCAGTGACTGGCTTGAGAGCAGCCCTGAAGAAAAGGACTTGGGGGTGCTCGTGGATGAGAAGCTCAACATGAGCCACCAGTGTGCACTTGCAGCCCAGAAAGCCAATCCTGGGTGAAGCATAGCCAGCAGGTGGCTATGAATCAAGGGAGGTGATTCTCCCCCTCTACTCTGCTCTGGTTAGACCCCACCTGGAGTACTGTGTCCAGTTCTGAAGCCCCTATTACAAAGAGGTTCTGGACATGCTGGAGTGTGTCCAAGGGAAGACTACAAGCATGATCAGAGGGAGAGAGATTGAGAGACTTGGGGTTCAGTCTGGAGAAGAGAAGGCTCCAAGGAGACCTTTTTGTGGCCTTCCAGTATCTTAACAGGGCCTACAGGAAAGCTGGTGAGGGACTTTTTAGGATGCCAAGCAGTGACAGGGGGAATGGAGCAAAACTAGAAGTAGTTTTTCACCATGAAGGTGGTGAGACACTGGAACAGATTGCCTTGGGAGGTGGTAGAAGCTCCATCCCTGGAGGTTTTTAAGCCCAGGCTGGATGGGGGTCTGAGCAACCTGATCTAGTAGGAGGTGTCCCTGCCCATGGCAGGGGGTTGGAACTAGATGATCCTTGAGGTCCCTTCCATATCTGACAATTTTACAGTTCTATCATATTTTTTCCTCATATTGCTCCAACAGGTCTACTTAGTACCTTATTTCTCATTAACTTTTCCCTGAAGTGAAAAAATACTTTGTTATTTTTTTCAAGTGGAAACCAAAACTTTAAGACTCACTTATAAACCAACCAACCAACCAACCAACCAACCAACAGAACACCGCCCCCCCCAAAAAAAATTTTATCAGCTCCATTTATCTCAAAGAGTGTAAAGCAGGATGGTTTTCAAATGCTAGGGATTTTTTTTTTTTTTGGGGGGGGGGGGGATATTATTACTATCATCTCATCTGCCTTTTGATAGAAAAGGGATAGAGGATTAAAAAAAAACTTAACTGGTTTAAGTTTTTTAGAGACTGAGAGACACCTGCTGAAATTATGCAGTCCAGCCTTCTGTTACCGGCAGGACTGTTAGCAACACTAGAAATGCTCAGGCATGGCTTTGCCTTGCAGAGTCTTCAAGACCTCTAAAGATGGAAAATTCAACAATTGGCCTGTTCCAGGGCTGTAATGGCCTCCTAGTAGTGTCTAATCTGGACATACCATATGACAGTTTGGGGCCAATCTTGTACCACTGAGAAACATTGAACTCTATCATCTTGATAACCTGCCCTTAAAGCAACTATACTTCAAGCAGGATACTCTTAGGTCACACAATAGCTGCTTTTCAGAGTAAAGAAACCTAGCTCAGCCAGTGCCTCCACTCATCTTACTGGTGCATGCCAATTCCTCAACATCCCTCTTGAACTGTGGAAAATGAAGCTGGATATTTAACATCAAACAAGTTCTTTACTGTACCATCCAGCTCTCCTACTGGGATGTCCAGTAATTTAAACAAACTAGTTTGCCAAGTTTAGAAATTAATTTGATCATATCTTCATTCAACACAATTCAACCTCGTAGTGCTTTTCATACATACTGAATTTATGCATTTGATTAAAAATCCTTTTCAGAATTCTGTACAGTCCTCTTTCAACTTTAACTCTGAAACAACATTTGAGAAGACTGACAATGCCCAGAATTGCATTTGAATATCAAAGACAAAAATAGCATAATTGGTCATCAAATTCACTCCAAGAATACGAGTGTCAATGTAGTACCATTGCTTTTTATAGTCAACACTCAATTACATAGGACAGTGGAATAAGCCACACTGAAAACATACACACACAATACAAAACAAGATAGAACATATATATATGGTAAATACCCAATAGAAAAAATAAAGAATGAATGGTGATTCTTTAGAGGAGTACAGAGACCTGAGCCGTCCCCTGAGCTGATAAGTACATTCTAATATACTGTAACAAGAATACTACCTGGCTCTTTCAGGGCTAGAAGGACCAACTTAGAAGCAGCCCAAAACTTACAGCATCCAAATACTACTAATCTATATCCATAGAGCAACAGGATTTGGTGACATTTTTTAGCTACATATTGATTCTAGTTTCACCTAAGTCTAGGAAAGTTTGTCATGGAAAACAGACAGACAAACAAACGAACAAGACACTATGATTTCACCAATTAAGTGAGTGAAATAGGAAAAAAAAACACCTTTCCTGAAGTTTGTAACACTAGGTGCTTTAGGACATGGTAGCTGTCTTAAGTTAAATGTGAAGTTCAAGAAAGTAAATTTTATATAACAATTTTAATTTGAATAAACATTTTTTGGAGGTCTGAGTGAGATAATAATAGGTCTTTACATATTAAACAAAAACCAACAACCTAACCAATTCTTCAAGTACTTTAAGGAAACATTTTTACTACATTCTGGATTCCCATTGCAACTAGAAGAAGAGGCTCAGAGGAGACCTTATTGCTGTCTACAACTACCTGAAGGGAAGTCGTAGCCAGGTGGGGGTTAGTCTTCTCCCAGGCAACCAGCACCAGAACAAGAGGATACAGTCTCAAGCTGCACCAGGGGAGGTTTAGGCTGGATGTTAGGAAGAAGTTCTTCATAGAAAGAATGACTGGCCATTGGAATGGGCTGCCCAGGGAGGTGGTGGAGTCACCATCACTGGAGGTGTTTAAGAGGAGACTGGGTGGGGTGCTTGATGCCTTGGTTTAGTTGATTGGATAGTTTTGGGTGATAGGTTGGACCCAGTGATCTCAGAGGTCTTTTCCAACCTGGTTAATTCTATTCTATTCAATTCAATATTTATGTACTTACCCTACAGAGTAATTTTCTCACTGCTCTCTCACTCATCCAGTGTTTATGCGAACATTTACTAAATAACTCATATTACTTATTGGAAGTTGTTGGATTTTATTGGCTGGTGTCTTTTTGTTTTGTCTGGTTCCTTTCTACCTCCCAACTCCCTGATTTAGCTGCAAAGGCAGCTCATTCACAAGCATTTTTTATATAGGCAATTACAATAACCACCTTTACTGCTTTTTTCCATCCCTTTGTTCTACACTAAATGGTAAAATAGAAGAGTAGTCGGTAAAGAAATTTCATACCAAAACTTGGGTTTGGGTGTCTTCTATTTAAAAAAAGAAAACCAAATAAAACAACAAATCATTTTGATTACACAAACTTTCCAGTTTAAATTGCTAAACTCATTTTTGTAGATGAAGCATCAACAATTAACTTCTAACACAGCATAGTTCATGTGGTTCTGAATGAGAAACATGGTCTGTATTCCAGACATGCCCAAATGCACCAGCCTGCCAATCAAACTAGAAGCATCCCAAAGGCACCACTGCAAAAGAGGAGAGATGAGGAAATACACAGATAATACCCTACCTCCTGTATTCCTGTGAAACAAAAAAAATTTACTAAGAAAGTTTTGGTTGTTGTACCAGAAATATGCTGATGCAATATTTGTCATGTACTTTTATAGACTTTACTGTCCAAGGAATAAGAAAACAATACTACACATTTAAATTACTGAATAAGAAGCATGGATAACAGTTTCATGATGCCATGTGCCATATTCAGTAATTTTCTTTCCATCTTCAGTAAAGGAGTCCCTGCATTTGTGTTTTTTAAAGAGGCCATCTGCTGCTGCACTTACATACATGTCCTTAACTGTGTAGTAGTTACAGTTAATCAGTATCTGTGAAGCAGGAGTAATAGCCACCTCTAAGATGGGAGGGAGGAGGGGAAGGTGGCCAAGAGACAAATGCACTCCTTATATTTTTGCACAGAGCTTAGAAATAAGCATGCATCACAGAAAGAAAATCATTTTTAAAAAAGACATTTGCAATCCCAATTTAAAACTCCACTGGTTAAGATTTAACAGATTTTAACATAAGTCAGATATGATCTAAACAACTTCTAAACAAAACAATAGTAAGCCGGCTTGGGATGTATTTAAGAGCTTCATAGTAAATGTAAATATAAAATTAGGAGACTACATTATGATAATATTCTGTGAATCAAAATGTGAATGACTACATTTACATAAAGAAAACAACTCATTCTCTCAACTTATGTTTTGGTGTTTTGGGTTTTTTTTCACTTGGTTGTTTTTTTAATGTACTTTTTCCCCCCCCAAACATTAGTTATAATAGCTCTAAGTTCATGCATAGGAGAGAATGCCAATTACATTAATGAGTGTTGTGTATCTTAGCTGGGACTAAAAAGGATGTCATGTTTCTTGCCATCTTTTATACCCAAACATTTCACAGATAATCGTATTTCAGAAAGACAGTAATGCTCTGAACCTTCATGCATTCTGCTAGCTAACACAGGTGGAACAGAACTCAGTTTTGGCATTGCGCCATGTCACAGGTTTTTTTGCCTTAACAGTACGTCTCCCTCCCTCTTGCGATATCTCGATCTTGTGAACACAGCTTCTGGGTGTCAAAAAAAAAAATAAGAGTCAAAACAAAGAGGAATTTAACCTATTCTGAAACAAACTTCCAAGGTTACCAAAGTTGTAGAAACACATCCCTTATCTCAACCGTTGAATCAAAACTGAACTAAGACAAACTCTTCTGTTATAACGCTTCAGTTGCTACCAGGAAGACTTACAAGGCATTTTAGGAGTGTGTGTGCCATCAGTTTTACCTCAATAAACTAGTATAACAACTTACAACCATTAAGCATGCTACCTAGAGTATATTCTAGTCTAAAAACTGAAATAATACAGTTGACAGAGCAATAAAAATCATCATAGCATTTCCACCCAGAATAGGTATCTAGCAATCAAAACAAACAAATATTTTAAATCATTAATATCTCAGACCATAAATAAATAGTCTTTTTATGCTGACTTATAAAACCAAGATTACTGGAAACAAAAAATAACCAGTGCTCCTTTTCAGATCTGAGAGTGGATTGCTTCTTTTGCTTGTGTGGAACAGGTAATCAAACAGTCACTCACAGTTATGTTTTCTTTCTCTTTCTGTATTTCACATGTGTGCACAGGCATGCATACATAACATATCCCAGTAACTTTCCCATCTGGCAAAGATTTCCCTGCTTCCCAACCCAAAAGCCTTTCTGTTTTCTTTTAGTAGAAGGCTTTACTCAAGAAATTCTTACCCCTTTGCTAGAAGTTGAGCCTGGCTTCACAAAAAACAGCACATCAAAGACTGACCAGTACAAAAAAATATGCTTTATACTTCCATACAATTTCAACACACACAACTTGCAGCTATCACAAATATCCTAAGTATCACCCAGCCCTTCTTTATCCTTCCCACAAAGGGCTTAGTGTTTCTTGTTTCAGTCATTGTATCAGTCATCCTATGGTTCAGGCTATAGGATTTTTAAGCAGCTCATACTTTCAAGAACAAAAATAGGTACACTGCTGCTTTCTTCTGAAAATAGAAGTATTTTCAAGTTACCATACATTGAAAGTGGATAGACAAAAGAAAGAACATAAAAGACTATCTAACATATTTTGGAATATGAAGAGAGCAGAATATTTGACAATTTTTGGACAAGTTTTATACATTGCTTATAACTTTGATTATAAAAATATTAATAAAATATACCAGTGGCTAAGGCTGTAACATAGGAGGAGGGAAAAAAGGTGAAGGAATCTCTGGCAAGCATACCAGGGTTCTCATTGAACTTATGAATAACCTTTAGAGTATACATATTAACTGCATATACCAGGCAAGATGTTAAAAGAGAAGAAGAAAAGCAAAAAAACACACCTACAACTCAAATTTGTCAAAATACCAATGCCATACATAACCCAAGAGTTTTTCCATCACCACCATACTAGAACACCTGTTTATTTAATACTTCTTCCATGTGCTAAACGGTGCTAATCCTACAGGTATTAAATTGGGGGGGGGGGGGGGGGGGGGAGCGGGGGGGGGAAGGCAAAGATTGGTATCCTGAAAAGTGTTTAGGCATTTAAAATCCATTGAACAGAAAAATCCCATCATTGTTGTGAACCTTACATGCACTTTCTGATCTTCAGAAACTCTTGCAAATGCTTTTATTTCCTCTAACTGATGAGACAGAAAAATCACTTAAAGTCTAATTACTTGTAAATGACAATGTTCTCCATACCTTTAGAAAAATCGTATTACCATTTACTACTTTATTGAAGGGACATGCTACCACAGGAAAAAGAACTGTAAAACAAAATAGCAAAAAAGCCTTACTCTGAGCTCTCTTACATTAAATACATAGAATACATAGAATACTGTGCAAGTCCCATAAAACACATAGCTGGAAAAGGAATTTCACAGTGGTCAATAGGCAACCTGTTCTGCTGGTCTACCTGAGAGTTAAGAGCATGTCCTCCTGGCAGCACCAAAAGTTAGACCTTACAGGCAGGAAGGAAATCCAAGCACATGCTTCCCAGCAGGTACATGAACTGACAGACAGCTGTCTTTCACTAGGAGGCATGCACTGCCTCCAGCCTGAGACAAACAACACACTGTACCCCTCTGGGTACAGTAGAACACCCAGAGCTTAAGTGAGTTATGTTCTTGTACCTCAGGTCTATGCTTTTTAAAGTGGTTTTTTTTGTTCTACAAGTTGGTAATAGCAAGTCAGTAGTGGGGCATGGGAGACAAAACTGAGCACAAGTGAAGAGCATGAAAACTTATTGTATAATGAAAGACTATGTGGGAAGAGGAAGGTATTAGAGCAGAAATTGTTATTACAGTTTTGGGGGGGGTGTTTTGTGGGTTTTTTATTTAGTTATTTATTGCCAAAAAGGTTGAAAGCCATAAACATTTTATTAGAAGCTCAGGATTTAGATTTTGTAACACCTCATAACTGCAAGGTTTTACTGTGGTCAGCTCAACTAAGAGGACTTATTATATTATTGCCATAACTCCTGTGAGCTGATTAGTTGCAATTTTTGAAATCTAGTTTCAATGAACAACAAACAAACAGAAATAAAACATATACTAGAGACAGAAAAATACAAAGCAAATACACAAAACTGTGTGTTTATTTTGGTGTATGTTACTGAAACACTGGTATGTAAACAGATTTGAGTCAAACTATTACAACCAGAAAAAGCTATAAAATGAAATACTGAAAAAAAAGTAACCATTACTGTATAGTAACCTGTGATCTTTCCATTATGAATTTAAATGATAGCCAGACTGTCTTCAGGAGGAGAAAAGGGAGGACAGATGGGGAAACAGCCCAACAAATAGGTCTTTTTTTCCCCACCTCAAACTGAGCCTTCGAAAATCCCAAACTGAAGAGTGAAATAGGTGGTACTGCTGTAATGCTTTTAAACCTCCATTACAACTCTCCTCAAACAGATTTCCTTAGTGATGGGGGCATTTTGATGCATTTTGTTTGTTTTGCTGTAAGTACTTTTCCCATTGAGTAATCACATCTCCGATTACTCAATTCAATTTTAGTGAGCTGGCCAAAATGAAGACAATACCTTTTTATAATTTGGTTCAAGTCCCAGCAAGTTAAGAGAAAAGACTTCCAGAATAATTAGAAATAAGTGTTTACTCCGTAAACTTTGTTTCTTTTTGCTATTTGCTCTCTTCTCACGTATTTATTTTTTGTGTAAAGCATGTCAACTTTAGCCACATAATTTTTAACTTCCAATTCTTAATTACTCAAACTGTACAGCCTTTGGAATTAGAAATGCAGTTTACACTAAGGTCAACATTTCTTACGGGTTAGTTTTAGGAATAAAATTGCCATTCTCAGACTAGTCCATCATGCAAACAAAATATTAGCAAATGGAAAGATCAGGAGATTAATTTTGAAGGTTGGTTCCACCCTGAAAAGAAAATGCTAATGAACAGACAAGACTATTTAAACCCACTAATGAATGGAAATAATGAATAACTGACTTAAGAATCAGAGTCCAAAGCTGTAAAAGACAAACAAAACTCGCTGCTCCCTGCAACAGAATTTTCAGCATAATTTACAGTTTTCCAGATGTCTATAGAGTTTATTGACTTGTTTGGAATTACTTAGTTCTGAAGAGTTTATAAAATACATTTACTTTCAAAAGCAGCAACTCTATCTCATTTGTGAGGTGGCCAGCTGCAGAAGTTGGTTGGACATGAGGTTCTGAGAAGGTCTGTTTTGTCCTGTATATTCCATTAGCAAATGTGCAATTGTGTAGAATGCTGCTTAAATTCTTATTAGCCATAACAAAACCACACAGAACGTACGTAGAGAAGGGCCTTCTGTTCCCCAGCCACCGTATTGTAGAAAAGAAAGCTAAATGTTTGTCTAGTTTAAAGACTGGCTAAAGTTTGGCTAGATTAATCTTGGAAAATATTGTCTGAAAACTGTTGGTAAGTATCAAATTTTTTTTATTTTTTCATAAAATAGAATAGAATAAACTAAGTTGGACAAGACCTTCAAGATCATCACATCCAACCTGCTATCCAACCCACCTAATCAACTAAACCATGCAACCAAAGCACCCTATCAAGCCTCCTCCTGAACACCTCCAATGATGGTGACTCCACCACCTCCCCAGGCAGCCCTTTCCAATGGGGAACCACTCTCTCTCTGTAGAACTTCTTCCTAACCTCCAGCCTAAACCTCCCCTGGTGCAGCTTGAGACTGTGTCCTCTTGTTCTGGTGCTGGTTGCCTGGGAGAAGTACTTAGGTTAAACAAGGATATTGGTAAAAATTAAGCTGCAGTATTGGCATTTGTTCCACATAGAGGCTAGCCCTCAGTAAGCAAGTCACTGAACAGCCTTATACTACAAAAATGAAATGGCAGAAAACAAAATAAACCCAGAAAACTAGGAACCCATCTGTAAATCAAAATCAAGTGCAACAAACTTATGAAAGAGTTCAGTGATACAGGTTTTTTTCTATAGTAACTGGATTGGAAGAGGAATCATAGAATAGTTGGGGTTGGAAGAGACCTTAACAAACATCTAGCTCCAGCCCTTCACCCACCTGCCCAGCCATGGTCAGGGACACCTTCCACTAGACCAGGTTGCTCAAGGCCTCATCCAACCTGAAACATGAACACCTTCAGGGATGGGACATGCACAACCTCCCTGAGGAATCTGTTCCAATGTCTCAGCACCCTCACTGTAAAGAATTTCTTCCTAATATTCAGTCTAAATCTACCCGCTTCCAGTTAAAATCCATTCCTCCTCATCCTATCACTACAAGCCCTTGTAAAAAATCCCTCTCCAGCTTTCTTCTAGGGCCCCTTCAGGTACTGGAAGGCTGCTATAAGATCTCCCTTCTCCAGGCCAAATAGCCCCAACTCTCACAGCCCAACCCCATAGGGAGCATATTCATGGCCCTCTGCACCCATTTGAGTAGTTCAACATCCATCTTACACTGGGGGCACCAGAACTGGGTACAGTACTCCACGTGAGGTCTCACAAGAACAGAGCAGAGAGGGAAATCACTTCCTTCATCCTGCTGATCACAATTCTTTTTCAATGCAGCCCAAGGTATGATCAGTCTTCTGGGCTGCAAGTGCACATTGCTGGATCACATTGATATTTTCATCAACTGACACCCCACCCCCAAGTCCTTCTCCTCAAGACTGCTCTCAAGCCACTCCTCATTCAACCTATATTTGTGCTTGGGATTGCCTCAACCCAAGTGCAGGACCTTGCACTTTGTTGAACTTCATGAAGCTGGCATAGGCCCACCTCTCAAGGCTGTCCAAATCTCTCTGGATGGCATCCATTTCCTTCAGCATTGTCAACTGGACCACACAGCTTGGTGTCATCCACATATTTGCTGAGGATGCACTCAGTCCCACTGTCCATATCACTGACAAATGGTAAGTTCAGTTCAGGGCAAAGGAGATTTGAGGCTGGGGCTGCTGACCTGCACCTGTCATCAGACAGTTCAATAACTTTGGGGATCCATCAGTTTAATAAAATTAGTGGTTTTACTATCTCTGTTGAAAATACGACTCAAAAGGACAACAGACTCCACATCATCTCACTCATAGCAAAAGATCTTCAGAAGTTAAGTTCTAACCCTCTGTGCCAACTGACAAGCACTATCAAGGGCATTTCAACTTTAAGGAATTTTACCCTAAAAGAAATTCTTTCCATTCCCTTTCCCATTTGTTATACTTATCAAGCATTTACAACCTCTCCCATACTGAAGCTGAATGTTATACAAACCCCCCCATTTTTACACACTTAAGAAAACTGATTATACAAACCAAAGCAGGGATCTCAAAGTCTGGTTCATATTTTGGTAAACACAGAAATGCTAGAAGTATAATTAGTGTGAAGTTGGATGAGCAAGAACAGGAATCACCACACTATTCTAACGTCCTGCTGTCTCTTTATAGTTAATGAAGCTATGAAGTTAATACTGAATAAAAAAGTGCCAACAGAAACTGGGTTTTAGAATGGAACCACTTTACTTTGGATTTTTAAATAATTCAACAAATCACAAGGCTTTTTTCTGGGTACTTGGATAACCGTAGTGCAGACTGATCAAAAGTTTCATGGTATTAAAATTACTAGAGTCAAATAACTGGTTGAGAGCCAATTTTAAACTCACCTGTCCTGTTCTTTAACAGTAAAAAAAAACAAACCAACAAACAAACACACAAACAGAACAAACACCAAACCCAAAACAAAATCATTTGGAAGAGATTCAACAGAATCACTCAATAGAAGCTCACACATTCTAAATCTAATATTGCTAATCATGTGTTAGAACTCGGAGACAAGGTGAGCAAAAGTATACCTGAAGGCATCTGAAAGGATGCTATTTTCTTTAAGTGCTTATTCATCTCTTAAGTACTAGTTACAACTGTCAATAATTTATTTGTGAACTCATGTTGGCTGGCTTAAACAAGGAATATACAGTAATATTATTTATTTATTAGTCTTGTAAAAAAATCTTCCCAACACCGTAATAGAGAAATATCCTGTATAAATATTCTGTGCTACCATAAAGTAGAAACAGTGCACTGGAATGTCAACTGAAATTCTCACTTATCAGACCACCTATCATAACAAAACCAAACAAAGAACTGTATATTTCATAGAATAATTCACACTGGAAGGCACCACAGAAAGTTGTTTAACCCCGCTTCCTGCTCAAAGCACTGAATTCAGACAAACTTGCTTAGAGCTCTGGCCAGTCTGGTCTTCAAAACTGGAAAGAATATAGACTTCACAACCTGCCTGTGCTACCTGTTTCAATTCCTTCAGAGTGATTTTTGCTTCCCAGTGCTGAATCAGGACCTCACCCATTTTATATGGCCATTCTCTCTTTTTCTACACACCTTATGTTCCTTGAGCCACTCATTTTGCTGGCCCTCTACTGAACTAACTTCAGTTTTACTCAAAGTTTCTCACATATTTAGGGAACCAAAAATGGATGGCATGTGTCCAATGTGTCTAAGGAATTCTGAATACCTGCAATCCACTGGCAATGCTCCTCTTCATAAAGCCTATATAGTATGCTGCTATCATTTTTAACTGTCAGAGTGAAAACTGGCATGCTGACTTACATCCCTTTCAGCAGCCGCTGTTTCCCAGGCAGTCAATCCCCACCCTGTACTATTGCAAGGAGAAAGAATATGCATTTATCCTTTTGTAATGCCCAGAGTTCATTACAGTTCAACCCACCACCCTCTCTAAAACACAGAGCACTGTCCTCGAACTACTTTCCCAATGTCATGTCACATGCAGATTTGATGAGGATACATGTCATCTCCCCCTCCAAGTCACTGATCAAGGTACTAAACACAGACAAGTCCCAGCATGGTACTCCAGTCTCCAGGTGGAAAACAAACCATTAACTACTACATTTAGAGCCTGACAATCCAGCTGGTCCTCCCACCAAATCATAACATTGCAATTAGGTTATATGTATGCTGTGAAAAATATGCTAAAAGCCTGAATGAACTCAAGGCAGATGATGGGCAAACTGCCACAAGCAATATTAAACATTATATGATAGCATTTACAGTTTCAGCAGTATACAGAAAGGTCCCAGGACTCTTGATAAACATATAAAAGATATTCAGGAACCTCACACAAGGCTTAGGCAAAACAAAAATAAAAAATCCTGCAAAACTCAAAATAATTGCACTGAATTTCTTCCTATTAGGGAAGAAAACATAGGCCTAAAGAAAAATATGCTTATGCACGTACTAGAAAGGTTTTAGGTTTCAGAACCTGTAAATATAAGCTATGAATACAAAAACTCATGTCACCACACAAATAGGGAAACCCACAGTCATTACTCCCCTTATAACACGAATGATGAAATGGGAAAGAATTTGTGCTGTAACACAAAAAGCAATACAAAGAATTACTTCAACAAAAATTTAACTTATTTATCAATTTAATTGCTTAACATTTCATATACAACTACAAAAGATATGTTGGCCTCTATTTGGGGGATTTATAGTTGAGCAAATGTGCCCCACAGATAACCTGGAGTCTGGACAGTACTTGCCAAGTCCATGAAAAATTATTTGTTTGGTAGTGTTCTTTCAATCTTATAACCTGTTGTTAAGTCTGGAGACTTTCAAAACTTGCCTGGATGCATTCCTGTGCAGACTACCCTAGGTCATCCTGATTTTGGCAGGGGGATTGGACTCGTTCTCTGGAGGTACCTTCTAACAGCTAACATTCTGGGATTCTGTGAAAGAGGACTATCAACAGATTTCAGATGTCTCTTATTATTACTTTTCCCCACAGTGATTCCTGTAGCTGCCACAATGAGAGATGCGGTTGAAAGAGCTAGTACAAAAAAAATTTGTGATAATCTTGAACTTGCAGCTTTAAACACCGCTGACCTACAGGCATACCAGATGTTGTAAAATGAGTAAATGGTAATATTAACACTGTTTGGTAACACAGTCAAGATAAGAAAAACATTGTCATTAAGCATCTATTTTCCCAGAAGAAAACATTATTTCATGCATACATGCAAATACTCTGGTTTAGCACTCAGCCGCAATACTTTTGTAGGCGCAAAGGAAGGCAGATATTCAATCAACTAGTTGTGAATACAAAAAGAGTTTGTATGGCTATTACCAGGTACAAAGGCACGCTCTATACATTGACACTATAATCTTACATATTTAACAATCCTTTTAAAAAATGAAGCAGTAAAATTCAAAGTTAGACCAAGACTCTTTACAAAATGCAGCATCTCTTTGCTGTAGGTCAGTATTACAGCACGAATGGTCAGCTATTTTAACAAGTTATCTTCCAAGGAAGTAAGTCTTATGCAATCACACAGTGCAATACCTCCCTGCACCACAAGAGCCTGTTACTTGACTCAGCAAAAGTTGACAGAAAAGATAAAGTTTCAGTTATGCTTACAGAAACTTCATTTTTAAAAGTTACACAAGCACAGAGAAAAAGTACAAAGCATACTAACTGTGAGAGAAATATGGACATTGGCAAAATCATCCAACCTGAGAATCTCACAAACTAATGAAGTACAACTTGTCCCTTCACACTCAGAAATCTCCACTAAAAATTATTTTCAGGGATGCAGCATAAGAGACCAACAAAAGCTCAGAATTCCAGAAAACCTTGCTGCTCATAAAGAAAACATTATTGGAGCTAACTTTACACTTGATTGTCTGGGGGTTTTCAATATAGTACAAAGAACAACCACCTGTACAGCTCTTGACCAATTCAGATGATCTCTTCTATCCCATTACCTTCTTGGAGTAAAATGGTCAAATTCTACATTTGAAGAGAAACACAAACAATTAAACCTGTTCGCACACTGTTAGGGATTACACCAATCAGTATATGTATCTTACCCTATCTCAACACCTTCAAAAATAATTTGAAATGGTTGTGGTAGCTTTAGGCTATGCCTTTAAAATGTTCTATATAAACCAGGCTGTGTGACTCAGAGATGTACAAATGTACCAAAGAAAGTTGTTTGAGGAGGGGGCAGCAAGTACCAGAGAATTTGAGAGATGGGGAGAGTCTATGAAGTACCTTCATGGCATCCAGATAAAGGAGAAAACATTTGAACAGGTTCATCCCAATAGCTTCCAGTTCTGTCAGCCAGCTTCCACAACTAAATGCAGACGCCTATGTATCTCTGCCAAATTGCTCTAGGAATGGACTTTTGTTTCTGTTGTCTGAAAAGGGAGTTTTAAATAGAAGGTTACTCTTTTGATAGAAGATTTTAGCACCTGGACATCTCTTAACTGATTCTACAGATCAGCAGAGATCAAAGTATGTGAAAATGAAACTAAGGGATGTCTTTACATCAACTATATAAAGGAAGCTATGGAAATGCCAAAATAAATCCCATGTGTTAGCATATTTTAGGATTTTTTTTTTTAAATCTCCAAAGTTCTTTGAAAGCTTTCTTATTTGGTTCTCCCTGTTGAATATCCCAACAACTTTCCCACCCCTGAACATGCCAACACTCTAAAACTTATTTCAGTTTAAATTATTGCACCTCTTGCATATTGCGGCTACATACAGAGAAGTACCTGTACCTGCATTCATTTAGCTTGCTACGTGTAGTAACAGTCATTCTTTTCTCTTTTACCATGTAACAAAAGTAGTAGCTCTTCAAAATAGCAACACTAAAACATTTACTGTATGGCTTATCACCAAATATCAAGTTCATACAATATTTTGGCAAAGACACGACAAACCAAACCTAGAAGAAATCTACAGTGGTTTCACTTGTTAGCCCCAGTGTCAGACCAGAGCACACTGACTTACACTAATTTCTACCTTGTTTCAACTTGTATCATAGGTTCCATATTGTCAAACAGAAAATATTTTTCTCTGAGCTTCAGATGGAAGAGGAGTAATGACAATACTGCTGAGGAAATAGGCCATGGGTTTGTAAATACAATGGGTTGTTTTGCATTAGTCCAATGAACAAAATTATTCTCACAATGGGTTTGCAGTCATCATCAATTAGAATTTTTACATGACAAACCCAGAGCATCCTGCTGAACCCAAATCACAGCTGGCAATCCTGCAGCCCAATGTGGCAAAGCAGCCACTCTTTGAAACGGCTCCCTCCATTGCTATAGAGAAAAACCACTAGGAACAATAATAAGCTGTTGTCCTGACAACCTTACAAAGCAAAACCAAGACTTACTTTGCTATGGCAGAGCAGCAGAGATAACCTGATCACCATAAACTACTCCAAATTCTTGAAAGAGCAGCTGGCCACTGAAACAAGCAAGACCAGCACAACAAAATACATATGCTTACCTACACACTATAGATGATATGCATGTTATGTGTCAGAAAGTACACATATACACAGCTTTTTCCCCACTTTGTGTTACATTGATACTGCAATGACAGTTCATTCTAAAATGTGTCAGATATACATTTTTAGTGCTGAGAGACTAGAAAAATACCTAGGACTGATCTCTCCCTTGAATTCACTGTAGATATCTAGAAGTAGGAAATAATTAGTTTTTAACAGAAAGCCACAAATGTAAACAGCCACAGGAGCGATTAAATAACTTGAAAACTCAGATGAAAACAAAACAGACTGAGATTTTGCATTTTTGTCAGATGTCTTCTCCATAAAATATAGGAGATAAAACTATTAACTATGCATTAATTGCAGAATTTCTTTTTACTCTCCCACGTGAAAGGTAAAAAACAAAACAAAACAAAACCACAGCATAAGTATTTTAACCATAGGTGCATTTAGAACATCTATGAAAAGCTTTATTCTGTCCTTACCTTAATTATCATTTCCTTCTCACTTATTTCACAATCTATCTGCTTTGACTGAAGGGCATGTAAAACCCCAACAAGAAATACAAGGTGGTCCAGAATCTCCTTTCCCTCATATATGGCACAAACAAGTGTCCAAAAAACCCAAACAACAACAAAAACCCCAGAAAAATTGGATTAAGACATTCTAGAGTACATACTAGGGTTTAAAAAAGAACATTTTATTCCATTTTAATTAACCTGCCACAATACCAGTTGCGTGGCAGGTTAAGGTTATTTCTTGTAAATATATTATATGAAATTCTGTAATCAGTTGTTTATGTAATCTATAAAGGAGTCCTATAATTTCATCACAGATTGTATCATGTTTACCAAAAGGGAAATGGAAGGGCAAATTGTTGAGCTGTATGAGAGCTTTGCATCTGTGTTGCATGACCTTTAACAAGAATTCCATCAAATCTGTTTCATATATTGTGAAATACCTATGATTCAAAGGCCTACCTAAAAGATGAGGTAGCAGACAGGTATTATCGCTACCATTGTGCCAGTGAGAATTTGGGCAGTGAAGGGCAAGTAGAGGACCAGGAAGGAAGGGAGAAACAGCAAATAACAAAGGAGGATTATACAAGTATCTGAAGAGCTGGATATGCCACTTTGCATGATCCAGGACAACAAATTAAGACATTACATAAGAAAAGAATCAAAGTCAATGGCAAAACTCCAAGTCTTGTGCTCAGAATTTCATTTGAGCTGCTGAGGGGGAGGGGAAGTCACAACTTCAGTTACTGCCACCTTCCAGCCTCCCAGCTACTACAACACAATTTGCTACCTTTCCTCCAGCCTTCTCCTAGATTCCCTTACTTCCCAAATGGCTATGACATCTTTCTACATCACATCTCTCAACTTCTTTAAAAAATCAAACAAAAAGAAAACCAACCAAAAAGCAAGTACTGGTTATTTTCCTAAGGAACACAGTCTCCAGTTAGAAGCAACTACAACAAATGCCTACTTCATTTCAAGTATCTACTATTCTTAAAATGTTTTACAAGCATCAGATTCAATAAAGCTGTTTGCTTGCAGATCCAAAAAGATGGCACAGCAGCTGCTTACATTTATTATGCATTCAGAAGATTATCTCCATAAGGATCGAAGACTTTTTTAAACACAACCTTTAATTATGTATGAACTGATCACTATTTAAGAAATTCCAGAAACCTAGAAGAATCCACTTAAAAATCATAAGTACCTAACTGCTGATGTAATTACACATTCATGATCCAAAAAAAGAGTCTACATATCTTCTGGTAAGAACTATGGTGCAAAATAATCACAATAACATTTCTGCCTGCTATCCTGTTTCTAGATAAAAACTAGAAGTGCATCACCAATTATAATAATCTTTCCTAATCTTCATTCAGTTATGACTGAAAATGGCTTTAAATCTGAGGTCAGTGCTTCTCTACAAAGGAAGGCAGGGTCCACCTCATTTACTTCTATCAGGACAAATCAGATGTTTCACATGATGTCTGCTCCTTCACAACCAACTAATTAAAACAAAAAAAGAAACAAAGAAAAGAGCAATTTGTGTGAGAATAGTTGTAGCAATCCTTAAATATCCAGTCAGTCATACAGCATCATCACTGAATGTCATGAGGGATTAGTAGTCTTCGTGGATTTTCAGATTTGGCAGAGAGTCCTCACAGTACAAAAAAAAAAGAAAAAAAAAAAGAGAGAGGGGGCACCCCTACCCTAAACTTTCTGAAGTGCTCAGATCTATAAGAGCATGGAAATTCCCTTAAAAATAAAGAGATAAACTGAATTTTCTCTTAATTTTGCAAAAGGTATTGGATTTAAATTATGCTACCCAACATATCAAAAATCTCTACTATGAATAAAATATTGCAATACACAAACAGCCATCTCCACTTCACTGATTCACAACCCAGCTTGCACAAACATTTTAAAATTGCAAAGCATTTTAAATTACAAAGCAAAACATGCATGGAAAGGAAAAAAAAAACCATTCGTCATTTCAAGCTGTCAATATGGCTACTCTTGGTAATCTTGGATGACTAACATGAGAAAACTGGATAACCCAACACCCCACCCTCTTTCCACATTCTATACCTATCTTTTATTTTCATAATAACAGCATTTCTCACTCACTATTACCAAATTACATCACTCATCACTAAATGGTAGAAAGGTACAAACCTACTGAACAGTATTTTAACATTCAGCCACCTAAATATAATTATTCTAGCCAATGCAAGAAGAAAATATTTACTTTCTCCCACAGTTTGAACTGCTGATATGTGAATAAAAATCTTAGGTACAATGCCTGAGTGCTATGGCCAAGATGAAGCTGAAAGTGAGAAAACAAACTGCCTCAGTTCACTTATAACACTTATAAAGGTCAAACAGCAAATGAAAGGGAATGTTTTGCCTGTTTGACCACTGCTTTGCCTAGTTCCTCATTTGACTCTCTATTTGGAAGAGTATTTCACAATGCCCTTGAGTAATGGTATATCAGTAAATGTCTACAAAAAACCCATATTATCTTTCTTTGGGGGACACAGAAGAGAAACCGTGAAAAATACTCTGATTTGCAGAGTAAGCAATATGAGTCACAAAGAATTTGTACAAAGAGGTTTTGTTTAGTTGTTTAGAATGACATGAACTTTAATTGATCCAATATGACTGGTGAAACAGTCTGCCTTCCTTACAAGCAAATATTACTTCTTGTCTCATTTAAGTGCTGCATGACCTGGTAAGGTAACCCACCAGGCATGCAAAACCAAAACAACACATTCAGAGACCTCTCTGAAATCTAGCTTTATATGAATACTATATAAATTATAAATCAACTGTTGTGGAGCCTAAGTGATGTTTAAATATCCATAATGCATTAGAGCTCTTGATGATTTAAACATGTTTGCATTAATAATAAAAGATATTTCAAAGATCAAATTTAAGATTGAAGTATTTCAGAGCTGCTACCAAAGCAGCAAAGAGGGGGGAAATAACACATTCCACTGACAACAGACTGTTGCAGAGAAAAATAAGAAATAGGTTAGCATGCCATCAGGCCTTGGCATTGCTACATTCAGCAGGATGTACTACGTTTCTGAACCCAAAACACTACATTCTGAAGCAGAAAGCTACAGAGGTACAGAATGCGGGGGAATGGAAACAGGGACGACAAAACAAACCCAAAACAACTCAACAAACAGTATTAATGCCCTTTTAAAAATAAGTCCAAAGTAATAACCCAGAGTGAAGCATTGTGTCTGTCCCATTTTCAAACATCACTCCTTATCCAACTGCTTTCCTCTACAGCAACCTAAATATTTTGCAGAACTGCCTTCCAATTAAACAAACTTCCTTTAGATATTGGTAGCAGGTACATAAAATAATGCCTATAAGTAGCAAGATGAGCTGATCAAAACACAGAATTATGTCAGATAGTAAGCAAATTTCAAATTCTGCTCGTCTAATTATCGCAGAAGTGATCAAGAAGGTAGTTTACCATTCACACGAAGGAAAAAATAAAAAAGACATACAGAAATAGTAGGCTGCAGAAACAGATTACAGGCATTCCCTTCTCTGTTGGATATCTGATATAAGAAAGCCATCTAGCGTTGACTTTTAGAAGTGAAAACTGCGCACAAAAGAGCTCGGGAGATTTTACATGTGCCATTTAACTTCGGCATATCTTCTGTACCATAAAAAAACCAACCAAACCACAAAAAACACTCGTTTCCTCTACAAACCCCAGGCTGAAAGTAAATATTCAAACTACTGACGTGTTTAAACAATCCAGCATCAATTACTAAGCTACGTTACTGACCTACTTCATGCACGTTAACAGCCGTATCTGAAATTTGTCAACTTCAGAGTTGTCTTTGTGAAGACCGCGCAATGCTACTTCCACGTTCACGAGGACACATACAGACACACCAGCTCAGCACAACGCTGCGCAGCACCACAGGAGAGGTACAGAACCAGGAAAATAAAGCAAAGTTTAACTCAACTGTTATTTAACGCATCGAACGGACCACTGAACACATAATCGGAGTATTACAAAATAACAAAGAGTACAAAAGGTTACAGGTTGCATCTTGTATAATACAGAGCATTAAAAAATCACTCAAGGAAATTGCACGGGCTGAAGAACCTCCCCTTGTTACCCCAAATCCTTGGCGGTCACCGCTACACCGTCTCCGCCGAGAAAACCGGCTATACCCCTGAGATGTCCGATCGAGGCAAACTTACTCCGCAATTACCATTAAAGTGGGCTTCAGAAACTGAAGCAACGCGACTGGGCGCAGAGCCGCTACCGCCAGTGGCAGAACCGTTCTGCAGGTGACTGCCGACTCGGTTTACCCCCTCGCAGCCCCCACGGACACCGCGGGTATTATTTACGTAGAAGATCCCAACGCTATTTATAAAGGCGACGTGCGAAAGCGAGCCACCCCGCTTCAGCGCGGCGGGAACGATGTCGCGGCCGACGCGAGGAAGGGGGCCCGCAGCTCTTCACTGTTCCCCATCTCCCCAGCCTCCTGCGGAACCCACAGAAACCGAGTCTCTCTTCCAGTAGCAACTGAGGGGATAGGAGACTGGTCTTTCCCCACGGCACCCCCATCTCCATACTGCTCCCGAGCTCTTCACAGGAAGAAAACCACTCGTACACCCGCGATCCCTCGGGCACCCCGCCCGCCCGTCGCGTCTGACTCCCCCATGCCGCGGCACACAGACACCGTGGCAGGCACCGCTCCTTACCTGGTACTGCCGCTCCTGCCTGTGCTCGGGCTGCTCCCGCCTCGGGACCTCCATGTCCCCCTCCTTGAGCACACAGGCTCCGCTCCCCCTCCCGCTGCCGGGCGGACGCGCCACCCGTGGGGCGCCGCAGTCGTTAACAGAATCAGGGCGGAGGGGGGTGCGTTACGGTCTCGCGGGCAGGCGGGTGCTGCTCCTCTCGCCCCCGCCCCGCGACACCCCTTCTCGCGCTCTGCCCGGCGCTGGTAGTGCGCTTCAGCCGCCGGACAGGGAAGAGAGCGGCAGGGAGGCGGGAGCAGCACCGACACTCACACGCTCTCGCCTTCCCTCGCACTTCCGCAAGCCCCGCCCCTCATTGGCTTCGCCGGCTCGGCCCCGAGGGAACGCGAACTCTGCATTGGCCACTCGCGCTGTCGCGTAACCAAAACACCAGGCCCCGCCCCGCGGCGTGCCCGCCGCCTCCCTCTTCTCCTCCTCGCCACCTTCAACCGCTGCCGTGGGGGTCGCAGGAGAGGATCCCTGGGGTGTTGCTAGCCACGGCTGAGACAGGCTACGAGTCTGTGAACCAAAAAGAGCAACAGGTGGGGTGGAGGGACGGAGGGAAGGGGAAGCACGGGCCCTCGGAAAGGGCCCTGCCCGGCATCAAGGCAGTGAGAGCGCGCACTGCCGCCCCAGTTGGATGGGAAAGCCTAGTCGCTGCCGTGCCCAGCCGAGCCGCAGCGGAGCGGCCAGGCAGGGGGCGCAGCGCGGCGGCAGGGCCTCTGCCCCGCACGGGCACTCGACTTTGCTTTCAAGACCCTGGACAACGCCGTCTAGCCCGGCCCGGTCCGGCCCGGACTCTTCACACCCCGGCCGTCCGCCCTTGCCCCACCGTTGTTACTGCAAATGGCTCGCCACCGCCCGCCCTCGGGTGCCTGCGGTACACCGGCACCTCTCAGAAGCCCCGCGGGTGGCGAGCAGCCGGGTGAGCGGGCCTCTGTGCCATCCCGCTGGGCTCTGCATTGTCTGAGCGAAAAGCCCTCAGAGACCCCCCAGGCTCGCGATGGGGAGCGACACCTGCCAAACCTTTAGTGCTGTGCACATCCCGCAGCGCCTGTTCTTACCTATAGCTTTAAAACAGAGATACCTACGGTGAAGTA
Organism: Dryobates pubescens; assembly: GCF_014839835.1. Classification (NCBI taxonomy): domain Eukaryota; kingdom Metazoa; phylum Chordata; class Aves; order Piciformes; family Picidae; genus Dryobates; species Dryobates pubescens. The sequence continues at coordinate 31,493,027 of NC_071617.1, forward strand.
ACACATGGCAGTGGAGTCCTTGGAATCGCCCTGTGTGTGTGCTCTGCCTCCTGTATATCGCTCCTGAATTGCACATGGCCAGGAGCACCAGTGCTTTCCTTTTGTGTTGTACAGCCCTGAACATGTTTATTTTGCCTGCCAAATAAGCCATGGCTAGGTGTCTGCATTTCCTCCACCTCCTCCGTGCATGCTAGTAAGCAAACCAAAGTCTGGTTTGGGAATTTGAATTTCCCTGTTTCTACTCTGCAGGCCAGTTCTGCAAGGGGACGTATCTGCAGTCATAGGGGCCACTTCTACATAGATGTTGCAAAATATAAGATGTTATCAGGACTGATGTGGCTGCTCCCATCTGCTACCCCAAATTATGAGGCCTGCAACATCATTGAAATAAAATCTACTCCTACAGAAACAACCCTAGTTTCTTTTATGTTTTTCCAATCCTCCCTCGCTTGCTTTCCCCTCCACCCGCGCCCACCTCTCATGGGTATGTACCTTTCTGGTTGTACCAGTTCACTCAGCTCTGGTGAGCAGACTGTCTGTTGACATTTACAAGTATTCCACTGCCTTGCAAACTTCTCCTCATGGCCCACCCTTCACTGGAAACTGAGCAGATTACTTCAGTGGAAAGGAACTGCTACATGCATGCTAAAGGTACAAAACACCCAGGACAGGCCAAATTTTAAGTTATTGTGCTTAACTGGTCCTTTAATATACTTTTTAAATCAAGAAATACAGTCTACAAATTAAGCAAAGATTCATGCAGGCTGATTACAACATGCTTGAAGGTGTCAGCATTAAACCCAGCAAATATTACATTCATTACTTAATGTTTAGATGCCTTCTTGAATGTTATTTTTTGGGCTAAAATAATTTGAATGTTTTCATTTCTACCCCAAATCACTGCAGTTAGACATCAGACTGTCTCTTTAGCAAAGCATGACCACAGGAATAATATTATTATTGTTTTGGCAAAGAGTCTCGGGGGAAAAATAAAAAAAACACTGCAAGTGAAAGGAACTGTGGTTTTTCCCCCACTTTAATCACGTAACAGATAGTGTTCTTCCTGGAAGGTTCATTTCTTTAAAGCGTAGCCCAGGAAATGTCAATGGACAGGCAGGGAATTGGGAGAGGTGTATGTGTGCACTGAGGATAGCAGGCAATGTTTGTCTCCGATTTCTGTGCTGGCCGTGCTCTCATTACTGGAGTGTTCTGGCTGCACATTTCAGTGTGTCTCTCTCATCTGGAGGACAAGCTGCCTTTCTGGAGTTCAGACTCTTTGCAGCAATTCTTGATTGTTTTTCTGCTTGCTGTCATTCATGTTGTATGCTGCATCTCTTCTTCTGAAGGAAAACTAGATGACCAGAACCGCTGCTCTCCAGACTTTCAGATCTTCTTTAGCAAGCATCCTCCCCGGTCCTTCCTGATTTCTCTTTTTCGATCATCTCTGCTAACCCTCTACATCAAGCTATGTATTTTCGTCCTTCTACTGTGGTTTGAAAGCGCCTCTCTACAACCTGTCACGAGCAACCCTCTTCTGACAAGTGAGCGATAATACCGGCTCATGCGAAACACTCTTGGTCACACCCTGGTTTCGGCAGCGTCCGGAGGCCCGACCAGGGCTTCACCGGGCGCCTGCCTTCTGCTGCTCCTCCGGACCTTCTGCTGAGCTCTCCCCAGGCCACGGTTGCAGGGCGGCCACGGTGGGCGCAGGGCAGCCTCGCTGGGCCCCGGGCAGCCTCGCTGAGCCCCGCAGCACGGGGCAGCGGCGAGCAGCGGCGAGGGGAGGCGGAGGGGCGGTGCGCTCCCGGCCGGAGCAGCGCCTCTGCCGCTGACGGCCGCTAGGTGTCCCCTGGCCGCTGCGCCGGTGGCGCACTCGGTGCGCAGGGGCTGGGGTCTGGTTGCACTCGCCGGTGCAATGAGCACTCCGCTTCTGCCATGACTGCCTTTCTCGGGCTGTACCGGCTGTGAAGCTGAACTGTTCCTTTATCAGCTTGGCGACGTTTCATGTGCAAACTTGGGAAGCTGATAGCACACGATACTAGCAGAGAACAGTATTTTGTAGGCTGAGAACAGTATTTGCATTTGCTTACTGGGTTTTCCTTTAAAGGCTTGTTTTATAAAGCACTTAGGATGCAAAGCAGCTTTTGCCAGTAATATTTCAGTGTTTCACCTACTCTCCCAAAGAACACTATGCTTTAAAAAAGACATGACTGAAATTAGCCAAAAGTGATGCCATTTCCTTATCCTTTCAAAAAAATGCTAGTCACCTCTTACCAGTCTGTAGTGGTGAGACTGACTCCCTCCTGCACAAGGGTGAATTTACCCCTCTGCATACAGGCATACAGGCACCTACAGCCTGTGTAAGGGAGTTTCCTTTGGATTTGAGAAGCACTACGGCATTCTGCTGTGTGGTGCCTCTGAGGCTGACATCCACTATTAAAGAACAGAGTAACTATGGCACTGCCTGTGAATATTTCTCAACTGACAGAATGTACTTTATGACAGAACTGTGATACCTTTACTTAACAGATCTAAACATTTACAGCCAACAGGCTAAATGTTGCTTAGGCTGCATTCCTGGAATTATACATTACCTGCACCTTGACAAGATCCAGCACACTGATAAGTATTAGGATTTTGCTGTTAGGAGAGTCTGTGATTGCTGCGATTGCTGCTTTTTCTTCTTTTCTTTATTGTTTTTTCCTTTCTTACCCTTCTTCCCTCTCACACTTTCAAGATGATTCTTTTTGGCTTGCAGGCTACCATCTGTGTACCCTCAGGGAGTCAACAAGAGAAGAACAAGGGCCAGAAAGCAGAACACCGGTGAAAAGAGGTAAACAAGAGCTTCTTGAAATAATAAAGGGCTGTTCAAGCCTCAAGAGCACAAGAGCAAATGGGGTAAGAGGAATCCCCTGCCTAAACTAAAAACTAATAAACATTCAAATGTAACTGAGGAGGGTGAAGAGAAAGGAGGAGACTGATTTTCCCTTCAGCTTCTAATTCTTCCAGGATGAATGTGTTTTACTTGAACTGCCTAGTGAAGGACACTCACTTGCAGCACATTTGTGGTAAGTCACTTATAGCAGGACAGCACAGCCTTGGACAATATGGATCCAGAAGCCACTCTAACAGTTCAGTTATAGGACAGATAACATATAACAATGAGCCAGACAGAAGAAATCCAACAGGCCACAGTTCAGACAGCTCTGCCTAAGAGGGATGCAAACTTTTTCCTGCAGTATCTTTTAATCACTTCTCCCATACACATTTAATTTCAATCTTAGCAATATTTGAACCTAGTCTTTAGACACTAGTAATGCACAGGGAATTGTTCCCAACATCTACAGACTGTTTCCAATGACATAAAGACAATTCTAGCAACAAAAGTGGACTTTTCCATTTGTTGGGTAAGTGGGTCAGAGTGGGATTCTTGCAGGTGGTGCAGGAGATGGAGAAAACATCTATTAGCCACATGATGAGGCATGTTTTGCTGACACAAGGCACTCATGAATAGGCAAGCTGAAGAACGTTTAGGTTTGTTTCCTCAGCCTTGGGCACAGGTCTAGAATCCAGGTGAAGTAAGCGCATGCTGCGCAAAAGATCTTGCCAATGCATAAAGATATCATCTCACTCTAATCTTGCTCAGTATTTACTGATGCAGTCAACGAGGTGAGGTGCTCTCTAAGGGAATTCTGGCTAGGTCTTTGAAGCAACCTCAACTCCCTCTGGTCACACCAGAAGAAAGCTGTGAGCAGTAGTAGGGAGTCAGCCGCTGGCTTCACACGCTCCCTGTGAATCACCATGCCATCTGCAGGCTGGTGTGAAGGTCAGTGCTGCAAACAAATCTGTGGACTTCATGCTTCCGTAGCCTCAACAACCCTGGAGCTACATGCACGTAGCCTGGGGACACAAGAGCTCTTATTCCAGTATCCGTGGCTGTTTGGCAGCTTCTTGTACCTCAGAGTAGGCTGTGTGGATTTTTCTCTTCTAACCCCAAGCTGCTCTTTCATTTGGACATTATGTGGGTGAAACCATGTACTTGATCTGTAAAGCAGCTATTTCACACATTGCTTCTAAAGCACAATCACAGTTTACCACAATACTAGTATTTCATCATAGCAGCTTCCCTAAACTATGAGCAATTCAGTGAAACAAGACAATCTTTGTATCCTCTGAAACTGGTTTTGAAACCCCAGGACAATACTATTGGTTTTAATTAGCAATATCCTTTACATGAATCTCCTATTAACCAAGGGACCATACTGTATTTCATTTCACTTTCTCAGGTTTACTCACTACTGCCTCTCTTCTCTGTGCTTTACCAGCAGGAAACCATTGGAGGGAACATATCCAGATAAGATTAAATGACATAATATTATCATCTTTACTATTGTTGATGGATTTTCTGCTAGATGCTGAAATGGGCTTCAGTGCCTTTTTAGCTTCCATTCACTGTAGAAAGAAGCCACAGTATTTCAATAATTCCCCAGTTTGAAGTCCCTGTTTCACTTGTGACAAGCTATTTTATTATTTTATTTTATCTTATCTTATTTTATTTTATTCATTATTTTGTTTTTATTTTCTTTTTCACTGAAATATACTTCTGACAATAAGCTAGGTTAACCCTCGCTGAATGCAACAGGAAGCAGAACCTGGGTGTCCTGGCAGTGGACGTATCTCCAAGGGTGATACAGTAGAAGAAGGCAACAGGCAACTGTAGCCTCTCCTCTGCAAGGAGCTTTTGGAAAGCCACCAAGTGGCTTCCTTCTAGTGATGATAAAAAAAAAGAGCATTCCTAAGTGCCATATATTTCTACCACAGGTCCCACCTAAAAGTCTTTCAACAAACACAAACCTTAAGAATATAGATGTGAAAAAAGTCAGTCAGAAGCAAGAAAAAGGTGAGTTTCTCTTGTACCACGCTGATCTCACTGTACTGTGGGTTTTCCTAGATGCATTGTCATGCCAGGTAACACACTCTGCATCAGTGTGAACTGACCTGCAGGAAGCCTGTGAAATTTGCGGCCACTTGCATTTATCATTTTTCACCAGGACTGCGGAAATAATAGCCAATGTGTGACATGGTTTTTCAGTTTCCACTTGCAAAGAATCTCTCACAGTCTTTTATGGGATCAGTACTCTTCCACACTTCCAGCAGTGTGCTGCTGTGCTCTTTATCAGAAACCTTCAGTGACTTGAAACGACATCTCTAATCCCTTAGCTGTTTCACAGATACTGAGACTGCATTAATTCCCAAGGATTTTTTCCTGCCAGGTAACAAAGTTCACCCAGTAAGGGAATCTCCTCACTGGAGATAGGTTGCAACATCAACTGTGTTGAGGAGGGAGGGAAAAGGACTGGAGTAAATTGGCATGATGAGGCATGTGAATGAAGTCAGCCTTTTTCAAGGAGAAATGACAGCCTAGGCATCAAGAAACAGGCTGCTTCAGCACATCTCCTGGGCAACTTCTGCTGGCAGGTCTCTTAATGTCTGCATCTTAGGTCAGGCAAACTGATAATATGCACCAAAATTCCATTGTAATTAGCTCTGAGTTCAGTCTTTAATATGGCCATTCCTCTTTTTTGCTGTTGCTATTATTTTGACGAGCATGTTTTCTGAGACTGACATTTTCCAGACTTGGTTTTAGCACATGACAAGTTTGGGTATTTAAAAAATGAAAGATAATCAGCAGAACTATTAAAGCATGTAAAGATCATTTTCCACACAGTCCACTTTTGCACTTGACTAACTGAGAAAAATCTGAAATTAGAAACTGTAAATGAAATTATGTCATAAAAATACTTAGCTCTTGATAGAGGAATGCTCAGAGTTCCTTTTTAAAGACCTATTAAAGTTTTGGCATTTCTTAGTTAGCAGTCTTACTATGTTCATTAATACTTTAATTTTAAGATGCTTTAATGAGATATAATTGGATGGGTTGTTTCATTCTCATATGGAATGAAAGATTGTATGTATCTAGACTAGATAGTTCTTTCAATAGTGGAGGCAGGCTGAAAAAGAGAAGACACTGTGAAATCACTATTGATCTTACTACACTAATCTAATTTATTTGGGAAAGACTTAAGATAGGAATGGAAAGTATAGAAAATCCATCAATAGAGAGATTGATCTTTGTTAAGGACATTCAGGTGGAAGAAAATGTGTTAGTATCTTTTCAATCTCCCATAAATTCTTAGACTTTAAAGCTCTAAAGGCCCATTTGTGATAATATAATCTGACCTCCTGTATATGACATGCCATTGAACTTTGGAGAATTAATTTTTGTTTCAGCTTGGTGTCTTCTAGAAAAAATTTCAGTTGTTCTGTATGTATTCTTATTGATGGAAAATTTGCTGAAGTCCTTGCTAAATTGTTTCAATTACTTTCACTGTTAAAAATGTGTGCCCGATTCCTAGTTTTAACTGTCTGCCTTTCAGTCAATGCATCTTGTTATACTTTTGTACTCTAGACTGAAAGTTCATTCACGCTCTGTGCTCAGTGCTGATACCTACAGATAGGAACTCTGTTACTCCTCAGTCAGTTGTTTTAAAACAGAAATAGCACACTCAGATTTTTTCGCTATGATCTGGTTTTCATTTCCCATAATAATTCTTAAGGCTTTTCTCTGGATTGTCTTTCCTCTAAGCTCATTCAAAACTCCTTTTTGAAATACAGAAGAATATAGATGCCATACTGTCGAGACCCCCAGAGAGATGTTTTCCTCAAGCATGGATATTTTTAAGTTCCTATTGAACTGTTTAGTTACTTTTCAAATTGTGCCAATAGAATCTAAGCTCCCATTGTCCCTCACATCTCCCAATTCTTGTTTCTAAGGCATTCTGTTTGAAACAGCAGAATGACAAGAAACAATCACAGCTCATTCTGTGAGCTTATTACATAGCATTGCTCTGCTGACCAACATTTGGGAGTTGAAATACAGAACATTTTCATTCACAAATCTTAGAGAAATCATTCATTTTGGTTCACCAAACTGTGTAGTGTAATCAAAATGCAAATTCACTTACTTTTGATGGTTCACATATGGCCCAAAGCTATATTTAACTTTTTATCTTTGAGGTTATGTGGTAGATGATGAAGCCTTACTTGGATCACATACACATGAAATTAATTGCATTAGTGAGTCTGGCTGACATAAGAGACAGAAAGGTGAATAATCTTGAACCTGAGCCTTATAATGACCTCTGAACTTCTGCTCTTGTTCTGTGCTGTGACATCTCACTGATAGCGCTGTTTTCTTACATTTTCCTATCAGAAAACACTTTTTCCTCCTGGAATTCCCAAAGCATTCAAACCGAGGATCACTAGAGCCTAAATATTTGCCTCTCATTTAGTGCCACATGCAACAGGTATCTGATGTATCTACTAATGGTCTTCAGAGAAGGCACCTGCTTCTTCTCACTGGTAACTACTGGAAAGAATGACAACTTGTATTTTAATTGCTCAAATACTTGAAGAGCCTGGACACACCCTTTGCTCACATAGTGTGTCTCCTGGTATTTTGAAATTGCTGTATCTTGTCTTTCATCTACCCCAAAAGCTATGGGCATTTTTCACAATCCACAGCTTTTCTTGTTTTACAGCCTGCTAATTCACAGGAGACAAAGAGTTTCTGACTCATCTACCATGAGACACCTAATAGTTTGGTGAGGTGTTGTTATTTTTTTTCTGCTTTGACTTTTCACCCAGCACTTGGAGTAGTGTAACAACGTTACCATTACGTTTCTTCTGATGCTGCATTAAAACTTGTGAATTAACTAAGTATTCTTCTTCAGAAATGATCAGGCTGCAGAAGAAACATTGAAAGTACCCTTAGGCTTCTTTATGCTTAAGTTATAAGTGATTCAGACCAAATTCTGGAGTTTTTTGATCTGAGTTTGCTCTGCACCAACAATTTATTTGCATGACTTTGGCAGCAAGGTTTGGCGTCCTAGGAGAGTTCAGGCAACCACAGCTTTGCTCAGTTGCATGCCTTTTCTGGGCAGACTTTCTGCACAGGGGCAGTAACAGAGTTGAGCAGTAAAAGCCTGAGGTAGTCAACCAAAGAGGGAACACTACAGCAGAGGCTTTATTACTCAGACAATCAGAGCAACTATACTCCCCACAGCTACTAGATGGCCAGAGTTTGCAAAATGATCTAGTCACTGGAAGGGACATTCACTCTGCCAGGCTGAGAAAGAGGAACATTTCAGGTTCTCTGACTGGCTGATTGCACAGGTGGAGTACTATGGGAGGGTTATGACAGACACACATGGCATTAGCTGAGCCCCAGTATTTTGAGTTGCAGCTATTTGATCTTTAACTACTTGTGTATTCGAGAAATTTTTCTTTGTTTTAGGTTTGAGTGTTTTTCCCCCTCCCATTTTACCATTTACATTTGTTGCTGTTGCTTGTTCCATTTTATGCTAGAAGGGGTTTTTTATGTGAATTACTAGAATTGACAGCCTGCCACTCTGGACATAGGAAAACTGGAGCAGCCAGGCAACCACATAACCTTGCTCTTTTGGCTTGACTGAAAGCTCATTGGCATCTTTTAGTCAGTGAGTTCTTTGCCAGAGTTTTACAGCATGAATCTGGTACATAGAAAAGGAGGGAGGGGTAAGACACACAGTTTTCAAATGCCAGACAATATTGGTTGTCTTCTTCTTCTCTTCTCTCTGCATGAAAAATTTCATACTAGTGCAGAGCTTGGGTACATTTACAAATCACCATGGAGCTGACCTAAACTTGCAGAGACTGTTCTAGAGCCAGAGCAGGATGTGTGCCAACCATGCAGTGCAGTACCCAAAATAGTAAGCTCTGTGGATGGGTAGGTCTGTGGAGTCTTGGTAGTGTAATGGTCACCCACAGGTCCATGCAATGCTAAATTTAGTCACATGCAAACTTGGTCAAAAGTGGATCTTTGCATGGAGCCTCACATTAAAATGCAAACATCCTCATCCCTTTTTTACACTTGCATTGCTCTTATTCTGCTTTGCCTTCTCTCCTTCACAAGTCAGATGCAGATGAAATGAAAAGATCATTCATCTATTAAATAGATCAGTGGAATAGAAGCATTCAGTATGGGGGTTTGCCCGTTTTACTGGATGGTTGATAATGTAATTACTCTCTGCATGGTAGCCAAAAAAGAGCAGGCATGTGGATCAAGTTTCCAGACAGTTTTCCACAGATTACTCTTGGGTAATCTCCTAATTCCTGTTGCTTTTGAAAAGCTGGTATTTCTGTAGATGCTATCTCCTATGTTATGTTGAGCAAGCATGACTGTACTAGGAGAGAATTATTTCTTTCTCTGGCCTACTTTCCTTTTCACACACATTCCATAGGGAGATTGTGGCTACTCAGAAATTTCTCCCTTAGTACAGCAAGCTATAGTGCCCCTCACCTGTCAAAATAATGTCACTCCTTGGTGAGTTATAGAAAAACTGTAAATTGACTTCTGTTTTTGCACTGTGAGTTTCACCTTGCCCCAAACAGGAACTCCCAGTTCATTTTGCATACACTGTTATTCTGGATGGAGCCAGGCCCGGATACTCACTGCAGAAGTGATCACTAGCTCAAATTTGGGTTGGATTCTAAAGGACAATGTAACTCCACTCAGTAAAGGAACAAAGACAACTCAAAGTAAAGGAAAGGCAAATGCATTTAGTCTCATTATTTGTTTTGGCAGTTGAAAGTTAATTTCAATTATGCCTAATAGCTCGGGAAGTGCTGTCTTACAGCCGGTTGAAACAGGCCACTGCTGAAGTAATGAAGATATAGTAACATGAGATAATGCTGCTGTGCATACTCCTAAATCTGTCCTGAGCATCAAGGAAGATCCACCTTTGCACATGGAAACAGCATCTCTCTTTGGTTAAATGATAAATATATCAACACAGCTTTAGTTCTGCTGTCTCTGTCTAGTTCCCTGAGCACAGCTGCTTTCACTGCTTGCAATGTGGCAACCTAGGTGCTGACCTACACTGCACAGTGGTGAAGAAGAGGTGGGAGCCACCACCTTTTTATAGTCCTGAGGCAGGCACAGTTGCCAGCCTTGCTCACAAGTTCAGCACAAGGCATCATACTTGGGGCAGTACAGTGCAAGGACCTCACAGAATTGTTAGGGTTGGAAGGGACCTCAAGGAACATCTAGTTCCAACCCCCTGCCATGGGCAGGGACACCTCAGACTAGATCAGAGCCACATCCAGCCTGGTCTTAAAAACCTCCAGGGATGGGGCTACTACCACCTCCCTGGGCAATCTGTTCCAGTGTCTCAACACCTTCATGGTGAAAAACTTCTTCCTAACATCCATTTTGAATCTACCCGCTTCCAGTTTTGCGCCATTCCCCCTAGTCCTATCACTACCTGACACCCTACAAAGTCCCTCCCCAGCTTTCTTATAGGCCCCCTTAAGATACTGGAAGGCCACAGTAAGGTCTCCTTAGAGCCCTTCTCTTCTCCATACGAAATAGCCCCAACTCTTTCAGTCTGTCCTCACAGGAGAGGTGCTCCAGCCCTCTGATCATCCGTATGGCCTTCCCTTGGACACACTCCAGCACGTCCAGGTCCTTCCTGTAATAGAGGCTCCTGAACTGGACACAGTGCTCCAGGTGGGGTCTCACCAGAATGGAGTAGAGGGGGACAATCACCTCCCTTGACCTGCTGGCTATGCTTCTCTTGATGCAACCCAGGATTGGCTTTCTGGGCTGCAAGTGCACACTGCTGGCTCATGTTGAGCTTCTCATCCACCCCAAAGTCCTTTTCTTCAGGGCTGCTTTCAAGCCAGTCACTGCCCAGCTTATATTGCTGCTTGGGATTGACCCGACCCAGATGCAGGACCCTGCACTTAGTCTTGTTGAAACTCATAAGGCTGTGATGGGCCCACCTCTCCAGCCTGTCAAGGTCCCTCTGGATGGCATCCCTTCCCTCCAGTGTGTCTGCTGCACCACACAGCTTGGTGTCATCAGCAAACCTGCTGAGGGTGCACTCAATGCCACTGTCCATTGTCACCGACAAAGATGTTAAACAAGACTGGTCCCATCACTGATCCCTGAGGGACTCCACTTGTCACTGGCCTCCACTTGGACATGGACCCATTGACAGCCACTCTTTGAGTGCAGCTGTCAAGCCAGTTCTTTATCCACTGAATGGTCCATCCATCAAACCCATACTGCACCAGCTGGGAGACCATGATGTCTTGCAGGATAGTGTTAAAGGCTTTACTCAGGTCTGGGTGAATGATGTCAGTTGATCAGCCTTCATCTATTAATATTGTGACCTTGTCACAGAAGGCCACCAGGTTTGTCAGTCATGATTTGCCCTTTGTGAAGCCATGTTGATTGTATCCTATCACCTCTTCATTATTCTTTTGCCTCAGCAGTGTCTCCAGGAGGATCTGCTCCATGATCTTACCAGGCATAGAGGTGAGCCTGACTGGCCTATAGTTCCCTGGGTCATCCTTCTTTCCCTTCTTGGAAAGGGAGGTTATATTGCCCCTTTTCCAGTCAGTAGGGACTTCCCTGGACTGCCATGACTTTTGGAATATAATAAACAGAGAGCATCTCATCAAGACTCACCTACAAGGGCCTTGTGCTACGTGTGCTGGGAAGCCTCTCAGAAACAGTCTAACACTGAATTCACAAGCAACTAGGCAAGTGTCATGGTCCTCAGCAAGCTGCCTCAGCTCTACCACCGCTTCTCAGCAGTCATGTAGTGCAAGGATGCAGCAGCATTGCAGCAGGGTTGCAAGACAGTATAATGGAAGCAATGCTGCTGCAAACAGGGTGGGGATCAGTCAAGGCCTCCAGCACAGACAGTGACCCTGAGGCAGGTCTCCAGGGGACTAGCAGTGGACACCATTGTGAAGGAGTGTAGATGGAGACAAAAACACTCTTCTTAGGGGAATGAAGCCTTGCAAAATGCCTTAGCAAACCCAAATACAGGAGACTGATTAATTTCTGCAGTCTGCCCCTGTCTGTGTGGCCTAGTAGAGTCGTTTGTTTTCAGATAGAAAGGTACAAAACACACTTGCCTTCCCTAGTGCTCTGGAAGGGATTACCTAGTTGTCATTGCTTCTCTTCAAATATCACTGCTAGATTACACCCCAGCCCAGCTCCCTGTGAAATTAGCAGCAAAGCTCCCATCACCTCCAATCTGAACAGGATGAAGCCCAAGACATAGATAAATTTTGAATCTCCAGTGGCAACAAAATGCAGCTTCTGGTTTACATAGCATGGTCTTCTTTTAAATGGCTACATGCACATTTTGCCCAAGTCAAACCCCAAGAGATCTGTGACCAACAGACATTGCCCATGAGCTGCCTATATTCCACTGTTAGGTTCCAATGCATTAGGAGGGGATGAGAGCTCTTATGAAACTAATTAATTAGGAAACCAGCAGCACCTCTAGGAAAGTAAAGAACATTATAAGAAGAAACTGAACTAATTCCTATAGAAACAGGAATTTCTGTTTCACTCCATTCATAAATTGCATTACTGACATTATTACTTATTATAGTAGTATTTGAATGTTTTATTGGATTTACCTTCATAGCTATTCTGTGAGAAGTTGAAATATATTCTTCTTATTTTACAGATGGAAAAAAGTAAGAGAAGATAAGTAAGGGAAATACTCAAGGTGACAGGAAATCCTTGACACAGCCAAGAACTGCACACAGGTCTCGAGTCTCCTGCCCTGCTTCACCCCTCTCTCAGGCCGCAGTGTGAGGACACAGCAGGGGCTGTGCACAGAGCCGTGATGGACAGAAAAAGCTGCATTAGCACAGTAAGCCATGGTACTCTATGCAGCTACCTTTCTCTCTTTTTTTTTTTTTTTTCCCTCTCCTTTTCCCTGTTTTCTTCAGTACCTAAAATTGTTTCATCAATATTTCTATTATGGTGCAGTTGCATATGCCAGCCTCCTGCAACTCTCTTCCAGACTCACATCTGGAGCCTCTGGATGGCAGAAGATCAGGCAGCACTGAGAAACCTCAAGCTGATGTAAAACCAACATTTGTTGCTTCTGTAACAGTGCCTACATGTTACACCTGTCTGAGAAGACCTGGAATTATTTGGAAAGGTGAAGATCTGAAAAGGAAAGGCAAAGTCCAGTATTAGAAAACTGCTCAGGACGATAGGATCTGCTGTTGAAACAACTGACGAGACTACAAGAAAATCAAAGGGGAAGAGAGAAATGGGAATGGGGAAAGAACAAAATAAAGTGTACTAGGTGAGCCTGAAACAACCTTTTGTAAGGCTTGATGGCAATACTCTTATTCATACTTAATGGTATGTTAGCACATGGAGTAAATTATTACTGTCTTGAGGGCATCAAAATTAGATACATCAGGCTGCAGAAGTGAAAATGCTCCTGTCTGGAAACATCCTCTAAAATTAACAAGTCAGTTAATCTGTTTTAGCATGGGGAAACAGGTTACCGTGCTTTGAATTTCTTAAGCAGATAATGCTTTGAAATGGCCATGGCTGATGCTTTTAAGAGTGATTCACAGATACATTATCGAAGCAATGCTTGAATTGAGAAAGAAGAGGGACTGCATACTAAATGTATTCCACAAGAGAAAGCACACCCAAATTTAGCTTCAGCTTTTCTTTTCAGTCATCTGGCAGCAATTGGGAAGCTATGGTGGGTACTATCATCTCATGTAGCTTGAGCTGTCAAAAAAAAAAAGAAAGAAAGAAAAAGAAAAGCTGTGAAAAAAGTTGGGCATTGTATTTTATCTCCAAAATATTCTGAGGCAAAGCAGCAGATGACACTGGTATCTGGACATCCAATATGTTGCATCTGATGGTTCCTCCAGGTAAAAAATAATTTATTCAGTAAACTCTTTAAAAAGTTGTGAAGGCCTTTAGCAACTCCAGTTACACATGTTTGAATTTTCTAGGAGAAACACTGACTCTTTTGCCAGGAGGCAGGGAGTGGAGAGGAGGGTGTACATGTTACGTTTTGTTAAAACACACAACTGGTGCAATGGAAAGAGGATGACATAAACAACAAAGTGTGGATGTGAGCTTATCAAAACTTGTAATTTCAACAACAAACTTCATCAAAACTTGTATTTTCCTGCAAAAGAGTTTTATATTAGGACTACCAGCTTGCCATCTTTCTATGCTGCCTTACATAGGTTCGTAAAATGCAGTCAATCCAGGATCTTTTATAAACATTTATTAATAGCAGTGAACAAGCATAGATGTGTTGGTGTTTGCATATGTGTGTGCTCTCAACTGTCTGATTTGGAAAATTTCAAGAGGAGAGCTCAACTACTGCAGAAACCATTTTAAAACTAGTGAAACTGGAGGTCAAAAGGACAACGGACAACTCAGATGAGGGGACATTAAGACTTTCCCTGGAGTGCCTGTCAGAGCAGAGGAGGAAGCACAAGGGCTTCTCTCTTGCATCACCATTAAAGCACCATCTATTCTCCCTGACTACAAATGGGAAAGGTTGCCAACCCAGCAAGCAGCTCTGGCAGCCCTCTGCTCCTCAAACAAAGCCACAAAAGCAATGTTGAGACCAATGGTTGGCACCAGGAGAATTTCAAACAACTACAGTTGGCCAGACAAGATAACCACACATGGCAAAGATGTGGAAAGCATTGCTAAAATGGTTGGGAATGCTCAAAGTGAAGAAACCAGATAATTATCAATGTAAGACCTGATTGTCCTGTCATGCTGGTTTTATGATAGCATAACTGTGTTAACTATGAAATAGTTGCTTCTGAATCAGCCTGAAATAAGCATTTTCTGAGCATCATGAGAAGGTCTGAGCCTGCTGTTGGTCCTGGTACACCTTTGTGATTCTGAGTAATGAACTGGCATGAGAATCAGTACTTGAGAATCCTTGAATCTTTCTCACCCACTCTTCTGACTAAGCAAACCATGCCTGTACTTGAGTTGCTTTCTGCACAGGAAGCAGCTAGGCTCTTTCTGAGAATATTTGTGATTGAAGTAATCTTTCTTTACTCTCTGCAGCACAGAATCAAGGCCATGGCCAGTGAGTTCCTTCATTTGGCTCCTTGCTGTTAGTGCCAGTCTTGTACCAACACCAGTTTTGGGCAAGCACATGCAGATCATTATTTCAGGTGAGGTACTTTTCACCTCCATCTGTTCTCCTGTTTGATTCATCATGAATTATATCAATATTCATGTCACAACAAAAGAGGCAGCAGCAGGTACAAGTGGTTAGTAAGGGTTATGAAGGGGAAAATGATCCCATGGCAGCACAAAGAGCAGCACAAGTTTATGTCAGGCTAAAGTAACATGCTTAGTAAAATGCAAAGTTTGTTGGTATTTCTTTCATCAGCTTTTGAGAGAAGTTCAAGAGTTTAACTAGTGTCCTAGAGACACTAAAAATTATGCCCTGTTTGGAAGTCTCACACTATGGGCATTTCTTCTTCCTTCCAGGACAGCTTCTTGTATTGAACAGCAATAAGGTCTGCTCTTGTGTATAGCTGTGCCATTTGAGCCAATGAATGCCAATGAATGTCATGACAGTCTTTCAACTACTCTTCTGGTTATGGTTGATGGACCATAAATTCAAAGAGCTATTTAGACATTGCCAAATTATGTAGCTACTGTAACCAAGTGAATTCTAGTCCTCTGTGTCTCTCTACCAACACCATCACATCAAACAACACCTATAACAAATGCAGCTGCAGCTGAAAATTAGCACACATCGAATGTGTCACATACAAAGACATTAGGATTTGCATTTCAGCTTTAAAAAGCCAGGAGTTCTAGATTTTATTTACTTTTGCATTGCAGGTATTTCCTGAGGCAAATAACTAAAGCATACTCGAGATAAAGCTCTTACCTAGAGGACATGAAATGGAAGTGCTAATAGCACCAATATATAGGTGTCAGTGTCACTGTAATAATTGCACTACAAGTCAGAGGCTGACACCTTCATAAAAGAACGTGTGAAAACAGTAGAAATCAAGGCTATGAGATTTTCCTCACTCACTAAAAAAGGCCTCAAACAATTCACCTGAATTTGCTACTATATTTAAGATGACAAAGCTGACCTCTTTTCACTCAGAAAATACATGGAATTGTCATGTCGGCATGATTATTCATATAATAATAACCTTTTTCCCCCTATCTCTGAATATTGCATTCTGTAATTCTGTAGATAACATAAAAATGCTGTAACCACTAGGTTCTGTTTCAAAAAAAAACCCAAACAAAACTGGCAGGGTTCTTTCATAGAAGTGTAAGTGGATATTCATTTAGTCCATGTACTTATATTTGGGGTTCTCCACAGCTTCCACATATCTCAGCACCTCATAGGGATTAATCAATTTATCTTTACAAAACTAAGCAATGTAGCCTGGTTGCCTTGAACCTGTGTGTTCAGCCTATCCCTCAGAGTAACTTCTGCCTTCCCTCTCATTTGTTGCCTTCTGCACCTCAGCCAACACACAATTTTAGCAGGATCTATGTGCTGCAAACAAGTTAACCCTCTGCCAACGCTCCTGTAACACAGGGCAGAGTTCTTACTCCCGACAGTCACAAAGACCCTGAACAACTTCCACAAGATCAAAAGAAACATCTGTGGCTGAGGCAAGAGTTATCTTGTCTCTTCTGGATCTCAGTCCAGTGTTTTAACTGCAGAATCCTGCTACCCCAATAATCAATGAGGCAGCAAAGTATGGAGGGACATTGTAAGCCAGCTTCCCATGTGCTGAATGTACTGGTACTACCTTTCAGGTAAAGGAGAATGCTATGGGCTATAGATTCTTTTACCCAATGCCACAGGTCTGTATGAAGCTCTATCCTAACTAAACTGATAATATCAATCCAATACAAAGTAGATAAGGGGTGAAGATGCAGCTATTGTCATCAAAACTGGTGCTCTCTGGCTCTCCCCTGAATGATCACCAAAGAGGCCCAGGATATGTGGATTATGCAAAGTGGTAATCATAAATAATGTGCTAGGATGGAGCATGGAAGCCTGTGCCTATGTGGCTGGTGCCACAGCTTTCTGTGTATAAGCAAATTATTACAGTATCATGGACCAGGAAGCATGAGCACAAAGTTCAGCCCAAGAGAAAAAGGAAAATTGAAGAGTTAAAAGAAATAATCCAAACAAGGAAAATCAAAGCCAGTGAGTGACAGAGCTGGTGAGCTTCCCAAGAGAACTAAACGCAACGTAAAAAGGCATTCATTTCTTGAAACAAATGTATTTTGACCCATAGAGTGCTACTGCCAAGACCTCTATATACAAAGCATCCTATTGATTTGCACAGATGTGAACAGTTGCCATTTTATCTTCCTCTAACTACAATCACCCAAACCCAAGCACAGGTCTTGAGTCTTACAGCTCCAACATCTTTTCCCTCTGAGATGCATGCTTTGGTGTCTCATGCTCATTTTATTTTACAGTCTCTGCCCTTCCAGCCTTCTAATCTTTGGTCTTTTTCAAATCATGTAGAAAACACATCATCTATAGCAGAAAAGTCTTTAGCTGTCTCATTCATTCCAAGCCATTACTATCCAGACAGATAGTAATAGTTAAAATAGAATGAGACTCTTAAACTAGTTGAAATGCAGTCCTACATTTGGAAATACAATTTCCAAAGCAATGTGGCATTTAACATTTCCTACCTTGGCTCAGATCTTCGACATACTCTGTTGTGGCTTGGAAGGGTTGCCAAAGTTCAGCATTTATTGTGATTTTAATGTGGCAGTTCCCAAAGGCCTCTACCAGAGCCATGATCTTGTTCTCATTAGTGCTTTTAAATGCACACAAAAAGGAAATGGGCTGGGAAAAGCTTACAATCGAATGAGTAGGCAACACTATCACGCTTGTTCTAATCAGGGAACTGGGAAGCATACCAACAGTTCATGTTAGGTGCGAACACCATTCCAGTTGGTAAAATGGAAAGGAGTAGGAAAAACTGCCAACTCTTTTGAGCCATTCTATGTGCTTGCCCCCCAAAAGCAGACCTTTACACTTCAACTCGACTTAATGAATAGAAAACTTTGTTAAAAAAACAAAAAAAATTACATTGAAATCTTCCCTATCTGCAGAACTGTCCATTCAGGGGGGTTATGAAGAATGTCATAGCAAAATAATTAATAGCTGCAAATAGAAAGTCTTATTGGTGTAAATTATGAGGACCTTTTAAAAGGCAAGTATTTAGATACGGAAGAGGCACAGAAGTGAAGGAACTTTGCCTAAGATCTGTCAGCTGCCCCTGGTATGACCAAGGTACACACTGATCTGCAGGCCAATACAACAGCAACAGGATCACATTCTCTTTCTTTTTAAAGATGTAGGCCAGAAGGTGCAGACAATATCAAGAAAATTTTGCATAAAAATGCAACTCTTTTTCAGACACTATCCCCTGGGTGTTAGTAGCATCAAATACCTCTGTAGCCTATGCTCATCAGGCACTAAAGCAAGCAGCTGATTTTGCTATATTTAATTTTGCATGTCAATGTAGCATGATTTATATACAGAGAAAACAACATGGCCATTAAGAATGAAAATGTCTGAACACAAGGGCAAAGAAAAGGAATGACAGAATGACTTTTCTCTCCTTACAATCCTTACCTGTTACATGAGGTTTACAAGCTTGAAGAAATCATAAAACTGAGAGGGCAAAATGCCAGGCTATTGGAAAGAAGAGGACAAAGACTTAGATGTTTATTTCAGCCTTTCTACCTAAAGGCCTCAGAAGCAATGATCCTTTGCATTATTTTACATTTTCAAAGGAGTTTGAATTATTGTCTAATTCATCCTCATTACCACCCTCAGACAAACTAACAAAGTTATGTGGTTACCACAAAGGCTTTGGACAGTTGATTCCAACACTTTCTCCATAATAGCAGGTAAAAATATCACCTACTTGTAACAATTGAAAACCACTCTGCCTATGATGCAATATTTTATACATGTGAGTGTTTGATAGGTTTGGGGTCTGAGCACTTTGCCTCACAGCCTGCTTACAGGTGGCTAAGTCATGTCTATAACAATGAGATATCAATTCATCAAACAATTTAAGTATATGCCTAGCTTCAAGTTGCACACCTGATTCAAACTGAGGCCTCTTGAAAGCATTTTTCCATGTCACTTGGATACTTGAGAAAATTCAGCAGAAGAGTTAGGAAAATTATAATAAAATATTTCATAGCAGATCAATATTGCTCCCTGACACAGTTGCAAGGATAAAGAGAGGTCTTGGGAGAAGAGGTGCAGTTTACAGCTGAATGGAAATTAGAACCTAGCCTTTGGGAGGTTTAGTGACATATTTAAAATACACATTTCTCAACCTCTGAGCTAAAACTCCAACTGTTCAAAGACTTTGAGAGGTTCTTAACTGTATCATAGTATCATAGTATCAGTCAGGGTGGGAAGGGACCACAAGGATCATCTAGTTCAGGCATCTGTCCCTGGAGATGTCAGTAAGATTATGCACATTGCCAGATGTTAATTGTGGGTACGAATCTTGCCAAACTGGGTCTTAGATACTCAGTCCCACAAGGTTCTGGGCATTCTGACTCCACTCTAGCCACAGAAGAATTTTTCATGTTATTTAGTCTTTTCATTGAAGTAATAAATACCACAAAATCTGTGATTCCAGATATGGTATGTTTTTCTGTGTAGTTAAATAGTAGGTTAGAGCCCATCCTTTATATGGTAAGATTCTTTCTTCTGCAGAAGTAAAACTGAACTGAATAAAACTCTGGTGAATAACTGAGACAAGTTGCTGGCAACCTGGACCATGAGTGACAACATTTATTTCCCAGAAGAAAGTGTGTATTTCAGAAACCACACTTCGATGTTCTTTCTGTATTCACTGAAATGACTATTTTATTCAGTACTCTGAGGAGTGTCTTGTACCATGGGTAAACCCAGTTTGTTAGAGCAAAGGCACGTATTTTACAGACAACTTAATTTTTCTCCTGCCTTGGCAGGTATATCAACCTGCATCCTGCCAATTTTAGCATAACTTGGCAGCTTCATCATGTGCAAAGTACATGATCATACACAGGTGCACAACTACATCGATGCTGATTGTGGTTTAACAACCAGGAAGTTCAAATGCGGTCATGGGAATTTCCTTTAAACCTATATAAGGCATCAGCAATATAAAGACTTCTGTGACAATTTTATGCTATATCAGATTTTTTTCCCCATGTCTAAAAAAGCCCACAGAGAACAGGAAACATCGTGTTCTTTCTGTGCTGAGTGTGATGTTACTAGCAATTTGCTGAATTAAGGCTGATTTGTCAGTTGTGTCTAATTTGAACAGCTATTCCCTTGTTCTAAATCTGGGGTTGGCACTTTCTGCAAACTGTAAGTATCCTCAGATCCCCTTTGTGTCCTTATTGCTATCAAGAGTGGGATTCACCAGACCTTAAGGCATCTGTCAACATACATTTACAACTGAGCTAAGATAAGCTGGGTCCTTCTGCATAAGCTTTAGAGTGAAATCAGACTTTTTGGGAAATGAGTCATCTATCTAATCAGTTTTGGATACATGAAAGGAAAACACTTCTTTTTTTGACTTTAAAGAGAAGTTAAGGTTATTAGCTTACAGATATCTATTCAGAGTGGCTCTTTTCTAACATCATTTATGAACTAGCTCTATCACTTTCTCATGTCCCAGCATGGAAAGAGGTCAATTTCCTGGAAGGAACTTTACTTTCCCATAGACATCTGCGCAGCGACACAATTCAAAGATGAGAAGCATCCAATCTATATAATCAATGACAAGAAAGGCTGTATTCAGCCAAGGTAACTAAAACAGGATGAAAAATAAGGTCGGAAAAGTCTCTAATTTTACTGCCTACTAATTCTCCCTCTCCTATTTTTAACATCTGTCAACAAGACTTTCAGGCTCTGCTTCCTTACCTTGTGAGAAAGCTGAAGGTTGCATAAGGTTCAGACGTGCATTTGCCAAATAACCCTCAGCATCATCAAGAAATGGCACCCAGAAAATGGCACTGAGCTTACAGAACAAAGAAATGTTCAGGTGACTAAAGAGTGGAAGTTTTACACAGAGAGAGTGATTGCCCATTGGAATGGGCTGCCCGAGGAGGGGGACTGGAGGAGACTTAATAGGGTGCTAGATTGCATGGTCTAGTTGGTTGGGTGGTGTTGGATAAGAAATTGGACACGACGATCTTGAAGGTCTCTTCCAACCTGGTCTATTCTATTCTATTCTATTCTATTCTATTCTATTCTATTCTATTCTATTCTATTCTATTCTATTCTATTCTATTCTATTCTAAAAGGAGCACAGAAAAGTGAAGGTGTCTCTGCCTCTATTGCTGTGAACAAAGCAAAATTATCCCCCCATGTACATAGCCAACCTGCTTTTCACAAGTATGCTCCCAAATGAAAATGAATTTCCAAACTGAGTGTCCTTCTAGGCTTTTGTCAGTAGTTATTTGACTTTTTCATTTGTAGTTTTTAACAAGGAGAATTCCAGCAGTTTTATGCATAAGAACATTCTGGAAGAAACACCCAAATGCAATGAAAGGTTTCCTTCAGGATCCCAGCACTGGCTGTGAAACTAATGAAACAAATGTCAATTCTTTGTATAAATATCCAATAATGCAACCATCCTACTAGGTCAAGCACCATTCAGAATCAATGCCAAAGGCAATCAGGCCAAAACACAGTGCAAACCTCAGAAGATACTTGCTTCTCAAGCCAAGGGTAAATCTGACAGATAATGAGTAAAACAAGGACTGTTAGGCAATAAAAGAATTACTGCACATTTGATATTTCTTGTAAAATATCTTCCAACAACGACCACTTTCCCCTTCAAAGGAAGAAATGCATAGATACATCAGAAGACTGGCCTCAAAGAACCAGCTGTTGTGCAAAAATGTTCAGTTTCCTCTACCCAAAGATAAGGATGCATTTCCCACATGCATATGAATTAATTTCTCTGCATATTCACAGATGAAACACCAGGCACAATAACTATTTTTTGCAGGTTTTGTTTCCTCAGGTCATTCTTCAAAAGCCATCTTTCTTTTACTCCAACTTATCAGTGTTTGGCTGTGGGGAATCTGAGAGCAAGGAAAGTACATCTGTATGTACTGTAAGTGTGGTGAGCCCTTTTGTTGTAGTGAGTGAGCAATAATAGAAAGGAAATAAATAAATAAAAATAACCTGCAAACCATCCAGTTTATCAAGCCAGCAAAGAATTTCAGACAGGAACAAACACTCTTATCCATGTTTGTGCAAATCTGTACCTGAAGGAGTGCTGCCAGTATATTGTGGCTTCGTTCCAGACTTATGTCACTGTAAAAAGAGAGTGAATTCTGGTGCCCCCAAAAAGTTGAAGAAAAGTGAATCAAGCCTGAGGCTCAAGTAATGTGCTGAACTGATAGAGCACTGCACTTCAGAGGCACTCTATAAACCATACCAATAATAACCAGCCATCAACAGAGGATATTCATCAACTTAAAGCTTTCAAGGCCTTAAACTGGATGGCTCACTGGTTTACATTGCCACAGCTTCATTTAGTTCAGGGAAATTTCACTGACTTGTGCCACCTTGCAGGTCTAGCCTCTTCTCTTTTTATTGCTGATTCTTAAATCAAGGTAGTACAAACAGCCAAATTAGTCAGGTCAAGCATGTTCCATATTCATCATTGGCTTTCTGGATACAGCTTTCAATAGCTCTTTCAAACCTCCTAGTAGTCTGTTTGGCAAGAGTCAGTGTGCCATACTCCTCAGAGCACACTTGCTCTCGACATTGTGGTAATTTCCATTACAAATTAGCACAAAGCTCTGGATGTAGATAAGTGACCCTTTATTATACTGCCATAGAAGGCAAACACTCACAGGCGCTCAGTCTCCAAACCACTGTCTGCCAAAGTCTTCAGACACAGATCACTTACTATCACCCACAACTCAGGCACCACAACACATTAAACTGTGCTGAATCCAAAATGCATCCTCCTGTACACCACAGTGACTAAATAGAATACAAAGAGAAAGGTAGAAACCTCTCACACAAACTTGTTTGCTCTCTCAAATTGGCTCAGTCCACAGTCCTCCCAAATACAAAAGGTACCTGAAACGTAACAACAGCTAAAGCCCTGGTCATTTAAAGTCAGAAGAAAGTAAATGTCTATTTTTATTCCATATTATGCATTAAAACAGCCATTATTCCTGCAGGATTACTTAAGGAACAAATCCCCACCCTGAATTATTCCCAAAGAACAGCCTGCAGGCTACTGGGACCTGGTGAAGCTTTTTAATCAGGCCCTGAAGTACTTTCTGAGTTGTGCCTATCATTGAGAGAACTGGATGATTGGACTCATGATAGGTCTGCAGGTAACTTGAGAGTATTTCCATTAGTATAGTGTGTTTGAGTAGTTATTCAGAGTCTACTGGAATCACAGAGGTGCTGCTTTGACAGTAGGAGGCTGGTATTTTCATCATAAGTGAAAACATCAGGCAAGCTAAGGCAGCATAGTGACAGAATCACCAGTGCTGACTCAAGGGCAAAGCTGGGATTCCAGTTTCTGAGTCAGTAGTAACTGGACACATCTCACTGGTAATGGGCTTATCCGAGGATGAGCTGTCGCCCTACTGCAGCAGCCTAGTGACTCATCCCAGGAGTATCTGCACTACTATTTGTCTAGCAGTGAATGCTGCTGACTGTTAGGGGGTGGTGGAAATGGCCTTGTTCCAAAGGAATGAAGTAATGGTATGATAGTAATAATAATTTAATTCTGCAAAGTTCCTCTTACTGTGAAGAATCACTTAACAGATTATATATGCGTAATTGTAGGGATCATCAGTCCCCTGTGCGTGGGATCTGAGAAGTGAGGAATATCCTTACTTGTCTAAATGAGCAGACAGAAAGAAGATATTGTGCAGGGGAAAACATCCAAGACATACTTATGGATGTTTGTCCCTTCAAACGAGAGGCTATCTTATCTTTCACTTTTCTAGTGCTGGGGCAGTACGAGTGCAAGGCTTTGTGTGAGCTTTAAAACACAGCCAGGACAAAAGAAAAACCCAAGGCACAAAGGGAAATAATAAATACATGCACATTTAGGGAGGTGGAAACCAAGCAGCCTACCTGCACTTTAGTCTCAGCCCCATGGACCTCCTATTTTCTGTACACACAGAGCCCACCACAAAGCCTTGTCTTG
This sequence comes from Dryobates pubescens, assembly GCF_014839835.1. Taxonomy (NCBI): domain Eukaryota; kingdom Metazoa; phylum Chordata; class Aves; order Piciformes; family Picidae; genus Dryobates; species Dryobates pubescens. The sequence goes on from NC_071617.1 coordinate 31,517,174, forward strand.
ACAAAGCCTGAAGGCATTACGGTTTCCTCTCTGCTCTGAGGACCCAGTTAGATGGAATCAGCAAACAAAGGGGGAACCCCATGTGAAAATGTGCCCTCCATGCATGCAAGAGTGGCCACCACCCCTGCCTTCCACATTTCCCTCTCTGCTGCTCAGCAGTGTGGGATTTCACACTGCCTTAAAGAGGCTCATTGAGATGGAGTCACTCCTCTGAATGTAGTGATTTTGTCCCAGGTTAGACAAGCTGAGCATATCGTCTCTCAGCTCTCACCCACCACCAAGGGAGAAGGCCAGCTGAGCCTTCTTACCCCAAGCAGCAGCTGCACAGCCTCTGCTCTGCCCAGTGCAACAAGAAATATTCTTCCACTGGAGCCGCTCTGCCCTCCCATAAGGTGTCCAGGCTCCTACACCCTTGAGGAACCATACTTCAGCTCTAGGGCTGCTCTGGAAAGGGGTGAGCTCACCTTCCTTCCCACCTTGCTGAATATCCCATCCCCTCATCTGGCTGTGGGGTGATCCAGGGAAAGGACAGATCCAGCTCAGCATAAATAACTAGAATGAAACATTTTTTTTAAAAGGAGAGAAAAGTTTCCAACTCTTTCAGTTCCCTGATGCAACTCCCAGCTCAGAAGTACTTATGCTGACACAGCACATAGCCTCTGGCATCTGCCCTCATCCACACCCTTTGCCATCTGCCCTCATCCACACCCTCTCCTTTGCAGCAGTTGTGCAAATCCACAATCCTTTGCCCAATTCTTACTCACACCTGAGGCACATCTGAGGATACAGTAAGTGGGTGCAGGTCACCTCTAGATAGTGTTAGTGTGCCTGAAACAAGGGTTATTTCATTGTCTGTCTTCTTTTCACAATCTTACAGGAAAGCACAGTAAGGTTCAACTAACTGTGTGAGCTGTTAGGTGATTCCTTTGCAGTGCTAGCAGTCTTTTGGACCACAATAGGGCCAGAAAACATGTTGCATACAATTTAAAAGAAAGTTAGTCTAATCCTATCCATTTCAAGGAGGCTTTAGTATAAAAATTAATGGAGTTAATGTATGCAAGCAACCCAGAAAAAGGAAAAAAGCCAGTAGGTTTTTCAAGACAATGCCAGCCAAGTGAAAAATAGACATACCCAGTGTGGGAATTCAAAGGCAATCAACACTGACGTAATTGTTCTCCCATGAAAATCTAGGGGGGAGTTGCTATTGATTTCCTATATAGCTACTGTTTGCATAGGCTGGAATTTAACAGCAGTGAAAAGATCTCTCCTCTATCTTCAGTTTTACAGACTGCCTCTTCCTGTTCATAATTGCAGAGGCCTTTTTTCATGTTAGCTCCAGAAAATTTCCATATGGGAAAGTCATAGATATTCAACCTTATTGAGTTTTCTCTTGGTGCAGTTTGGAAGCTGGAAGTGAGGCAGAAAAGCCAGTATCATAGATTCGGAAAACAACCAGCCAACATAGCAGCGTCCCTCCACAGCAAACCACACCTACTGTCTGATACACAAGTTCTTTCTGAGTGTTGCAAGAAATTTTCATCCAGGAAAATATGAATTCAAGGAGTGTTTGACTTGCTGGGCAGAGAAGTAGGTAAGAGCCTAAACTGTGGTGCTTTTGTAGTTTGGGAACCACCGAGATCAAAATGCTACCAGACTATTGGTATGATTTAATGAAGCGCTTGACGTACACACATTCACATTTATGTATACAGGGCACCACAGCCCCATGCCTCCCATGAAAGCACACTGGAAATTTGTATTGCTGTAATGGCCAAATGCTATTGGCAGTGGTACTTTTAAGTATATTTCCTGCCAATCCCAAGCTCATGCTCAATAGCACGTGGAACAACCCCCCACTACAACTTAGGGCAAGAACAAGACACCTTAGAAGGACAAGATGAGCAAATAAACAACACATGGGTATTGTATTTTGGCACCCACCCAGCATCTATGCTTTATATTTAAGTTATTGGGAATATGTCAACAAATTCATGTTTATGTACAAATGTTTATTATGCCAATGTAAAGGAAACCGAGATTATATTAATGATCATCTCTGCACTTTACTTTGACTTCGTTTTCATTTGATGCATTGAGTTATCCCACTGTGAGTGGCAGGGTCTGAGGTTTAAAAGCACACATGATGAATCTCTCACGCTGAACTACCCAGCAGCCCTCATGGTGAAGGTCACAGCTTAAACCACTCCCCTGCTCATAAACATGTCAGAGTCAATAAACATTTATATCTGAATAGCAAATGTAGCAGTGCTGGTGGTTTAGATTAAGGAGGAAGTAATACAGGGCAGGCAAAGAGATCACTCTTTGTCACAATATCTTTGATCAATACAACTAGCATTTCTCACCACCTGTCCCACCACTTGCGAGTATTCTACCTACCCCTGGAGAACAGCCTGCCTGAAGGCTCTTATAAAAATATCATTACTCAGTATTTTACAGAACCTTGGAATGTGATCTGTTCTGGTCTTTCTTCAAGGTGAGACATGATCTTTTCAACAATGAATTTGCAAAGCTAACAAAACAATTCAGACATATTCATAAGGTTGTTTCCAATGTTACCAGGACAGATAATAAATTTTGCTGCTTCTGCCAGAAACAGGAGATAAGCTCTAGGCTAAATTGCAAACTCAGCTAAGTCAGCTCAAGGCTGAGCCTGAATGCTTCTGACACCTCCGCACATATGTTGAAGTGCTTGTAGTTAGCCTCTGGCTTTCAAAATTGGCATTTAAGTAGGTAGAGTCTGTGCTCCTATGGGTCTCAAATAAATTTACCCAGTGGAAAATACAATATGTAAATTTTTAGTCCCAAGATTTCGGTAATTATAGGGTTAGTCAATTTATATCAGCAATCTCAACAACAAACCAGAAGCTGCAGTATGCTTTCTGCATTCGCTGCACCAATCAGCACTCAATAACAGTGAAATTCAAGGTATACTGCTGACAAGCCAGTCCTCCCAAGTGACAGCAGGAGCTTTTGAATGGCCTTCTATGATTTGTCTGCCAGTGCTGTGTGCAAGTTGCTTGAGACCTCACCTTTATGGGAAATGGGGAAAATGAGGGACTCATGACTGACTGCACATTTGCAGATTAAATTTTGTCTAAAGCAACATATGCTTTTAAGTGTTTTCAGATCAACTCAGAGCACTCACTGGAAGGATGGGTTTACTGTGGCAAAACAATAATGGTTTAGGAAGCATTTTCAGCACATTTGGAATTTTAGTACATTTGGAATATCATTCTGTGTGCCTTTTCTTTGAGCAACTCGTGATCTAGACAGTTTCAGAAGACAAAAATAGAGAAAAAAAGAATAAGCTGAACTTAAAATCCTGACATGATAGAATAGAATAGAATGGAATAGAATAGAATTAACCAGGTTGGAAAAGACCTTTGAGATCATCAAGTCCAACCTATCATCCAACACCATCTAATCAACTAAACCACGGCACCAAGCGCCCCATCCAGTCTCTTCCTAAACATCTCCAGTGATGGTGACTCCACCACCACCCTGGGCAGCCATTCCAATGGCCAATCACTCTTCCTGTGAAGAAGTTCTTCATAACATCCAGCTTAAACCTCCCCTGGTGCAGCTTGAGACTGTGTCCTCTTGTTCTGGTGCTGGCCCCCCGGGAGAAGAGACCAACCCCCATCTGGCTACAACTACCTGAGTAGTTGTAGACAGCAAATGCAGCATCTGTGTGTGTGAGCTGGGTGCATCTAAAGCAAGTGTTGTAGCAGAACCGTCAAATCTTCACTGTCATGGACCTTACAGAGATATTCATGATAGGGAAAAATTGGAAAAATTACTCTCCCACTTTCTAACATCATGTAGGATTCCTTCTGTGATGGTAGAAATAACAACACAAAAAGCAGAGTGCTGGCAATTCAGCCTAGTCACAGTGATGGATGTTCACTCAAACACCAAACTTAGCTCACCTTGACCACACACATCTCTGCTATTAATTGCTATTTACTCATCTGACAGCACATTTACCTTAAAGCTTTGGAAGCCCTGGGAACATGGACCCATGATCACTTTCCCACCCTGTCAAAGACACCAACAACAGCTGAAGGTAGTTATCAGTTGCCTTGAAAATTCCTATCTCCTGGACCCATTCCCTCCCATTACTCATGTGTTTTTATTTGTTATGCTCATCAGAAAGTTTTGCCCATCAGAACCATGCAGTTTGGTTAAGAAATTCTACCCCATGAAGTAGGTGATTTGGACGCCATAAAATTCTAACATTTTCTGCCATATTAGTAACAGTTGCATTTAGGGGCAAAAAGAAAGAAAGAGAGGGAAAAAGCAAAATTAAAACTCCCTGATTCACTGTGGTGGTTTGATCCTGGCTGGAGGCCAGATGCCTACCAAAACTGCTCTATCACTCCCCTTCTTAGATGGACAGGGGAAAGGGAAAATATAACCAAATGCCCATGAGTCAAGATAGAAGCAATGTAATAGGATGAAAAGCAAAGCAAAGGCCTCACATGGAAGCAAGAGCAAACAAAGAAGTTATTCTCTACTTCCCATCAGCAGATAATGTTCAGTCACTCCTGGGAAGCAGGGCTTCAATATGTATGGTGATTGTTCCAGAGGACAGACACCATCAACAAATGCCCCACACACTTTATACTTTCACTTAACTTTTATACCTGAGCTGGTATGGAATACCCCTTTGGTCAGTTTGGGTCAGCTGGCCCAGCCATGTCCCCTGCCAAGATCCTGCCCACCCCTCAGCATACGGTTGCAGGGTGAATGTTGGAAAAGCACAGGCTTGGTGCTTGGCCAAAACACTGGTGTGTTATCAACACCCAGCTACAGCACTGCAGAACACAGCACTAGAAAGATGCTCTGGGGAGAATTAACTCCAGCTCAGCCAAACCAAACACATTCACAAACCAAAAGGATTAAGAACATTTTGAATTATTTATTCACAGTTAGCAATTTATCCAGCCCTAATTACAGCTGCTAGAATGTTTTCCTAGCTGCAATATAAATGATATTTTTTTCCATGACTGCTATTTATATGAGCAAAAGATGAAATACGCACTTAGGTGACTAGATGCTATACTGATATCACTGATGGCTTTTTTCACAATAGGTATCAATAGCCTCTTAAAATCATGCTAAATGTGGGGTGTAATTGCTGTTTGTCATTCACCATGGAGTAGAGCGAGTTCCAAGAGAGCCATTACAGAACCACAGAGCAGATCCAAGTCATCTTCTGTGATGCCCAGCTCACCTAAAACAAAGGCACATGCATGTAGAAAGGTTTCTCTATTTGCAAAGATTTGAGTATCAATTATGAACCCAAAAAGAAACAGAGAAGCTAAGGGAGAATGCTGCCAAGAAGCACTGGATCAGTCAGGACAACGCTGGACACATAGTGATGAGAAAAACTACAACAAAGAGACTTCTGCACCTACATGCTGAGCAGAAAGGGGATCAACACTGCAGGCAAGGACAGTGACCAGCTGGAATCCCTGTGCTGTCAGAAAAGCAAGAGTCTGGCTCCACAAAGAAGAAATTACCATTTTCTCCAGCTATGGAAACATCCTATCATGACACTTTATATTTAGCTGAATGCTTGCGTCAAAAAAGGATGCAAACAGGAAGAGCACTAATAGCTTGGTCTTTTATGCTGCTTTCCATAGGAGGTAACGTTGTTTCCATCTTGTAGGTAGTAAAACTGAGGAACAAATGAAAATAAAAATATGCTAAAGCACTACTGTACAATGCAACAGAAGAAATAATATTTCCATTCTAGAAGCTCCTATAACATCTATTAAAGCAATAAGTTGTCAAAATGACTTGTTATATCATGGTAAAAAAAAGGGGGGGGGGGGGGGAGAGAAGGAAAAGGGAGATACAGCATATTTAATTCATAGAATTTTGGAGTATATTATCCACGTGAAAAGATCCACATTAAAATTCTACATATATTGGCATTATCTCTGCTTATTTTACATCTCATATATTTTGTTTCCATAAAGATCTTCTTCTTTAGAAAAGAACAGATGAAACATATCCCAGGGCTTCAGTTTTCTTACTTGCAAGTTAGAGGAGGAGTGTTTTGCAAAGTATTTTATACCCCTTTCTTTCAGCAGAAGTCTGTTTCAGTCAGTTTTGTTAGCCTGGCTTCTAAGGTTAGTTGATTGCTCTTTTTGTGTGGAAATGAGAGCACTGCCACAAATTCAAGGATTTCCTTTTAGAAAGAGAAGTATAAATATAAGAGGATTATCACATTTACTATTTAAAGCCCCAGCAACCTGCAGGATTTATTTTTATGAGTCCTGTCAATTGCCACAGTTATAGAAAACAGTAAAGTAGCAGAAAGGAAGCTGTTTTGCTTGTGTTTTGCTCTGACAGAGAGAAGAAAACTAATCCAGACTTTTAATTATTCCAAGTACGCACAATTTTGAAGACCCAAAAAGACAATGTATGTCTGCAGAAAGTAAAACAATTTGGCCTGTGATTTACTGCTCTGGACGGGCTGTGAGGCTGAATTTCAAACTGGTGAGAGGGTGATAACTCTTGCCCATTTGCAAGGAACACTGTTTCATGGAGTAATCAGGAGCTGCCAAATTGCTAGTAGGAACACAATGAGCCTCATGTGCCCTGGCAGGACACAATTATTACCCTAGTGCTAGTTACAAAATGTTTGGTGACCAAATGTTTCCTTAAAGAGTATCCAGAAGTGAAAGTTTTAAAGGAAATGTATTGATCTGGGCCAAGTTACAAAAAAAAAAGAAAAATAGGGCAAAACTGTTTACTTTTAACCTGATTATTTTGACTTCTATTTAAAATAATAAGGTATTATGTTTAATAAATGATACTAAGCTATTGCAATGTGACCATGTGGTAGTTTTAGGCTCTGTCTAGGAATTTTTCCACAAATCTTGAACAGAAGGTCGTAGAATGTAAATAAGTCACCATTGGATGTAACAGGGAAAATAATGATAAGGTCTAAATAATCCCTTTGGTCTGAAAACCAAGTTAGTGTATACAATAATTCTTTCTCTCTTTTTCAACTCCTTTGCTGTAGCAGATACTAGCTTCTGACTTTTGCTGGCTTTGCTGACCTTGAATGCCTTCTTCTTGTGGCTAAGTACTAACAAGTGACTCTACTCTTTTCTCCTTTCTTCTCTTGTCCTGTGCACAGGGGTGAAGGGGGCAAGGAGGGGGAAGCTGTTGGTGGTCACCTGGCCTTGTCCAGGGGGGGTTCATGTGCTGTTTATAAATTATAAATACGTGTAAATATTGTATATTTGGTACATACTCATTGCATTGCATATTTAGATTGTAGTTTTGCTTGTAAATACAGCTTCACTTGCTTTCTAACTGAGCTGGTCTGGCAATTTTATGTTGGGGGGTAATTTCAACACACACACACACCCCCCCCCAGACCAGAATAAGACAATCAAATATTCTCAAATTAATTTTAAGCAAGAATTTACTTTTCAATTATTTTAAAACTTTGATTCCTATTCAGGATATCAATTTTCAAATACTCAAATTTCTATTTTTTTTGGTCAAAATGCCCTACAATTTTATAGTTTGACCTAATTTTCACTGTTCTTTGTCAATTTGATAAATATCTCTTTCCAGAGCTCATTCAGAGTTCATTGCTGGAAGTATATTTCTGTAGGGAGTTCTTTTCTCCAGCCATGACACATTTTCTTCCAAAATTTAACTTATTGGATTCCTTTGGTTTCCTTAGCTGACCTGGGATTGCCAGGGAGAAATATGTAGCTTAATATATTTGAGGCAATAAGAGACCTCATGCAGCTGATGAAGCACCAGCACTGACTGAGGTCAATGGGGAGAAACAATCCCCTTAGAACATGCTTGGTGTGGTACCATGGAAATTGGAATGATTTTGCTGAGTGGAGAAGGTATTTTTCTTCAAACATTGCCTCCTTCAAAACAAACTAAACCCCATCCTGTGTCTGAGACATATGATGGATGGCTCACATTGTTTGAAGACAAAGCTGTTTATAAATATCCCAGCCTCCAACAATGGGCCTGATCTCACTTATGCCTATTTTAGCCCAGCTTTATGTGAAAGAAGATCCATAACATATAAACTCTGGAGAGCACAATTTCTTGCAGAAATGTGATTTGCTTCCTGTATTTATAACATATTTAGGCTCTGTCTCTCTTAATCTGGAGTTTGCAGGGGTATTATTTTTTCCTAAGGAAAGACTGATTCATGATCTCTGCTGATGTGAGTATGTAGTAAGTCCCCTCTGCATTTAGAAGATCTTTATCTTTTTTTACCTTCACCAGGAGGACTTCTCAGCAAATGCACCCAGAAAAGGGGATCACCAAGATGAGGCTGCCACCTGATGACACCTGGGCAGACAGGATGTCATGCAAATTTCTGTATCTCACAGCACTGGCTGTGAATGCCAGATATGTAAATAAAATACCCTTTTTTAAATGAGTATAAATAAATAAGGTATCTTCCCAACCCCACATTCTACACATTTGCAGCCCATTGCCTGCTTGCCCTCATTTCCGCATTTGCTGAGAAATATCCGTGGTTTCTCAAGCACATACCACTCAAGCAGATGGATTCATATGTCTGAAAGCCAGAGTTGAAGGTGAGCTGGAAGATTAAAGAAATGCCACAATAGGTCATCCAGAAGAATCATCTCTGGAGGGGAAAGCAGAGTCCATTAATAACAAACTTGTTCCTTTCCACTTCAGAGCTTTCGAGGTGCAAAGCTTCAGACGTGCAAGACTTGACAGGCCTGTAGCACCTCCAATTAGAGTGCACAGACACAGACAGGGGCATTTGGCACCAATGTGATGGTTTGTGGAGAAAATGTACCATTTCAGTCATCTGAACATGGGAGCATTAGACACTTGTCACATGCAGAATTTAGAGGGAGACAGCAGCTGAACAAGAGCCCTGAGTAGGCAGTAGAAGAAGAGTGCCTGGTCATCAAATACCCAGAGAAGAAACACAGCTGTAAGGAATAGCATAGAGGAATAGCAGTGCATCTGGAAGAGGACTCAGTATCACCAAGCCAAAATACAAGATTCCTCAGGAGCTATGTGAAAGAGTCTGTGAAGCCAAAGCTGAAAACCAGCAAGCTCCACCATGGTCAGATTTACAAAAGTAGGGAAATCTGGTGAACTTCAAGCTAAAGCAAGGGTGAGTCTCCACAGGTATGTCTCCGAGCCTTCAGGGTGTGAACAGCCAGTGGCCAGCTCAGCTGTAGTACCCAGTCACAGGGAGGTAGCTCCAAGGCTCCATGAGAGGCAAGGGGGTAAGGGTGATGCTTGATTAGTGTGGGACTGAAGGTTCTGGTTTCTCCAGTCTGAAACACAGTAGTTAATGTTTAAGATTTGCTGATTAAAAGGAGAGGGGGAAAAAAAAAAAGGCAGAAAGCTCACAGCTCAGACACAAGCAATATAACATTAATCAGCTTCCCGTGTGAAATACATTATAGGACTTGCAATGCTTAGGAAAAAATCACTAATACAATCTCCATAATTAAAAAGAAATGAGATCACTCATTCAAAAAAACCCAAATCTTTTGAAACTGAAATTGCTTTCTTAATTGCAAATTATTTCTCCCTTCAGCTCATGGGGTTTTTTTATTCCATATTTTAGTATGACAAGACCTTGAATTTTGATGGGGTTATTTTTCCTGTGTAACCTCTATAGGTCTCGATTTTGGTACCACTTTCCATACTTAAGTCCTGTCTGCTTTGTTGGTCTACAAGTAGTAAAGTCTACTTCACAAGGGAAATGTAGCTTGGCCTTGATCTTCCCTTCATTAATATTAACAAAAGATGGCTTCATCTAAGTCAGCTGTCTAAAACTAGTGAAATAGAGCAGAGGGAAATAAAAACTCCCTATTTCCACCATAGTTTGTTCTATCAGCCTTGGAGAGACTGACAAGTTGGTTTTTTTCACCATATCTGTTTTAGCAAAAGGTTGCCAGCAATCCTCCTAATGCCTAACATTGTGTCTGCTTTTTTATAAACTACATCATATCAAGGATTAAAACTCCACCTCTTGAATTGGTTTCAAGCATAGACTTGACTTGCATCTGCTCAAGAATGCTTATTTAATATGTATTAAACATACTGGGATAAATAAATCTTGTGTCAGGGAAAGCTAACTGCAGAAGACTGTTGATTTTATCCATGCAATGAGTTAACATAACATAACATAACATAACATAACATAACATAACATAACATAACATAACATAACATAACATAACATAACATACAACATAACATATAACATAACAACATAACATATAACATAACATATAACATAACATAACATAATATAACATGCATGGAAACTGTATATATAAAAGCATTTCCTACAGAAAAGTGTATTATTTTACTACAGGAAGAAATCAGCTGAGCATCTTAGAGCAATCAGTATGAGAAACACAGATTAACAATGTGTTTGTGGTAGGTTGAGAGCCTGAACCACCACAGTGCTTGGCACTGAAGCCACCATGGTGCAAAGTGGATTTACTTCTAATTTACATTAGTGCAAATTCAGACTGGCTATGACTTTTGATTAATGTGATGGTAAACCTCACTAGTCACTGATCTGAAGTGTTTCCCATAGGGCAACTGCAACAGAGTGATGACTTCAAGAATGCTGTTATCATTATGTCTGTGTCACTTGCTGTCCATGGAGCAAAATAAGCTTTAGGAAACTGAATTGTTCATTAAATCAGCACAACATGTAACTGGAAATAAACCACAAACCAACATTGTATGAAAAAAATAACACAAAAGTCTTTGCATCTTTAAACAACACTGTTCTGCAAATAATTCAGGTGTGAGACAGTATAAAATCAGACCTCTCCATTATGTAAATGACAGTTTTCTAGATTGCCTTTATATTTGTTTTTCACTGGTGAGTCACTTCCTGTGTTGTTGCTACATACTCTTCAGTAACCATGACATAAACTACTGCTGTAGATGACAGAAGAGAAAAATATTTTCTTTCTTTCAACAGAGAATTTGAAGTCCTCACTGAAAAAGAAGAGCTCTGACTATTCAGCACCTGCAGCTATGGCAACCTGCCAGCATGATCATCTAAGAAAGTACAGAACAGTGGTAAACCGCTATTGCAGTCTTCCCAAATCAAATGGATTTTCAGGATAGGATAACACATACCTAAAACTCATCAAAGTGATGTGAGATTGCAGTGATTAGCAAAATCTGAGCAGTATGTCACAAGCAATGACATATCTTTGCCAGTCTTCCAGCACACAAGAAGACATTTTATCTCTCAAGAGGAGAAAAGTATGAAAGGGCTTAATCCGTTTGTTCTGTTCTCAAAAGCAGGGTCCAACTCTATCATAATATCATAATATCATGAGAAGCATCTGTTTCATGCTGGCAACCAGTCATTCCCCAGCATTTAAGCCAGTATAAATTCATCAACCTGGAACATATCTTAGGGAAATCCCACAAGTGGAAGAGCAGGAATGTTTTTGGTCCAGAGGAAGACAGTGACAGCTCTAGGTAGGGAAGGTCCCAGTGTCAGGGCCTCTCCCTTTAAACAAATACAAACAGACCTCATCCAAATTACAAAAGCACTAAAGCCACACACAAGCATACCACACAAAAACCCAAGACCCTTTCCTGACCCCTGTATCCACAAAGAAAATTACCTCCTCAGGGCACATTCAACCTGAATGACTCTATTGACTGCATGGTGTCAGTTTTTGCCACTTCCCTATGCACTATGCTTCTCTATTCCATACTGCACTGAGTTAAGCAATGCTGAGAACCAGGTGCAGCCCACTGCCAGTAGGCAGCACAAGGCACCTCTGGCAGGGTGAGCAGTTCTTGCTGCCTGATGATTCCTCAGAGGTCTCTAACAAGAGCAGCCAGCACTGTCCTCAGAATGAGAGTATGATAGGTTGGCATAACTTTAACCTTTGCCTCTGTTGATATGAGGAAGGTGTCTGTATGCTGCAGATGAAAAGCAACAAACACACTGGTGTGGCAGCACTTTCTGTCCTTAATAAGCACATAGGAAGGCAGGATGGCTGGACTGATGCTGCCTTGGCAGATAGATAGGTTTAATGACAGATATCTAAAGCAGGCGAAAGGTAACTTTACTGGGGCTAACATCAGGTAGTACCATCTGAGACTGCTGGCCTTAACTCCCAAATGATCACTTTTATTCCAGGAATATACCACCACTCCTATTCCAATATATGTGCTACAATATCTCCCTTTACAGTGACAGCTCCCCTGAACGCTTTGGTAAAATCAAACGTGAGTACACCAACAACCATGGAAGTAATGACTTAAATCGATTAAAAATCCTTAATTGTGTAAATTTCTGATTTCTTAGAAATGCTTCCAAGGTGGCTGACATTAATTGCACTCAGGATGACTCCAATTGTGAGCTGAGGTGGGAGGCAGCTAGAAGTGACTCTCACATTCCTCTGTTTCACCCTCTCTATCTGGCAAGTAACAGAGTGGCCTGGCCCACAAGCACCACCCAGGTGCACTTCAGAGTGCAGCATGGTGCTGAATTGGAAGTCTCTCCTAGCAGATTATGCATCCATACACCAGTGAATGCTTTTAGAGACATCCTACTTATCATCTGCACTCCTCACAGAGAAGCTTTGAAGGAAGCCAAATATAGAGTTATGGAACAAAAGCCTTGAAATGTTTTGGTTCACATCAGAATTTTGTCTGCCCTCTTCATCTGCTCCAGAAAATCTAATGTTTCCCCATTTATTTGTCATTCTCAGGCAAAGAGTGCACATTTGGTGCACTCAGAATATTTGTTTTAGAATTGATATGTACAAAAATTCACTGAAGTCCCATTTGCATTTACTGGTTTTGAATACAAGAGAAAATTACTGATATTATGCAGGATGGCAAATGCTTAAAAAGAGCATTCCACAGGTGCTACATTGCAAATTCCTTGGCCAAAGCATCAAGTTTTGGATTTTTTTCTGTTAGGGTGGGAGGTGCCAAGCATCGAGACCTCCCAGGGCATCCAAGTGACACAGGACTTCCGGGAGGCCGTTGCACACTGGAGAGGGTGTAGGAGGCTAAGCGGAATACTGTTAGAGCATCTTAAATGATCCTGGATGCTTGCACATTGCTGAATAGTTTTCCAAATCTTGTTTCTTCCAGTGAAGAAAACCCAGCAGTTTCCTGGCTTAAAAAGCCTCTGACAACTATCCCAAGAGACTCCATATCCAACTACTCTGTCTGCTTAATTTTAAAGACAATTTTCTGCTAGGGATAGAAGAACATTTCCCTAGCCCCTAAGTTCTGTGTCTGTGTGTGTCCATGTGTATGCGTGTCTGTTCAAAAACCTGGAGAACCCTGAGTTCATATAATTTAGCTCTGAATCACAACTGAGGGCTTCACCTTCAGAAACAAATCAAAAATCACACTAACCTCAGACAGATATCTCATTGTAAACGTACCTTCTCAGATTTATGGGTGCACATACAGAGCTCTGATGAGTCTTGAATGTCTCTTTGTAAAACAGGCCAGGCCATTTAGAAACCAGACATTTACTAAAACTCCTTAAGGATGTCCCAGTGTATTTATTGAGTGGTAGTCTCATATATCTCATATATCCAGCTCTTTTTACTATAAAAAGCAAAGCTGTCTTGAAGCTGAATGTAAATGTGATGGTTCTTGGATCTGAGTCTCACTTATTCACAGTTATTAACACTCCTCAGGCTATGAGTATGTCATTAAAAGTGTAACAATGTCATGTAACAAGAAACAAACCCATTTCAGTGAAGCATTTATAATGATGGATTGTTAGCAATTTTAAACTACTTGTCACACTGCCTTACATCTGGAGTTACGAGTTATCTTCACAGGCTTCTTGACTGATTTAATAAAACACAGGACCTTTACCCCTGTGATAGCTGTTTTGAGTCTCTGCAAAGACAGGAGTGAACGGACACTTGCAAGGCTTGAATCTTGTGTCCTGATATGGGTACCTGGAAAGGGCAAAGAGCCATAAAAGGGCCTGTTTCTTTCCTTAACAATAATGGGCAGGGTGATCATCTCTGCTCCGGGGGGCTTTCACATTCAGGAAGAAGGGTCCCACCTGCCACCTTCATTTTGGTTATATCCACAGGTACTATGACCCAAGCAGGAGGCCAAGGGCTTGGCCTAGAATATCTGAAATGTTAAAGAAGCGCATTCCCCTCTTCACATACATTTAAAAGTGAGTATTATTTTTTTTAATGTGGGTCTTTTCTCATCACCCTCAGTCAGGCTGAAAAGGACAGTTGAGGGTGAGCAGCTACACTGCAATACAGGAGGACGTGCTCTTCTTTCTCTGTCCAGTAGGTAAGGTTGGGTTGTTTGTAAACAGAACAACTTTGATTTATGCTGCTCAAGAAAAATATCTTTGTCTTTATAACCGGAAGTGCAGCTCTTTGCAAAGTCAAAATTTCTGTGTGCAAAAGTAATTTTTCAGTTCTTCATTAGAAAACAGAAATGAAATGCCTGAATAAAAACGTCTCAGATGAATTTGTGATGTGTTAGTTCAGCATTAAACTGGGTCCTCTTGCATTGCTGCAGAGCTACACACAAGACTTTAGTACAACACATGTTTTTCCAAAGAGGACTGATTCTCATGCTGTCACTTTGGCTGAAATATTGCACCTTTATGTGCAGTGCATGACTGCGGTGTGGCCAAACAGGCTCAGAACAATCAAGACACTTAACCTGGAGAGAAAACTCAAAAGCAGAGGAGCTGGAAGTAAAAGTCCCACAAGATTCAGATTCTCAGTCTTCTGGATACACTGAAGGTTAAAAAAAAAGGCAAACAACAACAACAGCATCAATAATATTAGTATTAGTATTAATAATAACAACAATAATAGCAGCACATTATTTCAATTAAACAAACACTATGACTGGAAAGTTTGGGACTTCCCTAAACTGTCTCAACTTTTCATTCCAAGTTATGAAGAAAAACTAGAAATATAACAATTTTCCACAGGATGCCCAACTACAAGAATGACCTCAGGTTTTCTATATTTAAAATGGATATGGGGAGGAAGTGAAAAACATAAGATTTTTCTTTCTCAGCATCAGTATTTCAATTTGTCAATGATTCAGGAAGAACAGAGTGTACTGATACACATTCAGAGGCAGCTTTTTCAAACAAAAAAGCTGCTTTGTTTGTTTGTTTTAGATGAGAAATTATATTTAGCAGAAGACAAAAGACAGAAATTCTGCAGTGTGCATTTCTAGGAGCTATAATTATAGCTTACCTCTCTTCAAGACAAATTAATTTCAACAATGCTTTTGCTATGAACCAAAATAGTATTTAGACCATCCTGTGCCCTAAACCTCTTATCTCTTTATGTTTGTAAAGATGAGATTCTTTCACACGTGAAAGATTCCTTGAAGGACAAGTGTTTATAATGGAAGTGACAATTAGAAGTCGATGATTTTCATGTAAATGTAACAAATAATGTGATCACTTAACAGTAACATGTTTTTCCTCTGATTTCAAAACGGCACAAGTAGAGCTGATGCTTTCCACTGATGCTTCAGGCAACCTCACATATTCCCTCATCACCTTAACATTCTATATATGGGTGGTATGCACATTTACTTGCATTACATGCCCAAGGGCCAAAGTATCATGTGGGCTGCACAATTAGAGTTATAAATATTTATGCAGATGTTTAACTCTGCTGGATATGATTTAAGCATTTCAATGCAAGAAACAAAATGTCTGGATAACAATCTGCACAATACAAAGACTATCCACATTTAAAAGTTTCTGGGAATTTTGTTCAAATAATACTACTCACCTTCCACTATTTTCATTAGGGGCTGTCCAGAAACCGGTGTTACTGGAAAAAATGAAAGCAAGAGATCCTATATTTCTGCCTCACTTAATCCACTCCTTTCTAAACATCTATATTCTTAAGGATGACGGCAATACTTTTCTTACACTTCCTACCGCTGTAACTTGATACAGCAGTTGCACATACGGAGATAAAGGATTCAAGAATGTGCTGCCTGGATCATAGGTAACTTCATATGTCTTGCCAAAAGCAATAGCTTTCCCCTCTGGGATGCAGAGTCAGCCATAGCTATTTCCAGATAATTTACACAGATTAAGGTGCAGTGAGGTGGAGGAGATCTATGTGCTGTCACAGTATCTCATGATAAGGACTTCAAAGGACTCTTAGATAAAATGGTCAGAAGTGTACTTAATGTGCATTGTTTCTGGGACCTATCCTCAGCCTCTGCCTGTCTCAGGGAGGTTGGACTAGATGATCTCCAGAGGTCCCTTCTAACACCTACCATTTTGTGATTGTGATTCTGTGATTCTGTTATTCTATATAGAAGAACAAAACAAAACAAAACCACAATTGGAAAATTACTTGTTAAAGCGAGGGAGTTCCTTAGTTAGTGTCTGTCTAAGGGACTTTCAAGTGGCGCCTCATCATACAGGGGCTCTAAGACCTGGGGCATGCAAACTGTCTTCCTAAGGTGACCACCAGGAAAGGTTAAGGAAAACTAGACTATTCATATAAGAGACTTACATACCTGTGTCTGGTCCATCAAATAAAAAGCCCTCAGCCTGCTCTAAGTCAGTGTGAAGAAAAGCTCCATCTTACACAAAAAGGTAGAAGGATTGCCTCCAACAGAGTTAGAAAAGACTGACATTTAATGACAGTTGTTTCTAACATTCTCTGAAATAACATCGATCTCATCTTCAGATTGTTGTGCTGTCATCTTGCTGCTGTTTTAATTTCACAATTAACTCTGCAAATTAACTCCCTGTCACAAGGAACAATGGATGTTTCTTTTTAGTATCTAGCTCTGGAGGTCAACTTTTGCACAAGAGAGTCCCAGATCCTTCTGACTTTGCACAGCTTAGTTTGTGATCAGTAGGTAGACTTCTTCATAACTACTATGTCTGCTATAATTTTGATTACTATGCAGACCTGCTCTAGTTTCTAAAATGCACAGTGACTAAACACTGGGTCTTTGAAAAAAACCCAACCCATCATCAACTGAATACATTTTCTGGGCTTTTTGCATACATGATCAAGTTTTTTTTATCACCCATACTCCCCTTAAGTTTCCACTGACTTGTTTTCAGCATCAGTGCCCACCTAACTGTCTACAAGAAAAAGTAATGTGCCAGGAAGCACAAACAGAAGTCTAAGGATACAGTCACTCTGGTAATTGCCACTACTGAGGAGCTGTGCTTGAGGAGGCCCTTTGTCCCCCCGTAAGTAGGGTAGTTGTGTGTGACCAGGTCAGAGGAGCAAAGCTCTGCTTGGGACTTCTCACAGATACAGGTGGATGGAGCAGGAGACTGATAAGGGATAAAACCCTTTTTCCATCTCACATCTCTTTCCCTTCTCTCTCACAGAGAGCAGAATAGCACTTATTATCTCTGATAATTAACAAACCCAAGGGACCACTGCTGAACAAGTATCATGACCAGCTCTGGTGCAACCCAATTGTAATTACTTCTGCTTGGGCTTGCATTGAAATTGGATCTCACATATCTCTGTGGAACCAGTGCCTGGGAGGCAGAATATATTCCTTGATAGTGATGTCTGTGGGAAGAGTCAACACTTGACAAAGTATCCAGAAATGTGTTTCTTTGCCAGAAGTTATACAGCACAAGGCTGAAACAAAAATTCCTTGTTTCTATGGTTGCTGCTTGCTCTAAATCTCTTTACTACTCTTTGCTGAACAGCAGCAAAGGATAATAAAAAACATATATGCTTGTAATTGCCTGGTGCATATTTTAACATTTCTCTTTGGTAGTGCTTTAAATTATGCAGTAATATTGCTGGCATGAGTCTCCAGTCCTTCTTCCCTAAGAGGATACATTTTACCGTGCTGAAATTGGATGCTGGGTGTAAGAATCACACATTTGATATGTTTTTTTCAGTAGCAATGTGTCACATGCAATGTCTTACAACTCAGGCTGTAAAAATTAAGTGGCATTTGCATTCACTAAGCATACATGAAATCTAATTCCATTAGGTCCAGCAGCACTAAGGTCTGTCTGTTGCTGCTGATGTTACAGCTTAAGGACATTATATCTTCTGGCTAGATTCTGTTTCATAACCTAATAAAGTCAGGAATTATAACCTGGCTTGATGCCTTTGCAAATCCAGCTCAGCAAACATACAAAATGAAAGCTGTAGATGTAAATTATTCATATTCATCATTGTCCAAAATATTAATTTACCATAATAATAATAATAATAATAAATGTTTAACAGATTAAGCAAACTACAGGCACCATGCCCACAGCAGAACTAATTTAAAATACAACAATATGATTTGCTGAAGCCAAAATTCACTTCTAATCTTCCCACTTTGTTAGAGATATGATACAGAAGAACTGTTAACATTTCATCATGGCTATTTAAAGAATCAAAAGCTTACAGTTCAGTCAGCTTCCCAGAAACACTGAATCTCACAGAAGAATCACTGACATGTTACCTTTTTAATTTTGATGGGTTTAGCTGATGTAGAAATTAGGAAAAGGAAGGCAAAATGTGACACACTTTGAATTTCTTCTGCTGAAATAATAGTTTGGGTACAGTACTGTAAATGAGGACAAATCATTTTAGTCTGCAGGTAGCCTCACAGAAGACATTATGAGTGAGAACACCAAACTGCACTACTTACTACTCTGAATTCAGATCTATCCATTAAAAACATTAAATTAATTCTTACTGGCACTTTTTGTGAGACAAGTCCAGGTGTCAGTGTAAGTCCTTAATTTGCAACTATTAAGTTAACAAGAGTTCACAAAATAGAAGTGCTTTTCTCCCAAAGTCTTCCATTTCTCCTCTGATCCTTAATTATGAACAAGAGGACACAGTCTCAGGCTGTGCCAGGGGAGGTTTAGGCTGGAGGTTAGGAGGAAGTTTTACACAGAGAGAGTGATTGCCCATTGGAATGGGCTGCCTGGGGAGGTGGTGGAGTCACCATCACTGGAGGTGTTCAGGAGGAGACTTGATAGAGTGCTTGGTTGCATGGTTTAGTTGGTTGGGTGGTGTTGGATGGTAGGTTGGACATGATGATCTTGAAGGTCTCTTCCAACCTGGTCTATTCTATTCTGTTCTGTTCTGTTCTATTCTATGTTGTCAGACTAGTAGTCTTGTTGGAAGTACCACCAAAATGTGTATTTCTAATAAGCTGAACAACAAATCTGTTCCCATGGATATGTGAGAAACAGAAAGGATTTACTTAATTACACACAAATTCTACCTTATTTTCCTATAAGTAAGTTCCCAGTGGTCTAAACCACTATTTTTCAGAAATTAAAGTTCTCGGCTCTATCTTCAACCTAATTTCAATAGCATAAGTGTCCACAACAGGCAAAGTATTAATATTTTTGCTTTTTTGTTTTCCAAGGACAATTTATGGACAATCTTATCTTTGTTTCATGGTAAGTGTTGAACTATCTCACATATATCCCTGTCCCGCTTCAACTGGGGAGCCCAGAACTACGCACAATATTCCAGGTGTGGCTTCACTAGAGTAGAACAGAGCAGAGGAGGAGGACAAATTCCCTTGACCTGCTGGTCACTTTCTTAATGCACTCCAGGATACCATTACCCTTCTCAGCCACAACCACACATTGTTGGCTCCTGGCTAACTTTTTACCTGCCAGGACTTCCTGGTCCTTCTCCACAGAGCTGTTTTCCAGCAGGTCAACCCCTAACCTGTACTGGTGCATGGTGTTATTCCTCCACAGGTACAAGAGCCTACACTTGCCTTTGTTGAACTTCATTAGGTTTCTCCCTGCCCAACTCCTCAGCCCGTCCAGGTATCGCTGAATAACAGCACAGTCTCCCAGTGTGTCAGCCACTCCTCCCAGTTTTATGTCATTGGCAAATGTTCTGAGAGTACACTCTTATCAATTCTTCCATTTGTATATGTTGAACAAGACTGGTCCCAGTATGGTCCCAGTATTGACCACTAGCTACAGGCTTTCAACTAGGTGATGATCACAACCACTATCACAATCCTTTGAGCTATATCATTCAGCATTCAGCCAGTTTGTTTCTATTTCATATAAATGAAAGTATAAAATTAAAGTCATGGCTGCTTTATTTACATTTCCAAACCATTCAGTGATCTCTTAAAAAAAAAAACCACAAAACTCTCAAGCTGTCCAGATAGCCTTTGAAATTCTTCAAACTAAGCTAAGTAACCCATATCCTTCACATAGCCAAAGAAGACAGGTAAGAACCCTAGAAAACAACTAAGCTCATCTTAAAACAGGCGGCTTAGTTAAGACAGAAGAGCCATTTTGAAGGTCCCATTTCCCTCTGGGAAATCCTGCATGGGAGAGCTCAGACTACTAACTCTTAGAAAGCTGAAGTTACACTTGGTGTCTGGCTTAACTTTGAGAGCACAAATTCAGCAGTACGTTTCCTATTAATTCATTGCTCATTGTGGGAAGAAGCAAGAAGCTGTACTTCTCCTTATTTATGAGTCAACATAAACCATTTCATCTACACAAGAAAAGCACTCAGGGGATGACTTAGCAGCAAATGGTCCAGGCTGCCTTCTAGCAAAGTAAAGTCCCAGTCATTAAATAAGTTGTCTGGGGGGGTTTATGAAGTTGGAAAGAAAGTGATATTTCATTTTCTGTTTTCTAGATGCCATGTTTTGACAGTGGTGTCTGTCTGGAGCTTGACACTCCACAAAATATGAACCTATTTCTAAAACACTTAAAGCTGGAGAAATATAGAAGGCTGTGATCAGAGGCCCTGGCCACTTCACACTGCAGAAGGGATACAAAATATGCAGAAAGGGCACTTTAGGAGAAGCTGAGTTTACTTTCACCTACAGCTTCTCTGCAGACCGCGTCTGCCTCAGCTGATCCTGATCCTTCCACCACAATTCTCTGTGCCAGACCTTTGCAAAACCATTTTCCTTCCACCACAATTCTCTGTGCCAGACCTTTGCAAAACCATTTTCCTCTGTGCAGTAGGGACCCTGAGCTGGGAAACATTTCAGGCCAGGTGGTGGTGGAGAAGAGGAAGAGTTTTCATGGGTGCTCATGGACCAACACAGGAAAGTGCCTTTCATTTGCAGAGTGCACTTACCCTCTTTCTCCCTCTGGCTCAGCACAGAGCTTCTGTCTGTAAAGAGAGAAGCATGTTTTAAGTAAATCACTTCCAATCACTTCCTGGTAGAGTCACAAGTTATTGATACAGACAGCTCTGAAGGGAGAAACCCATGGCATTTAGCAGCAAGAACTGTTAATGGAAATGTCATTAAAGAAGTCAATCTGCAAGACATGAAATGGCCTCTCTACCTTTTTCTGTGGTTTTTTGGGGGTATTTTTTTCTTCTTTACACATCGCTGCATCACTGGGTGCATTTCCCTCAAGTGAATATTTTGGCACCATGTCACAACTTTAGATGGAGTGGAGTGTCAGTTTTTGACAATCTGGCCATATTTGAGAGGAGGAGCAATGTAAACATTGTGGAAATGTGTCAGAAATACACTAGGTGGGTATGGGACTAAACAGCAGGGGTGAGTAAGTGGAGACTCTAATGACTGTCTATAGGTTAGGCAATTTCCAGCAGCCCTGCTCTGGAAGTTGCAGCATAGACCTTGCTTTGTTGCATATTTTGCAGAGTTGATGACTAAGCATCTCACTTGCTTAGCTCCTGCAATTTCTTCATGCTTGTAATTTATACTGTTCACTGGAGTATCTTTCTGGTCACGTGTATGTCATGGGGATGTGGTTAGCTGATTCAAAAAAGCCTAATCCAACTATTCTGCTAAAAAGTTTCCTACTCCTTCAGGCCATTTATATCTCAGCATAGTGGACTATGTTAACTAGAGGCAACTGTCTGATAAACTGACTCCAACTGGCAATGAATACTTCTTTTTTTTCTCTGTTTCCTGAGGACTTTCCACTTCCACATCTGAATGTTGAGTGCTTTCCTTTGGAAAAAGAGGCTGTTGGTATCAGAAAGAGGTCACACTGGTCTGGGTGCACATTTTCTGATCATGGCTTGCATTTGCAAGTTATAAAGGAAATAGTTAGCTTTCTCCTTAATTCTGAGGGCTACCAGAGCCTGCACTGTATGCATGTGTTTTTATTAAACAAAAAATAAAAGCCAGCTATGGATAAAGTCAGTGTCTTTTATTAAACCAGCCACCATATCTATAAAAATACCCAAGGCTTTAGGCATACAGAATGTGATGACAGCTTAACTTCAACAGTCTGTCGATTTATATTTTTTTTCCTTAGCAATATTAGTGCATTAAAAAGTTGTTCTACTCACAAACCGTATCTCCCCTACAGCCTGACAGGACTAGGGCTGTAACAGCCCGTGATCCACAATCACGGGATCACAGAAGGGTTGAGTTTGGAAGGGATCTCTGGGCTGTAACAGCCTAAAGTCCGCTATCACGGGATCACAGACGGGTTGAGTTTGGAAGGGATCTTTGGAGGTCATCTCATTACAACTCCCTGCTCAAGCAGGGCTACCTAGAGCTGGTTGCCCAAGACCATGTCCACACAGCTTTTTGAGGATTTCCAAGGATGGAGACTCTTCAACCTCCTTGGACAACCTGCATCAGCACTCAGTCATCATCACAGTAAAAAAGTGTTTCCTGACGTTCAGGGAAATATATGTTGCAAATATACTGTTTAAACTGTGTATCAACCCTTGTTTTTGTGCTCAGCACACACCATCCTGGCTTCTCTGTACATTCCTTTTCCCATCAGCTTAGAAATAGATTCAGGCTTTTACACCTCACCAGTGGCAAAAAGGAAAAAGACAAATCTGTGTTTTATGAGTATAGAGTGGCAGTTCAACACACTGTGGCAAAAAATGGAAAATAAAGAAGCAACATTTCCCCATTTTGCAAGGAAACAGAGGCACAGAGAGAGACTGCTAGCAGTGTAATTCTGTTCCCCCTTCCTCTGTTGCTGTACTTGGCAAGAAGAAAGAAAGAGTACTGCAAATGTTCACACTAGCAGTTATAGGCAGCCAGTGATGGGCAGGGAAAAGCAAAGCAAAGCTGTTTCTTGCTGAAGTATTCAGAAATACATGGAAGTCCAACAGACAAACTGTAACCACCATTTCAGAATGCAGCTCTTTTTGCCTTTGAAATTTGCACCCCGATTTGGCAGCTGTCACTGGGGGAGGCCACTAGCAAGGCATGACTGCTGTGGGATGCCCATGGGACACCAGCAGTCCTGTGTGATAGCCCACAGTGATTTGCTGTGGATCATCCCTGTATCCAACTGCTATTTATTGTGCAGAACACATATAACATTATGTCTCAGTGGATGTACTTCACTGTCATACCTGATCAAAAGTGCTGCCTTGGAGCAATCTTAACTTGAGACAACCCCAAGCAGTTTTATAAGTAAGAAGTCACCCCAAGGTGACACTTGAGAGGAAAAACATTAAAGTGTACTCATCTCTCTTGTGTCCTTGGTTACCTCAGAAACTCACAAAGCCTAACTTTGCTAGCTGGTACTCAGAGAGTAAAAGGATTCTTATGCCCTTGTTCACATTTTATCAGTGCTTCCTAAGTAGAAAACTTGACTAAAAATGCTGACTCTAGTCATGAACATGGGAGTTTCAAGTAGCAATAGCTAAGTATGGGTAAAAATATGTAAGCTAGTGAGCTCACACTTCCTTAAATAGAGGGAGAAACCAATGGCACAGAAATGATGCTTCAGGCCTGATATCTAGACACAAAAGGGATTAGTTACACACAGAAAAGTCCTATACCCATGCACATATGCAGGCAATCCCCATGAGCAATGCAAGCTACATTCCACCAAGGATTTTTCATCACCTGCAAGGAAATGCCTCCACTGTACATGGAGGTTTGGAACAGAGGTGCCTGATCTAGTTCCAGGAGCAGCAAAAAGCAAAGCCAATACAGGGCAAGACAGAATCTGCACTAGAACACCTGCCTGACACAAGCCAAGTGCACATTTTCCACATGCAGGGCTGAGGCACCGTGACATCTCTGCACCATGTTGCACAGGGACAGCCTCAGTGTGGGGAAAGGGAAATGCTCTCCGTGTGAATCTACTGCATGCAGATTGAAGACAGTCCTTTTGCAATATCTTTCTGGTCAGCACTTACAGCATTACTGCCAAAGTCATGGTTCCTTGCTCCTCCATTCAGTTTGCTTACAGCATCCTCACTGCTTTATCTAAATCGATTTTCTCCCCATTGATACAGCACCCACAAGCAGACAGTTTAAATTCTCTGCACTTTTGTCTCCTTCTTCCTAGGCTTATTGAGAAAGGTAAGGCTCAGCTCTGATTAGCTCTGTGTCCATTTGCTGAAATCAGGAACACAAATCCCAGATGATGAGCTTCAGCCAGAAGCCAAGAAAAGGTTAAGTGAGTCTCTTGGACAAAATAAAAAATTCCACTTCTCTCTTAGAATCTGAGATAGGAGTTGTCTTGGACAAAAGCACTTGGGATTTTATTTATTTCCTCAGTCAAACAGTCAAAGAGAAGTATTTGTTAAAGATCCATCAACCTTTCTCATTTGTTTAAGAGATGAGAAATTCCATGCAGGAACCCTCTGCACAGACCTTTTCTGAAGGCAGAGTCCTTGGGTGAGAAAACAAGCAGAGCAGCTTTCTTAGGAGTAAGAGCAGCTATGCTTTTCAGATGGTATCTAGTAGAAAGAAGCAATGCAGACCACCTTTTCCTATCCCAATCAGGTCATCAGGAGAATTCCAGGTTTGTGCTATGCCAGAGCCCACCACAGACACTAGAACAGCCTCTCTGCTTTTACAGCTGATGCAATTTTTAACCCCAGTGCAGCCAAAATTACCATTTACCAGCCCCCCAACCTTTCTGTGGTATCAAGTAGCCTAATAGATTTATCTTCATTTACTCTGCTAAAAATGGGGGGGGGGGGGGGGGGGGGGGAATAGTTAATTTATTTCATTTTTCATCACATGGGAAGTGTAAATTTTTCATGCTTTGGAAATGCTCTTTCTTTTTACCACACAGGGCACCAGGGTCCCAAATTCCTCTGAAGAAAGAGCTAAGATATCAAAGACATACTGTGGCATGTATCAGACAGAAGCAAGCCATATAAAATGGACCATTCTAAAAACAGGCACTGGAAATCTACCAAAATACAGTAAAAAAAGATCCACTGCTGCCAAACACTTTGAGACAGTTCATGATGTTCTTCAATGAAATATTTTTTTATCAGAAAATAGAAAATGACTGAAACAAGTGTTTTGCAGGGAACATAGCAGCACTGCCAGAATTTTTATCAGCAAAGATTTTTCATCTCTAGGGCATGATTTATGGTCAAGACCTGAGAGAGGTTTAGAATCAACAACAGCTTCAAGTCCTGTGTTCTCCCAGACCCAAACTTAGGACCTCTGTGTACTTGGCAGATACTATAAACCATCAAGCTATTAACTACCTACCAAAGCCAGCCTCAAATGTTCACAGGTTGGCACTGTTCCATTTTGCATAAGATATATTAAGATTGTGAAGGAGATTCCTAGTATTGCTGTGGGCAAAGCACTTCTCTGGAATGTTGGAGGCCACCAATGTTTAACCTTTTTCACTTGATGTGAAATGATTAATGAACTGTTGGCTATGCTAATTGGTGATCTACTTCATGCATTTGTTTCCCATTACAAAATAGAAGGAACTTGGATCCAGCCCTGTACTGAACAGAAAAAGGTTTGGGTTTCTTTTAAACCTCAAAGTTGTGTACAACTAGCAAATCATCTCTTACTCAGCTGTTGGAGATGACTCATCCTTGCAATTTTCTTTTGGGACAGTCAATAGCTTCCAGGTGAAGAGCGGCACAGCACTTAATGGCCATGTCCTGAATTGCAGGGGCTTCTGAAGCAAGGCCAGATTAAACGTGGCTCCTTGGAGTTTGGGAATGGAAATTTAACAGATTTAACGTGGACTCAGAGGGAGATTGCTGCAGGAGCTGAGAAGTTGCAGCGTTTATACTTCGCCTGCCTCTGCCAGGGCTCTATCAATGCGTGCTCAGGCCAAGATCAGGATTCAGGGGCCAGATTCGTTAGCCAGGGGCCATCACACAACCAGCTAGTTCCACGTAGCCAGCAATAAAATTAGGTGTTGGGATCACTGCACAATTATATATCAACAATGGAACATGATTTAGGAGCTCTTGGTCCCGCTGTTTCAGATATGAATCAGCAATGAAGCATAGCCACCATGTCAAAAGCTGCCTTTAGGGTCACAGCTTGGGCAAAGTAGAGTGTACCCAGGAGATTTCAGCTCCACTGCCCTGATTTAGAGTGGGACAGATCCTCTATTGCCCCAAGAGTGGCAAAAGAATGACGCTCACACAAATGGATCGGACAGTGGTGGAAAGTCTGAATGGAAAAGCAATTGGTTTTCTACAAAAATAGGCGCAAAGTCCCTTACACTAACCCCAAAGGCCCCCCAGCACTTCCTCTCTCCCCACCTGAGGGTGCACTCAAAATCCCCAGGGCTCTTTCTTCCCCCCTCCCAACTGCTAGACTAGTCCCAGGCTGGCCTGGTCTGAGACTGCCCTCCCCCTCCCTGCCCCTTCTCATCCTGGCATGAGGCCTAAACAGGCCCAAAAGGCCTGAGATACTCCCCCACAATTTACCTGATAGGGAAGCATCTCCCACAGGATCAGAGAGGGAAGAAAAAGAGAAAGAGAGTGACTTTGCAGATGGATTTATAGGGCGCAGGATTTGTGGGTAGAAATAGGCTGTTTCCTGTGCCCATCTCCTGGGTGGACACTCTGCACACCGAAGGTGAAACTTATACAGCAGCCCAGGAAGCACCCAGCCTAAGCTGCCACATTCACCTACGCAAATCAGCTATTTCTCAGTTGTGCCATTACAAACACAGTTTGCATATGTACATCTATGGACATTGCAGCTAAGTGAGGCTGGAATGACTGCCTGCAGCCTGGAATTTTTATCTTTGAGCATCCCAGGATGGCTCAAACAATGGGCAAAAGAAACAAGATACCTTTTGCAGCCCATGGGCAACAGGGTAGATGCACAATCCAACTTGCTGTGTTTTCCCACATGAGCAGAGCTGGAGGACCGCACAGCATGACATTTCTCACAGCTTTCTCCTGAGTACCTGATATGTCCTTCTCCTCAAGCTTAGGCAAACCTTCCTCTCCTCTCCTCGAGCAAGGTTCCTCTGAAATGGCTGGGTCTCAGATCCCACCATCTCCAGGAAGGAAACATGTGACTTGCAGCTACTCAGCAAGTTTAAAAGCATATC
Organism: Dryobates pubescens; assembly: GCF_014839835.1. Classification (NCBI taxonomy): domain Eukaryota; kingdom Metazoa; phylum Chordata; class Aves; order Piciformes; family Picidae; genus Dryobates; species Dryobates pubescens. The sequence continues at coordinate 31,544,472 of NC_071617.1, forward strand.
ATGTCTGGATGTATGTACGTCATCACTCTTGCCCCCTCACTCTTTCACTTCCATTTCCTCAAGCAGTCATAGAAAACAAACAAAACAACCAAACCAAACCAAAACCACAAACAAACAAGAATTCAGTAACTTTATTAAAACTGCCTGCTTCACCTGCAGCAGGAGTGTATTTTACTGAAGTCAGATGCACAGTTCTTCAGAACAGAATAAAACAGTCTTCTCCAAGCAAAAATGTAGCTGGGTGTCTAGGGATTTCCTGAAAATCTGCAGCTCATCAAAACACTGAAATAGGTAGCTGGGAGAAAACATGATGAAAGTAGATGATGATCTACCTTTTCCAGTCAGTTCCCACCTACATTAGCCTCAAGGAAGAGCATGTGGCTGCCCTAGCATTCCTCCAGCAATTATCCCTTTTTTGAAGACATCAGATGGTTGAAGGTCCACTGTCACTTTGAAAGGCAAGTTATTCTTACCCTTTCAGTTCTCAAAAATAACAGTTTTAGACTGGCACTTATAAATATGAAATACCATTTTTCTTCTGAAAACATCCTGCAACAATGCTTAAAACCTGGGAGTCTGGCAGACATCCTCTGGGATGTGAATGGTGCTGTCTTCATTTCAGGTGTGCTGGCAGAGAGCTGACTCACACTGACAGTAAGCATGAAATAACACAACTACATTTATATACACATACGATTGAGATTGTGGACATTGATATAGCAGACAAAGCTCTTGCATCCCATTTAAAGAGATAGGTAAATAGATTTAGCTTAAAATAAGAATATGAAGCACCTATGGTATTTCCTGTACCAGTCTGCATGTGGTTGTGCATGTGTGTGACAGTGCTGCTGGAATATTTTAAACACCAAACTGCCACATCCAGAGATTGGTAAATTAAATAATCATTCATTAGTTACCATAGCAATGCAGATGCAATCACAATGAACAAAAAAAGAATGGAGGGGGGAAGGTGGAGGACAGGAATAGAACAAACGCTGACAGGAGCAAGGCCCTGCACTGATTTCTGTTAATATATTTTTATTTATTAAAATCCTCTGACTGCAAGAGCTTGTTCCATATTCATTAGTGTTTCACTTGCCTGCAAAGAGAAATGGCAGCTACTTTGATACAGCCTGAAAGATCCAGATCCTGATCTGGAGCAAATTGGTATAGCTCTATTGACATTGGCAGAAAGCAGTCAGTTTACAGCAGCTGGGGATCTGGCAAGAGAAAGAACATTAACTCTCCTCAGCTTCTGCAGCAACTGACAACTACTGCATCCTCCGCGACTTTGTAACTTCTTGCAGCAGCACTCCCCAGCAAACAGTCACAGACAGGGAGGAGGTGGCTTTCCCAGGGCCAGCTGGCAGGTTTAGCTGTGTAACGGTCATTAATTTCAATGGCAGCTATATAGCTCAGTCTTCCAGTCAGCCTTGAGAATCTCATCAAGCATCCCTTTGTTGATGATAAGACAAACAGCATGGGGTTAAGAACATGCTCACCCAGCACGGTTTAAGCCGAGAAGGATGTGCCACCTCACCCAGGCCCATTGGTCCTCCTGGTCACAAGTAGCACTGCACCCAGCTGTGTCACGCAGCACGCAGGCATGAAAGCAGCATCATGCATCTGTAGGAGGCTAAATGAGAGGGAGAAAGAAAGATGACTCTGCCTTCTTTTGGGTCACTGGCAAATGTTCTGTTCTATTCTATTCTATTCTATTCTATACATACCCACTATAAGCTGCCCTGATGATACTGCCAAGTGACTGGCCTTCTTAAAGGCCACTTAAAACTTCTCATTTTCTGCATGTGTATTTGGATAGATGAGAGCATGCTGATAGACAGAGACTAATGCCAAGGTCTGGGCTAGAGGACAGGGTGATCAGTTAGTGAGGTGGACTGGGAACTGGTTGAAGGAAAGAAGTCAGAGAGTTGTGGTCAATGGGACAGAGTCTAGTTGGAGGGCTGTATCTAGTGGGGACCCTCAGGGGACAGTACTAGGACCAGTACTATTCAATATATTCATCAATGACGTGGATGAGGGCACAGAGTGCACTGTCAGCAAGTTTGCTGATGACACAGAACTGGGTGGGGTGGCTGACACACCTGAAGGCTGTGCTGCCATTCAGAGAGACTTGGACAGGCTGGAGAGTTGGGTAGGGAGAAATTTAATGAAGTTCAACAAGGGCAAGTGTAGAGTTTTGCATCTGGGAAAGACCAACCCCATGTACCAGTATAGGTTGGGGACTGACCTGTTGGAGAGCAGTGTAGGGAAAAGGAACCTGGGGGTCCTGGTGGACAGAAGGATGACCATGAACCAGCAATGTGTTCTTGTGGCCAAGGCAGCCAAGGGCATCCTGGGGTGCATTAGAAGGGCTGTGCTTAGCAGGTCAAGAGAGGTTCTCCTGCCCCTCTGTTCTGGTGAGGCTGCATCTGGAATATTGTGTCCAGTTCTGGGCCCTGCAGTTCAAGAAGGACAGGGAACTGCTTGAAAGTGTCCAGGGCTGAGCCATAAAGATGATTAAAGAAGTGGAACATCTCCTTTATGAGGAAAGACTGAGGGAGATGGAGGAGACTGAGGGATGACATTATTAATGCTTATAAATATGTGATGAATGAGTATCAGGAGGACAGAGCCAGGCTCTTCTTAATGATGTCCAACAACAGGGCAAGAGGCAATGGGTGCAAGCTGGAACATAGGAGGTTCCACACAAACATAAGGAAACACTTTTTCACTGTGAGGGTGACAGAGCAATGGAACAGACTGGCCAGAGAGGCTGTGTGGAGTCCCCTTCTCTGGAGACAATCAAAATCTGCTGGGATGTGTTCCTGTGTGACCCACCCTAGGTGATCCTGCTCTGGCAGGGGAGTTGGACTCAATGACCTTTCAGAGTCCCTTCCAACCCCTAACATTCTGTGATTTCTCAAACCAGGACAAACTGCCTCAGCCCCGTCCTCTGTTGTACATTCCCTCACCCCTGCTGGTGGCGGCAGACAGGTGAGGTCCTGGCCTACTACTCTGCACAATAAACCAGCAGCCAAGAGCAGTTTGCACTGAAACATTAGTATGAGCACATGACTACAGGTCTCCTTTTTTTGACTCCACCACTGCTTATTTGTCAGTGACAAACTGTGACAAAGTAATGGGGTGAAAAACTGGAACAGCAACAGCTCAGACGGAACAAACACACTAAAGACACTAGAGCACGTGTCAGACATGGAGTAGCCTTGGAATGAATCCTCACCACAGCCACTGTGAGCAACGAGAGGATAAAAATTTATGTTTACAAACCATGTTTTGTGTTATGTTTTAGCTGATTGTAAAGCCTCTCTATATACATTCTGAATCCTGTAAGCTGACCTGTGTGCTGAGGAGAAGAGTCTAAGGTTGCTGGTCTGCAATTTTTTATTTCTACTATATAAGTGGCTGATAGCCTCAAAACAACCTCTTTCCATTCACAGCACTCTGAATAGCACAAAACTTTGAAAACATGGTTGTTCTCCTCTCTCACTTCCACAGGTATTAACTGGGAGAAATGGTGCTGAATACAAGCAGGATCTCCTTCACGCTCCTGTGTCTGCTCTGCCCATGTGGCCCTGCAGCCACCAGCACTCTCACCTCTGGCATGAACTCTTCCTCAGCTCCAGCAATCAAGGAGCAGCAAACAGCTTCCCATTTCCCTTTACAGGGAAGCAAGCCCCCTTCCATAGCCATGCTTTGCCCATAGGACTTGCTGCTCTCCTCAGGCATCAGTAAAGCCTGGGCTGAGAACACTCTTCCCAACATGAGATGTGTCCTCTGCACTTACTCTGTGAAGCTGTATAATGGAACCACATATGGGGAGCACATTGACATTGCTAAGGTTAACAATATAACAACAGAAAAGCACATTTATGGGCAAACACATGATCATAATTGCTCAAGCAAATCGTATGAGCAACATAATGCAAACTGGCCTTCAGCCTGCCTCAGCAGCACTGTTGTCATTATCTTATTTTCACAATGGGTAGTGCACTGTCTCTAATCCTGACAGACACAATACTTTCCACAGAGACTCTCTGTACATAACTGTTGACCACACGTAAGACAAGTGTGTAGCCTATAGCTTACTGTATGCCCTAAGGCACTGGTGTGTGTCCTTCCCACAGCTTTGCAACATTCAGAGAAGGGGGTGATGTGGTTTCTGAATCACATTTGTTTTACCTTTGACTTCCCAGCCAAATGATTAGCTACTGATTGCAGGTGTTTGGCAGCAAGACGCCTTCAGCATGAACCCAGTGAGGCATTAACTGCTTTAGCACTGAGCTGAAGTGGCACAGAAAAATAAAAAGTGACTATATCAAGAAAGCCCCCTCCCTTCCTGAAAGCCAAGCAGGGGGAAGCTTCTTGACTTCTTTGTTAGTCCTGTTTCTGGATATTTTCAGTATCAGACAAGATTTTTTTAATGGTTTTGTGTGATGAAAGCCTTTGACAAAAGCACATGTGACAGAAAGTGCAGTGGTGAGCCATGGCTTTCATATATATGTTAACCAGCCTTTATAGCATCACAGGGCCCGGGTGACACAAGAGTAATTCAGTTAAGGTGCAGTGAAGTACACAGACTCTGTACTACACATCAGAGGATGACGGATGGTGGGACTGAAAGGCAAACAGCCAGAGAGCAGCCAGATCCATAGTATCCCACAGAACTATCCCATGGTTAATATTGAAATGCCACTGTGCAAAACACATGGGACACACTCTGCTGGGGACAGTGCTGCTGGGAGAGTGCACTGGGAAAGTATGCTGTAGAGAAAAACTTTCCCAGTCAGACAAGTGTTTACGCACAACTTAACGCTGAGGGAGAATTCAGGACAGCTTGAGGTGCTGAAGAATATCAGATTTCTGCTGCACATAGCCACAAGCTATGTGGCTGCCCACAAGCAAAATTCACTCAGAGACATAAACAAAATGAATTTGCTTTACCCTCCGATAACACAACCACCTCGTATAAGAGGAATCTCTAGCTGGTGTTAATCCACCTTTGAATGAAACCCATGCCTCTAAACTCCTTAGGAGCTTCTTTGAAAACCTGACTTTAAAAAGTCCTGGTTTCCACCAAGGTAAGTTGTCTTGTTTAGAAAATGACAATAGAGTCAGAATCTGTCCCTATTTGCCGTCTCTAAGGAGAATTACTGAATAAATGCAAGTATTCTGCTTTGTTGTTCTTTTAATGTAGTCTTTCCTAAAAGTATTTTCTAAAAAGGCTTAAAAAGCATCACCTACTATAACACAGAATCTTGAGGTGAACAGAATAGAATAATAGAAATAAAATATTTCTGAGGTTAACTTGCAGCCATTCATTGGATTTCTATTTCTAGGCTTCAATTAGAGTAACATAATTTGTAAAAAGCTGAACAGGTAATCAAATTGCAATCAGCAAATCTTAAAAAAAAAAAAAAAAAGAAGCAGAGAAAGAAACAATTAAAAAAGCCAAGCTTTACAGATAGAAGGAAGAGAGTATATTCACTCCTAAACTCCCATGAGAAAAATCTGAATGTAATCAATTCAGGGTTAAATTTAATTAAAAAAACAAAGCAATAGGATGTGGGACAAAATTAGGGTACATAAGAAATCTTTGAGAAATACTCCTGTGAAAACACAGTGAGATCACTGTTATTCTTCTCCAGTATTTGAATCATATTAGTAAGCAATCTGTATACATGCATCTTTTGAGTTATAGGAAAGAAAAATAGATTCATTTTCTCCCCCTACCCAATTAACTCTTGCCTGGAGAAGAGGAGGCTCAGGGGTGACCTCATTGCCCTCTACAACTACCTGAAAGGTGGTTGTAGCCAGGAATGGCTTGGTCTCTTCTCCCAGGCAACCAGCACCAGAACAAGGGGACACAGACTCAAGCTGCACCAGGGGAGATTTAGACTCGAGGTGAGGAGAAAGTTCTTCACTGAGTGAGTCGTTCGTCATTGGAATAGGCTGCCCAGGGAGGTGGTGGAGTCACTGTCCCTGGAGGTGTTCAAGAGGGGATTGGACGTGGCACTTGGTGCCATGGTCGAATCATGAGGTCTGTGGTGACAGCTTGGACTCGATGATCCTCAAGGTCTTTTCCAACCTTAGTGATACTGTGATAACTCCCACCTTAGAGGGGTTAAAATACCATAACAACTGTGTGATAGCATTCCAAATATTTCTGTATCTATCCCCAAAATAGTAACTGGCTTATCAGTTCTATTTTATCTAAATCTTAACTCCTCACTGGCCTGCCACATAGTTCTAGCTGAAAATTACCTAAAAAAAAAAAAAAGAAGAAAATAATAATTACAAAAGAGGAGAAAGAAAAGAGACACTCAGGGTTTTCTTTAACTAAAATCCAGTATTGAGCTTCCTCGGGAAGAAAACCTATTCAGTAAGGCACATAATTCATTATTAAAGACAGACTTGTACCTCATAATGAACATTGAGTTAATGTACACTACAAATAGTAAATTAGGACAGTTCAAAGATTATACAGCTCCCTTATAAAACATGTGGGAAATACTGGCCATATAAAACATGGTGTGAGGACAAGGCATGAATCATAACAAAACTGAGAAAGAGTCAGAGGTAGCTCAGACAGTGTTACATTTGATTTGAAAAGCATGCAAAAATCAAACACAAAATGCCAAGACATAAATTAATTAAATCCTTCATCACCAAGTGTAGATTCTACACTACATTTCATTTCTTGGAGGTTTGTTTTTTTTCTGACAGGACACTGAGGTGCATGATGGGCCAAATCTTCAGCCAGTGACACTTGTTACCAATCCATGACTCAGCTCACTGAGCACTGACCACAAGAATGCTGTGAGTGGAACAAACAGCAACATGTAAACATCTCAACACCAAGAGCAAGAGAACACAAACAAAAGGCACCTGGCAGGTGGGTCAGATACACCCAGAAATCTGGAAACAGCACACAGCACCTTTGTGGACACACCACAAGTCCAGACAAAGGCCAAGCAACAAAATTTAGTGTTTCAGCCTTCCACCTAGGCTGAGGAGATTTTGTTAGGATAGTAAATCTGCATTTTATTACTTGCTGTAGTGAGAATATGCTGCAAGATTTTTCACAAGGCTGGTCAGTTCTGCCAACTATATGAGGTCACTCACATTGTGCTGCTCTCTGGAAAGTCTTTCAATGCATGAACATGGTGGTCCCAGGCCTCTCTGCGGCAGGTTTTTTGTGGTCACTGCCCAAAATATAAATAGCTCCCATCCATCACTAATACTCCCTACAGGCTACTAACTCCTCAGTGTACAACTTACCTATTCCTTCTCTGCGTATCTGTGCCTTTACAGAAGTCTCTAGGTCACACTGTAGCATACACAGTTGGACTCAATGATCTTAGAGGTCTTTTCCCACTGAAATAATTATATGATTCTATGATTCCACACATATGCAGGGGGAGGAAATTTGTGGGTGAGAACTACCCCGGTCCACATCAAACCTAATTTCCAGATAAATATAGGGTTGTGTAAAAAGTAACCACAAAGATTTTCAGATAAACTGAAAATCAAAACTAAAATCCAACCCTAATTTCAAAACAACTGTACTGCTGTTCACCTCTGATTCCTGTACACATACTGGAGTTCTGCACCTGTATGTTTAAAACTGGCCTAAGCCCTCATTGTACAAGGACAGGAAGCTCAATGGTTGGGATATGGGGAAACCTTGAGGCTAGGTAGTGAGAAAAACACTGTCAGAAGTAGGAGTTAAAAGTGGAAGACAAGGAGAAATGTATCTCCCTAAACTCTTAAGTTTCAAGAGGGAAAACATTTCAGGCAGAAATGTAGTTGTTTAAGCTGAGAGGGTTCCTTCAAAACTGTGTTACAATGGCAATAGTCTCCTATTAGTGCTTTCTTGGCAGTGGTTTCTAACTTTCAGAAGGAAAATGACAGATTTAAAAGTCTCTTGTTGATAGATGCAAGAAAAACATTATTCTGTTTTGTTTAAATGTCCTTTATAAAATGTTCATTGCCTCCTAACTGGCTTATTAATTATTGATAAGTGAAAAGCAGCAGGCAGCACTGTGCTCAGCTTGACTGAGAGTGGGGAAATGTCCTGGCTTGTAAACCCAAATGCAGAAAGTGCCCAATCCACAGGAAGCTGTCACAAAACCAAAATAATTTCCACGTAAAAGCATGACAGTGGTAAGAATAAATGCAGTTTCTCTCTCAGTCCCACTTTCTATGAGTAAATGCATATGAAAATGTACCTTTACTTCAGATGAAATGGTGCATCATGTTAACATGCTTTTTTTAAACTTGTATTCTAACTGCTAAGAAAACAAAAGTGGAAAACAAGTTAAAAGCACTCGAAAATAAATGAATGGCAAAAACCCTAACAGGCAAGTTTTAACGCAAAACAGAAGAAATACATATATAATGTATACAATATTTGCTGGAAGCTATTTGCTGGAAAAGTCATATTCAGATTTTGCTTAAAATCAGATTACAGCTCAGTATGTTGTGGGTTAAACTGTTTTACAAAAACCTCCTAGGATTTTAGGCCTAAATAGAAAAAAAAATCATGGCACCAGCTATATGTAAGAAATTTTGCCAGCATGGTAGAAAGTTATGCTGTGTACACACTGGATAAACAGCACATACTGCACAAACCCAGATCTGTGTCGAAGTTCACTTCTGAAGATAGCGCTGGGGATGGCAGTTTGGACAACCTGAAAAATCCTTCTATTGATTTTCTTTGCTTTAAAGAAATCACATGCCTACCACATTTCGAAGGAAACCATCCATCCTTCAAAAGCTCATGTTTTCCTACTGTTGCTTTCCCCTGGTTCTCAGTAGGGGTGCAGCTTGACACTCAAAATGTGTGTGCAGCTCCACACTCAAAATGTGTATACAGCAGGCCAGCACATTGCTCACCTACTCTCCAGCCAAATCCTTGCAGGCAGGCTGGCCTTACTGCTAACAGCAGTTGCACAGTAAGAGATTCAGAAGTGCTAATGAAAGCCTTGCTGAAGAAGAATTTTTTGAAAACTGTAAGAAATCAATCTGTAATCAGGCACTTGATGCTTCACACACTAAGTTCTACCTAAACTTATGGCCTTCCTGCCCTTCTCTTCACCCTAAAATCTTCCTATTTCTTCCTTTCCTTTCTCTCTTCTACACAAACTGTGCTCTTGGCCCTTTGAGTTGATTTACAGAGTCTACTCCTGACCTACTTTTCTTTTGTAACTCCTGCAGCTCTCATCAAGAAACTTGATAGAACCAAAAGGCTTAGTAGCAAGGCAGGAAAGTCCTCAAATAAGCTATATCAGTGAGCAAACCTTCCTTAGCCTCACCTTGCCCTTGTTTCAGTTTCTTTGTCATTCAGGTCAAGAGCAAGCTCTCAGAGGAAGAAGCCTGATCTCCATGGAGCAAAAACTCCAGCATCAAACTGTTGAATTTAACTAGAACAGCAGATCATGGAGGACTCAAGAAGTAAGCAAGGACATTTTGAACTTTTGGAGAAGAAACTAAATTCACTTGTCCTATTTAAAGACTATAACTTAGAGCAGAAATGTGTGATTTGGCACACAACTTCTGGAAGCTGACAACATGACAAAGCCTAACAATAAATGCAGAGACAAGTCAAGGACAAGAAAAAAGAACAACATGGCTAAATTGGGTATTATGCTTGACCAAAGAGGTAACAAAGAAAGTGACAGTGAAAATTAATACTTTTGAGTTTTCTTCTGCTAATATACTTTTTGCATCTGGCAGACTGTTGCTTGTCACTCTTTCATCTCTCAGCTGTCCTCCATCCTTGCAAGATAGCCCATACATCAGGTGCTCATGTGTGCATACAACTTACCTGGGGCTCTATCAGGACTTTACACCAGGGCAGACAGGCATCCCAGTAGCCAGGATTTGCAATATGATAAATACATTTCACCCTTGCTGAAAAAGTTGCTCTCTCATTCCTGACTAACAAAGGGGGAAAAAAACTACAAAACTGAAAGGAATTTTAACAAGAGAGGTCAGTGCATGCTCTTTCTTCACCTGATGTTAAACTAGAAATGGAAATCTTTTGCAGCTTACAAAGCAGCTAGTCATGAAGCATAACCACCAGCAACACTTCTCACACTGGGGAAGCTTCAGTCCCAGATCTGGAGATTTACATTATCTCTAGCCTTCACACATCCCATTAACAGCATCGGAGCTCCAGAAGTCTTTTGTTGTCTTGTTCCCTAGTATTCTTGCTACAAGTCCTTTTCAGGAAGAGACAATCTTTATTATGTGTAGTACAGCACAGCTTATTTCCTTCAAAAAAACACAGAATGTGTGAAAGTGGCTGGAATTGCTGGTGTAGAAGGTAAAGTACATTTTCACCCACAGTATGAGTAGGCTGACTGATACCATGAGCTGCACTTGGTTCCTAAATTATCAATACATATTTCGACCCTGGTACAAAGGGAGTACCTCTCAATGACACAGATTTTTCGGTCACAAGGGTCTACTATAATTTACCTTGGTCTCCTGAACATCACTGGCAAAGTTCATTCATTTAGTAGCTACTTTCAAGAATACTAGCAGAGGAACAAATGAATTTTGTTTGTGATGGCAGTGATAATTTGCAGAAAGACATCTTTTGCCTACTAATGACTTCAGAATGGCAGATCTGCTTCTCAGGGGCCAAGAACAGCCTTTAGATACCCACAGTGGAGTTATGGAGCCACCTGCAACCCGGTGAACAATGGCTGAAACTCTCTAGTTGTCGGTTTCCTGTGTCATCCAATAGTTAGTGACAGAAAACCTGTGTTTTCTCTTAACTGACTATAACGACCTGCAAACTGTGATTTCCTGTTCTGAAAAGAACACATATTCATGGCACTGTTAAGCTGATAGCTTCACTTATTTAAACTAGTATTGTCTCCTTTTTGCCTGTGTGATTTCAGAAGAATTTCCAACATATTTCGCCACATCTATGCAAATATCCTGCGACAAGTCATAGGGATGATAGATCCTCCAGCTTGTGTATCAGATAAGATCACAGCCCATTGTTTAAAGATTTGCCTTTTGTACAATCAGAGACTATGCCAAACAGTAATACTTAACAAAGCAAAGCCTTTGTTTATGAAAGAAAAATATAATCCCCCAATAGAGATCATCTTCTGTACATGGGAAATTATAAGAGTAAAACTAGACCAGTGTAGTTTAATGATGAAAGTTATACTCCCAGGGCTGACATTTTTCTTGAAAATATACTTTTTCTGGACCCTCTTAATCTTTCTTCTCACAGATTTAAGACAGAGTGTTTTATTTCACATTGAGTTAGTTAAGGGTGTGAGCATGGTCACCGAGAGACACAAAGTTCATCAGTGTTTCTTGAGGTATCTTCATCCATCAGCTGTCCATGCTTGTTCTCATGCTCAGTGTTGTGCTAATAATCGAATTTGGAAAGGGAAAGCAATTCTCTTCCAGATTAGCTCATCAGAAAATGCTGCTCTGCATTTGTCTTCCTCTGCAGCATAGTGCATAGTTCACAAGCGTTTGCAAATGTCACCCTGCAAAACTCCTGCTAGCCAGGAAGACTTAGAAGTGCCCTTGATCTCTACTTCTACTGTTTTCCTCCTGTGACACAATTACTGTGGCATTTGGACTTGTAGCACAGATTTGGAGTCTGTTGTGAGAAGCTTGGAAATGTACAGCATCCTGGGGTGAGATGAGCTACAGCACACAGACTGTGCATCTGCAGTATACCTATCCGCAATTTTGAGAGGCACTGACTGGATGACTCAAGCAGTGCCCTTCGGTCCTGTATCTTTAGTTTACCTACGTGGCTGATCTCTGGCACGACGGCCATGGAGGAAGCTCTGTGGTTACAATTTACTTACATCTCTAGATGTCAGCTATAGGGGTGAGGACTGGATCTTTTGGTCAGATGACTTCCACCTGCAGTAATTTCAGGCTCCAGCTTTAACACCCAGTGTCATCAATGTAAGCAATATCCTGTGTACTGCTTTACACCCTGGTTGTGAAAAAGACTTAAAATCTAGTGTAAGAAAAATAAGGCAGCTAACCATTCTGTTAGCTTGCCAACTTTAACAAAGACTGATGTGAAGAGATCCAGATCATCCCACTCAGTGGTAGACATTTAACCAAGCCAGCTAAACAAGATGTATGATCAACAGACAAAAAGAGCCTTCTCAGAGAAGCCAGTTGATCTGAAGATCTGAGAGCTGTGGAAGAACCTCTCTCCCTCCCTGCAGCAGACGGAAAATGTGACTAAGCAGGGTGAAATCAGGGTGAATGCAGGCCTTTGAGAGGAGGTAAACAAACTGGGAAGACATACGAATGAGAGTAGTAGTAAAATGAAAGCTGCTGTAAAGTTGAAATCCGTTTTGCACAGCATGTGCTTGACACGGATCTGAAGCACAGGGGTTGCACTTTGCGCACCCCTTGTGGAGACTCGAACACAGCCATCCCCTCTCATGTGGGTGTCCCACCACAGCCAGACACTCCCACATCATTCCAGGTCATGATGCCACATTCCCAGTGTGCTCAAGAGAATAAGCCTTTTTCCTGTTTAAGATCAGCCTACAAAAAGCACAGCTGAGATTTCAGAAAGTATTTTACCCCCTGCCACTTTGCAATGATACAGAAAGCTTTCAACCGAAGTGAGAAAGTACTGGGAGGGGGGAGGAATCTTCCTCTGAGAATTTTCAGTGCTAAGACCTTCATGAAAAATGTCATTATAAAGAAATGAATGAATGCATTTGTCAGCCTCTGGGAGGTTTCAGAGTGGCTTCTATTTTTATCTCTTTTTATCCCTCGAAGGAACTGAGAACCAATATTTGTGATGCTTGACTGAGGATATTAATGTTTTCAAAAAACCTGCCATTCCTTCCAGGGCAGGAAATAGAGTAACCTGTTTGAGTTTTTTTCACTGTTTTTTTGAGACTGTGTTTCTAGTAATACATGCTTGTAGGACCATCCAGACCTTCTATTCCTGTTGATTTATCCAGTATTGAACCTTAAGAAATATGAATGATGTGCGACCAGCTAATACATGTCCAAAAGACACTTTTTTTTCCTTTTATTGCAGCATTTTTGCTATTCTAAGCACTATTGTTTAGTCTGGATTTACAGACATCCCAGAGATTACAGGTTCATGTAAAATCATGGCATGTGTTCACTGGAGAGAAAAAAACAACTAAAAAAACAAAATTAAAAGGATATTTTCAGAACAGAAAAATCTCATGGGTAACTGTTATATTGCTACCAAACTCTTGGAGTGTAATGATTTGCCTGCCTGGAGCAGAAATATTTCTATTTATAGTTAGCAGAGTGGGAAATAATAATATCATCAGTCCAGATACTTGTACATTCATGCTTCATACAAGCATCTACAAATTTGAGAAGGCTTTCTGAAAAGCCTCTACTGCAAGACTAGATGAGACTTGTCTAAAAGTGTCAGTATTGCACTTGATGAAACAGATGGGTCACTGCTGAGCACGCACTATTACCTTGCCAGAGGCTAGGTCTGCTGTCACAGTAACACTTCTGGCCTCCATTGGACTGAACAGCGAATGATCAACAGAGGAAATGAAGACTGGAGATTCCATCAAAAGAAGATGGCAAAGAGCTCATTGCATAAGGTTCTATTAAGGATCCTTCCCTTATGGAGCAAAGATTTCATATACATTTTCATTCATTAAGTTTCAAATGTCACTTTTCACCATTTCAAGCAACTACCAGCCTAGTCACATGCACACTGCATCAGAACTTAGTATGGGGAAAAGGCCCAGACACTGCAACTTCTGAGCGCCCTGCCTCAGCAACAGGGCAGGTTTGCATTTTCATAACTTTTTCTTCTTGATTATTTCCTCTGCAAAATTAGAAAAAGCAATTTAAAGGCAAATTTAAATTAGCATATTGCAGACAGTTTATTATTTATGAGATGGAAATCAGGATCTTGGATGACTGAACTCATTAAAGACCATTTGGAATAGTTCCCATCTATTTCTTCCATGGTACCCACACAACAAATAATTCACACAGTAATTAATGCCACGTCTTCCCAAACAATACATGCTTCCGACAGGAACTGTTCAAATAGGAAATGCATGAAACTGCACTGAAATAGCAATAAGCTTAAAATACACACCAGCAAACCCAGGAAACTCTGTTAGGGTAATCACTGCTACTTTAGCTGTACTTACTGGGCCAAAGACATCCCTGAATTAGCTCAGAGAAAGTGGAGTTAGACAAGGAGGGAGTTTGGCCGACCAGGCCTCTGCACTGGCTCAGCTCTTGTCTGAACTTGTGTTCAGGAGCTCACAAGAGACAGCACTCTATATTTCTGCCCACACAGACTACTCGGTGTAGCATAAGAGGGACCAGCCTATTTTCCTCTGTTACTGTAGCCCACAGGGCATTTGCACAGCAGTGATTTAAATACTTTTCTGGCATTGTGACTACCTGCGAAAAGTTCCTACGGGCATAGCTACGCTCTGCAATGGAGCACAGCCCTGGGATCCCCCAGACGGGACCAGCCAAGGAACCAGCAGCAGGACAGCTGTGTCAGCACAGCGCCATGCCTGGACTAGCCCTTTCAAGAGCTGAGGAGATAATTAGCCTAGGCAGACTGACACATTTTTGGCGCCTAAGAGCCCTGAATGACAACATGGTGAGCTATGCAGATGCACTGGCCTCTCAGAGTATCTCCCTTTGTGCTGCAGTGCCCACTCCTGAAACATGGGAAGGAACAGGCTGGATCTTGCAGCCATAAAATGCTTGCTTCTAGCCACTCTTTGCTGCTTATGAAGGACTACTGGTCTCACTACTGAGCTGTGGTGCCACTTTTCAGGACAAGTGAAAAAAAAAATTGATGATAGCTGCTTGCCAAGGCTTCCCAGGGCAGGAGCCTGTAAGGCTGGCAGGGATGCTGTGTGCTCTGAGCATCCCAGAGACTTTTTTCCTTTCCAGGGGGTGCTTATCTACTCAGCATTACTATAAAACACTGGTCATGCCATATGTGAGGAACTCAGGCACAGAGAAATTGTGTCTTCCTGAGGAAACTGATGGCAAAAGAGAGAGCTGAAGCTCGATCTCCAGATTCCCACATTCATCATTGTAAAACAGAGTTTATTCTTTCCTTCTAATCAGTCAAGCAATGTAACAGGCCATGATTTCACCCTGCTCATACATTTAAGTTTCACAGACACCACCATGGCAAGAGTCAGCAAGTTACAGACAGTAGCAGGACACCAAAAGGAAGTACTCCATACTCACCACCTGGCAGAGTAAGAGTAAGGACAGAAGCTTGAAGGGATGAAGTATTTGAAAGGGATATTGTTGCGGAGAATCCTGGAACAAAGCTGTTAACCTTAGAGAGGAAATCCCACTGCCAGGCAAACAAGGGACAAACATCCATTAGAGAGCCACTTTTCCTACAGTCCACCTTACTGAACCATGGGTTTGCCACCACATCTCCTTGGAAAACAAGAAGGGACATCAAAAATACAGGGCTAACAGGTTCATCTTTTTGTGACCTCTACAAGCAGCTCCATGCCTCCTGTTCATTAAATGGGATGGAATACTTCTGCCCCCTTCCAGATAGGTACAGGCACTTGAGCATTACTAAGCCTCATGCACAACCAGTGTGGAACATCTGGCACAGCTCTGCATAACACCCCTTACTCCTTGTGTTTTACTGTCTCTAAAGAAGAGCTCTCAAAGCAGTCCAATTGATTTGATTGTAATTTGTTTTTAAAGGGAAAAAGTGAAACAGCATAGAGGTTGAAAAGGTGAAATGAACAAAACAGCCTTACTATAAAACCATGGAAAACACTTTGCAATGGTAATGATGACAGATTAAACAATGAGTGTCATCAGTGTGATGGTACAATGCACACAATGCTAACTGTTTCCTACTCAAATATTTGCAGACATCTCTATTATTTTTTTTTTATTTTAATGAAATCATATCTAACTATTGAATTGACTTTAAGAACCATCCTGAAGCTCACAAGAGCTTTCACTGTCGGAAGCTCTGTCAGAAATTTGAACTGCAATTTGCCCCCAGTGGTTCCCAGCTTGAGCTAGAGAAATGCTGTAAATGTAGCTTTTTAGGAGGTGGTGAGTCTAAAAAAATCACTACCTGCAGAGAGAAAGCTAAAACCTGAGAAAGGCAGTGGGCAACAGGAACTGTAAGGACCCTCACATCCTGAAGAAGTATTTTGGTACAGATTTTCTCCACTTCTCAAACACATGCACACAATTGTGTGGCTCTGTGCTTAAGTTGTCCTCTTCAGATGGCTAAGTACTTGGAATCCTTTTGTCATACAGTACATATGTGCATAACAAGTATGGGCTGCAATCATGAAACCATAGAAAATAAATCAACCCTTTTGTGAACTTCCTGAGAGCTTCCCAGATATTGGATGAGGAGTAATACAATTTAAACACTGTTATATTAATCAATGCTAAATGACAGCATGTGAACCCATGGGGGTTCCATTAATACCAAATGAGTTCGTGATGATTTATACCAAATAAAAGGAAAGATAGTAAAGCCTCCATGTGCTAATGACACCCAGTTACGTAAGGAAGTTGGCTTTGCATGCTGCTGGGCATTATGCAAAGAATATTCAAAGAGCTGAATTCTGCGACTGACCCTTCACTGTTGTTTTTGTTTGAAACCAAATGTCTATGGCTTTAATAAGAACTTCTTTTAAAAATTAAAGGAAATCACCTCAGATGTGAGCCTTATGGACGTGTCTCATTGTCATATTCAATATAGTTGTCCAAGCTCCTGTATTTGTGACATCCTGCTTCCTGTTCACTCTGACAGTGTCATTCTCTCAAACATTCGCCAGATTCTCCCACGTTTCCTTTATGTATCTACTTGGACTGAGTTTCCCCACATCCAAGAAAGACAATGGGGAGTCCTCAGTACACAAGGAGAAGTTGTGTTTTACTGCACTCTCGTGAATGCTTGGAGAAATTTGGACTCAGAAGGCAAGCCGGCATGGGTTGTATTTCCACGTTGGCTGGGAAAGCCATGGAGTCACACATATTTTAAAGGCAAACCACCTTTTGTCCCCTGAGGAAATGAAAAAACAATCCAGTGTGCCACCTGTGCTGACTTTGCAGAACTAGCTCTGCCATAAGCCTTAACTCTTGCCACTCTGAGAATGCTAAGGACAGCAATGAAATCACTAAAAAGACACACAACAGACTGGTGTTTGCCAAACAGAGAAGAGCCATCCAGCTAGGCAAACATTTATTTTAACACTCCCAAAGTCTGTTAGAGAGAATAGAGAATGAAAATACACATGAGAGCTATCATACTGAAGTAAGAAGAATTAACAAGCACCTTTAGGGAAGCAACACAAGGGTGGTATTTTTGGACCTGTATGTTTGAAGAGGTTCTGTATGAGGTGTTCTGAACGTCTAACTGATTGGACATTTTGTGAACAGGAAAGTACCCCCTGAGAAATGGGGATAAATCACAGCATCCTTAATTTTGACGGGTATCAAAATGCCTGTGCCAATAATACCATTGCAACTGTTCCTAGGCTGCTCTATAACACGAAGTCAAAGACCATGAAATAGAACCTGGACACAGTAAACAGTAAAGCTCCTTTTAAAACTGTGCATAATATACAGAAACATATGCAAACTGCAACTGCTGACTAAACACTCTCATTTGACTCTATTCCTTTTTGAAAAAATGTCCAGATTTCTCAAGAAGAAACTTAAATATATTGCAAAAACCTCAAATGCTTTGCTCATGTATTTGATAATTTCTCATTTCTTCTGAAGAAGAGTGTTAATGAATATTAAGAGAGTTATCGAAGGCTGACATCCTTATTCCTGTTTATTGCCCTTTTGCAAGTGGCTGACTCAACAGACAACTGAGAAAAGACTAAATAAGTCTTATCTGTGTGGCATTTTAAGCTGGAGTATTTTAAGAACTGCTATTATGCTGCAGCTGAATATGCCAGCAGACTGTCTAAGCCCCTTTTGAATCAGAGTGCCACTAGACTGAGCATTACCCTGTAGGTATGGCACAGAGAAGAGCAATTTTATATCCAGGTGAACAATGCTCTTGAGTCCAGAATTTTGTATGTACAAAATGCAGATCTCAGAACAACACTGTAATAGGTAGATGTATTTGTAGATCTAATAAAATAACCTTTGGGGTGTTTTTTGGTTGGTTGGTTGGTTGCAGGGGGGGAGTGGTGGTGGTGTTTTTTATTATTTACTGCTCACACTTCTCCATCCATCAACAGGCATACAATGTTTTGAGAACTCTCTGTGGATAGATCTATACATCTGAAACTTTTCAGAAATCAAGGGAAAAAGAAGGCATTTCAGAGCCTTCAAACAACAGATTTGAATCAAAGTTGCTGAGTTGCTGCTCATAATAGCAATAGTCTGGGTTGGAATTTTTTGAGATGAAATGTTAGTACTTCAAACATACTTCACTGAATCAGCAAAATTCCTCAGTCTTAGAGTCTTTGGAAACAAACAAACAAAAACATCAAAAGAACTGAAGTCTAGTTCTAAGAAAGGAGGACAAAGGAGATCACACAGAGAACAACCACAGGTGGCCAGCAGAAGCAGGGAAGTCATTGTGCCCCCGTACATAGCACACAGGCCACACCTTGAGTACTGTGTCCAGTTCCAGGCCCCTCAATTTAAGGACATCGAGATGCTTGAACGTGTCCAGAGAAGGGCAATGAGGATGAGGAGAGGCCTTGAGCACAAGCCCTGTGAAGAGAGGCTGAGGGAGCTGGGATTGTTTAGCCTGGAGGAGGCTCAGGGGAGACCTGAAGGGAGGTTGTAGACAGGTGGGGGTTGGTCTCTTCTCCCAGGCAACCAGCACCAGAACATGAGGACACAGTCTCAAGCTGCACCAGGGGAAGTTTAGGCTCGAGGTGAGGAGAAAGTTCTTCACAGAGAGAGTTGTTAGCCATTGGGATGTGCTGCGCAGGGAGGTGGTGGAGTCACCGTCCCTGGAGGTGCTCAAAAAGAGATTGGACGTGGCACTTGAAGCCATGGTTTAGTAGTCATGAGGCCTTGGGTGACAGGCTGGACTTGATGATCTTTGAGGTCTTTTCCAACCTTATTGATTCTAAGAGTCTATGATTCTATGATTACTAAATGTAACTAATGTGGATTGTAATATGTACCTGCTGTCTTTGGGCAGTAGCACATAATGAAACCGAGGCATGCCTGTTTTCTAAACCACTCTTTTATGACATGCATCTGAAGAAGTGTTATCACAAGTCTCCTTAACATGGTGGTTAGTAGAAATTATGACCATTGGAAAGTAACACGTCCCCTTTTCTAACTTGCAACTCAACAACAAACTGTTTGTTTCTGTTTATTTTGAGAAGAAATACACTCTCCTGACCAGAGGATTAACTTAATAAAGCTCACCCACAAGAACAAACTTAAAAATCAATACCTTTTTCCATTTAAATAATTGTTTTGCCACTAACTTGCTGACCAATCATACACAACTTACTTCTACCAAGATTTTTCACAAGTATTCAGTCATTTCTATGTATACCAGCTGTGCAGAATGAAATACAGAATTTGGTTGATTTTCAGGGATATAAACCTGAAAATTTCAGCATCACATGAAACTGCCGGGAGTGTAGAGGCTCAGCATCTTAAAACATTGTGGTTCTTCCATAATTTACCTTCTAACTAGTCACAGTTACACATGAGTCTTTGCCTACACGGGTGTGGTGGTTTGAAATTGCCCCCCAACATAAAATTGCCAGACCAGGTCAGGTAGAAAGCAAATGAAGCTATATTTACAAGCAAAACTACAATCTAAAATATGAAATGTGATATATAAAACATACAATATTTACATATATATACAATTGATAAACAAAAATCCTCTGGACAAAACCAGGGGGCTACCAACAGCTTCCCTCTCCCTGCTCCCTTACCCCCTGTATGCAGGACAAGAGAAAAAGGAGAAAAAGCAGAGAGTTCCTGTTAGTACTTAACCACAAGAAGAATGTATTCAAGGTCAGCAAAGCCAGCAGAAGCAGTAGTTAATATCTGCTAAAGCGACAGAGCCGGAAAGAAAGGTGGTTTATACACACTAACCTTATGTTAGGTATCTGTACAAAGGGATTATTTAGACCTTATCACTATTTTATCTTTTATATCCAGTGGTAATTTATTTACATTCTACTACTCTCCATTCAAGATTTATGGAAACTTTTCTAGGCATAGCCTAAAACTACCACAATGGGTTGGAGGTTTCAAAATGAAGAGGTTAGAAATCTTGGACTAAATGTCACAGCCACAGTATGCCCATCTGTGAAACAGGCAAAATGTCTACACATTTTCTTCTCAGGAGGCCTTGAAAGTGACTATTTGAACCATTGTCTACTATATGTGTTGCTTTCAGTGTATCAGGGAGCTTTTTCATTTTTCCTTTATGAAGAATGACAAGTAAATTGTCAGGCCTTCATGGCATGGGAATGGGCTGAAGGAAAGACATGAAAAGCAGATGAGCTGGAGATGAATGTGGTAGTAAAATGGATTGGCTATTTTTTTGTCTGCCACAATGCCAGTACAAGGGTAACATCCCAACACTAGCAGCCTTGACAGCAAAGGACTACAGCTCTTATTCATGTGCTTAGAATAGAGGTAGTAGAAGAACTGAGAAGAACTTAATCATTTACTTCATATATCCTGGTCACAATTCAAAGGTCAAACTTCTTAACTATCTTCTCACAGGTAAGATATAATGAAAGGTATCCTTTAAATAATAATGACCAAGAGACCTGACCAACAGTGGAGAGTGGGATTCTTTAACCACTTTCTGCTGTTTTCTGCGTCTCTAAAAAGTGATTGTGATTTGGCAAAGAAAGGTAAAGAAATGGGGGGATGCGGGGGTGGTGGGGGGGATGCCTTTTAATTACTTCCCTGGTAGCAAATAGCGAGTACCATGTAGTAAGGAGACTGGTTTAAGGGGAGGTCAGAGAGGGAAGGACACATTCTTTGCCAAGCAGGAAGTGAGAAGTGAAAGTATCTGTGTGTCTACTGCAACTCCTACTTTATATGCAGACAAGAGAGAAAATAGGAATTTATCAATGCATGACCAAGGGCACTCATGCATTACAGCAATAGAAACATTAAGAGGTGACATTCACAGGTGAGTAGAAAAACCTAATTAATGTAGAACTACAGTTCTTAAAATTTCAATGACCCCTCTACTGTGGAGACTCTTCATCACACAGGCCTTGACTCCAATTTCCATGCCCCTCCCTGCCTTCACAAGCACTCCTGCTGACTGATGGTGCCCAGTGAACCATGTAAGCCACAGAAGGGAAACATGCTCAAGCACATCACTTGAAGCCTATAGAAGACTGGGGCGTCACACCAGCCACCATGCTAAACAGGGCGCTTCTGAACAGACACCAAAGAGTTTTCATGGGTTGTGTCTGCTGCCCCCAACCCAGCCTGTCGCCTCTGCCAGGGCAGGCCGCAAGATGGCTGCCGCTGAGGGCACTCAGCAGGCCAGAGAGCCCAGCACATATCCCCACCCGCCCGACCAGGAGCCAGGCAGCCCCTCAGAATCCCTGGAGCCATCCCACGGCTGCGATGCAGGGCGTAGTGGGTAGCGGCTCCGTGGCTGTCTCAGGACGCCAAGGTTCACGCGGCGTGGGCCGCCCGACCCGGGTCGCTTTGCAAGGGAGCGTGGCCAAGGGCCGCACCGGCAGAGGCCCGGCTGCCCCACCTTCCTCTCGCCAGAGAGCTTCCGGCGCCGCCGGCACGCCCCACCACACCCCTCTCGCGAGACCGGAGCCGGGAGGCCGCCATGGCCGCGGCCGCCGAAGGGCTGTTCGCGCTGGAGCTGTTGGTGGAGGAGGTGCTGGTGGCGGCGCCGGTGGCGGCACCGGGTCCCACAATGCGCCCAGTCGTGGCGCTGCGCTTCTTGGGCTTCCCCACTCTCCTGTTGCACCCTGCTGCCGCCACGCCGCCCCTGCGGCCGGGTCGGGCCTTCCCTTTCGGTCGCGGCAAGCGCTGCCTCTTTCGCTGGCGCCGGAACTCGCTCTGCACAGCGCTCTGCCGCCGGCCGCTCCGTGCCTTGCTCCTGGCGTACCCGGTCGAGCTCGCTCCGGGCCCTCCTCGCCTCCTGGGCAGTTGTGACGTCTCCTTGGCCCCCGCCGCCGCCGAGTTGTTGCAGCAGCCCGAGGCGCCTGCCTCCTGCGGCCGCCGCGGTCGCTTCCCGCTGCGGGACGCTGCGGGACGCCCCGTCGGGGAGCTGGTCTTGGGCTACCGTCTTTCGAGCCTGCAGGGGGGTGAGGAGCCGCCCCCACCAAGCACCGCAAGCCCCCACTCTGCCACGCCGCCTGTCTCATCCCCTGAGCCAAGGGCCGAGGAGGAGGATGTGGAGCTGGAGGGCAACATCTTTTGCCCTCCCATGCTCTATTACAGTCGCGAGGCAGCTGAGCCCCATCTGCCACCAGCAGCTGCGGCTGCAGGGCAGTGGGAGCATATCAAGGCCTGGAGACCACAGGACAAAGACAAGGGCCAGAACCCCCCTCGTCCTAGTGCTGGGCACTCATTGCTACACCCCACCAGCCCTCAACAGCTCCACCACACACTGAGGCAACTGCCACTACTTAATGCCTTGCTGGCAGAGCTGTCAGTGCTTACCCATCATGTTATGCCTGTTGCTGCCCACCCCAATCATGAGTGGGCCTACCAGGCCCCACGGGGCAGTGGCAAGGCCTCACAGCCCCCCAGTCCTGGTTGCTCCTCTGCCCTCAATCCTGCACAGGTACCTGTGAGGCCTCCTAGGAGCAGTGAAGCTGCCAACCCTCGAATAAAGCCAGAACAACAAAATGACACCTCACCAGGGTCTCTTCAGGCTGGGAAAGGACCTAAGAAAGCTGTACCCCAGGGAGAGACAGGCACTGAAAGGAATTGCAAAACTAAGGAGAACAGGCCTCCCAGAAAGAAATTGTTGTATGGACTGACAAAGACACTGAGGCTGCGGCTGCAGCAGACCAACCCTGGTAAGCTGGAAATTCATGAAAGGAGAGAGCAGTACAGAAAAAAGCAAATGGAGGTGCTGAAGGAGAGAAGCATTTTATCCAAAAGAAAGCTGCTTACAAATGCTGGAGAACAGCATGTGGTTTCTTACAGACATTGTAGCAAGGGAAATAGTTCAAAGAAGAATAATCAGTTTCATAAAACTGTTGAGACTTCGTTACAAAATGATGTTCTCCCAGAGTATATTTCAGTGAGAGATGTGTCCCCTGACCTGCAGAAATGGGCTACTGCAAGTCTACTGAAGGACAATGACATTACAAGCCAGGGAGATCCATGTAAAGTAACTACAGCTCCCTTAATGGAGAAAACTGTATTAAAATCTGCTGGAAAGGAAAAGTCTGCAAAAATGCAACTACCAGAAGTTTTCCCATCAGATGCTGATGCAGAGGGAAGTAATGAGGAAGCAATATACTTAATCCATCGTAAAACCACAGAGTGTGATAATATGTCTGTTGCAAGTGATTGTAAACCAAGCCCCAGCAGGAGTACTGAAAATGGCTCTGAATTCATATACTCAGATGACTTTGTTGATAGTCCTGAGAACACAGTTTATTCAGATTTCACCAGTGCTGAGCATACGGGCAGAGACTCAGAAGCTCTTGACAGCAGTCCTGAACTTGAAAGCCAAAAGCAAGGTTGGTCAGGTACAAAGCTGAAATCTAACAGGTCCAGGATTTTAAAGATGATTCAAAGATCTGAAAGTGGTTCAGGTCCTCTGCCAGCTTCTTCAGCTTCATTTTCAGGCCAATCTCAGAAGAGAAATCATGACTTCAAAACCAGCCAAAGAACTAGTGGTGAATCAGTTGATTCACTTAATCTTGCCCAAATGGAGTCATCATTATTAGATGAAGAGCAGGAAGCCCAACAAATCAGTAAGGATGACAGCAATGGTGATCACATTAAACAAGTATCTACACTGAGAAGCAAAGAAGTTAGTTCAGAATCTGATCTGAATATAGGAAAGGGGCAGAACTCTGCAGAAAAAAGCCAGTCAGTAACTCGAGTAAGCTCTTGCTTGCCATCTAACGTAACTGATCCTGAACTTAGCATCCTTGAAAACAGCATGTCAGACACAGAGGATAATTTTTCAGGAAAACTCTGTGTTCCCAATCAGTACAAAGACATCAGTGACCTTGTAATGAGCAAGCTGCCAGGATACACAATGTAATTAAAAGTTTTCACTATCTGAATTGAGAAATGATAGTTACACTTTGTAAGGCCGTTTGCATTTATCTGCAATATAGACGAGTTAATGTAAGGTTTTATCGTGCACATTTAATACATCCGTGAATTTACTTAAGAAGGTTTTAAAATAAACTGCTGTTTGAATTTCTAAGAAATGGCTCTTAACTGGTACCTGCAGCATGACTTCAGTCTCACTATCGTAATACAAAAGTAATCCAAACAGCACAAGAAATGTACTGTTGAATGCAGACATGAAGACAGAAGCAGCAAATGCAGTCAGTGCCCACAAAACTTTTCCAGAGAAGTAATAGCATCCTACAGGAATGGCCAAGTACAAAATGCATTCCTAAATGAAGTTTTTATTGCTTATGAAAATGGTTCCATGCTTCATTTTCATTACAAATAGTTACCTAGAACATGCAGTCACAGCCAGCAGTAGCACAGGTTTTTGTGGCAATGCCAGCGACAAGCAGTGTGAGCAATCTGGCAGTGTAGGCCTAGAGCCTGACATGGTAGGCCATGCTCAGCATAAGTGCAGAGCCAGCTAGCACTGTAGCAAACCAGTGCTGTGCCTGCAGCATGTAACTAAAGCAGGACACTGGTAGCTATAAACACAGAAAATTATCTGGGAACAACAGGACATGCACCTGCATCAACAATCTCGCGTGTCATTAGTAGTTGGACCAATTATAATAGTGCCACGTGTGGTCACTCGTGGGAACCAATGAAGCTATGCCAACGAGGCTCTCTGAGTTTATATAAGTTGTAGCAGTTCCCTTGATATGCACTTCTTCTTTTCTCTCCCATCTTTGCTTTGCTTTACTGTGCTATGTTCTCGCACTGTAGTCCTACAATACTGGAAGAATAAAGGAACAATACTCGATCGTATTGGTCAGCTGTATTGACTCCAATCTCCGTGGTGTTAGGGTGTTAGCAGCAGTATAATGTATTTATTTCACTTCTCCCTCAATATAGGGACCAGAAGTAGGTGACGTCTGTTAAGAGTTTCATAGGCTGAAGTTTCTTTCCATTAAGTCAGATTTTCACAATTTATTATAAAAGAGTTTAGGAATTATTGGTGATAATAAATCATTATAATTTGGGCACGCTTTGAGAGTTTGATGTAAATTACTTGACCTTGAAGACTAAGGCTGTGTAAAGAGTAGGAAAGACTGTTAAATTCTCAACGCTTCAGAACTCCCTGATTGCATTCTCTGACACTGGGGAAAAGGAGGGGTCAGCACCCAGAAACTTGGAACAAAATGGTGTATTACATCATGATTTAAGGATTCAGGTTAATGAAGGATTTGCTGTCTCCTTATGGTGGCTGAACTACCATCTGATGTTCAGCTTTGATTTCTGGTTTGGTTTTTATCACTTCTAGTTTGATCACTGAACTGAACAACTTTTGTTTAACTACTGAGTCTTTCTAGAGTCTGTATCCCTGTTACAAATCTCAGATGTCCTTTGACTTGAATTTGAAGAGGGCTTAAAATTCCTGCCTTAGTTTGTAGGTCTTTCTTGTCCCCACCCTTTCCACTCCGAGTAGTTTGTTTATTTTGTCAGCTTTATGTGCCTATTTCATCATTTAAGACATTTAAATGATGGACTTAACAATTCCCCTTTTCCTTGTAATCTGATTTCTTTCCCTATTTTTTGTGTTTTTATTGTAATTCTCAGTGTACTTAGTGCAAGACCCTGGTTTAACATTTTGGAGGGATTCTTTCTATTTTCATCCCATGTGTTTACTGTGTAGGAATGACATCATCTCTCCTATTTAAAGTGCTAACATCTGTGAGGATTATCCCAGTACTACTAATATTTTTAAATCTAAAGATAAGCAGGTGAAATTACCCATATATCAAAGAAATCTCCTGCCATAGCAATTCTTAAATGTCATTTAGGGTCCCTGTATTTTATCAGCTCCAATTCCAGACCATATTATATATTATTTTTTTTCTTGTATCGCCATGGAATTTTTTGATCCACATGAATTCCAACTGCCACTTAGGCATTATTCTAATATGCAGTAATTCTAATTTTATTGATTGCATAAGTTCTTGTAGCTCTCATGGTCGAAACTGTCATTAAAACACAGTGCTGCCCAAATATTTTGCTGTGCAGCTTATTAAATGTGTGAGTGAGTCCATGATTTGAAGGTCATTACTTAAGAAATTATTATTTTTTAAATAAAGTTTATTTTCAACCCCAGCTGGATTGAAACTAACTCAAGGACAATTTCCCAGTCTTTTTCTATCTCTTACCCCATCTTCACTTTTCAATTTCCAGAAGTAAATATGGTAGGAACAATATTTTGTTTGTTTAAATAATGAGACCAACCTCTTTTCAACCAGTTTTACTTGGGATGACATTTCTAATGTTTATGGTATTATAGCATTTGGAACTTTGTCAGGAGAATGATGAAAATGTCAAAAATGCATACTAGGAAGGTAAGAGGAGACAATACAGAAGAACAGAGCATAAGTATCATGCTTACATGTTTTAAGTTGGTTTTGTGTTTTCATGTATACACTCAAGGTAGATACTACTACATGAAGACATTAACATACAGTTTCTGTTCTCTAGGATAAAAATCTTTTTGGCTATTTTATTGTGAGAGTAAATGAAATTGTAAACACAATTTTACTTACTGTTCCAACAGCAAGTCTTGGTGAAAATGGGAAAGAACTTTGTGTCACTGGTTTATAGGGTTAGGGTTAGGCTGTTAGGGTTAGAGTTATTATTAGAGTTTGGCCATTAGAGTTAGGGTTAGGCCATTAGGGTTAGGGTTATTGTTAGGGTTAAGCCATTAGGGTGAGCATTAGGGTTAGGGTTACACCAGTACGGTAAGAGGTATTGTTAGGTTTAGTCTACTAGTATTAGGGTTAGAGTGTCCTTACACAACATCTCTGTGGCTCTGGAACTGGAGGGTCAGGCTATGAAGGAAATGCATGAAGGTCCATCTAGGTCGTTGTCTGGGCTGACTCACCCTGCCCCATGCATTAAGACTATTTGTTTTAAGAAAAATAGGAGAGTAATAATGGTAGGTGATTCCTTTCTGAGGGGAACAGAGCGGTCCATATGCCACCTAGATCCATTCCTCAGGGAATTCTGCCTCCCTGTGCCCAGGTCAGAGATTTTACTAGGAAATACCCTAGTCTGGTACAACCCTATTATCCATTACTAGTCATACAGGTTGGAAGCAATGAGGTTGCATGTAGAAGTCCTAAAGCAATTGAAAAGGACTTCAAGGCACTGGGGTGGTTAGTTGAAGGATCAGGAGCACGGGTAGTATGTACTGCAATACCTTTAGTGGCAGGGAAGACTGCACTGAACACTGAAAGGAATAGCAAAACACAACTGATTAACATGTTGCTCAGTCTCCAAATTGTCAGCCTTTGTTCTCATGGGGGACTTTAATTTACCAGATGTCTGCTGGAAATATAACACAGCAGAGAAGAAACACTGTAAGACGTTTGTGGAGTGTGTGGAAGAGAACTTCCTGATACAGCTGATAAATGACCCTACCAGGGGAGGTGCCTTGCTAGACCTGCTGCTTGCAAACCAGGAAGGACTGCTGGGTGATGGGGTGGTCAGGGGCCATCTTGGGCTTAGTGATCACAAAATGATAGAATTCTTGTTTCTTGGTGAAGTGAGAAAGGCAATCAGCAAAACCACTATGATGGACTTCTGGAGGGCAGACTCCAGACTGTTGAGGACACTGGTTAAGAGTCCCTTGGGAGACAGTCCTGAAGGGCAAGGGGGTCCAAGAGGGCTAGACATTGTTCCAGTAGGAAGTCTTAAAAGCTGAGGGGCAGGCTGTTCCCCTGGGTCATAAAATGAACTGTCAGGGAAGATGCCCAGCCTGGCTGAACAGGGAGCTCTTGCAAGGGCTCAGCAAAAACAGGAGAGTTGACCACCTTTGGAAAGAGGGCAGGCAAGTCAAGAAGAATACAGGCATCTAGTTACACCATGCAGAGAGAACATCAGAAAAGCAAAAGCCTGGCTAGAATTTAACCTGGCCACTGCCATGAGGGGTAACAAAAAAGGTTTTTACAAATACATTAACAACAAAAGGAAAGCCAAGGAAAATGACCACCCTTTATTGGATGTAGGGGGGAGCATTGCTATCAAGGATGAGGAAAAGACTGAAGTACTTAATGCCTTCTTTGCCTCACTCTTTAATAGTCAGACCCATTATCCCCAGGGTGTTCAGCCTCCTGATAGGGATGGAGAGCAACACTAACCCCCCATAATCCAGGAGGAAGCAATGAATAATTTAATAACCAAGTTCATCTTGGGTGCACGCACATGGCAGGTGCAAGACAGCTGTGTGATCAGGCCAGACAGCATGGGTTCATGAAAGGCAAGTCCTGCTTGACCAACCTCATCTCCTTCTATGACCAGGAGAACCACCTAGTGGATAAGGTAAAGGCTGTGGACATTGTCTATCTGGACTGTAGTAAAGCCTTTGACACCATCTCCCATAGCATTCTCCTTGAGAAACTTGTGGCCCATGGCATAGCCAGGTGGGCTCTGTGCTGATTAAAAACTGGCTGGATGGCTGTGCCCAAAGAGTTGTGATAAACAGGGTTAAATCCCGCTGGTGGCCAGTCATAAGTGGTGTCCCCCAGGGCTCAGTATTGGGGTCAGTTCTGTTGAACAATTTGGATAAGGAGATCAAGGGCACCATCAGCAAATTTGTAGCCAACACTAACTTGAGTAGGAGCATTGATCTGCTCAAGGGTACGAAAGCTCTGCAGAGAGATCTAAACAAGGTTAAATTGATGGGTTGAGCTAAATGGAATGAAGTTTAACAGGACTAAGTGCTGGGACCTGCACTTTGTTCACAATAACTTCAAGCACCACTTCAGGCTTGGGGAAGAGTGGCTGGAAAGCAGCCCAGTGGAAAAGGATCTGGGAGTGCTGGTGGATAGCCAGCTGAACACAAGCCAGCAGTGTGCCCAGGTGGCCAAGAAGTCTGGCCTGTGTCAAAAACAGTGTGTCCATCAGGGGTGATTGTGCCCCTGTACTCAGCCCTGGTGAGGTCACAGCTTCAGTAATGTGTTCAGGTCTGGGTGCCACAGCATAGGAAAGACATTGCGGTCTTGAAACAGGTCCAGAGAAGAGCAATGAGGCTGGTGAGGCATTTGGAAGGCATGTTATATGACGAGTGGCTGACAAAGCTGGGGTTGTTCACTCTGGAGAGGAGAAGGCTGAGGAGAGATCATATTGCTCTCTACAACTACCTGAAAGTGAGGCTGGTGTTGGTTTTTTTCTCTCAAGCAATGGGATGAGAGGACATGGGTTTAAGTTTTAGATTAGACATGAGGAAAAAAATTCTTTACTGTGAGAGTGATGAGGCATTGGAACAGGCTGCCCAGGGAGGTGCCATCCCTGGAAGTGTTCGAGAAACATTGTAGCTGTGACACTTCAGGATATGGTTTAGTGGTCGTAAGTTATGGTTGGACTTGATGATCTTAAAAGTCTTTTCCAACGTTAATGATTCTACCACTCTATGATTCTAATATATTGGCAAGAAGTACCTGTTAATGGCAAGAAGATTCTATATGTATTCTATGTGACAGAGAGATGAAGAATCAAATCTTGTCCCCTTACACATGGAAACTGATTTGAAAACTCTTCTTTTTGAACATGAATGGCTATTTTTTCAGCATGTGTTCAATCATTGTTCCTGGAAAGATTATTAATTGTTACTCATGACTGTGGGCCCTTATCTACTGCAAGTCTGACAAAATCAAAGTGAAAGAGCTTTCAGCTGTTACTGAAGGTTGATAAATCTCCATAAACATGCAGTCCCTGTTACATGTTTGTTACATGCCTGACAGAGCCAATGGCCACTCACAGTGCAGAGTGTCACAAAGCCAATGTATTTACTGAAAGCTCTTTACTAACTCATAGCTCACATAACCTTATTTTGATTGAATTTGCTGTGGTTTTTTTTGCTTTGGTTTCATTGACACAGTTCTAAAAACTTCCTTGCTCCACTCTATTAAACTATAGTTATGTCAAATTCAAGTTTTACATTGTTGTTAGTTGCACTTTAAGCTTTACTAGTGCAAAAGTAAAATGTGAGAAGTAATTACCTAAGCTTGTTATAGATCCTTACTAGACAAAGCTGTGTTGCTTCTCTGTTGCAGCTGACCTTGCTTTAAATCTCTGTGATATTCTAGAAATCACAGAATGGTTTAAGTTGGAAGGGACCTTAATGATCATCTAGTTCCAACTCCCTTGCCATAGGCAGGGACACCTTCCACTAGACCAGGTTGCTCAAGAGCCTGTCCAACCTGCCCTTAAGCACTTCCAGGGAGAGGGCATCCACAACGTCCTTCCTATATCCAGTCTACCCTCTTCCAGCTTAAAGCCATTCCTCCTTATCCTATCACTACAAACTCTTGTGAAAAATCCCTCCCCAGCTTTCTTGTAGGTCTCATTCAGGTACTAGAAGGCTGCTATAAGGTCTTTCTGGAGTCTTCTTTTCACCAGGCTAAACAACCCCAAGTCTTGCAGCCTGAGGGAGGTGTTCCAGTCCTCTGATCAACTTTGTGGCCCTCCTCTGGAGCTGCTCCAGCAGTTCAATGGCCATCTTGTGTTGGAGGCACCAGAAGTGGATGCAGTGCTCCAGTTAGGGTCTCATGAGAGCAGAACAGAGAGGGACAGGCACTTCACTTGTCCTGCTGGCCGTATACAAATAATGTCTATGGGTGTTCAAAAAGGTAGCTTTTACTTAAGATGGTTACATCATCTCAAATAACATTGAACTTAATGTTTCACCACAAGTCCCAAACTGAGAAATAAAGTGTTAAATGTACACTGTTTCCCCCCAGAATTTATGACCTTAAACCAAGTTTGCTATGACTGTATTTTAAACAGTTATTTCAGCATACTACTTATGAAAATACCCAGTATTATATAACTGATGGTGCAATGGGAAGAGCAGGATACAAAATACTGACAGTTCAGGTCACTTTACCTCTTCTACTGTAAGATTTCCCTAGTGTTAAGTAGTTCTCATCCAGTCAGAGGCTAGGAACATTTTTAAAGAAGTCCCAGCCTGCCATGTTTCCTCCACTTAATTTTTTCAGCTCTCAGCACTCTGAGTAGATGGCACAGTTTCTCTTCTCTTTGTGATTGCCCTGATGGTAGTTCACACTACCCATTTTACAACTTGTAATCCCTTTGTCATTTAGGAATTGCTTTTCCTCAGTTTTCTGAAAATTACATCCACCCTTGGTAACTGCAACTGATTTTTTTCACTGAGTTACTCATTCTTACTACTTTTTGTTTTCTAAGCCCCAGTATTTTATGATGCCTGCTATTGCACTCATTTGTTTCTCTGTGTAAATGCTGCTCAGAGTTAAATTCTAGTCATTGTTTGGAAATCTTTGGGACTTTGCTTTCCTTTTCTGTCACCAGCATCTATTTTACTGCTTGCTTAGCTTTATTTGTCTATAAAAAAGTCAAATCATTGAGTTGCACATTAATATCCTTAAAAGAGTTTGTTGACTTCTACATGCAGGATCTTCACCGGATCCTGTGAAATTAATGACCATCCATAACTCTGAACATTTGGCTGTGACCAACAGACATCAGGTTTCTTCACCTCTTTCAAACCCTGCCTCTAATCCTTTTCTAAAATTTTGATTTTCAAACAAACCTTTCTTTTAAGATGACTGAATCCATCTTTGTGAGAACAGATGCTGGCTTTAATTTAACATGCATCTAGAGCTAATAGCAATTACATCTGCTATAGCTGCTGTTTGCTGCCAGCTAGCTGCTTGCATTTCCCATTTCCCTTTTAGTCAGTATACTGTTTGATTTTAATTTCAGTTTTGCTCACATTCAGATTCTTCCCTCATTTTACGTTCCTTTTATGTATGCTGTTCTGTTATGTTGAAGTCACCCTGATGAGCTGCAGCTTCACTGGCTTTTTCTTGTTTGCCACTGACATTCACCTGTATTAAAGAGTTTTGGTTTGGCTTTTATGATATCACTTGTCTGAAATATGACAATTGTAATGTAAACCTCCCCAGACTTTATGGAATTGCTTGCATTTTCCCAGAAGGGTAGTCAGTGTTTTGTATTGGTTTCTTGAGGATGAATTTGAATGTCTCATGCTGAAGAAAACAGCATTAATCTTCAGTTCTGCAGAGACCTCTGCAATTGATTCACATACCAATTGTGTAAGATAACATGGCTTGGAAGAGGAAATGTTTAAATACTATCTGAGATACACATTACTCCTAACTAAATTAACATTTAAAGATTGATTCAGGTACAGTTAATTGAAACAAAACAAAACAACAAAACCAAACCAAAACCAACAAAACCCAAACCCTAAAATGTTAACAACAAAAAAAAACATTTCAGGTGTCTTGTTACATATTTGCTGGAATCACAGACATTTTTCAAACATTTTGAGTGATAACCTAGTAGATTTCCTTCATACATTACAGTATCTGAGCTAAATGCAGTAGCAAATCTAACGCCCATCTGGAAGAAAGGAGGATCCAGGAAACTACAGACCTATCAGTCTCACCTTGGTACCAGGGAAGGTCATGGAGCAGCCCCATTACACACCATATAGAGAACAACCAGGGGATCACACCCAGTCAGCATGGCTTTATGAAGGGCAGGTTCTACCTGACCAACCTGATCTCCTTCTGTGACAGGATGACCTGACAAAGGCAAAGGCTGTGGATATTGTCTACCTAGACTCCTGAAAAGCCTTTGACACTGTTCCCCACAGAATTCTCATGGACAAACTGGCTGCTCATGGCTTGGGTGAGCACAGGCTGTGCTGGATAAAGAACTGGCTGGGCAAATGGGCCCAAAGAGTGGTGGTCAGTGGAGTTAAATCCAGCTGGCAGCTGGTCACAAGTGGAGTTCCTCAGGGCTCAGTACTGGGACCACTTCTGTTTAACATCTTTATTGATGACCTTGATGAAGGCATAGAGTGTGTCATCAGTGAGTTTGCAGATGACACCAAGTTGATTGGGAGTGTTGACGTGCACGAGGGTAGGAAGGCTCTACGGAGGGACTTCGGTAGACTGGATCAATGGGCCAACACTAATGGGATGAGCTTCAACAAGACCAAATGCCAGGTCCTGCACTTGGGTCACAACAACAAACAATGCTACAGGCTTGGGGAAGTGTGGCTGGAAAGCTGTCTGGCAGAAAGGGACCTGGGGGTTCTAATTGACAAGCAACTGAATATGAGCAAGCAGTGTGCCCAGGTGGCCAAGAAAGCCAATGGCATCCTGGCTTGGATTAGAAATGCTGTGTTCAGCAGGGGTAGGGAGGTGATTGTCCCCTTGTACTCAGCTCTGGTGAAGCCACACCTTGAGTATTGTGTTCAGTTTTGGGAACATTAGTACAGGAGAGATGTGGAGGTGCTGGAGCAAGTGCAGAGGAGGGCAATGAAGCTGGGGATGGGCCTGAAGAATAAATCTTGTGATGAGTGACTGAGGGAGCTGGGGCTGTTCAGTTTGAAAAAGAGGAGGCTGAGGGGAGGCCTCCTTACTCTCTACAGCTACTTGAAAGGATGTCGTGGAGAGGCTGGTGCTGGTCTCTTCTCACAGGTAATTATTTATAGAACAAGAGGGCATGGCCTAAAGCTACAGCTGGGTAGGTTTATAGAATCATAGAATCAATAAGGTTGGAAGAGACCTCACGGATTATCAACTCCAATCTGTCACCCAAGACCTCATGACCACTAAACCATGGCACCAAGTGCCATGTCCAATCCCCTCTTGAACACCTCCAGGGATGGTTTTGACTGGACATTAGGAAAAAAAATTTCATTAAAAGAGTGGTCAAGCATTGGAATGTGCTGCCAGGAAGGTGGTTGAGTCACCAACCCTGGGTGTGTTTAAAGGTCGTTTAGACATTGTGCTTGGGAATATGATTTAGGGGTGAACTTTGCAGAGTTGGGTTATCAGTTGGAGTTGGTGATGCTGAGGGTCTTTTCCAACCTGATTGTTTCTGTGATTCTATGAAATCAAGTAGGAATTTGGTTCTTTAGGTATCCATTAACAGGAGGTAGTAGGTTTTCAAAAGGAAGTAAAGGTATTTACATGGTCAAATACCCAGAAATTCTGTGGGAATTAGTCACCTCAATGAAAGGTCACAGAATGAAAACTCATGCAGAGGACTCTAACAGTATTATCTCTTTGTATGCATAAATGGTTTTGAAAGAAGGTAAGTCATGTTTCAACAAATAGTTTCAGAGCCATGTGAAAAGTTTAGTGGTGTCCTGATTGAAAGAAACTCCCTTGGTTTCAAGAAATTTCATCTCTTTCTCCTGTCTTTGACTGTTGGCAGATACAGTATTTTTCCCATCTCTTAAGCTTATGTACTGAGAGTGTAGAACCTTTGATTCTCCCCTAAATTTCAGTGCCACCATGCAGTTGTGCCTGTTATTCCTCACAGTATCTCCAGCACCTTATTTCAGGAACATCTCCATGCCCCCACCAAATCCCTGTTGTGCCTTTCACCTTGATGCCTTGCCTGTTCCGGCTTCTCCTTATCACATATTTCATGCCATCTCTCAAACTCAGCTTGCCTTGCTTAACATTAATAAAACATCTCTAAACACTTCTCAGATACCTTCACTGGCTTGTTCTCACCTTTGACATCAAACTGAATTCTGCTGGGTTCTGCATGTTTATCCCCTTCCTGCTTCTATGCACCTTAGTTTCCTACTCTATGTCCATTTCTATGCAACTCTTAACTTCTTACATTCTAAGAAATAAAAATATAGAAACTGTTATACATCTGCTACATATTCTTTCCTTCATCAAAATTTAATGGCATATGTAGTGAGGGAAACTCTTCAGGAAACATGGTCAAACCTTGCTAACCTACAACATAATATACGGGAAAGTTTGATATACCATGGGATGAGGTTTTAATTTACTTAACCATGATTCTAACAAGGTTCAGTAATAGAATTATTGTCTCTAAGAAAATCTGGGGGTTGATTCATAGCCACTGTGCAGGTTTGTTTGTTAAGTGGAATAGATAGATGGCATAGGGCTTCTTCAAGACAAGCATCTAACCAGTTGCTCAGCGTCCTTCAACAGAGAGACAAGAACCACAAAGTACTTAAGTCCATTTCCTATATGCCCAATTTTAGTAGCAAAATGTTATCAAAACGCTGTTATCAACAGGAAATCTGGTTCATTTCAGATGAGAGCAGCAGATTTGCTAACCCACTGCTTCTGTGGTCTTCATCAATTTTTCAGCACCACTCTTTAATTGCATCCTTTTCCTGATTTTTGTTTAAGTAAAGACTGGACGAGGCACTTGGTGCCATGGCCTTGTTGATTAGTTAGGGTTGGGTGATTGGTTGGACTTGATGATCTTTGAGATCTCTTCCAAGCTGATTGATTCTGTGATTCTGTAAATTCTGTCAAATTACATACATGCTGTGTGAATTTAGTTTGGGTTGCTACAGTCAAGGGCTTTGTCAAGGAAGGCACTAATAGCAATGGAATCCTAACTGCAATTTGCTTTCCATTTTTCTGAAATCTCATAGCAGTACAGGCATCAGTCAAAGAAACATCCCTCATCTGCTGCTGACATCACATTTGTATGTCCAGAACAATGACTCATGAGCAAACTTACAGAGTTTGGTGTCAAGTTGGGGACTAAGTTCCAGATGTTCCTCTGAAATTTTATTTGCTTCTTTTGAAGTCTTAAAATGTAAGTGAAATTTTCTTTCCCAAGTCCCTACAAGATTTATAACCAAAGAGAAGACAAAAGCTAATTTTCTAGAAAGTACCCTTGTCTTTTTAAACACACTAAACGTAGGCACAGGCAAGTTATTCAAGGAATGTTTACAGAAACCATTTGAGAAATATTTCTAAGCACTTTCCCATTCCATTTAACATCCCAAATACTTGGAGAACAGCTTCCTTCACTGTATTTATTCCTTTTACTTCTGATCTCAATAGGAAGAACTGTGAAGATATGCATTTTGTTTTGGTTTAGGTTTAGCAATAGTGTAGATCCCAGCAGTCCTGTTTTTACTGGAGCAATCTCCCACAGGCTTGCCAACAGTTCCACAAGTGGAGTAAATACCAAAGTTATGGATCAGATGTACAGCACAAACCAGAGTAAAGCTGTACTGATGTGATACTAACAACAGGAGTTTTCTCCCAATGCTCCAGATCAAAGAAAGTATGTCTTTCTGGAACAGCCCCACAGGCCTCGCATTTTGGCCTGCGGGACATTAAAGTGAAGACAAGAACAGGAAGAAGGGATTAAGTTTTAGGGGTGAGTTCCTTTTGGAAGGGCCCTATTTTCATTTGCTTCTCCCCTGGCTAACTTAAGCATCTCAGCTACCTTCTTGACTGCACAAGGAAGAGTTTGTCTTCTGAGACAATCTGGGTAAAAATTAATTATCTATCAGAAATGACATCTTGTGTTGTGTTCTTAAATAATAGCCCACACCTTCACAAAACACCACAACCTACGTGTCTCCCTTTGTTTTCAGCTTGGGAGTTTACTGGACAAAAGGTTAAAACCAGGCAGTACACATAGAAACACACAATCAAACACCCTTTGCCACCCCAGTTAAAGACAAAGGAGTAAAGCAAAAACAGCTGAAGAAACAAAGAGGAAAGTCTTGCCACTACAAGTTTAGAAATGTCTATAAAGCCACCAGTGGTAACAAGGATTACTTGTTCATCTTCCTTAGAGCTGTTGGAAGCCGTTCCTGACAGTCTTGTTGCAACAAGACTTATAGGCACATCTGAGGGGTAAGTGCAAAAATAGGTCTTGATGCAAATGAGTTGCTGAAATGCATCGGCTAGGAAACCTCCCATCCTCAGTCCTGCAAGTAGTCAGGAAATTGTTCGAGCCCTATATCATCTATGATTACACTATGCCTTTGTGATTTTCCTCAGCTCCTGTGTCTAAGAAGGCAGCTGGTTCTGTCATTCAGTATCTTGTTTATTACTCCTGAAGAGACCTAAATAGTTATGTCCATTCCTGCATGAAAGCTCCCATTTACTCAGAGGAGGCCAGATTCCTGCTCTTAATAAGAATCCTCGGCAAGTACTTTACCTCCTACTGCTTCATTATCCCACATGCAGTCACAGAACTAGCTACAAGGAAAAGGCCAGGCTACTGCTTCACACACAGTACCTCCAAGTACACAGGCAGGCAGAGAAGCAGGGTCTGACCAGTGCTTGCAACTTTCAATGGGCATTAGTGATCATTCTCCTTTTCTGCCATCAATAGGCCTGCCCTGCTTCAATGACCAAGCTCAAGACACATGCTTTTTCTAAGCCCAGCACAATATATTTCCTGGCCCAAAAGATCCCAAGCAAAAGGCTAAGAAACATGAAGTGTGTTGATACATATCCTCCCAGTACCTCTCCTTTCTTAAACCTGCAGTGGCCAACGGATTTTCTCCATTTGTTTTGTCCTGTTAACATCTCTTACTCCAGCTTCCCAATTTAGGTATCCTCTCCCACATCCTTGAAGGCATTTGCCTCAGGGTAAGTTGCACACAGTGATTTAATGAAACAGTGTGACCTGAATTATGGCTTTTACAATTTCAAAAATTCTGATTTTTTAATGAGAACCCACTAGTTTATTGTGGTTAAAAAGCTGTTATGTTCTTATTGATGATTTAGAAATAGCAGCAACAAATTGCAATTGTAAATGTTCCCTATGGAAGTTTATTCCTTTACACTGTTTAATAAATACTGAGGCGATTCTCTTTATACTATTTAAACAGTAAGATAAGTATATTAAAAAGTCTGCAAAGTACATATAGCAGTTGTCCCAGAAACATCACACAGACAACGTCTGCTGCAATCCAGCACAGAATATGTGGACATAACAATTAGGGACCATCTGGTGACCTGGCACTTGCTCATATAGGAATGAAACTTCAATTAAGTTTTATTATCAGAAAGTGTAAGTGACAGCTCCCACTTGAAACCCCAGAGCCAGTAAACTGTCCAAATAAAGAGAAGGCTGTCACCCAGTTAATGGGTTGGATCTCACTGCTTGATTACATACTTTGTAAGTAATGTGCTCCCTTCCTATGTTCTTGGGCACAAATTGGTTATGCAGTTAGATTTTTAAGAACTAGCCATATGGCAGGCAAATTGGGAATCACACTGCAATTTACTGAGAATAGGGCAATACAATAGATGAGTCAATCATTTCCCAGGTTTGATAAGCCAGGATTGCATCTTGCACAAGATAAAAGAAGGAAAAGTACAACTGAAAAACTCTGTTCTAACAATGAGGCTATGCCAGCTAGCACTGCAGCTGTGTTTGGGTTTACTTGGAGGTCTGAAATGGAATTTAGAAGTGCAAGAAAACATCTTTTCTCCTACCCAACACCCACATTACTATCAGGCAGTGATTCAGGTGGTCTTCAGAGTTCCAGAAGAAAATCAGCCCATTAGTACTAGATGAACAGGACCTAGAGTTCCTCTCCTCTCTTAGCCGTTGATAACTATTATTGTTTTCATTAATATTTAGTAGATAACACTAAGGATTAAAACAAAAAATAACAGAGGAACCAGTGACTTCATCCAAAAATATTTAATCTTTTTTTACATTACAGTTGATGGTTCCATTAAAGAAATCACTCTGCAGCTACTGATCCATGAAAGTTAATACAAATCTCAGTTTTACAGTCAAGAAACCAATTTGTGATACAATCATAGCGCCTGGAGAAGGTCTATTCTACTTCAGTCAATCTCCAGTTGTCTGAACCAGAATTGGAGTTTTCAAACAAGAAAATGAAATCCAGATTGTGACCCACTGTACTTTGAATTAATTCCAGAACACTTCTACAGACCCACACTGCTGAAGCAAGTTACAGTCTCAGTCTCTGGAGAATTTCTCCAGTGCATATTGACAAATATGTGGATATACTTGACTTTGCAACATTAACCATTAACCTCAAAGTATCCATCAGTTTAAGAAGAAAAGTAGGCAATTTCTGTACATTAATTTTGAAGTTTCAGCAATTTTCCTTTTTTAGCAAAGGTGACTGCACAGTCACTGCGATCCTCCACACAGCCAAACCATTAAAGCCTTCAGATTAAGCTTCATTGCACAAGTATAATAGTGGTTATTGTTTGTATTTATGCTTTTAGGGCACTTTGTATTTAATGTCTTTTTCACTCGTAAACTTATTTCTCACAGGCTCTATGTTTAGTTAGGCAACAAACTTTGTACAAACAGAAGTTTTTCCTCAGTGTTGATAAACTCTGATGTAAATTGACTCTACTTTTAAATTCAGGCAAACATCAGTAGTGTAATCTTGTTCTCAGAGTAAATTCTGCTTGGAAACTAAATGGCCAAAGTGCTCCCAAGGGCAGCAATTAGTATTTTATCCAGCAGAATAATTTGGGGAGATTCTTGTAAATTTAATGAATTCCCCAGTAGTCAATCCATCATAGTCAATAATATGCTGGCAATACTGCTACTGATAATGTTGCAAATACATTACAAGCCCTCATTTATTGCCTTAAGTTTTAATTCAATGAATTCTGCATGTGAACTCTTCTCAGATGGTGATACTTTGTGCTAATGCAATGGGCCATTTGGGAGCATAACAAGACTGAACTCCGTTCACTTGGCAGGATGTCACCCAAACTTCTCTTAATCTCTTGCCTCCCTAATACTTGTGCCTTTAAACTAGAATATAATTAGATCTACCCCTTCTGGACTTCATTTTATGGATTAGAGAAAAGCCCAGGAGAGAGGTCTGAGTGAAAGCTCAGGTTCCCTGTGTACTCAAGCCAGCCTTTAGACATGAATATGGAAGTCCTGAATTCAGCAGTGACATACAGAATGACAAACCACAGAGCTTGAAGAACTCAAGACATCACCTAACCCATCCCCTTCCCCTTAGGCAAAAATCAGCTTTTTAACTACATCAGATCTATGTCTAGCTCATTTAAAAACAAACCAAACCTGAACAAACAAAACCCTAAAACAAAACAAAACCCAACAAACAAAACAACCAAACCAACCAACCAACCAAAACTAACCCAAAACAAACAACAATAGAAGAGTTTATGCATCTTCCCTAGGCAACATGTTCCGGTGCTTAATTATTCTGAATGTTAACAGTTTTTCCACAGTGTCCAACCTCGGAGTTCCCTGATATAATTTAGGTCCATTATTTCCTAGCTTATATGCTACAGACAAAGAGAACAAAAGATTCTTTTCCTCTTTAAGGGTGTTGTCTGTGTACTTTTGATTTGCCTTTCCTCTTGGTTTCTCTCTGGACTAAGCAACCACAGCTCTTGCAGCCTTCCTCACAGGCCACTGGTCATTCCTATTGCTTTCCAATTACAAATGCACACATCTTCCTTGAAATACTGTATCTAGAGCTATACAGAATCACTCCAGTGGAAGTTTCCCTAGGACCTAGTAGGTAGAAAGAACTACCTCACACATCTTTCAGTCTTTCCCTGTTTAGTATAATCTGTGATGGTAATTTTCTGTCAGTTAGCTGTTACTGAGTATGCCCAGAGTTGTAACAGACCCTCAGAATGCCTCGCTATTACTTATTTCCATTTTAGACAGTAACCCATGGAGAACTAAGCACTGAGAACAAAAAACAAGTCACATGAGAAATTTCACATCCAGAGTACGATCCCCAGTTTATCTGTAGGAACGTCAGAGCATCCTAGTATCAGGATTTGTAACAACTATTGATTCTTTCCTATCCAAACAGCCTATTACACAGTCATAGAAAAAAATACATTAGTCTAAAAGAAATATGCTTTGTTCTTGACAAATTCATGCTGGCTATTACTCACATCCTTGTTAACTTCCAAGCATTTACGGGATGTTTATATCATTATTTGCTACAGCATTTTTCATCTTGGATTTTAAAAAGAAAACAGTCAAGCAGTGTGCAGGTAATCAGCAGTAAGGACAGTCTGTCCAGAAAAACAAATTATAAGTAAGAGAACACAACATACCTCAGTGGCTTATGTCTACAAACAACCAAAACTGTAGTAGATTGAAGTGCAGTTGAATAGGAAAAAACAAAACAAAACAAAACAACAACAAATCCCCCACCAAAACCAAACCAACAAAACCCCAAAACCAAAACAACCCCCCCCCAAAAAAAACCCAAACCAAAACAACAAAACCAACCCCTACCAACAAGAAAAAACCCACCCAAACTTTTAAGTGAGATTAAAGAAATCTTTTATCTTCCATACTCATATTTACTCACTGTTAAGGTAGACCCATCAGAACA
Source organism: Dryobates pubescens (assembly GCF_014839835.1). Taxonomy (NCBI): domain Eukaryota; kingdom Metazoa; phylum Chordata; class Aves; order Piciformes; family Picidae; genus Dryobates; species Dryobates pubescens. The sequence goes on from NC_071617.1 coordinate 31,586,017, forward strand.
CTTAAGAACTTAATAATGATAGCTTGAAGCTACAGCAGTATGATCAGACTCTTTCAAATCCCGGAACAACTTTGCCTTAACAGGATAACTGTTAAGAAACTACACTAACAAGACAAGCAGTTCAAGATGCTCTAAAGAGAAATATTCACATGAGTCAGAATAGAAGCTGCACTTCCACTAAGTAGAAATTGCATTTCTATGTAGCTGGAGATTATTTAGATACAGATTTCTTACCATCAGTGCTTAGGAAGAAGTTTCTTTCTGGGTGTAATCAGGAAGAGAATTATCATAATCTGTGAAGTATCAGTCACTGGCTCTTGTTGGAGGATAGGAGAACCCAAATCAGAAGGAAACTCAAATGCTTATAGGGACATAGCGCTTGGGCTACATAAAAAATAATAGACTAAGCAGAGCCAGAGCATAGACCTATACCCTGGTAAATGAATGTCACATTACAGGGTGTTGAACAGCTTGCACCTCACAAAGCAGGCTTTAGTTACATCCAGCAGCCCTCTCCCACGTACGCAGTGTGGTTTGAAGGACAGCATGAGCTGGCGGCAGCTCCCAGAAAACCAATCAGTTAAAACCATCCCTGTCTGGAAGAAAAATCATATGGTAATGCAGACATGATCTCAGATCTGCCACTTGATGATGGACTGGAAGCTAGATCTTGGCCTGCTCTATTTACTATTGTACATGTAGCCTTGGAGACCAGCCTCGAAACAAGACATTTCCTAGAGTAAAGCATCTTACTGACAAGCTGAGAGCATATCTCTACCTAGGCCCTCAGTGCCATCTTGATGTTGTAGTTTTGGCTTAACCTGGAAGCAGCTTGCTCTCTGTTCACGACATCAAGCAGCCAGGCCAGGCATCCACTGGTTCACATAAAGGAGGTAGGGAAAAGGACCCTAATCTCTACAAGCCCTGCCCATGGATCCTGGTGCATGCCAATTTTCTCGGTCCAAGAACTGCATATCCCTCTAGGTTATGGCACATTCTAACATGCAGTCCAAGAGAGATAGCTGTAAGCCCCTTTTCCCTAAGGAAAGGCATAATGTCAAAGTGAGTTTGTCCCCCAAATGATGGGGCCCCTCCAAATCCCAGCTTTCATGGTAGAGAGTGTTGAATATAGTTGGAAGGGGAGAAGTATTGCAGATCTTCACATAAATTTCAAACATAAAGTGGCAAGTGAAGCTGGAATGTATTTTCATGCCTCCACATCCCACTACCTCCAATCTTTATCTGCTTTTTGGAATTGAGACCTCCAGAGTATCTCTTCACTCAACCTAGTAGAACCAATTTACTTAATCATTGCTTTAAACCTCCCTCCACTGTTTTCTTCCACTCATATATCCCTTGATTACATTTTACATTCCTGCCAATATTTAAGTATTCTCTTTTCAGATCTGTACAAGCTCTTTCTGAATTTTCACAGCTGGACTCAGTTTATATTTCCCCCAAATAAAAGCTGCTGTGTCCTTCTTTAAGTTTTAATATTGTTTGGATTAAAGGCTGCATTGAGTCACACACTGCATGCAAAAGACAGAAGCTTTACAAAATTTATGCATTTTCCACTCATTCAGGATATGCAAAAAGAGAATAGAATTAACCAGGGTGGAAAAGACCTTTGAGATCATCACATCCAACCTATCACCCAACACCATATAATCAACTAAACCATGGCACCCAGTGCCCCATCCAGTCTCCTCCTAAACACCTCCAGTGATGGTGACTCCACCACCTCCCCAGGCAGCCCATTCCAGTGGCCAATCACTCTTTCTGTGAAGAACTTCTTCCTAACATCCAGCCTAAACTTCCCCTGGCACAGCTTGAGACTGTGTCCTCAGTCAGGACTGTCATATATAGAAAATTTTTTTTAAAAGAAAACATATTTTCAGTTTATTGTTATTTGACAAACTGCTGTGCAGTAAGCACAAGAATGAATAAAGCTGAGTAACCAACAACTTGATCAAAGCCAAGTTAAGCTTCATGTCTCAGCAAAGTCTACCAGAATCTATAAAATCTAGAAGAAGATTTGTGTGTTTGTTTGTTTGTTTATTTATTCGGAGTACAAGGAGACCATATCTCAAAAAATGGCTTTTTTAATAATCACAGATTTAAACAGTAATAGTTTTGAGTGGGTTGGATAATAGGTTGGACACAATGATCTTGAAGGTCTCTTCCAACCTGGTCTATTCTATTCTATTCTATTCTATTCTATTCTATTCTATTCTATTCTATTCTATTCAGCATATCACAGATGGACCAATATTTGCATTTACGTCAAGAAAGAGAGAAATATAACTGAAGAATAGCTTTAAAAGTTGTGAACTTTAAAACCAGCAGCAGAATTTGCAAAGCCAGAACAGAGCTACAGCATGCCTTCCTTCATTGCTTATGCACGACCCCAGCTTTACAGTATATAATAAATCATTCTGAACATTGTATTCTTACTATATCGTTTAATAGATCCATCAAACAGATAGTTCTTTAGCTTCTGTCTTTAGAATTAATTTTGCTTTAACCAACAAAAATGTGTATTTTAAATACACATTACAATGTGTAACTATCAGAGTTGGAACTGTTATTTTTAATTTTCAATTTTCCCCCCAAACCATTACTGTTCCACAAGGGACAAAGACAGTACTACCCATAAATGCACTTTGTATTTTCTGATTCAATTTGATTTCACTGTTCAAGGACAATCACTACATGTGATAAAAGAGCTTTAATATGTTTTTCCTTAATACTTTTCCTAAACAAAGCTATTCCACAGCTATTGGGGTAGCACAGAATACACTTGCTTGTTCTACTCTTTTCTGCATGTTCCATGAGAAGAAATTAACTTTTGATGCTAAACTTGGTTTCTGTTCCCAAAAGGATCGAGTACAATGAGCCAAATCTGAAGTGTGGGTGGCTTGGGATTTCAGTAACAATTCCTTTAAAAATGGATATGGGGATTTTAATGCAGTTCCTGCTACATTATTCAGGATTGAATCCATTATTGAAAAAGTGACTTTGTTACTTGTAAAAAAAAAAAAAGAGAAAATGTCTTTACTAAGATTTCCCAAGAGCTTGGACTGGATGCTTCTTGGCAACCGCAAGAGCTTTGCTTTCTGAGTTACTCTCCCTTAGAATCACAGAATGTTAGGGGTTGCAATGGACCTCAAAAGGTCATCTAGTCCAATCTCTCTGCCAGAGCAGGATCTCCTATACCAGATCACACAGGATACTCATCCAGGTGGGTTTTGAATATCGCCAGAGAGGGAGACTCCACAACCCCCCTGGGCAGCCTGTTCAAGTGTTCTGTCACCCTAACAGTGAAAACAATTTAGGCAAAAGATAAGCGCTTCATGCTTTTCAGTGTGGAGATATATTAATCTGATGTCAAATTTTAGTTGGAACCTATGAGGTTTAACAACAGAGACAACTTTGAATTCCAGGAGTAAACCCTTACTTAGTGCAAGCAAGGAGAGAGGGAGGTGAAGATCTGAGCATTACAGATTGACAACAACATGGAGAATCCATCATCTCCCTAAATTCATTTAATAAGCATAATTTTGGAGTCAGCTATTCTTAGATTAATTTTCGTTCAATGCACCCCCTTTAGAGGTGTTAGCCCTCAGAGCATAAAAATTCAGGAGTAAGAAGTTGTAAATTATGAAACAGATCTCCCTTCAGCTGAAGGCAAACTGGAGAATTTATCAGAGTCAGAGCACAGTAAAGAGCCATCTTTCAAGGATAAGCTGAAAGGCCTTTCCATTGGGAACTAACCACTTCATTTAAAATGATGTGCCAAGTTTTAAAAGCTGTTTTATCAAGGACTTTACAGAGTGACTGTACCGGGTTTAACTAAAAGTCCAGTAAAAAGCGTAAGAAAAGGGCACATGTACAGCAGCCCTTCCTTACTGTGCTCCTAGCTTTTGCTGCATGCATTCTCCCAGCAATGCATCCTTGACAACATGCTGGTGGTTCCTGCAGTGTTAAAGTAATCATTTTAGTCAGCTGCATCCCAGACACCATTGCCCCATCCTTTCATTCTGTGGGAAAGCAACCATGGTGCACTCTCAGATCTTTCTGACTTCTATTATTTTCTAAGGGCGTGTGGTAGAAACATAGTTCATTTCCAGAGGAGAGGCTTTTAGGCTGACCCAATGGTCAAGATATTCCAGATCAACTGAGAAGTATTATATATTTAAATTAGGTTCTTTAAATGATAGTAATTGTTATCAGCAGTCTAGGCATACCGTTACTCGGTTTTTGTTTCCAGTGCCACTGCAGTCAACTGTGAAGCTTGAGACAACTATATGGATGAAAGTTGAATGAACACAAAAATAGGTTGGGAACCTGTAGTTACCATCCCCTCTGCAGCTCTTGACTGATCAAGAATGGCACCCTGTCCGTCTCTGGGGTGCTAAAAGCTTTGGGCACAGAATTAGAGTTATTTCTGTAAAAGACTGATTCTTTTCTTAGGTCCCTGCACTGGCACTGCCAGTAATGTACAAGGCAAAAAGGAACAATCATTTCTCCATAAGCTGTGCTAAATGTGTTCTCTTGAAAGCAAGAGAAGTCCATTTATGTGGATGAGCCATGAAAATGAAGAGCTAGAGTGACTAAGAGTGTGTGCTGAAAAAGGTCTAGTTTTAGAATGCCTGCTTGTAAAAGGAAGACTTTGTGATAACACACCTCCATCCCAAGATTCCCACAATGCCCAACCTACCATGAAGTGAAAGGCTGTGAAATATTACAAGACTAACTGAAGGGGAAAACTTATCACCAGGCCTTTAAAATGTCCTCACTTTTTGCTCTCATTTAGCACTGGTTCTATAAATAGGCAGGATGTATAGTTTTACCAGGCTCTTTTGACCCTCTGAGAGTCCCTCAGGCACAAAACGAAGGACATTTATTTTTCCCTAAGATACCTCAAAGATCAAAAACCACACAGGTTATTCATCACTGTTAAGTTTTAAGCTTCTTCCTCTTCACAATAGATTTTCAGATAATAAATATTCAGTTATTGACCTAGAAGGACTGCAAAAAATGAGATTTTTCTCATAACATTAAAATTAAATACTGCCTTTTCATCTGGATATTCTCTACCTTCAAATACCCATCCTCCTATAAAAATGCTACAAGTAACAATATTAATAATACAACATGGACCCACAAATAATTCAAACCCTTGTGTAACCCACAACAACTCGGAGTAGAAGGGTTATTGTGGGAAAGGAATTATGGGTCAAGAACAAGGGGCAATGGACGTAAACTCAATCACAGGAGGGAAAAACAATTACTGTGAGGGTGACAGAGCATTGGAACAGGCTGCTGAGAGAGGTTGTGGAGTCTCTTTCTTTACAGATCTTCAAAATCCACCTGGATGCATTCCTTGTGACCTGGCCTAAGTGGTCCTGCTTTGAAGGGGGGTGAACTTGTTGATATCCAGAGATGCCTTCCAACCCAAGGCATTCTGTAATTCTGTGACAGGATAAAATTCCCTTGAGCAAATGCCCTGCATGGTTATTGAGTCACAAAGGTTTTATACTTATTTATAAATTACATCTGGAAAAATACAAAACTTCATAGAGAATGTGGTTATCCATGTAAGCACAGCAGACAAAAACCAGACACTTTCATAACTTCTCTTCAAACCCAGCCCAGGAGAGTAGCAGTAAGATATCAGCTCCAGCCTAACTCCCTTAAGTGGCCTAAGACCTACAGAAACACCCACTCCAGTGGCCTATTGCTCTGCCTTCACTCAAAGCAGTATCTTCTTCCCTGGGGTTTTGACTGTCATCACAGGGACGAGACAGGACGTAAGCCTAGTTCAAGAGGGCCATACAGAGCTGGAGATCAGCATTTCTCCAACATCAGTAGAGCAGGGACTGTCAACCCCAAGGGCTGAAATGGGGATCTGAGTCATGGGCAGGATAGTCCCAGGTAAGGATTATCAGGGTTGTTAATGCCTCTTGGTGCCCCCGGGACCATGACATTCTTCCAAATACCTTTATCTAGTACAACACAGATCTTACCACTGCAGTCAGAGTTGGTGTCAAATTCAGAGCCAGACTCCAGTGTAGGTCTTCCAAAGACCCACTGCTTTTCATGACAAGATTGCCTAAAGGTGTGTGAGGGCTACATCCCCATCCACACAGCTCTCTAGAGCATGAGATGCCCTCAGCCACATGATGGGGAACAACTGCAGACCCTTCCTCATCCACACCCACCTGTGGCTGAATTCACTTCTGGGTTTTCCTTGCCCACTCTGGGGAATAGAACCAGCACACAAATCCCCTTAACTTGTCCCCTGTAGCCCAGACTGAAGTTTGATGTAGCACACCAACCACAGGCACTACTCAGAGACAGGTTTGCAATGTATATGTTGCTAACTGCCACCTAGCATGAGCCAGGCTACAAAAACCAGTAGCAGAACACTGTGGCACAACAGTGCTGACCCTTGTAATACCTGTCTGCAGATTAGCTCTCTGCTTCATTACCAAATCATTTGGTATACTATATTAAGCACTTTTTCCCCCATAGCTTCCTACAAACCGAAACAGGGGAACAGCAGTGATGGCAGCCATTTGCTGTCTAATGGCACAGGGGGGTTTCCTGCAAATACAGTTTACCTAGGTGCCATCTGCTTTCCCACACAGTTAGGAATGTTTTTCTTGTGTAAGGAGTTGTCCTGGATCTTATGTAGCCTCCTGAGACATGTTAAGCCCAAAGCCTAACCATTTTAAAGATTAAGACATATAGTTCAGACAAATGGCATCTAAAATGATGTGTTCCGAAATCTAGTTGTAGTTAATTACACACACACACAAAAGAGTAAAAAAGGAAATTCTCCTCTCCTGCCTTTGCTCTCATCTGAAGTTCCCCAGTTTGTTTGCACTAGTGTGGGTCTCACACTGGGCTGTCCCAAGATGCATTAATAATTTAAAGGCACTTTGTTCTTCTCGGTGTTCTTTATCTTGCTAGAAGATCACTTAACAATCCCGTATGTCTCCAAACTGAAGAGCCTATCATTTCCTCCAGAAGGCTTTTACCAAAACCTCACAGGTGAGCCTGCCCATTCTCCTTGCACCTTCCTCTGTGGACCCCAAAGTATGTACAAATTGTGCTGAGTTTTTAAAAGAAACGACTGCAGGTGCCTAGCTCTTTGTTTATTCTGATGAGGCTGAAAATAGCAGCTGCTAACAAATATTTTGCCCTTCACAAGGCTTCTCACAGAGATGCAGCTGTTATCTCATCTAGTAAAAGTGCCATCCCTAAGGGGAAAGCAGACACTTAATTAGGTTAGGATATGCTTCAAAAAGGTGACTGTCTAAAATTAGTACCCGTAACGTTGTGTGGGCTCAGATCCTTAAGCTGAACCCTCCCTTGTGCAGTAGGGAACTATTATTTCCAGCTTTTGTTTCCCATACTTGTCTCTCATGGATTGATGGCTCTGTTTAATCATTATGTGCAGCATGTAAGAGGGAAAAGTATGGCTCTGTAGAGGTGGATAGACCCCTGAGACACAGCATTAAGCTTCTGGGGAATATATCACCCTCTGGATTCCTGAATTTACAAGCCTGCCTAGGCTAAGTGCATCCACAGAGAGTCTGCTGCAGGTTTTACAGTGAGACCCATGTGTTACACAGAACTTTGGGATTTTTCTCTGCCCCCTGTGAAAATCCACACAACAAATGGTGGAACCTGTGACACCTTTTCCGCATCAAACTTTAGCACCCTAGTGCAAGAAGCTTCCTGTAATTAGGGACACAGTAGTTAGTGCTAAATTTGCAATGGACATATCCAGGCCAGATTCAATTATTAATCTACATTAATAAGAAAATGAGAAATTTCATATTCTGAGCCTCTACCATCCATACTAAAAGGAAAAGTTGTTGGAGCATGTTGCCATTTCTATGAAATAGCAATTTAATACTAATAGAAGGCACAATTTGTTTTGGAAATTGAGCCACATATGAAAGCCTCATCAAGGGATTTCTATTGCACAGTCCACTGCAACAACATCTGCAGGAAAAGTTCCATCAGAAAGCCTAAGCAAAGGGTCATACCAGAACATTTGTAATGGTTTTGTCCAAAAGATCAGACAGCCCCAGGTACAATCCAATAATACATTTTTGCAACACCTCATCATCCCTTTTTATAGGTATTCAAGAAGAGGGACAGAAATCATGGGGCTTCTGACTTCTTTTTTACAATCACATCTGCTCTGAAGGCTCAGAAGTTTGCCTCAAAACGTTGTGAGGACAAGAGCAGTCTGTCAGGACTGTTTCCCTGCTCACATATATGAAACTAATTTCAAAATTATAGGCTGTTAGTTTCTGGTTAAGAGGCAAATGGGATTCATCCTGATTAAAAACACTTGAGGCTAAATAATGTTTGGTATTTGAACAGAAATACCTTCCTGGAATCTGGTAAGGGGCATGTCAGTTATATCTGTAGTTTCCCATAAGCACATAGGCACACATAACTCATTGCAATTAAAAATACACAGAGTCCTTGCACCAATCCTTGAAAAAGCAGTTGTAAAGGAGACTACAGCTAAGAAGTTCTGGGTTTGTAAGATATTATTTTTAACGTTTTTCGCTATTTGTTCTTTTGTAGAGAGATTAGAAAGCTAAGAACTTGCATCAAATAAGAAAAGACACCTCGATATCCAGATCCCATCTCCAGACTGTCATCCTGCTTTTCTGTGTTCTGTGCCCCACTGTTCCAAAAGCAGATGCTTATTGTAATAACGATGGAAATATTCCCGTGACACTGCCCCACAGAGTGTAAGGAAATAAAAGAAATTGCCTTCTTTTCTCTGGATAGATTCCATCCTCTGTATATTTTGATAGTTAAAACAACAATAAACATTCATATCTATCGATAAAACAAATTATTACAATCCCAGTTTCGCCTCTGTCTCCAGGGAAAAAAAATCAGTCTGAAAATAGGCATTGTTTATGGAAGATCCCAGGGTTAAGTATAACAGCTTTTCATCCAGATAATTTTTTCTATATGCCATAGGCTATGGATTTGCATTTTCCACAAAAAACATGCAATAGAAAATGTGTGGATAAGCAGTCAGGAGCTAGGGACACATATTAAAGAAGTGCAAAGATAGTATCACAGCTATCCCTTTTATTACACTACAGCTCAATCGTCAGCAAGGAAGAAGCTGTGGCTCAGCGCTCCCTCAGGCCAAAAGTAACATCCATGGGTTGCTTGACAAACTTAGCCTATGCTGGATGATAGCTCATGGAGAGGACTTGTCTAGCCCTGTGTATATTGGTGTTGCAGATGGCAACCCAAAAGTGTTTCAGTTGCTCCAGTTTATTCCCTTCATTTCACCATATTGTGATCTATGACTGGATGGTATCTAGACTTCCCACTTGTAAGGCAGTACCAAATAAAGAGTACGGGCAGTTTCAGGGGTCCTGACTGAACTGGCTGCCAGGCACTTTAACAGTTCTGTTTAAGAGCAACAACAAAGCTCTAAGCATGGTTCATGCTGAGCACACAAGGCAAAATAACTCCACTGCCCCAAGACAGACAGATCCTGGTGTTATAACTCCTTGGAGAGCTAGGCAGGACACGTCTGTTTGCATTTTCAGTGATATATCCTGAAGAAATCAGTGTGTCACAGAATCTGAGAAATTTGATAGGAAATACTAAGTCAAAAGCACTTTTATTTCTTCCAGAAGGGAAGTGGCATGCAAAATAAGTAAAAGGAGAGCCTTAGTATGTTATGCAAAAAAATAATCACTGCTAGATCTTGTCAGTAAAATATACATTGCTGAGGTCAACTGATAACCTCCATCACAAACCTTACTGAGACTTTTCCCAAAACCCTATCAAGTTTCAGACTTCACAGTGAGACCAGCTGAATTTTGCCTGATTTCTAGTTTTTGGCACAAATATTGGAGAGCTTTAGGTATCGGATGCCAAATAATTAGGCTTTCAAGATACGTGGTAACACGAATCATAACCATTCATGTTGCAAAAGTACGGAAGTGGCTGGAGTTACACTGGGGAGCAGTCTGGCCCACCATCCTCCAGCCTTAAATTAATTACATGAGAAATTTTACCAATTTTATATTTTTTTTTTATGGGTCATTAAATATCATTGTAATTGCTGTGCTGCTTCATTTCTAGAACATGAATGCTAATTAATAGCATTGCAGTAAGATAATTTAATATGGTAATAGCTTCAGAATAGCTTAATTGTTGTCATTATAGAGCACCTGCAGATGTTCAGCCAATCAGCTCATTCATTATTTGGCCATTCTCATGTATCCATACATAGAAAAAACTTTGCAGAAAGGGTAGTGAAATGTTTCCAGTGTCACTACTGGAAAAATCTTTGGCTTTATTAAGGGTGAAAGATCTAAGGGGAAGGAGGTGGTCGTAGCTATATAAATCAACACTGGGCCACCTCTACATCATTTCAAGCAAATTCTCATGTGGATATGATTGGGATTAACCAGATGGCACTTTTCTTGCTCCACTTAATGGTGCTTATCTAGATGAAAAATCCACATTGTTTCTGGAGACCTAGAAGAAGGGGAGAAATTGACAGATATACTTTATAATTTCAATCCCACTCATCAAGAAACTTTTTTTTGTTCAGGTGTTACAGCAGGGTCAGGATATTTGAGCTACTGGCCTGCGATTTTTTTCAGTCTTTGCCTTCCTAAAGACTGGCATTTTGTTTATGGCTTGTATACCTCCAAGTGCACCCTAGGAATTAAAAAAGGCAATTAGAATGTAGGACATATGTTTCATGGAAGTAAAATACTATTTCCAACAGAAAGGTAAGGAAACTGAGCCAAGAGGGTTAAGTGGCTTTCCATAGTCACTTTATTTAAGCAATAAGAGATGTAAGAACCTGGAATCAAAGAAAAAACTGAGGTGGATCTGGAGCTTGTCTTGTGCAACATCCCTCTCCCTGCCAGGACACCTTTAAAGTGATAGTAGGTTGCTTAGGGCCTTGTGAAGTCAAAAGTTGCATGCCTTTAAGGATAGAGATTCTCCACCTTCCCTGGGTGATGTTTCCCTCTGCTACATCCCTCTGGGTGTGACATTTTTGCCCCTGTACTGAGCTGTTGTTTATCTCATTGCAGTGTGTGACTGATGGCCTTGCATGGCTGTCACTGTACACCTCTGGAAAAAGCCTGGCTCCATCTTGTCAGCTCTCCTGGCTAGAGGCAGCCATTACCTCCCTGAGTTTTCTCCAGGCTGAACAGACCAAGTCCCTCCATCTCACCATGCACTGAAATAGTTTCCATTCAGAAGCAAGTGTGTTTTTATTCTTGGCTATACAGATTTGCCTGACATTTTTTCCATGTCAGGGTTGGTAGCTTTTCAGGACTGGCACACAAGACTGTGCTTTGCTTTCCTAAATCAGATACTCTGAGTGCTGGTAAGAAGCCAGCAGGAGATGCTTCATTTTTGGCAGGTAAGACAGTGCCAATCAGCCTACAAGTAGTGCTGTGCCTCTGTGTGAACAAGTGGCTCCTGGCAAGTGTAGGTCCTGGAGCTCCTCTCATTCCCAAATGTCGTCTTTCCCAAAATGCTGCAGGCCCCAACTCTTTTCTCTGTTTGGAAATCTGCCTGCAGTTAGTGCTGCCTGAGCTGTCATAATGACTCAAATAGATGTACCCTTGTTTCCAAAGCATGCTGCAGTTAGGTTAAGCATGAAAAGACTGTTCATCCCTTTATGAAAGGCAATGGGAGCTCTTTGCAGTTTGTTCAGGTTCTTACTCTGCGAGTTAAAACTCACAACACTAATAGAGGTTCTACTCTGACAGCCTTTTAAAGAGGACAGAGGATCTTTGTGGCATGTGCTGTTTCTGTAGCACAATAAATGTTACAGCATTGTTTTCAGGAGAGAAGAGACAAATTTCTGGCAAAGGAACAAGACTGAGTAAAACAAGCTGAATTTGCCTTGCAAACTGCTTTCCTCGGTAGCAGAGATATGATTTTGCTTTGAGAATTGTTCAAATACTGTAAAGTAACAACAGAATTCAGCAAAGGATAGACAATTCACAGCTGGGTAAATGTTCCCTTTATTCTGCTTCAGCACAAAAGGTCTTACATATTTGACATCCAGGTTCACTAAGTCCTGGGACCATTGTGCAGCAGAACTATAAAGGAACATTCATTCTGATTTAGTTTTGTAATTAGTCTGAGGTCCTTGGATCTAATTCAAGGCCATCTCAGTCTCTAAGCTTTTAGAAGAGTTGTTCCTATCAGCATGTGTTAAAGAAAATACTAGTGTCTTTTCCTGGAACTGGACTTGTGCAATGCTTACATGTAAAAATAATCCCACTGAGACCCTCATAGATGCTTTGATTGCAAAAAGACAAATGTTCCTATCTGCTACACAGCAAGGAAAGGAATAAAGGGCTCTACGAACTGGAAGAAAGGACAAGACAAAAGCACAGATGAGATGGGAGGGAGCTTTTCCCCACATTCCTGGTGAGTTTGCAGAGTCTATTCCATACTAACATTGCAAAGTTTGATATTTGCAAGGTTCAGAGGAGCCAGCAAGCATAACCCTTGAAAGGGCACAACCTTTAATGACCAGCATGTTTTTCAGTCAAAGTTAATGCTGCTTTGTATCAATGTTAGCAGCACCCCAGTGCAGCTGCATTTGCCCATTGAAGCACAGAGCAGCAGCAAAGCAGCACTGGCAGGAAGGATTTTTAAGGGCATGACTACCACTTCTTGGTATAGTGAGGAACAGCAAATCAGTGCCTCTGCCACAATGGAAATACCACCCTACTGAGTCTAGCTGAATTAGGGCCCTCGAGCCCATGAGAGCCTGTGCCAGGCTACATGCTGTGAGGAGGTGAGCATGAAGCCTCCAGAAGAGCCGCAGTGCACACTGCATTCCCCAGCACTTCAGCTCTTGCTGCAGGGACATCTCAGATTTGCACCACACATGAACTATTGTGGAAGGCTATCCATATATCTCATGCTATTACAGACCTCTTCCTTCTCCAGGAAGGTGCTTTGGGTTTATGTCAGTTTGCAGAGCATTTCAGATAGTTTCTCCTTTTTATCAGAGGTAGAAAAGGTAGAGGCATTTCACCAAGATGAGCAGGAACTAGCACAGAAGCAGAGAGTGGACTTGTTGTAGTGTCATGGGTGCTAAAGTCTGACCAGCTTTTGGCTGAAAACTAGTTAAAAAAATGAATGAAATGTGCTTTGTTTGCCTCCTTTTGCTCTCAGGAAAGATCTTGAAAGAACTAACTTCAATGAGACTAGGAAATTGAAGAAAAGAGATAAGGGAAGTAGAACAAAAGATGACCTTAAACTGACTGTTCAGTGTCTCCTCTGTGATTCATTCCAACTCACCCACCTGACTTGCAGACAACCCTTTCCAGGAGACGTGGGGGAAAATCCCTTTAAGGAACATTTGTTTTCTGAATAGCAAATGCTTAGTCATCTACTGATTCCTCCCTCACTGTGTGAGACTGCAGTACAGAATAGAAGCAGGATCCCTGTCATGGCAGGGATGGTGAACAGGGTTATTTATCTGCTATACAAATGGTGTCTCCAAAAGACAAAAAAAAAAGAAGAAGAAAGAAAACAAGAAACACACACACAATGTGAGAATCTAGATCAGATATGAACACAAGAATCATTGCCTCTCTGAGAAAAGTTACCTGTGTTCTGTTTGCTATGTCAGTTATGTCTGAACTGTCTCAAAGGTAAAGTGTTAGTATACAAACAAGAAAAGGAGTAAGAACAAAAGAGTGATGCTTTGTGCAAGAAAAATCAGAAACTCAAACAATTCTGTGCCAACACATGGCAGTGTCTGTTCTTTGCAATCGCTCTGTTTGACATCAGTCCCTAGGTGTGGTCTGTCCTATATATTGTTCTAGCTGGCCATGAAAGGTACCAGGATGACAGCCAGACAGATGTACCTGCACTGTAGTGGCCTTTGGGGAGGTGGCTGGAGCTGGAAGGAACTGCATGGAAGTGGAACTGCTTCTCCATTTTTTTTCATAAAACCAAACCAAAATGGGGTGTTTCCCTTCCTCTCTCCTTCCTGTATCTGGGAGGAGAGAAAGTTAAAATGAAAACTAACCTATTTTTGGTTCCAGTGAATTATCACTATCATAAATTACGGGTTGGACTTGATGATCTTTGAGGTCTCTTCCAACCTTGGTGATACTGTGACAAATGTAATTATTTTTACTTAATGATGCATCTCAAAACCCCAGTTACTTTCTGTTAATGCACATTAGTGCATGTTTGAAAGTAGAGAAGAATCTAAGCAGTCTCCCTTAAAATTAGTTTTGTCTCTAGAAAACCTTGCCATAGTCTTGAGCTTACACATTCAAAAATAAAATAAAATTTATTGTACCATACTGTATTTTGCTCCATTTAAACACAGTCCTGCAACAGTCAGCAGAGTCTATTCAGAGATCTTCCCAGTTACAAATTTTTGAAAGGAAATTCATTTTCCAGGGTAATTAAAAACCAACCAAACCAAACCCAAACAGACAAAAAGACAAACTATTCCAACCTGTTAGAGGTCTTTTTCCTTTGAACTCATTTCATTCTTTGTTCTTCATCAGACAGGCCACTTGCAAAGAATATTTCTAAGACTCATTATTCACATGTGAGATCCCAACAACACTGCAGAACTGATACTGAATCAGTTCACCAGCAGACCAGCCTAACCTCCATGACATGTCATTACAAGCTAAGTACTTCCATCCTCCATCCTGCAGTCTGCATGTAGAGGGAACATTAACCTTGAAGGCTGTCCATTTTATTCTCTGGGAATATTTGAACAATTCCAATTTGTAGCAACACTTATGCAGCTATGGAAAGATGTAAAGATAGCTTAAATAGTTGCTCAAGTGCTAAGACTACTTTTTTCTCATTCTGCAGACAATTCTCAGACCCCTTTAGCTGATGAAAATACAGTTGTCCCTTGCTGTTTAGAATTACATCATATGCCACAGATTCAGCTAAAAATACCTTAGCTGCTGGACTCCAATGTTACACAAAGCACATGCCATTTCCCTGACCACTGCTTAGCCCTTAGACGGGCCATTTCTTTTTCCAGCCATGATAACTGACTGTGGGTAGTGAGTGATTCAAGTGGAGTGTGGCCAACTCTGAGTCATGGCAGTGAGAAACGCTGAATCTGTTCATCCCATGACTGAATTTGTCCCTTTCTGCTATCAGCCAAAGGTGACAGATGAAACATTGTGTTAACCTGATGTAATTAAAAGATAGACCTGAAGAGAGACAGTACAAGCAACAGCTGTCAAAACATAGTTTTGGCACAATATTTAAGTGTCTCTTATCACTGTTTATTCATTCAAAGGTTGTACTAACAGAGAAGAGTTTGTGTACAGCTGCACAAGCAGCCCTTGCAGGCTCCTCATGGAGCTGTGCAACATTTGGGTGCTGGTTGTCAACACAGCAGCTCAGTACTTTGTACTGAAGCCCATCTCTAGGCAGCGTTCTACATTTACTGTGTTACGCATCACAGAAGTGTAACCCAGAGATTCCTTGCTTGGCAGCTCTGTTTCTCCCTCTCAGTAATACCCAATAGGCTTATGTGGTAGTTTTAGGCTGTACCTTTAAAATTTTCCACAGACCTTGAGCAGAAAGTAGTAGAATATAAATAAATCACTATTATGTGTAAGAAGGAAAATAATTGTGAGTTCTAAACAATCCACTGGAGAGATAACAGACTTAACCTAGTTGCACAAACCAATCTCTTTTTGCTTCTTCAGCGCTGGCTGATACTTCTCCTGGCTTTACTGACCTTGACTGCACTGCTTTATTATGACTGGTATTAACAACAACTTCTCAGGTCTCTCTCTTGTCCCTATTTGCATATAGAGAGAAGCGGGGAGGGGGGCAGGAAGAAGCTGTTGCAGCTCCCCTGGTTTTGGCTGGGGGGGGTTCTTGTGCTGTTTATTAATTGTAAATACCTGTAAATATTGTATAATACTGTATATTTTGTACATATTCATTGCATTTCATTGTAGATTGTAGTTTTGCTTGTAAATACAGCTTCATTTGCTTCCAGCTGAGCAGGTCTGGCAAATTTAATGTTGGGGGGAATTTTCAACCCACCACAACTTAACTCAGCAGAAACTTTGGATACCTTCACATTAGACAATTTCTAACCTGGCAGTGCTGCCCTTGCAGTTAGATACAAGTACTACAAATGAAGCGTGTCTGGCTGTATTTTACACTATGTAGCAGGGATAGTCAGGATAACCACTGCCCTGTCTTAAAACAGTAGTTGTTTGGCTGATTCCTTGGCAGCCTTTGACTGGCAGGATTCATCCTATTTTCTTTGAGTACAGTTTGTTAAGGAATACTGCAGGATTCAATCCACACTGAAATCAAGTCTTCCACGCTTCACTCTGGAGAAGCAAATTCTAGTGTCTGAGTCATTTTTCTGTTTCACAGGAATGCTTCCAGATGCTCTATACAGTCCAATACTGAGAAGTTACATGTGATCTGCTTGCAAACTACAAGTAGCTCAGCAGCTACAGCTTTGCCATTCATGTTACACTACTACTCTCTCACAGTAAATAAATAAATAAATAAAAAGCACCAAAAGTCATCTCTACCTGGATGAAGCTAAATGTAATAAATACTAAGCTATATAAACAGATTAAAAGGAATATCCTGCTCCATGAAGTGCTGGTAAGCCGTGGACTGGATTACTGCATCCAGTTTTGGTAGCTCACTTCTACAAAGAGAGCTAGAGAAAGTGTTCAACAGGGTACAAAGGGATGGGAGATATTTAACCTGGAAAAGAGAAGACAGAGGGGAAACTGTAAGCTTCATGTATGCAAAATGCTACTCCAAAGCAGGGAATTGACTCTTCCTAGTGCCTGTTGCAATATGACATAATAAATGGCTTTAATTGCACGAGGGAGATGCAAATTTGACATAAGAAAAGCTTTCCAGTGAGAAGGTTAGTTTAGCACTCAAAGCCTTCCTGGGGACAATGTGGAGTCTCCATCAGGGGAGGTTTTTTAAGACGAAATTAGACAATTGTCTGCTCAGAACTGTTAGGGGTAGTGGATTCAAGAACTTATCATAGTCTCTTCCAATCCTCTTTTTACAGTCCTAGGAAAGATTGGTTTGGTTTGGTTTGGTTTAGCTGTAACTGTTTGTTTAGAATAGAATACATAGAATACATAGAATAAACCAGACATTTTGACAAAAGCAATGGGTAAAACACCTCTAAATGGATAGTTACACATTTGCTTTGCATACTACTGTGATGACTGAAACTCCCCAAACTTTAATGTTAATCCACCAAAACAGTGCTTCTTTGTTTCAAAACCTACATGTCTTTAGTGGAAGAAGGGATGGATGTTAGGCATAATTAAACCTTAAACCTAGAAGCTCCTGAGTGGTTTCCCCTTGATTTTATGATTACATAGGGTTTAGACACACACACATACCCACTAATATGATACAGAAGAAATTAGTGATATGCTTTTACAGTACGCACAGACACACACAAAGGTTAATTTGAGCACACAGCATTCATGATTTTCCTCATAAAGATCTTCGTTCCATAAGCCTCACTCATGCAGGTAATCACCTTAAAACTGAAGGTACAGAACCCATGAAGGAATCACAGAATACATCCAATTGGAAGAGACCTCAAAGATCATCCAATCCAACTTTTGACCGAGCACTGAAGGGCCAACACTAAACTGTGTCCCTAAGCACCAGGTCTACACGCTACTTAAACACCTCCAGGGACAGTGACTCCACCACTGCCCTGAGCAGACTCTTTTGGTGAAGAAATATTTCCTCATATATAACCTAAACCTCCCCTGGCACAGCTTGAAACCATTTTCTCTAGTCCTGTTCCTTGACACCAAGAAGACAGGCTGGCCCCCTTCTCAATCCAACCTCCCTTCTGATAGGTGTAGAGAGTGATAAGGTTTTCCCTCAGTCTCCTCTTCTCCAGACTGAACAACCCCACCTCCCTCAGATGCTCCTCATAGGTCATGTGCTCCAGGCCATTTCTGAGTTTCCTTACCTATGCTCCAGCACCTCAATGTCCTTCCTGTAGTGAGGGGCTCAGAACTGAACACAATACTTGAGGTGTGGCCTCACCAGTGCTGAGTACAGGGGGATGATCACATCCCTGTTCCTGCTGGCCGCAGTGTTTCTAATACAAGCCAGGGTGCCATTGACAACAGCACAGCTGATTTGAACAAGAGTCAGGACCATGAGATTTGCAAGGCCAAAGCACTAGATCATACCTGTAAGCTACTACTTTCACATGACATTCCTGTAACTACTGGCAGCTGGAAAAAGGAAGATGTTATCTGGAATGAAAAATCAGAGATTAGGCAAAATTTATTTTCTTGCTGCCAATGAAAACACAACACAGGAGGCCAGATGTGAAAAAAGAACATGTGTCAATATGCAGATATGCATGTGTTATGCTTTAACACTGGGTGTTCCCTGCTGCTGTATGTAATTTAAAGATCTGCTGCCATCAATAATTTATGTATTCAGTCCTGCTTGCACTCCATTGCTACATCTTACTGCTCCTGTTTTCAAGGACAATTTAACATTTTGATACATATTTTTTTAAGGGAAGCCTCCACCATAGTTTTCCTCTAGCGTTTTATTTTCTTCTGAACTTTAGATCTAATTATAAACAAATTTTAAGTTATATTTAATGTATGCATCAAGACAAAGTCTCAACTGCCCTTCCTCATCCTTCCCTTCTCACACCTCTTGTCCTAGGCTTCACATTACATTTTAGGATTTAATTTTTTTTGTACATGACAAGACAAAGGGAGTTACTCTCTGGAAACTCTTCCTGTAGTGGTATAGTAATTTTAGTGGTAGTGTGATGTACCCTCACATAGCATGGATGAGGGGAATCTATTTTATGATTCCCATTTGCCCATGCAGCACACGTTTCAGTACACATTACATGCTGAGCAAGGGATCCTCTGGTCTTGAAGAATAATTCCTGCTCACAGCTTTGGGCATTAAATGAAATTAGCAGGTGGCAAGAATTTCAAAGCAAAGAAGATGTTCTTGATGATATAATATGTGGTTCCGCTGCAGAACACCTTAGCAGTGGAACACGTGTAAAATTTTGTGTATGTTCAAAAAGGGGCATATTTCCACTGAAAAAATCTGTTAAGGACTCTTGAATACAAAGATACTGCCACTGTCTCAGGGAGTCTGTGACCCAAAATCCCTGAATCTTGGGAGAGTATTCTGCAGAGGGATCACTACAGGCTTGCTCAGTTCTTACACTCCTACCAAGGCTTCCCCACCTGGCTATCACTGGTGACAGTATAGTAATTAGGTGACTCTTTCTTCTGACCTTGGGTGACTCTTTACATTTTCTTGCTTAGAACTGCCTGTAGGTGATACTGGACAGACTCTGCCCAATACTTTCTAGTTTCACACTGGCAGATGACTCTCGGCTATATAATGCAGACCCCAGCAAATATCAAGTACTGAGCATGGGACTCGCTGCCTTTCATGTGCTTGCAGCACAGAGCTACATCTTTCTTGGAGACTTCCATAGTGCAGCCAGCCAGTTTCAAGGGCAATGGCCATGCTGAGTGGCTCCACCTGGCATGGGGCACCCTGTAGCAGCAGGGAGACAAGGATGCTGTGTTGCAGGATGGAAGGTAGCTTGGCAGGGAACATCGCTCAGGAAAGTCAGACAGTAGTCAAAGACATGCTCCAAGCTGCAGCCTAGCACATGTCCTCACTTTATTACAAACCTAGTGTGAATATTTTAGGACCCCTAAGGTCCAAAATATGTGCCTCAGTTCTTCTGAAAGTAATGCAGACACAAATAATTAGTGGCATCACCTCTAAAGCTTGATATACAAACAAACAAAACAACCTTGTTATAGTATCTACCCTCTTGCTAACCCAAAGCTGAGGCTGTTGAAATCCATGGTCCTGAGTATTTTGCTCTGATTCTAGAAATGCTGTGATTCCTACTGATACCAACCACATCTTTTCATTTGAAGTCACACACCAAGCATGGTGGATAGAAAGAATCCAGGAAGAAGGTCTCCATTAGGGAAACCAGCAAACTGTTCCTCCAGCAAGATGAAAAGGGCCTGCCTCACAGAGTGTACCTGTGAACAGGCAAGCATCTCCAGATCAGTTTGAAACAGTGCAGGGGAATATCTAGTTCTTTCATCAGATAGTGGTCTACCCTGCTGGTGTTTGTTTTTTCTCTACTGCTTTCTTCTCTCTCTTACACAATGAACACTGTGGAACAAAAAATGGAGCCAAAGCAAATATCAACTCAGACCAAGAGTTTGACATAGAAGAGTTGAAAGTGAGGCTTCCAAATTCATAAGTAAGCACCTAGCAGATTTTCAAAACCACAGCTGGGATGACTGCTGCCTCAGCCTATGAACAATTAACAATCACACACCATCAGAATTACAATCCCAACCTTCAGATGAGGAACTGGGACCCCATCACTGAGGCTGCATTGCATCACTTTCTTAAGAGATCAAGAGTGAAGAGGAGGCACCCACCTCATAAGCATCTGATGGCTCTTCCTAGAGAATGTATCAGCTCCAAACTGTTTTAACTCCAGCGATTAAAGTCAGTGAAAATAGCCAATGCAAGCTTCTGTTCCAGAGCCCATGACATAAGTTGCCTTTATCACATTAGGGGAGTTCATTAGTCATATTATTCTCTTAATACTGCGTCAGGTTGTACTCAGCCTTAGAGCCCTGAGCCCTACTCAAAGTGTGCTATTTGGAAAAGCCAATTTCAAACCATGTCCTAAAGAACAAACTCTTATTTATGTATATTTGCTCAAACAGACTTAAAATTAATTCCCAGATCTTTATAGACTTCACACAATTCATCAGTTTCTCATGATCAATCTGGGGAGGCACAGAGGAAGGCTCACGGTACTTTCATGTTTTCTCATTAAAAAACACCCATTGGTACATTAATAAGACAAGAGCAACTCAGCAGGACATACAGCTATGTGACATTTCAAGGCTTTTGAAGGAAATGAACAGAAAGGAAGTGAAGCCCAGCAGCTACAGCCAGCAAGAAAACAAGTAAATGAGCTTTCTGGTGCAGAGAACACAGAGGTAGGGAGCCAGGAACAGATAAAAAAAGTAAAGATATGAAAAAGAGGGGAGATCATTCTGCCTGGGATCCTCATTAGTATCAGCAGACTTGAAAGAGTGAAAGAATTCAGAGGTCAAACTGTTCTGATATGTCCACTTCACTCAGGCTAGGGTAAAATACTCTGAAAAAACACCATTCTGTTCTTTCCAGTGTATCACACCCTGTGCTGAGCCAATTATGAATGGGCTAAACATACTGGCTACGCCCTCTTTAAGTTTAGCCCCACAGAGTAGGAAAAAGAAAGAGGAAACCATGTCTCATGATAGGACCCCAGGAACCAGTGTTCCTCGATTTAGTTACAGTAAAGCCCATTTATCTCAGTGTCTTTGCAGAAATGCCTCTCTTTTTGGGTTTATCAATCTTCATGTGAACATCCTTCCCTTCTTCCAAACAAACTTCATCTGAGACCACAAAGCAGGATCACCTAGGGTAGTCCACACAGGAATGCATCCAGGTGGGTTTTGAAAGTCTCCACAACCTCTCTGGGCAGCCTGTTCCAGTGCTCCATCACCCTCACTGTAAAGATGCATGCTTTCCAGAAATACTTACTAGTAGTGAAAAATTGCTTTGGAAAATTATATTCCATTGTTCAGGACTTCTTTTCCACGAACCCCATAACTTGAGAAATACAAGTTTAGTGTGTACCTGGCCAAAGGCATTCCTCACCATGCTGAACTTGCTTCACCTTTATAAGAAGGGTATTTCCCTTTAGCAAGAGGAAAGCATAAACCTTCTATACACACACTTCAATAGCTTTTGCTTGCTCCAATGTGCTTGACAACCATTCTTCCAAGTAGTGCCTATATTTTGTTAACATACTGACTATATTAGACTTATTTTACAGTTTACTGTCAAAGGCAGAGAAATATCTTAACATATGAGGACAGACTGAAGGAGTTGGGGCTGTTCAGTCTGGAGAAGAGAAGGCTCTGAGGTGACCTAATTGTGGCCTTCCAGTATCTGAAGGGGGCCTACAAGAAGGCTGGGGAGGGACTTCTCAGGATATCAGGTAGTGATAGGACTAGGGGGAATGGAGTGAAGCTGGAGGTGGGGAGATTCAGGCTGGACGTGAGGAGGAAGTTCTTCACCATGAGAGTGGTGAATCCCTGGAATGGGTTGTCCAGGGAGGTGGTTGGGGCGCCGTCCATGGAGGTGTTTAAGCCCAGGCTGGATGAGGCTCTGGCCAGCCTGATCTAGTGTGGGGTGTCCCTGCCCATGGCAGGGGGGTTGGAACTAGATGATCCTTGTGGTCCCTTCCAACCCTGACTATACTACTATGATTATATTTTCCATTGGATGTCCCCAGGCACTCTAGAAATAGTTCCAGCTTTTTTTTTTTTTGGCATATAACTTTTGGGTGGAGTTCCAATAAAACATATCATATTCTTGCCTTTTTCATTTTTTTTAAACTTTGTGGGTTCTTTTTTTTTTTTCAGTGTAGGAATAAAGCACTCTAATGGAGATACCACACAGCATAACTACATCTTACAGTTTGCTGTACTGTTTGGGAAATTTTAAGTTAGCAAACCAGACGGTATCTGTTTTAGCTGTCTTAGAAGTATGGAAGTTTATACCTTTCCTAAACGTTTTCCTTCTATTCTAAAAATACCCACATTTACCCTCTGCCAAAGGACAGTGTATTTTACCTGCATGACTCGGTCAAATTGCCATTCCCCACCCCACCCACCCTGGTTTTTTTCTTTTTAATGTAAAAAGCTAATGTTCAGCTAATGTTAAAATGCTTAAAAAACGTTTCAGTGCCATAACCTTACAAAACATGTCTCAATAAACAAACTTAAAGATATGTGGATACTTTTTCATATAAAGGAATTCACAAAGGGAAGTTGCTTGAACCCCCCCATAAAATGCCACCAAATTAAAGAACATGCATTGGTAAAAGGTAAAAATACAGAACTTTTAATTAAAAGGTCTGGTTTTTCCCTTAAAGAAAACCTTTACAACACTTTTGAGACTTGTGACCTTTTAGGGTTGTTTGATTTTCATAAAAATCAAGCATTTTCATTTATCAAAATCTTTTAATGAGGAAAATAAGCAATTCCCTGACCAGTTCTTTCAAGCATCTTGGATTATCTACCCATATTTGTCACCTACAAGAAAAGAATAAAAAAAAATCCCACAGGTGGCTTCTGCTAAACTGACTCTGATATTAGTAGGCAGATGCAAATAATTAATTTATGAGCTGATATTTATTGCCATTTCAAGGTGATTAAGAATGTGCTTATGAAGTAATGGAATTTGTTAGCCTTAAGAAACTGTGAGCCCAAAGCCCAGCACTTGCATCCAGAAACCCTGAAGAGAACCAGCAGAAAAAAGTGCCATGAGTGAGAGGCATTCTGAAACAGTATTCCTGGATTGAAATTAAGTTGGAGGAAAAGAAATCCTGGCTTTTATTTCTATTTGACATTAAGAAACCAATGCCATTTTTAATAATAAATGCTTCAAGATGACCCTTTGGTATTAAACTGCAAATAAACTTTCAGTAAGAACTCCCTATTATATTTGCAACAGAGCTGCTGACAGTCATCAGAGCAACAGTTTACAGTAGGCTAGGCTGGTAGGCCAGAACTGCAGATAAGAAAGTAAGCATATTTTCAGCACAAATATGATCTGTTAAAAGAATTGTTTGTTACTATGAGCTGTGTTTCATGGTTGGATTTGCTGATATTTAACGCTATGACAAAGCTGCTTATATAATGTTTTGGCATTTAGGGCATTAGACTGTTTTTCTATTGTGTGTATTCGCTGGTGTCTATAATGGCACACATCTATACCAGTTTGTTTTCTTGTAGAGACACTCTCCCTCTCTCTTTACCCTGTTCCTTGGCTTCCTTCTGAAGCCTGTAGTTTATATACATCTCTGAAATCAATTCCCTTCTGCCTGAACCAGTTGTTTCATCTCAAAAGTTGTTCACAAGGCAAGTGGGCATGATCCCCAAAGCCTTCCTAACTTAAAAAGTGCTCTTACATCATTTTTTTATACATCTCATTACAGAGAAGACAGCTGTGCTCATTTTATCAGCTTCACTGAGAGGTAGAAGATGCTCTTGTAACCCTTTACAATGCACTGTGAGAGATGTGAAATACCCTACAGAGCTGTCTTCACTGAATGTTCTCCAGAATGAAGGAGGCAGGAAGTATACAATGAAAATCTGCAGCACCAGAAGCATTTTCAAAATTAATTCTGAGAAAACAGCATGACACAGCATTTATGTTCCCAGATGAGAAAATTCACCAAAGATGTTTTTTTCTGCAGCCACACTGTCAGTGGGATTTATGGCTGTGTTTTGTAGCTGCTGAGATAGCAAGGAGCCAGAACTGGCAAACCGTCTCACAATCAAAAAACAGTTAACTGAACAGGACCTGCAGTCTCTGTCTTGCTGTTTACAGGCATCCATCTTTGCTTTTACTTAAACTGTTCCTTCCTTGTTTGAAGGGGCTGGAAATTTTTCTTTTTATTCTACACCACCCTGTTCTTTAAAAGCTTGCCAATGAGAACTGAACCCTAACTAGCCAGTATCGAACAGACTGGCAGAAGGTCTCTATGTTGGATTTACTGCAATACAGTAAATCCATGTGTACTGTGTGATGGATGCCCCCAAACTGTGGAAAACTCAAACTTTCTGATAGCTGTATGTACACCCAAGGACTTTTTGTCTACAGAGTTAGAAAAGCAAGATAAAAATTCACTTCCTTCATAGACTTAGGACAGTGAGGACCAGTTGATGCAAATCCTCAGTACTAAACCAGGCAAGATAATAAGTCTTTTGAAGTTTCATGTCCTGACCTCATAAGAAAAAGCCTGCAGTATTTTGACTAGATTCATGGGCCTCTGTTAATAACACCTAGTGGTTTGAGGACAGTCAATCTGTCTTAACAGGAATGAACTCAGAACCAAGTGGAGCTGCCTGTGTGCAGTGCTTTATGATGCTGGACTTTGAAGACCTCTGGTGAAAGGCAGGAGACTAACTATTAAGACAAGGATGCTTAAAAGAACAGAGGGTTACTCTTAAATGTTTTTGTTCTCTAAAAGCTAATGCTTTGGTTTATGAGTCCTGAGAGATTGTGAAAAACACTGTTGTTTTATCTTGAAGATTCTTTGACAAAATAAGACCCTTCAAGGTAATCAGGACACATGCACAACACACGCTGGGAGCAAAGATGCTGATGAGAGAGTAAAGACCTCACATGATCTGTATGCAGATGCAGTGCCAACATGTCAGCAATGCAAGATACCTTTCCGCAACTTAGGCCCTGTTGCAATACAAGGATTGTGCTGTTTCTCCTTTCCAGAACTACAATCTGTAAATGGACAAGCACAGAGTAGGCAAGACCAACTCAGGTCATTTATAGCTTTGGCTTCCCCATGCCATGCTCCATCCTAACTGTAGAGATGCATCCTCTGAAAACTGTAGACAGGGTCAGCCTGGGATTGCACAGTGGAGAGAGAACAACAGGACTATCCAACGAGGGAGACATTCCTAGGGTGCAGCTGGGACCACTGGGAAGTCAGAACTGCAAGTAGCTTAGAAACCACAACACATATCACTACACCCATGAAGGTGAATGGATGATTTCCTCTTCCCCTGCATGATTGTTTCAGTCTTGAAACATGATTAAAACATGAACACAACACTGAACAGGACTGAATTAAGAAGAAAGTCTCTTTCAGGTTCTTTCTCTGAATCTACTCATTCAAAATGTTCTAAGGGAAAAGTTGGCCTTGTGTGATTCTGCACAGCCTGGGGAAGAGCTTTGAGAACTAATGCATTTCCCTGTGCTGAGAATTTTTCCACAAACAATGTCCTCCAAACCAAATTGACCAAAAAAAGCAGATTTTGTAACACCCAAACAAACAAAAGCCTTACTGTCAGGAACCACCAGCAAGTTACTCCAGAAACCACAGTATTAAAGGATTTCTGTTACTACAGTTTTGCATAAAAGTAAGAGAGATTACTCTGACAGGGAGTGAAGTGGTTGGCTAAAATTGAAATTAATAGAATCATGCCCTTCACAGATATTTTTCTGTGAGATCGAACAGATGCAACTACACCTGCTACAATAATGGGCACTTAGGTACCTTCAGATGACCAGTTTGGCTGGAGTCAGGTTCAGACTAGCTCTGGATCCTACCAGAACTTCCTCTGTGTCCAGTGAAATGAAGGTTCTTTTTTTTTTTTTACGGATGGCATCTCTTCAGCACAGCAGACAGGACTGAGGCAGATGTCCAGAAAGTACAAGTAAAATAAGGGCAAGGGGGTGGAAATTGTAGGCATTATTGAGATGCATTCTTCTTGCAAAATTAACCAGGGATTTGATTTTCCTGGAGCTCCCTCTTGGACTGTTGAGATGTGAGACAGGTCACTCTTATCAGACACAAGCCTATCTATGGGAAGGACACCACAAGAAATATTTTACTCTTGTACCAGTGCAATGCCATGCAAGTAACAAAGGTATCATAGGTATCACATATGTCCTGCAGACACCCATCTCTTGGGATGAAATGTAATTTCATTACTTCCCCTCACCACTGCAAATTATGTGTGCTGAAGTAATTGCAGCATTTACCTTCAGTTTGTTATAGCTAACTTTGAAATAAATAGATGTTCATGCTGAACAGAAGTGAATTCTGCCCAGAGCAGTGGTCGAGTCATTGTCCCTGGAAGTATTTAAAAGACATGTAGATGTGGTGCTTAGGGACATGGCTTGGTTGTGGATTTAGCAGTGTTAGATTTATGGTTGTCTTGACAACCTTAAAGATAATTTCCAACCTCTATGATTCTATAGAATAGAATAGAATAGAATAGAATAGAATAGAATAGAACAGAACAGAACAGAACAGAATAGAATAAACCAGGTTGGAAGAGACCCTCAAGATCATCGCGTCCAACCCATCAACCAATCCAACACCACCTAAACAACTAACCCATGGCACCAAACACCCCATCAAGTCTCCTCCTGAACACGCCCAATGATGGTGACTCCACCACCTCCCCAGGCAGCCCATTCCAATGGGCAATCACTCTCTCTGCGTAGAACTTCTTCCTAACATCCAGCCTAAACCTCCCCTGGTGCAGCCTGAGACTGTGTCCTCTTGTTCTGGTGCTGGCTGCCTGGGAGAAGAGACCAACATCGGCCTGTCTACAACCTCCCTTCAGGTAGTTGTAGAGAGCAATAAGGTCACCCCTGAATCTCCTTTTCTCCAGGCTAAGCAACCCCAACTCCCTCAGCCTCTCCTCATAGGGCTTGCGTTCCAAACCCCTCACCAACTTTGTTGCCCTTCTCTGGACACGCTCCAGCAAGTCAACATCCTTCCTAAACTGAGGGGCCCAGAACTGGACACAGTACTCGAGGTGCGGCCTAACCAGTGCAGTGTACAGGGGCAGAATGACCTCCCTGCTCCTGCTGGCCACACTGTTCCTGATGCAGGCCAGGATGCCATTGGCCCTCCTGGCTGCCTGGGCACACTGCAGGCTCATGTTCAGCCTACCATTGACCAGTACCTCCAGGTCCCTCTCTACCTGGCCGCTCTCCAGCCACTCTGACCCCAGCCTGTAGCACTGCATGGGGTTGTTGTGGCCAGTGTGCAGAACCCGGCACTTGGATGTGTTCAAACTCATGCCGTTGGACTCTGCCCATCTGTCCAGCCTGTCAAGGTCCCTCTGCAAAGCCTCCAGCAGATCAAATCCTGCCCCCAGCTTGGTGTTGTCAGCTAGAGATACAGAAGAAGGAGTTAAATAGCCCCTCCCAAATTAGAAACAACTAATCCTTCCATAGTTGTACAAACAGTTTTAGAGGTTTGAATTCAGTTTCCCAATGAGTCACACCAAAAGCACTGAAGCACCGAGTGGAATTTGCAGGACTCTCCACTAGTGCTAAGTGATTTAGGGAATCAGTCTCCCATGTTAAGTGCTGCTGACAAATAGTAACAAGAACAGGTTCACTGGAGATCCAACAAGGAGGTAAATGATCATGATGAGCACAGAGCACACTGCTACCTGAGAGAAAAGCCACAACGAGAGAATTTCCATTCCTGCCAACACAGATTCTAGTGACCTGCAAAAAGCAGTTTTCTCTTTCTGGAAAAACTGAAATTTCTGCAGACCAGGACTATACTCCAACTACCAGAGCAGAGCAGATACCTTCACCTGACAACTCACAAGTCACTTTAATAAGCTGCAGTCAGAACTAATTGTATGGAAAAGTGCACAATCAGATTTAAGGTCTTGGAACTGATGGAAAATCTATCATGACTGCTATGTCCAAGGAGGTAATTACCATCCCATTAAAAAATTTGGCACTGTTTCCAATATGAGTTGGTCCAATTTCCCTATTACAGCTCATTAAAACTGCCCTACTACAAATCTTCCTGTGTGTATGAAGAGTGATTGAGTCACCTCAAGTAACCTGAATGGGTGAATTTGAGAGCTTACCTTTATTCTGGGAGATTTAATGAGTTTCCTACATCACTGCACTCTCATCAGGCCCTTACTAGAGTAAATTAAGATCAGCACAGGACAAAGAAGCCCAGTAACAAGCACATTGATGCTATATAATGGCAGAACGTGCTTCCCCATCACTGGTCTAGATTCCCTCTGCTGCAATGCCAAGGACTGCACTAGATACCCAGCCTCTGTGCAAACCAGAAGTACAGGTTCCACCAATTACCACTCAACCTCTGTTCTTTCTTCACCCTTTTTGAAGCTTGCTTTCTTAAGACAGACTTTCCACTGTCTAAATGGGACCTAGTTTGTTTTGCTCCTGAAACGCGCAGCCTTTCCTTTAGCACACATAAACGCGCCTAGTTCATAACGCAATACAGACTGCTCTTCTTAAATAACCTATCTTATTCATTTTTATCATTCCACCATTTTTTACCTGAAAACTTTCAAGCAACAGCCATATATTTTCTTCATGCAACAGACAAAAACTAATTCTCCAGATGAGGCATAAGTACTTTCTTAGCCTCAAAAAAATGTAAGGCTTGTACCCTTCCAGGAAGGTGCTGAAGGATGTTCCTCTATTCACTTCTCACACCTTGTTTGAATTTACATATTTTTTTTAGATGAACAACTGTGTCCTCACAGGTTTTCCTTTCACTGAGGACACTGACAAAAGTGATGTTTGTTGACTACAACCTGCAATAAGTGCACAAAATTGGCAGCTGATTTTGATTATAAAGGGTCATAGTTTTGGAGCTATGAATTCTCTGGTGAGAACTAGGACCTCAAGGTATCTAGAAGAAAAGTAAGGGGAGAAAAATTACTATCATTCTTACTATGACCTATGCCTTGAAATACCTTTTCCCTAAGTACAGACTTCTGAAGATCACATGAGCTTATAAAAAGTTTTGTTACTATTTCTGAAGTGGTTTTTATCTTGCTGGCTTTTGGAGTTTTGTTTAATTAACCTGCTCTTAGAAAATTCTTTTGGTGAAGACTTCCATAGGAAAGTCAGAGTTGGTCTTCTACAGTCTGTGCATTTTTGGACAGAAAGGTAGGTGTACAGAATTTATTGCCTCTTTGCCATTATATATGTAACTTACCTCTAATTCTCTTTTTCAAACTATGTTATGTGATGCATCAGGAAGACTTGGAGGAGTAGACTGATTATCTGGAACAAAAAGCTTCACTGATTTGCATTCTTTCATTTTTGCATTTCTCTCCCAGTTTGAATACTTCAAGCAGGTTATTTTCCTACAGTCTAGCTTTCTCCAGATAGTTTTCGCTACCTGCCTTCTAAATAATTCTTCTCCAGTGTCAAGGACAGCATGCCCTTTTCTAGAAAGTTCTAGACATTGTTAACAATTTAGTTACTCTCAGACTAGTACTGTGACTCAGTACTGCTTTCCAGTTTTCCTGTGCATTCCAGTAAATGCTCTTGTTCAACATATTCATACACTGGTGCATCTTCAGTGCAGAGCAGGAGGCAACATTATGTTTCAGATGTCCCCTAAGTGTATCAGACTGGTAATGGCAAGGAAAGACAGAAGCTGGGATACAATCTTGTAGGTCCTCTGTCTGCCTGAATTGACCCCTTCATATCACAGGACGAGAGACACAGAAGAGAAGTTCTTCCAGTTAATTCTACATAAATAAAAGGCAAGGAACAGAAGATGCTCTGCTATCCTGTCAGAACATAGCCAAACTTCTGCAGTTTCACTCCTGAGGCTACATTCTGCCTTGTATTTTTTGCTTTAGTGAGGCTGTAAGTGCATAGGCTTTTACCAGGCATAAGAGAAGAAAGCAATTTTTACTCTCTGTGAAAGGAAGAAAAAGTATGCAAACACAAGCATTCAAGTGTTTTTATAGAACAGAACCCCTGAAGATCTACCATGGTGGAAGACTGAGGAGCAGAAACAAGGCTGCAAAGGAAATTCGACACCTAAAATAGTTTGCACTGTTGTTTTTATTTCAAAGTGCATCACTGCAAAGACAGGGAGAAGTCAAAGAAACCACCTTTGCACAAACCATAATTCTTTCAGGAGTCCACATACTCCCAATGCACCATAAACTGCAATCGTGAAATAAATGATAATTCATGGCTTTGTTCATTTCTAAGCACGGGAAGTTCTGTCCACTTGTACCCTCTCCCTTGCCTCCCTCCTGCTGTTAGCTGGGAGGGGAGATACAGCAGAGAAGCAGTCAAACACAAGAAGCATCAAAGGAATAAGAAGTCAGACTCCAGTGGCTGCTACAAAATAATCAGTGTATCACGCTTCAGAGACTAAGATCAGAGGATAAAAAGCACCCAAAACCATAGGTTCAACGTGCTAGATTCTTTAGAAAAAGCTCTGATGCTCCTGTATTGGATACTAGTAGGTCAGGGGTTTTGCAGAGCAATACAGCACTTTCTCAAGAGTATCACTGAGAGATCTGCCCCAATGCTAAATAATGATGAGTGGCAGGGTATATGGGAATGTCTGAGTAAAAACTAAGGGCAGTGGAGTCCTCCGGTGGTTTGGAAAATCAGCCAAGAAAAGCAGACAATCTGATACTGCTTCTGATTCTTCTGAAAAGACTCCCAAAGCATCTTCACAAGATGCAAGTGATTCCAGTGAGAGTTAGAGGGGCCTTGCCTCCAAACAGATGGAGGGGAGGGACAACTGGGTTTATTAGACTGTATGGAACCGACTGCTTGGCAGGTTGAAGAGGTGGAATGTAGGAACCCATCTGTACTTCTGGTGTGATAGAAGGATCTCCACTTCTGCATGCACTGGAGCTGAGCACTGGAACGAAGCCAGTTTGCTTTCACTTGGAAAGGTGGAAGGAGTCACTGGACTTGACTGCCCCAGGGGTGGAAACACAGCCCCACCATTTGGACTGGTCATGGACTGATCCAGACTTCACTGGAACAGGGTGGAGCTCCAGAATACCTGCAGTGAGCAGTCTTCTGCATACTGCAAAGCAACCACACTTTGAGTGAGAATGGACAGTGACTGACGTATGGTGTATATTGTTTGATGTTGATTGTTGCTGGGCATGATGCAGATGGTATACAATAAGGGGTGGAGAATGTCATGGCTTGAACCTGCTGCTGTTATTCACACCATGCTGCAGTCATGCCAGCTTCAAAAAATGAAAGTGCTAACTACAGCAAAGTATTATGGGGCTTGAAATTTGGATTGCAACATGGGAGGCTTCCTGTTCCAGTTGCTGCTTCTGGGTTCCAGGTTCTTGGGTGTTGGTCTTTTCTGCTGGGATGGCAGCGGGACAAAGGGGGATGAGCAAGTAGTTTTCTGGTTTGGGCTTTTGACTTGCTTGCTTCTACTTGCTGCTGCTTTGCACCCTGCCTTTCCTGCAAACAGGCTAAGGTAATTATGCATTTTGTACTATGATTATTTGATTTTGGATCATGAAGCTCTATTCTTATCTCACCTTCTTTTTTTTTTTTTTTTTTTCTCTTTTGGTCTCAATCCTGAGGTTTTTTTGTGTGCTATCTTTCCCTCACTTCTGTGTTAAGAAAAGACAGGTTAACCCACTGCTATGGTTTGACCTATTTTGTCCTGATTCAAACCATTACAAGACTGAAATCCGTTTGAAAAAAAAACTTCCTCCCAAGTGTTTTATTGCATGTGTTTAGGTTCAGCATCTTACTGAGAAGCCTTCATGTCAATACTTACAACAAACATCTACAAAATTAAAGATTCCACTTTCCAGTAAGGAAAACAGAGAAATCCAGTAAGTTTTACTATGTTTACATTAAGCAGCATTGAGCTTCCATGCTATTTTTAACCTCTTTAAGTATGTGAAATGCTTAGGGATTATCCTGACTGAACAGAAAAAGCCTCAATAACACCTATGGATTTCTTTTTAATTCTTCTTGATGCCCATAAATCTAAATTGAATAATTGTTCACCACTCTGTGATCTGTGCTGGATTCAGTCCAATTTATATGGCATTGGGAATTACTGACACACTGTGACACCGATTTTCTATATTTAAAACACAACATGTCATTTGCTGACTCATTCTCAAAAATCAGTGAATCTTTTTAAATGCTGTCTGCTTTGAACAAAAAGTGACAAGGGAAAGGTAAAGTACGTCATGATGAGGTTAGTCCACTATTAGTGCTACCATTGTGAAAAACATGTGGTCAAAACATACTGCCTAATTCACAGGTCTGCATGAAATTGAATATGCAGCTATGAAACTTGACAGGCTAGAGACACTGCCTGGTTAAAACATTCCATAAATTCAGATAGAGAATAGGATAGGATAGGATAGGATAGGATAGGATAGGATAGGATAGAGTAGAATATAATAGACCAGACCAGGTTGGAAGAGACCTTCAAGATCATCGCGTCCAACCTATCATCCAACACCACCTAATCAACTAAACCATGCAACCAAGCACCCCATCAAGTCTCCTCCTGAACACCTCCAATAATGGCAACTCCACCACCTCCTCAGGCAGCCCATTCCAATGGGCAATCACTCTTTCTGTGTAGAACTTCTTCCTAACATCCAGCCTCCCCTGGTGCAGCCTGAGAGTGTGTCCTCTTGCTCTAGTGCTGGTTGCCTGGGAGAAGAGACCAACCTCTGCCTGTCTACAACCTCCCTTAAGGTAGTTGTAGAGAGCAATAAGGTCACCCCTGAGTCTCCTCTTCTCTTGAATCTGCACTATTGGCTCAGTCCTGACCTCCAGACCACAGACTCTGTACACTGAATGTCTCAGCTAAGAATATAAAACTCTTCATTAGAAAATGAACTTTCCTAATACTGACCTGGATAACCAAGAAAGGTTTAAAGGAACTCCTTATCCAAGAAGAGGAAGGAACTGCCTCTTCAATGAGGAGCAACAAATGGAAGAGTAGAATAGAGTAGAGTAGAGTAGAGTAGAGTAGAGTAGAGTAGAGTAGAGTAGAGTAGAGTAGAATAGAATAGAATAGAATAGACCAGACCAGGTTGGAAGAGACCTTCAAGATCATTGTGTCCAACCTATCACCCAACACCACCTAATCAACTAAAACATGCAACCAAGCACCCTATCAAGTCTCCTCCTGAACACCTCTAATGACGGAGGTGTATGGGCAGGCCCTGCATGCAGTTTGTTTGCTGTTTTGAGGATTGGCACATACATTGTTAACACTAGGAAGTGAGGTAGATGTAAGAGGATGCAAAAGCTACAGGCTGAGGATTGCTACAAATGTGGAGAGTGGAGAGCACTGGAGCTGCGTCTGGTTTATTTCCCTTGAATTTATGACTGTGCTCTTTCCACTAAACATTCACTTTTCATTTCATCAAAACCCTCCAGCATTTAGCAAATCATGACAGTTTCCTTGTACTGACAGGATAATCTTCATCAGATCAAACTGTCCTTATGGATTCCACAAGCCAACCTAGATGTCATGCTTAAGTCAGACTTCTTAGGGTGAACAGAAACCTTTCAATCTACTACCATTTCCATGACGCATCATCACAGCAAAGCAAATTGAGCCACAGTGCAAACAAATTAATGTATTGATTTAAACTGGTAAAGATGTTTTTTTTTTTAACTGTAAACAGAAATCTGTTTTGATGCTGACAACCATTCACTAGCCCTGGAGTTTGCCAGCATAGTGCTGCAAATGTTATCTTGCATATTTTCATAAGGTTCAGTCATTGCTTACGATACCTTCTAACAAGGACACAGAATTTAATGGAGGTAGTTTAATTAAAAATGGAATGTTATTGTCCTATGTGAATTAATTATAATGACACATTGAAGTGAGAATAATGCATGTTCTGCAAATAGCTGCAGAATGGTTGCAATGTTAACATTTTTCTGATCTTTATGCACAAGTGGAAAGAACAGTATCCTGGAAATTCTTGTTATTGTGCCTTTGAGCATTCTTTTATAACATAGATGTGTGTATAAATAATGCATGTTTGACAGAAGCACATATACACGTGCACATACAAACAGAGCCAGGCATTTTAATTCTGGGGGTTTGTGCATTGAGTAGGAAAGGGCAAAATCACAGAATCACAGAATCACCAAGGTTGGAAGAGACCTCAAAGATCATCAAGTCCAACCTGTCACCGCAGACCCCATGACTAAACCATGGCACCAAGTGCCACATCCAATCCCTTCTTGAACACCTCCAGGGATGGTGACTCCACCACCTCTCTGGGCAGCCCATTCCAATGGTGAACAACTCTCTCAGTGAAGAACTTTCTCCTTACCTTGAGCCTAAACTTCCCCTGGTGCAGCTTGAGACTGTGTCCTCTTGTTCTTGTGCTGGTTGCCTGGGAGAAGAGACCAACTCCCTCCTGGCTACAACCACCCTTCAGGTAGTTGTAGAGAGAATATATAAATAACCTGAATAAACAGGAATCTATGTTTTCTCATCAGCCCACTGTGTTAAAGGAACTTCCCAAAATTTAGATAACTTGTTTCCCATTTCTTTTCTGACAGAAAAAAATTGTGGGATGTAATGAAAAAGTTGTTCTCACACTATTTCAATTTAACAGCAAAAGATGGTAAACCTGTGTAAGATACTTCCCTAGCTTTGAGTTGTTCATATGTGTATCTGATAACAATCTAAAGTTTTGGATGCTCATTTGGACCAAAATGTAAATCTCTGAGGGTTTATCCATCATTGGCTTGCAGTCTGCAGGAACAGGACCACTATTTATATATTGGTTTTCTTATTGTTCTTTCTTCCCTTCTCCCCCCACCCCCTTTTTTTTCCCCCCTCACTTTGCTACTTGTGAATCATCCAAAACAACTGTAACTGGAGACTAGACTGGATAAAATGACATTCTCTTTGTCACCAAGCAAACTGCCCTACCTTGTCCTCCCAATAATAATGATTCTGTTTATGCTGCATAATTTCCCTCAGACCATAAAAAGGGGCTTCCCCTTCTATCCAGACACATATGTTTTAAAAAATGGATAGCAGATGATGAGATTCTCTGCTTTCTTCTCTGCCAAATTGGCTGAAATTGCTCAGGAGACAATGCTGGTAGAGACAAGAGGACTATATTCTTTGCAAGTTGGTTGGCCTCTCTTTAGAATGTCAAATTTGGCTTCACAGATAATCTCCAACTTCCACATAGAGGGTATTTGTATATTTATATATGGCTCTATTTTTAGGGAATAGTTTCAGGACTTTTTTTCTGTTCTGAGGAACACAACCATTGATGGAAAATAAAGGATTTCCACTATGTGAAGCATGCACAGAGGTCCATAGATGCACCACTGACAGTACTGCTGTTTTCATCTAGATGAGGCCCTGCATGAAGCTAATGGCTTATCTCCCTGAAAAAATTAAGATTAAAGACTGGCAGGCTGCAGATACTCAGTGTTTATTCTCAGACATCTGCTGATGCCATGATTACTCCACAGGGAAAACAAGCCATAGGTACCATCATTAACAACACTGGATGGCCAGTGGTATACAGCTAGGTCCATTATCTGTGGGCATGAACATCCTCTGCAAGTAAGAACAAAAACAAAATATGGAACTCCCTAAAACTCAGTCTCTTAAAAAACAAAGTGTACCTCCTTATCCTGACATAAGCAAAGTGCTGTACAAACTTGAGATACCATGGATCAAAAAAAAATAATTCTGCTGGACAGCAAGAAAAAGGTTTCACTCTAACCATTCTGTCTCCCACAAAGCGGGGAGGAGGTGTGTGTGTAGGGGGAATATCAAACAACTGAAAAAACCCAAGCTAACACCAAGGGCCAAAACTGGAACAATGTACTACTGAATCTTTCTTGAGGCAGAGTACTGAAATGTAAACTACTGCCTTGCTGAGGGTACAGGTCAGAGATGGTAAATTACACTTTCATTCCTTCCAGCTTCTACTCAGGGAATACCATAAATATCATAAATGACCTCTTTTCTTAGCCACTGGTCTGGAAATTCACAGTTAATTAATTTTACCCCATTCAACAGAAAGGTCTAGGGTTCTATCCAAGTTTTCTTTTTAGCAAACATCCAGCAATAAATGCAGGCTTCCCCAGTCTTAGTTGTTTGTAATAATGATTGGCACCTCCTTCCAAGGTCTCCACAGATCACTTGGAATCACAACCTGCCCCTGGCAGTCCAGAGGGGGTCTTCTGCAGACACTAAACTTTTGTTAATACTTCTTTTATGGCCTTTCCTGACCCCACTGTTCAATTTAACATGAATTGAATATAACTGACTTTCACCTAGCAAAACCAGAATCTAAGTAGATTCTGAGCTGGCAACCTTTTAGGAATAAATTACTACTAATTAAGCTATTTGGAAGAGGAAAAGTTTACTCCAGAAAGGAGTAAAACCCACATTATCTATATTTTTTAGAGGAAGAACTGGGGAAGAGGAAAAGCTGAGGTTTTCTCTCTTCATCCAAAAAGGAGTAAACACCATGTTGTCTTTATTCTTTTAGAGTTATCTATGCTGCTGTTTCTTTTCCTCATTTTTAGGTAACAATCTCCATCCAAAAATGCAAAAATACCATGAACAGGAGAGCACACAGTCTGACTCTGAGGATACTGGTTACAGCACACAGCTACAAAGACAACTTGCATGATGCAGCTCAAGCTTCTTGAACAACCAGCACATTCTAGATTGTAGAATAAATACATCAAAGGGAACAAACTTAAAATAGTAAATCTTTGACAAAATATGCATAAGCCTTCCAATTTGTTTAGCAAACAAACTCCTCTTAAGAGCAAAATTCTACAAAAGCAAAGCTGGCACAACTACTTCTTGGGTTTGGAGCATTTAAATGACTTCAACTTAGGCAGAGCATCTGGAAGGAGAGAGTACTTCATGGTACAAATGACAATGGGACTCAAAGTGGAATGCTAACTAATTTAAGCCTTGATGCTGCAACTACATTTGTGTGCAAGACCACAGTCTTAGCCAAACGGTGAAGAAATTGTCAAGAGTTCTGTATCTGAAAACAGGATTCAATGGTTCTTAGAATATGGTACTAGAAGTAAAGGGTTCTGTCAAACAGTAGTGATAGCCCTAAAATTACACACACACACTTCTGAAAAGGAAAGGTTGATGTATAAAACCTAATAAAACTCTATGTCAAACAAAACAACATTGTCTTGGTCTCTTTATGTGGCTTGCTTGGGCAACCAGCCAGTAGAAATAGTTTAATAGTATATAGAAAACCTACCTGTAAGATCAATCACAGTAAGTGCTGCACAGGAAGTTCAGGGCAAGGGTGAAGTAGCCATTTATAAAGTCTTGTTCGTGTGTTAATAATCTAGTAAATATACAGCTCTTCTCTGTAGTTTTATCTTTAGATTAAAGATGCTTGACAAACACCCTCAGGAAACCCTAAGTTAGCATCACAATTTCATTGCTCCTGAAAAACAAAACAAAACACCATAAAACAAAGCACTAGAATGTAAACTATGAGAATGCAGTTTTCATTTCTGATGGCATGGGAAGTTGTCTGTTACCTCTCTACCATCCTACCCCCCATGAGGCATGCCAGAGTTGTCAGATTTTTTAATTACATATTTAAGCATGAAACACGTTCTATGCCAGTCATGTGAAATGAGGAATAAAAGTCACTATGCTTAAAAGAAAAATAAATGACCACTAATTGTGGTCATCAACGAAAGCAGAAACCAGGCAAACAAGGGTTTGTCATCTCCTCTCCAGCAAGACCCAATGAAGTACTTAGGCCAAAGAAAAGTATAGATGTTCTAAACCTTGATACAAACTATCTTTGCCCTGCTGGTAAGTAAAACTTAAATTTTGCTTCTGACAACTCTCCAAATTTTATGTAAAACAGAAGTGCTCTGTATGTATGTAATATATCCAGGGACTCTGCAATGCTGTTGAGGGCAGCAATCAGATCCTTCCTCCTCTACATAAACAACTGTTCTCTGCATGGCCTAGTCAGCTAGAATTTGTGGCTGTGGTGTGCCTCCATGTGTGAATTCAGTTGTAAGGATACTCTCCAGGGAAATAGACAGTATGGATTTCAATTCCATTAACTTGAGGCTGCAGGTGAAGAGGATACAGGTTTCCTACTACATGGCTAAATGGCAGCCTATTACATAAAGCAGACGTGCTTCACCTGCAATTACAGAGCAGCTGTAAAGGGCTCTGGTTTATAAATCCCACCTAAAGAGAAATACTCCTCTAACGCTGTGAAACATTGTACTACATTTAGAGAGTGTTTCTGATCATCCTCCCCACAC
The DNA here is from genome assembly GCF_014839835.1 of Dryobates pubescens. NCBI lineage: Eukaryota > Metazoa > Chordata > Aves > Piciformes > Picidae > Dryobates > Dryobates pubescens. The sequence goes on from NC_071617.1 coordinate 31,624,846, forward strand.
TTGCTACTAGGAAGCTATACTAGTTCTGATCACCTCTGCAAGATGCTTCCCTTTCTTCCTGTATCGCCTGGAGACCCTAGGCATCAGATTTAGTTCTGCATGATACTACAGGGAGCAAATGCATAATTTATTAACCCACCTCTTAGCGTCTCTTTGTTGTAATTTCTCCTTCTGAAAGTGGCAATAATAATTTCTGCCTCAGAAGAGTGTGGACTCTTAAATGGAGTGTAACTGGAGACTGAATTTTTTTTTCCCTTTTCTCAGAAGCCAGAAGTGCACTGGACAAAGATAGTCTTACAACCTACTGAAATAGATGATTGCATCCCTCACACTTTTAGATGGCCCGCTGTTCTACAAAGACCCTGCTCCTAGCTGATCTGAAACTATTGTGTATTCAAAAATGCAGAATCACTAAACAGAGGGCTGCTCTTCATCCTGCTAAGAATACAAAACAGTTTAAGGGAGAGTGGTCATATGCAATGTACACATCAAAAATACTTTTTTTCCATTAATGGAAATATCTAGTGTGATATACACATAACTGGCTGATCTACACATTTATTCTGAGAAGGATGCTCATTATCTTTGTGAAAATGATTAATAATCTTTAAATCCTTGGGAAATTACTGACAATGAAAGCCAGACAAAGATGCGCTGAACCTGAGGAAATCCATTGTAGCTGATGCAAGCAATAACCAAGATGCAACCCTCTGGTAGCTCAGCATTTTTGGATAACCATTTTAGTGTTTATGGCTGGGCAGGGATTAGTATGCTTTGGTGGTATGGCATTGCTTCACTCAGACTTTGGATGTGCATCACAGCCCTCCACATGACATAACATTTTCCTTGCTCTCCAACAGCTCCCCATCGAGAGACCCTAAACAAAATGAGGCCACACAGGCCTATGGTATTTTGGGATGCAGCTATCTACCTGTCAGTATCTTTGTCGAACTTGCCAAACCTTTTCATTTGTCACCCAGTTTGCTCAGCTTGTAACAGCCCTCAGTTGTATATTAACCTTCTAGTTACATTTGCTGTCTGCATGAAGGTATCACACAACCCCCCTGGCTTTTAACTGACTGGTTTGCTGCATCCTGGAATATGCTGCTTACTGAAAAGGGGGGAAAGCTCTGGGGAGAGCTTTCTTATAATAGTCAGAAATTAAATAGGCCAAGCTGACTGGTTAAGGAAAATGATGAGCTACATTTCGGAATTTAGGAAAGGAATTGTTTTTTCTCCTCTCCCCTAACCTTAAATAATGTCCATCTTCTGCGCCGAGGCCGCCACAGGCTTGGAAGGCTTTGACCGCCCAGCTCTCAGCGCCCGCCGAGAGACAGCGCCAGCTCTGGAGTAATCCCAGCTGGGGGTTTCCAAGGGAGGAAACAGGTTCCCCTCAGCAGCTGCCAGAGCTTGCGCGCCAAGCCCCGCCCGGGCGCTGCCACTGCCCGGCGCCCGGTCACAGAGTCACAGATTGTATTGCGTTTGAAGGGATCCTCAGAGGTCATCTTATCCAACCCCCCTGCAGTGAGCAGGGACACCTCCAACCAGATCAGGCTGCCAGGGCCACATCAAGTCTGATCTTGAATATCTCCAGGGACCGGGCAATGAAAACTGCGCATCCACCGCTGCGCTCCAAGGCCGCAGGAAGCCGCCATGTCCGGTACCGCCGCGTCACGGCCTCGGGACGGCTACTTCTTGGGGTGCCGCTCTTGGGGGCGGTGCGGAGGTGGCAGCTGCGCCACCTCACCGCCACAGCCCGCGAAGCACCCGGCCGCAGTTGGCGCTTCCCCGTGGACCGAGAGCAGAGGCGGTGCGGGGTTGGGCCAGGGGCGGAGCGGGGCGCGGGAGGCGGGACAGCGTGGCGCTCCCGCCAGCCAGGCCGCGTCGGGTAGAGGAGAGGGCGGATCGTGGTCTTCCCCCATTGTCCTGTCATGTCCAAGCACGTTTTTCTCACGGGACCCCCAGGTAATGGGGGCAGAAGAAACCTGGGGAACGGGGCACAGGAAGGTGGCGCAGCCGCTGGGGCCGCCCTGGGGTGTGGCTCGACCTGGCCTGGCCTGGTCAAACCTAGTCAGGCCAAGCCATTCGTCCTGCGCGGGGCTGTGAAGCTCATAGTCGGGGGAAGGCAGCTGCTGCGGGCCCAGCACCAGCCCAGGGTTGATGGAGCGCCTCCTGCTGCAGCCGGGCCCAGCTCCCTCCTGCGGGGTAACTGACTGCCGACGTGCAGACCTGTAGCAGCTCCCATCCTCGGGTGTCTCCTGTTGAGGTTAGAGCTGCTGCATTAATTAATTGTTCCTAATGAAAGTCCATTTTAGCTCTTGATCCAATCCCATGTTATGTACATTTCCACACGCAGCTGCTTTGTCCCTGGCTTCTGCCCTGCAGCTCAGTATTGGAGAGAGGTGTGTGCGGGAACTAAAACCTGGACAACTTATCCTGCTTCAATTAAACTGCAGACATTAATGATTTTTAAGTGATCATTGTTTCTGTGCCTTATTTGTAATGATTTATCACTTCCAACCCAATTAATATTCAGCTGTAATGTAAAAACTGGTATCCCAAGTGGGCAGGCTTTGATTGAAGCAGTGGAGTAGTTTATCATGCTAGGGGAATCTGGTTATTGCAGATAGTGTGTGATATAGTAGGAGGAACAGACTCTAAGTTTGATAAAGAAATAAGCCAGTTACTGTGATCATAAAGGGTTTTTTTGTGGTTTGGAAGTAAAGCACTGGGTCTAACTCTCTTTTTGTGAACCTTTTGCAGATGCCTGTCTTGTCTGAGATGAATTTAAAATGCTACTGCTAGGCTGAGACAGCAATACATTCCACCCACTTCATTCTGAATAAAGGCAGCACTCAGGGAGAGACAGAGGTTGGGCCTGCTTAGACTTTGCCTCTGTTCATTTAAGTGAAATGAGTGTGCTGTTTTGATTAGTTAAATGTACAACTTTAAGCTTTCTTAAACTTAGTTTGAATAGTTTTAGCTTTCTTGGGTAATTTACTAAATGAAAGTAACAAAGTTAGAGCTAAGAAATCTACTTAACTGAATTAGTATAAATTCACTTATAAAGACAAGGCCTTGGAAAGATGGTAGCTACTGATGGTGCCACATTTGTAATTTTATTGTCCAAATGCCAGGAATCCCTTTGGCTTTCATTTTGAATAGTTTGCTTTGTAGCTCAACTAGGTGCCCTTGAAGCCATGGAACATTTTTTTACAGCTGTGATTAAAAATGAATGATAAAACTAAATGTTGTGAAAAGCAATACAGCTGAGTTTAAAAGGAGATTGGCAAGGGATGTACCTGTTCAGTGGCAAAGGAGAAGAAATAGCTCCTGAGAACTGAGAGGATGTCTGAAACATGGCTAACACATCATAGAAGGTACATCAGATTGTTCTAGGAGACATCAGCTGGTGAGAGTTTTAAGGACTTGTCTTAGGGTGAAAAGAGACTTGTAAAGGAGGGTCAGCTATGAGGCCAGACCAGCTTGCTCAAGGCTTTATCCAGACAGGTCTTGAAAACTTTGAAGAATGTGAAGACTGCAGAGCTTTTCTGGGCAACCCATTCTGGGTCCTCATGGTTCTCACAATTAAAAAAAGCTTTTTCTTCTAGATGAAACCTCTCTTGCTTCAGTTGCCATAAGAAGCATGTTTCTGTTGTTGGAAATATTTTCTTGCCATGGAGGACCTGATATGTTGGGGGCACTGAGTGCTTCTGCTTTCTAGGACATTGGTAAAAGTAGTGTGTGCTGTGCCAGTTAAGCTTCTGGTAATAGTGGTCAGCTGGCACCTTATGATTTAAAAGGCAGATGAACGAATAGAATAGAATAGAATAGAGTAAACCAGGTTGGAAGAGACCTTCAAGATCATCGCATCCAACCTATCATCCAACACCACCTAATCAACTAAACCATGCAACCAAGCACCCTATCAAGTCTCCTCCTGAATACCTCCAATGATGGTGACTCCACCACCTCCCCAGGCAGCCCATTCCAATGGGCAATCACTCATCTCTGTTCTTAGAAGGTAGTGAATACCAGTGGTAGAAAGTGAGATTGATCAGTCAGTCTTCCAGCTAGTTTGGATATAAATTGTGCAGCAGTATGCCTCTCATCTATTTACCTGGCTTGGGGCAAGCTTTGTGGTCTGCCCTCACACTAAGCGAATGAGTTCAGTGGTAGCCTGATAAATTTACACCAGACATAATTCTTAAAGACAAATAAAATGATGGAGTGTCAGTATGGGGTGAACTTTAAATGGTCTTTCTTTTCTGCCATGAAAAAACAACGACAACAATTTGCAAACTTAAAAAGTAATCAGTGTTCCTGCTGAAATGAGTCATTACTGTGGCATTTTAAAATGGGCTTTGTGTAGAAGGTTAATGCTGCAAGCTTTCTGCTTCTTGTTTTTAGGAATTGGAAAGACTACCTTGATCCAGAAAGTCACTCAAGCTCTGAAATCTTCGGGCGTTCCCATTGATGGATTTTACACAGAAGAAGTTAGAGAAGGTGGCAGGAGAACAGGATTTGATGTTGTCACTTTGTCTGGAAAACGAGGACCTTTATCTAGGGTCAGGTACTGAAGTTTTAATAACTCTTAAGTGGCTTATTGTTTCATGCTTCTGCTCCAGTCTGTCAGCATGTTAAATGCTCCTCCAGAACATGATTTCTGGCATACATAGAGCTTTCTTGGCTTTTGAGTTCTTTGTTCAGCACTGGAGTCCTGGTTGTTGTCTGTGTTGTGTCTATAAACAGCATCTCTGTTGCTTAATGAAGTACAGAAGATGTGCTAGAGAAGGATGTTCTTTCTTACGATCTATTTTACACCAAATAGAGAGGAAGCACTGTGGAGCCTTTTACTGTGAGGCCAAGTCTCTTTGCAATACACTAAGTAGCTTATTATAGTCAGGGGGGAAGATGTTTCTGTTGTTTCCACCACCTGATTTATGAAGTCAGAAGTGAAAAGTAAAAAGGAAACTGCATAGAACATTGTTTGAAAGAGCCACTGATTGGCCTACAAAACCCACACATGAATTTTAAGAACAAGAGGGTTTCAGAGCCCCACTAAGAGAGGGATCTCTGAAGTGCAGAGGAGGTTACAGTCTCTCTTGATTGAGGTTTTTATACTTTGTGCAAAACTTAGTCTAGAACCAGATGTGCTGTTAGCACCTCATTCAAACATAGGTGATCTGACTAATTTGCATACTGCTAATGAGGGGGGTTCACCTGGGATAGTGTGATGTAACACATGCAAACACAGTATTTTTCCAAGATTGTTTCAGGGTTTTGCAGCCCGTACTGAGGTTGCAATACGACTTAATGGATTATTTGCAGAGACTCTTTTCTTAGAAGAATTAAAGGGATTTGACTTACTAAGATAACTTCTCATAAATCCACTTGTAATGATTCTGGAGTGTTCTCACTGAACTCATTACTTAGAAGGAATTTTGTATCTCTTTTGCAAATTCAGTTCTGATTCTTCTACTTCAAGACGTGAATGTCGGGTTGGACAGTATGTTGTGGACGTTGTTTCATTTGAGCAGTTGGTTCTACCTATGCTGAGAAATGTGAGTATTCTATGAAAGCTGTTGAAAAATGGATGCTTTATGGTAATCTGTGTTATTGGAAGGCCCTTCTAATAAATGGACCATTTCTTGTGTTCTGCTGATTCTAATTGGCTCATTCTTATGTGCTTAATGGGGTGTTGCAGAGATTCCAGTCCCCTCTCATTCTTGATCTGACATCATCCTGTGATACAACCTCCTTGGCCTGAGAGGTAGGCAATAGGAAGTTTCTTCCTATGCTCCTTGCATATTGGAAAGCAAACAAAATGTAGAAGTGGCTTTGCCACACACAGAGTGGTGTTACTGGGTCCAAGAAAAAGGCTTTTGTTGCTGCTTTTCTTCTTTACAGCCTTTTTTCCCTCTCTTGCTCTGATTCCCATCTTCTTCCAGTAAAGCTGTTTGCTGCTTTAACCCAGTGATTGTTTTTGATTACCACTGTGTAAGTGTTTGCAGGCTGGTTAGTTTGAACTGATAATGTCAGCCTGATAATTCAGGATGTAGCTTGCTGCACAAGGAATGTTCCACCTGTGACAAGATTTTCCACACAGTCTTTTTCCTATTCTTCTCCTAACATTCTGTTAACTGCCTTTTTCCTTCTCCCCTCTCTCTCATTCCAACCTGTCCTGTCTCCAAAATTAAACAAGAACAGATCTGATTTTAGCAATAACATATCACAGTGTGCAGCAGCTCCTACATTGCCAAGACTCAAGGGGCCACCAAAGAAACTTCTTTATAGACTTTGAAAGAATAAAAAACCCAGAGAGGTACAAGAAGCAAAAATGAGATTGAGGATCTAATTCTTGTTATTGTGAAAGAATATTAAAATCTGAGATTAGGGAAGCAAAGTCATTGGGAGCAAGGGAGAAAAGGAATATGAATTAAATGTTTAATTCCACTGTAACTTGATTTACTGTTAGTAACTAGAAGGATAGTTTAATAAATTAGATTGTATTAGGCCAGTGCCATATTACTGTATACATGTGAAGTCCAGGAAAGATCTTGCTAGAAGAGTGTTATTGTTGAATTTTTCTGGTAGCTTTCTGCAAGTACAAGAGAGTGAAAAGAAGGACAAAAGGTGCCAGCAGGGTTGGACAATGCATGACCCTGTTCTCATTGAAAGCACTGCTCATCACTTTCATGGGAATATGGCCATGCATGTAGGTGGCACAAAACAGGAGAGGAGGAGAGTGAGGAACATCGTAGAACTGAAACGAGGAGACAAATGAAGAATGAGGGCAGGAGTGC